>NC_044996.1:24429553-25029553 GCF_008728515.1 Papio anubis
AAAAAAAAAAAAAAAAAAAAAGAAAAAAAAAAAAAAAGGAAAGAAAAAGAAAATAAAAAATAATGTGGGTCCAACACAGTGGCTCATGCTTATAATACCAGCACTTTGGGAGGCTGAGGCGGGAGAACTACTTGAGTCTAGGAGTTCAAGACCAGTCTGGGCAACACAGGGAGACCCTTCTCACTACAAAAATATTAGCTGGGTGTGGTGGCGCACTTCTGTAGTCCCAGTTACTCAGAGGCTGAGGTAAGATCACTTGAGGCCAGGTGCGGTGGCTCACGCCTGCAATCCCAGCATTTTGGGAGGCCGAGGCAGGCAGATCACCTGAGGTCAGGAGTTTGAGACCAGCCTGGCCAACATGGCCAAACCCCATCTCTACTAACAATACAGAAATTAGCTGGGCATGGTGGCAGGCGCCTGTAATCCCGGAAGCCATTTGGGAGGTTGGAGGCAGGGAGAATCACGAACCCCGAGGCGGAGGTTGCAGGAGCTGAGATTGCTTACTGCACTCCAGCCTGGGTGACAGAGTGGGACTCTGTCTGAAAAAAAAAAAAAAAGATCACTTGAGCCTCCTGGGAGGTTGAGGTTGCAGTAAACCATGATCATGCCACTGCAGACTCACCCTGGGACAGAGCAAGACCCCTGGGTTCCAAAAAAAAAAAAGCACCAGCACACAGACCCCAGGGCTGGGAAGAGCTTGGCATACCTTTTAGCAACCGAAAGGCTGGTGTGGCTGTGGATCATGATGAATAAGAAGGTAAAATGACGGAGAAGGATGGGGAGATGGTAGGGTTCAGAGTATGTAGGGCCTTGTAGGCTATGGTATAGTTTGAATTTTGGCCCCGCAAAGAAGGCTACTAATAAAGGGTTAAGGGCCGGTGGGGGCTTGCCAATCTCAGTTTTAAGAAAATCACTGGGGGCGGGAGGATGGCCAATGAGAACAGGCTCCAGCTCCAACTCCCAGCCAGCCACAGAAGACCGGGTGATTGCATTTCAACTTATGCACTGCCCATCTCACTGGGGAGTGCCGGACGACAAAGCAACAGCTTGCTGCAGCCCACCAGCGAGAGCTGAAGCAGGGCGGTGCACGCCACCTGGGAAGCGCAAGGGGAAGGGAATCCCTTTTCCTAGCCAGGGAACTGAGACACACAACACCTGGAAAATCGCGTAACTCCCACCCCACATTGCTTTTGCCAAACAGGGGCACACCAGGAGATCATATCCCACACCTGGCCGGGAGGGTCCCATCGCCCACGGAGCCTCCTCCCTCACAAGCAGCACAGCAGTCTGTGATCTACCGGCAAGGCAGTAGCGAGGCTGGGGAGGGGCTCGCCATTGCTGAGGCTTGGGTGCAGGGAAACAAAGCTGCTGGGAAGCCCAACTGCGGAGCTCACAGCAGCTCAAGGAAACCTGCCTGTCTCTGTGACTCCACCTCTGGGACAGGGCACAGCTACACAACAACAACAACCCAACAACAACAAAGCAGTAGCAGAAACTCTGCAGACGCAGTCTGACTCTGGTCTGATGCTTTGAAGAGGCAGTGGATCTCCCAACACCAGGCTGAGATCTGAGAACGACAGACTGCCTGCTCAAGTGGGTCCCTGACCCCTGTAGCCTAACTGGGGAGACATCCCCCACTAGGGGCAGCGCCTGACACCTCTACACCTCAAGCAGGGTGGGAGAGAGCACTCCTGAGAGGAAGCTTCCAAAGCAGTTAGAACTGACAGTACACTCTGTTCAGGAAGATTCTATCTTCAGCCTCTGCTGCTGATACCCAGGTAAACAGGGTCTGGAGGGACTCTAAGCACTTCCAACAATAGACCTACAGCTGAGGGTCCGACTACAGCTGAAAACTATCAAACAGGAAGGACACCTACACCAAACCCAACAAGTACATCACCATCATCAAAGACCAGAGGCAGATAAACCACAAAGATGGGGAAAAAAGCAGGGCAGAAAAGCTGGAAATTCAAAAAAATACATCTCCCCCGCAAGCATTGAGCTCATCGCCAACGGATCAAAGCTGGACGGAAAATGACTTCTGACGAGATGAGAGAAGAAGGCTTCAGTCCATCAAATTTCTTAGAGCTAAAGGAGGAATTACGCACTCCAGCGAAAGAAAACTAAAAACAAAAAGTGGAAGAATTGATCGCTAGACTAATTAATGCAGAGGAAGGTCATAAACGAAATGAAAGAGATGAAAACCATGACACGAGAAATGACAAATGCACGCTTCGGCAACCACCGGATCAACTGGAAGAAAGAGCATCAGCCATTGAGGATCAAATGAAATGTTAGCTAAAGAGAAACCAAAAGAAAAAGAAGAAAAGAAAATGAACAAAGCCTGCAAGAAGTATGGATTATGTAAAAGACCAAATCTCCTGGCCTGATTGGGATGCCTGAGGAGGGGACGGAACCAAGTTGGAAGACTTTCAGGATATCATCCAGGAGAACTTCCCCAACCTAGTAGGGCAGGCCAACATTCCAGGAACTACAGAGAACGCTGATACTCCTGAGAAGAGCAACCTAAGACACATAATTGCCAGATTCACCCAAAGCAAATGAAGGAAAAAATCTTAAGGGCAGCCAGAGAGAAAGGTCGGGTTACCCACAAGGGTGCTTTCTCCATCAGGACTCACAGCAGATCTCTCGGCAGAAACTCTCCAAAGCCAGAAGAGAGTGGGGCCAGACCTCAACATTCTTAAAGAAAAGAATTTTAGCAACCCAGAATTTCATATCCAGCCAAACTAAGTTTCATATAAGGAGAAATAAAAATCCTTTACAGATAAATGCTTAGAGATTTGTCACCACTAGGCCTGCCTTACAAGAGACCCTGAAGGAAGCACTCAACATGGAAAGGAACAACCGGTACCAGCCATTGCAAAACATGCCAAAATGTAAAGACCATCGGGAGGCTAGGAAGAAACTGCATCAACTAACGGAAAGAAAAATAAATCCAGTTAATATCATAATGGCAGGATCAAGTTCCACACATAATCTTAACCTTTTAAATGTAAATGGACTAAATGCTCCAATTAAAAAGACACACAGACTGGCAAACTGGATAAAGAGTCAAGACCCATCAGTCTGCTGTATTCAGGAGACTCCATCTCACACGCAGAGACATACATAGGCTCAAAATAAAGCGGGATGGAGGAAGATTTACTAAGCAAATGAGAACAAAAAAGCAGGGCTGTAACTCTAGTTCTGATAAAACAGACTTTAAACCATCAAAGATCAAAAGACAAAGAAGGCCATTACATACGGTCAGGCGGATCAATTCAACAGAAGAGCTAACTATCCTAAATATATATGCACCCAACACAGGAGAACCAGGATTCATAAAGCAAGTCCAGAGACTACAAAGAGACTTAGACTCCCCATACACACACAATGGGACTTCAACACCCACTGTCAACATTAGACAGATCAATCCAGACAGAAAGCTAACAAGGATGTCCAGGAATTGAACTTCATCTCTGCAGCAAAGTGGCACTTACTAGGACACATCTATAGAACCTCCACCTAACCAACAGAATATACATTCTTCAGCATCATATCAGATTTTACTCCAAAATTGACCATATAATTGGAAGTAAAGCACCTCCTCAGCAAATGTACAAGAACAGAAATTATAACAAACTGGTTCTCAGACCACAGTGCAATCAAACTAGAACTCAGGACTAGCAGTCCAATCAAAACCGCCAACTACATGGAAACTGAAATCAACCTGCTCCTGAATGACTACTGGGTACACATAACTAAATGAAGGCAGAAATAAAGATGTTCTTTGAAACCAATGAGAACAAAGATACAACATGTAACTAGAATCTCTTGGGACACATTTGAAGCAGTGTGCAGAGGGAAATTTATAGCACTAAATGCCCACAAGAGAAAGCAGGAAAGATCAAAAATTGACACTCTAACATCAAGAATTAAAAGAACTAGAGAAGCAAGAGCAAACACATTCCAAAGCTAGCAGAAGGCAAGAAATAACTCAACAAGTCTAGAGCAGAACTAGAAGGAGATAGGAGACACAAAAACCCTCCAAAAATCAATGAATCCAGGAGTTGGTTTTTTGAAAAGATCAACAAAAATTGACAGACCACTAGCAAGACTAATAAAAGAAGAAAAAGAGAGAAGAATCAAATCGACGCAATTAAAATACCGATAAAGGGGATTACCAATGACCCCATTGGCAGAAATACAAAACTACCATCAGAGAATATTATAGCCATTCACGTGAAATAAACTGGAAAACTTGTGAAGAAATGGATAATTTCCTGACACTACACTCTTTTCCAAGACGTTCCAGGAAGAAGTTGAATCCCCTGAATAGACCAATAGTAGGTTCTGAAATTGAGGTAATAATTAATAGCTCTACCAACCAAAAAAAGTCCGTGACCAGATGGATCACAGCCGAATTTTACCAGAGGTATAAGGAGGAGGCCCATTCCTTCTGAAACTATTCCAATCGACAGAAAAGAGGGAAGCCCCAACTCATTCCCATGAGGCCAACATCATCCTGATACCAAGTTCGGCAGAGACACAAACAAAAAAGAGAATTTTAGACCAATATCCCCATTTGAATAACGATGCAAAAAAATCCTCAATAAAATACTGGCAAACCGGATTCAACAACACATCAAAAGCTTATCCACCACATGATCAAGTGGGCTTCATCCCTGATGCAAGGCTATTCAACATTCGCAAATCAATAAACATAATCCGTTATAAACAGAACCAAAGATGAACCACATGATTATCTCACAGATGCAGAAAAGTGCTTTGACAAAATTCAACAGCCCTCTTCATGCTAAAAACGCCAATAAATCAGTATTGATAACGCACTTCAAAAATAATAAGAGCTATTTATGACAAACCTACAGCCAATATCATACTGAATGGGCAAAAACTGGAAAAATTCCTTTGAAAACTGGCATTAAGACAGGGATGCCCCTCTCTCACCACTCCTATTCAACATAGTGTTGGAAGTTCTGGTTAGGCAATTAGGCAAGAGAAAGAAATCAGGGGTATCTAGTTAGGAAAAGAAGAAGTCAAATTGTCCCCTGTTTGCAGATGACATGATTGTATATTTAGAAACTCCTATTGTCTCAGCCCAAAATCTCCTTAAGCTGATAAGGCAACTCTCAGCAAAGTCTCAGGATACAAAATTAATGTGCAAAAATCACAAGCATTCTTATACACCAATAACAGACAAACACAGAGTTTCAAACTATGAATGAACTTCCATTCACAATTGCTTCAAAGAGAATCAAATACCTAGGAATCCAACCTTACAAGGATGTAAAGGGACTCTTCAAGGAGAACTACAAACCACTGTCTTCAGTGAAATAAAAGAGGACACAAACAAATGGAAGAACATACCCATGCTCATGGATAGGAAGAATCAATATCGTAAAAATGGCCATACTGCCCAAGGTAATTTATAGATTCAATGCCATCCCCATCAAGCTACCAATGAGTTTCTTCTACAGAATTGGAAAAACTGCTTTAAAAGTTCATTGTCCCAAAAAAAGAGCCCTCATCTCCAAGACAATCCCAAGTCAAAAAGAACAAAAGCCGAGCGGCATCACGCCACCTGACTTCAAACGTACTACAAGGCTACAGTAGTAACCAAAACAGCATGGTACTGGTACCAAAACAGAGATATAGGTCTAATGGAACAGAACAGAGTCTCAGAAATAATACCACACATCTACAGCCATCTGATCTTTGACAAACCTGGAGAAAAACAAGAAATGGGAAAGGATTCCTTTATTTAATAAATGGGAAGCAAAAACATAGCCATAAGTAGAAAGCTGAAACTGGATCCTTCTTACTCCTTATAATTTAAATTAATTCAGATGGATTAGAGACTTAAATGTTGACCTAATACCATAAAAAACTTAGAGGAAAAACCTAGGTAGTACCACAGGACATAGGTATGGGTAAAGACTTCATGTCTAAAAACACCAAAAGCAACGGCAGCAAAGCTGCAAAATTGACAAACGGGATTCATCGAACTAAAGAGCTTCTCTGCATTAAAGCAAAAGAAACTACTCATCAGAGCAACAGGCAACCCACAGAATGGGAGAGAAAATTTTTGGTAATCTACTCATCTCGACAAAGGGCTATTATCCAGAAACCTACAAAGAACTCCTAAATAAATTTACAAGAAAAAAAAACAAACAACCCCATCAAAAAGTGGGTAAAGATGAACATTTCTTTAAAAAGAGGACATTCATACAGCCAACAGACATATGAAAAAATGCTCATCATCACTGGCCATCAGAGAAATGCAACTCAAAACCAATGAGATACCCATCTCACACCAGTTAGAATGGCGATCATTAAAAGTCAGGAAACAAATAGGTGCTGAGAGGATGTGAAAATAGAACACTTTTACACTGTTGGTGGGATTGTAAACTAGTTCAACCATTATGGAAAACAGTATGCATGCATTCCTCAAGGATCTAGAACTAGATGTACCATATGACCCAGTCATCCCATTACTGGGATATACCCAAAGGATTATAAATTATGCTGCTATAAAGACACATGCACACGATGTTTATTGCAGCACTATTCACAATAGCAAAGACTTGAATCAACCCAAAATGTCCATCAGTGACAGATTGATTAAGAAAAATGTGGCACATATACAATTCATGGAATACTTCATAAAAAGGATGAGTTTGGCGCCTTTGTAGGGACATGGATGCAGCTGGAAACCATCATTCTAGTAAAATCCTAAGAAATCGAAAAAACCAAACACCGCATGTTCTCACCATAGGTGGGAAACTGAACAACGAGACTTGACCAGGAAGGGAACATCACACACACCGGGCCTATCATGGGGAGGGGTGTGGGAGGGATTGCATTGGGACAGGCCTGATAAATGACGAAGGATGGGTGCAGTAGACTAACATGGCACAAGTAGGAGAGTAACAAACCTGCATGGGCAGAAGAAAAATGGAATTATAATAATAATAAATAATGAAAGAAAAAAATCAATGGAGGAAAGGAGAGTGGAATGGAGGGGGGAAATAGTAGAAGGAAGAAACTAGCCAGGAAGAAGATGTTGATGGAATAAGGAAGATGGGCAGGGAGGGGTGAGGAAGAGAAAGATTATGCCTGAGTTACTGCCTTGAACAAGTGAGTGAGTGGTAGACTATTTACTGAGATGGAGAAGACTAGTTAGTGACGGAAGGAACAGATTTGGGGAGTGAGATCAAATGTTCACTGTTATACCTTTGAGGTTTTTGTTTGTTTGTGAGATGGAATCTCGCTCTGTTGCCTAGGCTGGAGAGCAGTGGCACAATCTCGGCTCATCGAAACCTCTGCCTCCCAGGTTCAAGCGATTCTCCTGCCTCATCCTCCCAAGTAGCTAGGACTACAGGTACCTACCACCACGCCCGGCTAATTTTTTTAATTTTACTTTTAGTAGAGACAGGGTTTCGCCATGTTGGCCTGGCTGGTCTCGAACTCCTGACCTCAGGTGATCCACCCGCCTCAGCCTCCCACAGTGCTGGGATTACAGACGTGAGTCACTGCCCCCGGCATATTTTTGAGGTTTTTTGTCAAGTTATAAAGTTGGGTATAGGAATTGTGAAAGATAATCAGTTAACAGCATTTGATCTTGATTATAGCTATCAGTGATTATCAGTAAATAAAAATGTATATCCCCCATCACAAGTATATTTATATTTCACCCAACTTATATTTCACAAAAAGGACCCAGGCTTAGCCAAAACTTGCAACATGAAAACGGTTACGATTTTACCATAAGTTTATAACTTTGTATGCTATGCAACATCTAACCTAGTCCTTGAACATAGTAGGGACTTAAGTGCTTTTAATAAGTTAATAAGTTAATAAAGTCATAATAGTTCCATGCTATGGTTATCATAAGATACATAATAATAATTTGCTCACAATTATAGAATTTAGAGTGTTTAACATCCTTTATGTTATTTTTTGGTTAAACTTTTAATTTTGAGATATTTGTAGATTCACATACAACTGTAAGTGGTTGGGTGCGGTGGTTCATGCCTGTAATTCCAGCACTTTGGGAGACTGAGGCGGACGAATCACTTGAGGTCAGGAGTCCAAAAGCAGCCTGGCCAACAAGGTGAAACCCTGTCTCTACTAAAAATACAAAAAATTAGCTGGGCCTGGCGGTGCACATCTGTATCCCAGCTATTTGGGATGCTGAGAAGGGAGAATTGCTTGAACCTAGGAGGTGGAGATTGCAGTGAGCTGAGATCCCACCACTGCACTCCAGCCTGGGCGACAGAGTAAAACTCTGTCTCAAAAAAAAAAAAAAAAAAAAAAAAAAAAAAAAGGAGAAAACCCCCCCACCTCTAATACAATATTATAACCAGGGTATTGATATTGATATAGTCAAGGTACAGAAGAACTCCATCACCAGGAGCATCAGTCATGTTGCCCTTTTGTAGCACAATCACTTCTCTCCCACCCCTGCCTCCTCTTTCACTCCTGGCAATCACTCATCTGTTCCCCATTTCTATAAATTTTCATTTCAAGAATGTTACATAAATAGAATCATACAGGATGCCACTTCTCGGGATTGGGTTTTTTCACTGGAGATTTATTCAGGTTATTGTCTGTATCAATAGTATACATATTTTTTATTTTTATTTTTGAATAGAGACAGGGTTTCACCATGTTGCCCAGGCTGGTCTCAAACTTCTGTACTCAAGCAATTCACCCACCTCAGCCTCCTAAAGTGCTAGGATTACAGGCGTGAGCCACCGCACCCAGCCAATCAATGGTTTATTCTTTTATTTTATTTCATTTTGAGACAGGGTCTTGCTCTGTTGCCCAGGCTGAAGTGCAAGTGGCAAGATCACAGCTCACTGTAGCCTTGACCTCCCAGGCTCAAGTGATCCTCCCACCTCAACCTCGCAAGTAGCTGGAACCACAGGTGAGTGCCACCACGCCTAGCTAATTTTTTTTTTTTTTTTTAAGTGTACAATTCTATGGCTTTTTGTATATTTAGAGTTGTGCAACCACGACCACAGTAAATTTTAAGAACATTTTTCATCATCCCAACAGGAACCCTTGTATCCCCTAGCCATCACCCCCCATCATTTCCCCTCCCAGTTCTAAGCAATTGTTTAATCTATTTTCTGTCTCTATAGATTTTATTCTGGAGACTTCATATGAACGGAATCATAAAATAGTGGTATTTTGTGACTGGCTTCTTTGTGTTAGCATAATTTTTCAAGGTTCATCCATGTTATAGTATATATCAGTACTTCATTTCTTTTCTTTTTTTTTTTTTTTTTAGACAGAGTCTCGCTCCGTCGTCCAGGCTGGAGTGCAGTGGCATGATCTCGGCTCACTGCAAGCTCTGCCTCCCAGGTTCATGCCATCCTCCTGCCTCAGCCTCCCGAGTAGCTGGGACTACAGGTGCCCGCCGCCACACCCGGCTAATTTTTTTGTATTTTTGGTACAGACGAGGTTTCACCGTGTTAGCCAGGATGATCTCGATCTCCTAACCTTGTGATCCACCCGCCTCGGCCTCCCAAAGTGCTGGGATCACAATCCGGCCAGTACTTCATTTCTTATTGCGGAATAGTTTCTCAATATATGGATAGACTCAAATTTATTTATCCACTCATTGGCTCATGGACATTTGGGTTGTTTCTACTTTTTGGCTGGTTTTGTGTGGACATATGTTTTCATGTGATTTAATTCTTTTCTTTTTCTTTTCTTTTTTTTTTTTTTCTGAGACGGAATTTCTCTCTTGTTGCCCAGGTTGGAGTGCAACGGCGTGATCTTGGCTCACTGCAACCTCTGCCTCCTGGGTTCAAGCGATTCTCCAGCCTCAGCCTCACAAGTAGCTGGGATTACAGGCATGCATCACCATACCCGGCTAATTTTGTACTTTTAGTAGAAACGGGGTTTCACCATGTTGGTCAGGCTGGTCTTGAACTCCTGACCTCAAGTGATTCACCTGCCTCGGCCTCCCAAAGTGCTGGGATTACAGGCGTGGGCCACCACGCCTGGCCGGCTTTTGTTTCTCCTTACACCTCTATCTGTCACCCAAAACCTTAAGAAGATGTAAATCAAGGAGCATAGAGTCAGTGGAGTACTAGAGCTGGCTCATACCAGCTCCCAAAAGCTGATTGTCAGAATTTCAGGAACTTCATGAGCTGGTTGACTTCACATTGGTGATTTGAAATTGGCCACGGTGGGAATATTTACATAATGGAAACCAGCATGCTACAAGCCAGCATTACCTCCCACTATCTCAGTCTGTTAAACATTTGTCAGTATATTACTGCTTAGAATAAATGATTCTGAAAGTTGAGCTGCAAAATGGTGTTTGTCTATGTAATTTGTACAAATTTGGATAAACAGATATATCCTATGCTCAATGAGAGCTATGCAAATTAATAATAGTTAACATGCAACAGTATTTAGAAATACAGGAAGAATCCAGTAAGCATAGTCAAGTTTTAAAAAAAATAAGAAGAGGGCTGGGTGTGGTGGCTCATGCCTGTAATCCCAGTGCTTTGGGAGGCCGAGGCGGGTAGATTGCTTGAGCCCAGGAGTTCGAGATTAGCTGAGGCAACATGGCAAATCCCCGTCTCTACAAAAAATACAAAATTTAGCCAGGCATGGTGGCATGCGCCTGTAGTCTCAGCTACTTGGGAGGCTGAGGTGGGAGGATCACTTGAACCCAGGAGGCAGAAGTTGCAGTGAGACAAGATTGTGCCACTGCACTCCAGCCTGGGCAACAGAATGAGACCCCGTCTAAAAATAAATAAAAAAATAAAAAAATTTAAAAGAGAAATATAGGAAGTCAATGTGTTAATAAAAACTTCTATTGTTTATTTATTTTTAATAATTAAAAAAAAATTTACTTCTTCTTGGAGACAGGATCTTGCTCTGTCACCCAGGCTGGAGTATGGTGGCACAATCATAGCTCACCACAGCCTCAAACTCCCAGGCTCAAGTGATCCTCCCACCTTAGCCTCCTGAGTACCTGGGACCACAGGTGCATGCCACCACACTCGGCTAATTTTTAAATTTTTTGTAGAGACGGGGGTCTCCCTATGTTGCCCAGACTGCCTTCGAACTCATGGGCTCAAGCAATTCACCCTCCTTGGCCTCCCAAAGTGCTGAGATTACAGGCATGAGTCACCATGCCCAGCCTACAATTTTTATTTTATATTGAGCCAGGGTTTTGCTATGTTGCCCAGGCTAGACTCAAACTCCCAGGATCCTCCTGTCTCATCCTCCAGAGTGGCTGGGATACCAGGTGCATGCTCAGCTTATCAAAAACTTCTGAGGGCCAGGTGTGGTGGCTCACGGCCGTGATCCTAGCACTTTGGGAGGCTGAGGTCAGAGGTTTGCTTGAGCTCAGGAGTTCAAGATCAGCCTGTGCAATGTAGTGAGACCCCTGTCTCTATTCTGAAAACAAACAAAACAAAACAAAACAAAAACCCAACTTCTAAGGAGGACTTTTGGGAATGAGCTAGTAACTGTGGACACCCAGTCCCTCTCTGTACTAGGTTTAGAGTTGCTGACTTCTACCTGATTAAATTGTTAAGATGTCAGAGATAGGGCATTTGATTATAAGCATACATCACCAAAAGCATTAACCTGAGATAAGTTTTATATGTATATATAAAGATGGGGTCTCACTCTGTCATCCAGGCAAGAGTACAGTGGTGCATTCATGGCTCACTGCATCCTTGACCTCTCAGGCTCAGGTGATCCTCTCATTACAGTCTCCTGAATAGCTGGGACTACAGGCACATACCACCATGCGTGGCTGATTTTATTTTTATTTTTTGTAGAGATAGGTATCTAGCTGTGTTGCTCAGGCTGTTCCCAAACTCCAGGGCTCCAGTAATCCTCCTGCCTCGGCCTCCCAACTGAAAATGCTACTGCTCACAATAATTATCAACAATATGGTACCGTGTATAATGAGGAAATATTTGATTAACATTAATTCTTAGGCACAAAATATTTTGGCACACAGTCATTTCTAATCTAAGAACTCATACACATTTTATTCAGGTTTGCTATTTCAGTTCCTAAACTTAAAGAGAAAAGTATCTTCATATTCCCAGATTATAAAAGCAGTAGTAGGGTGGGCATGGTTGCTCATGCCTATAATTCTAATGCTTTGGGAGGCTGAGGGTAGAGGATCCCTTGAGGCTGGAGTTCAAGACCAGCCTGGGCAACACAGCAAGACCCTGTCTCTACAAAAAATTTAAAAATTATCTGGTCATCGTGGTGTGCGCCTGTAGTCCTAGCTACTTGGGAGGCTGAGGCAGGAGGATTGCTTGAGCCCAGGAGTTTTAGGCTACAGTGAGCTACAATGACATTACTGCACTCCAGCTTGGGTGACAGAGCCAGACCTTGTCTCTGGGAAAAAAAAAGAAAGAAAGAAAGAAAAGAAATAAAAGCAACAGGAAATTTTAAAGTATCTTCCTCCACCCATTCTTTATACTGTAATGCTGTGTGTGCTACAACTACATATTTGGACCCCATGAGACAATGTTACAATTTTGGCTTTAAAACATTATAGCTGGGTGCGGTGGCTCATGCCTGTAATCTCAGCACTTTGGGAGACCAAGGCAGGAGGATTGCTTGAGCCCAGGAGTTTGAGACCAGCGTGGGCAACAGAGTGAGACACCATCTCTACAATAATAATAATAATAATAATAATAATAATAATAATAAACAATTAACCAAGCATGGTGGGTTTTGTCTGTGGTCCCAGCTACTACTTGGGAAGCTGAGGTGGGGGAATCATTTGAGCCTGGGAGGTTGAGGCTGCAGTGAGCTGGGATTGTGCCACTATACTCCAACCTGGGTGACAGAGCGTGACCCCATCTCTGTAAACCAAAAATAAATTTAAGGTATTTTTAGTAAATTAAGCAGAAAATAGTGTTTTATATTAGATAAAATTATTATAAAAATAACCCAGTTATTATTATAAAAAATAACTCAGTTATTTTTCATTTCTGTTTGTTTTGTTTTGTTTTGTTTTTTTTGAGACGGAGTCTCGCGCTGTGTCACCCAGGCTGGAGTGCAGTGGCGCCATCTCGGCTCACTGCAAGCTCCGCCTCCCAGGTTCACGCCATTCTCCTGCCTCAGCCTCCGAGTAGCTGGGACTACAGGCGCCCGCCACCACGCCCGGCTAGTTTTTTGTATTTTTAGTAGAGACGGGGTTTCACCATGTTAGCCAGGATGGTCTCGATCTCCTGACCTCGTGATCCACCCGCCTCGGCCTCCCAAAGTGCTGGGATTACAGGCTTGAGCCACCGCGCCCGGCCTATTTTTCATTTCTGATGTTCTTAGGATTCCTTCCTGAAGATTTGACTTTCCTTAGCATCATTTATTTTCAACCCTAAGAAACTTCTTTAGGCACTCTGTTAGTGATGAATTCTTTTGGTTTTTCTTTATCTGAAAATGTCTTTTTTTTTTTTTCACCTTCATTCTTTTTTAAAAAACAGCTTGAGGCTGGGCGTGGTGGCTCATGCCTCTAATCCCAACACTTTGGGAGGCCGAGGGGGCAGATTGCTTGAAATCAGGGGTTTAAGATCAGCCTGAGCAACATGGAGAAACCCTATCTCTGCAAAAAATACAGAAATTAGCCAGGCATGGTGGTGTGTGCCTGTAATCTCAGCTACTAGGGAGGTCAAAGTGGGAGAATTGCTTGAGCCTGGGAGGCAAAGGTTGCAGCGAGCTGAGATCATGCCACTGCACTCCAGCCTAGGCAGCAGAGCAAGACTCTGTTTCAGAAATAAACAAAACAAAACAAAACAAAACAAAACCACACCAAACAACAACAACAACAACAAAAACAAAAACTGGGGCACAGTGGCTCATGCCTGTGATCCCAGCACTTTGAGACATTGAGGCGAGTGGATCACCTGAGGTCAAGAGTTCGAGATCTGCCTGGCTAACATGGTGAAACCCTGTCTCTACTAAAAATACAAAAATTAGCCGGTCATGGTGACTCATGCCTGTAGTCCCAGCTACTCAGTAGGCTGAGGCATGAGAATCGCCTGAACCCAGGAGGCAGAGGTTGCGGTGAGCCGAGATCACACCACTGCACTCCAGCCTGGGCAACAGAGTGAGACTTGGTCACACACAAACAAACAAAAAACCACAGCTTGTGATATGATTTACATATCATATGATTTACTCAGTTTAAGTGTACAATTCAATGGTTTTTAGTATAATCACAGATAAGTGTGATCATCACCATAGTCAGTTTTAGAGCATTTTTATCACCTCTAAATGAAACTTTGTATTTAAGCTATTCCTCCATTTCCCCATTCCTTTATTCCCACATTCAACACAATCATAAGCAACCACTTATCTACTTTGTCTCTATAGATTTCCCTCTTTTGGACATCTCATGTGAATGGAATTATATAATATGTGGTATTTTGTGACTGGCTTCTTTCACTTAGCATAAGGTGTTCAAGGTTTATCCACATGGTAGCATGTGTTGGTACTTCATTCCTTTTTATAGCTGAATAATATTCCATTGTTTGGATATACTACAATTGGTTTCTCCATTTATCCACTGATGGAATTTTTGGGCTGTTTCCACCTTTTGGATATTACGAATAATGCTGCTGTAAGCATTCAAGTACAAGCATCTAAGTCTCTGTTTTCAATTCTTTTGAGTATTGCTGGGTCATATGGCAATTCTATGTTTGATCATTTGAGAAAATGCCAGACTGTTTTCTAAAATGGCTGTACTATTTTATATTTTCACCAGCAGTGTGTGAGAGTAATGAGTACCTTCATTCTTGAAGGATATTATCTCTAGATATAGAATTCTGGGCCAGTTGTGGTTGCTCACGCCTATAATCCCAGGACTTGGAGAGGCTGAGATGGGTGGATCACTTGAGGCTAGGAGTTCAAGACCAGCCTGGCCAACACGATGACACCATGTCTGTACTAAAAATACAAAAGTTAGCCGAGCGTGGTGGCAGGCACCTGTAATCCCTGCTATTCGGGAGGCTGAGGCATGAGAATCACTTGAACCTGGGAAGTGGAGGTTGCAGTGAGCCAAGATCACACCACCGCACTCCAGCCTGGGCAAGAGAGTGAGATTTTGTCTCAAAAAAAAAAAAAAAAAAATTCTAGCCTGATTGTTGTCCTTTCTTTCTTTCAGCATTTTAAAGATGCTGTTCCACTGTCTTTTGAACTCTATAATTTCTTTTTAAAAAATTATGGTAAAATGTACAAAACAAAATTTACCATTTTACCATTTTTGTTTTTTCCTTTTATTCTAATGCATCTTCTCAGAGTTAATTAATTAATTTTTTTTGAGATAGAGTCTTGCTCTCACCCAGGCTAGAGTGCAGTGGCATGATCTCGGCTCACTGCAACCTCTGCCTTCCTGGTTCAAGTGATTCTCCTGCCTCAGCCTCCTGAGTAGCTGGGATTACAGGTGTGTGCCACCATGCCTGGCTAATTTTTGTATTTTTAGTAGAGACGGGGTTTCACTATGTTGGTCAGGCTGGTCTCGAACTCCTGACCTTGTGATCCACCCACCTTGGCCTCCCAAAGTGCTGAGATTACAGGAGTGAGCCACCGCACCCGGTTGAGAATTAATTATTTTTAAGTGCAAAGTTCTGTGGCATTAAGAACATTCAGGTCTGGGCATGGTGGCTCACACCTGTAATTCTAGCACTTTGGGCGACCAAGGTGGGAGGATCACTTGAGGTCAGTAGTTTGAGACCAACCTGGGCAGCATAGCGAGACACCATCTCTATTTAAAAGAAAAAAAAAAAAAAGGAACATTCATATTAGTGTGAAACCCTCCCCACCATTCATCTTCAATTTTCTTTTTCATCATACCTAACTGAATGACCTCTATTGTTTCTTATGAGGACTTAACAGTTTTTCAAATTACCATTCCCTGGTATGTAGTATATCATTTTTCTCACGGTATTTTAAATATTTTCTGTTAATTGTTGGTATTCAGCGGTTTGACTATAATGCACCTAGGCATTGTTTTTATCCTTCTTGAGTTCAGTTACCTCTTTTTGTTTTGTTTTTGTTTTGAGACGAAGTCAGACACTGTTGCCTGGGCTGGATGGAGTGCAATGGCACGATCTCGGCTCACTGCAGCCTCCACCTCCCGGGTTCACGCGGTTCTCTTTCCTCAGCCTCCTGAGTAGCTGGGATTATAGGCATACACCACCACACCCGGTTACTTTTTTGTATTTTTAGTAGAGACAAGGTTTCGCCATGCTGGCCAGGCTGGTCTTAAACTCCTGGCCTCGTGATCCGCCCACCTTGGCCTCCCAAAGTGCTGGGATTATAGGCGTGAGCCACCACATCCAGCTGAGTTCAATTACTTCTTAACCCTAAACATAAATGTCTTTCACTAAATTTGGGAAATCATTTGCCATTATTTCTTCAAATTATATTTGCTCCATCCTTCCCCATTGAATTGTCTTGGCATCTTTGTTGAATATAAATTCACCACAAACATGTGGGTCTATTTACGGTGTCTCTATTCACTTTCATTGATCTATTTGTCTATTATTACACAATAACTATGCCAGCTTTTTTTTTTTTTAATTGAGATGAGGCAGGCCTTGCTATGTTGCCCAGGCTGGACTCGAACTCCTGGCCTCAAGCGATCCTCTCACCTCTGCCTCTCAAGTAGTTGGGATTATAGGTGTGTGCCACCATGCCTGGTGATATTTTTCTATTCCACATAAATTGTAGAAACCAGGTTGTCAATTTTTATAAAAACAACCTACTGGGATTTTGATTAAAATTAATTGAATCTATAGATAAATTTGAGGAGGATTGACATCTTTTTAAAAATTATTATTAATAAGACAGAGTCTTGCTCTGTCACAGGCAGGAGTTCAGTGGCCCGATCTCGGCTCACTGCAACCTCTGCCTCCTGGGTTGAAGCGATTCTCGTGCCTCACCCTCCTAAGTGGCTGGGATTACAGGCGTGCACCACTGCACCTGGCTAATTTTTGTATTTTTAGTAGAGACGGGGCTTCACCATATTGGCCAGGCTAGTCTTGTACTCCTGGCCTCAAGTGATCTGCCCGCCTCGGCCTCCCAAAGTACTGGGATTATAGGCATGAGCCACTGCACCCAGCCTTAACTGACATCTTAATATTGAGTCTTCCGATCTATGAACATGGTATAGTTCTCTACTTACTTAAATCTTCTTTAATTTCTCTCTATATGTTTTGTATATTGCATTGTAGAAATTATACACATCTTTCTTTAATTTGTCCCTAAGAATTTCATATTTTTGATGCTATTATAAATGGTATTTTGTAAAATTTCATTTCCAAATTTTTTTTTTTTTTGGCTAGCATATAGAAATACAATTAGTTTTTGTATATTGACTTTGTATCCTGTGATATCACTATATTCACTAGTTAGTTCTGGCATTGGGTTTTTGTAGGATCCTGAGGATTTTCCATGTATGGAAATCGATATCATCTATGAAGAAAGACAGTTTTATTTCTGTTTTTTTTTTTTTTTTTTTTTTTGAGACGGAGTCTCGCTATTTCGCCCAGGCTGGAGTGCAATGGCCGGATCTCAGTTCACTGCAAGCTCCGCCTCCTGGGTTTACGCCATTCTCCTGCCTCAGCCTCCCGAGTAGCTGGGACTACAGGCGCCCGCCACCACGCCCGGCTAGTTTTTTGTATTTTTTTAGTAGAGATGGGGTTTCACTGTGTTAACCAGGATGGTCTCGATCTCCTGACCTCGTGATCCGCCCATCTCGGCCTCCCAAAGTGCTGGGATTACAGGCTTGAGCCACCGCGCCCAGCCGACAGTTTTATTTCTTCCTTTCCGATCTGGATGGCTTTGATTTCTTTTTATTGCCTTATTGCACTGGTTAGGACGTCCAAGACAATGTTGAATTGAAATGATAAAAGCAGACATCCTTTCCTTGTTCCCATTCTTTGGGGGGAAGCCTCAATTGTTTACCACTGAATATCATGTTAGCTATAAGATTTTCATAGATTCTTTTTTATCAGATTGAGGAAATTCTTTTAAAATTCTAATTTGTTAAAAAGTTTAAAAATATCATAAACTGGTGTGGATTTTTTCAAGTGCTTTTTCTGCATTTATTAAAATGAATATATACTTTTTAAAACTTTATTCTGTTAAAGTGGTCAATTACATTGATTGATTTCTTTAAATGTTAAACTAACTTTGCATTCTGGGATAAACCTTACTTGGTCATGATATCGTTTTTATATATTTCTGGATCTAATTTCCTAATATTATAATAATGTATTGACACATTATTATTAACCAAAGTCAGTCAGATTTTCCTAGTTTTTACCTAATCTCCTTTTCTTTCTATTCCAGAATTCTATCCAGGATATCACGCTACATTTAGTCTCCTTAGGCTCGTTTTGGTTGTGATATTTTCTCAGATGTTCCTTGTTTTCAATAACATTGACAGTTTTGAAGAGTTCTGGTCAGGTATTTTGTAGGATGCCCCTTCATTGGGATTTGCCTGTTTTCTCATGCGTAGACTTGATTGTGGGTTATGGGAGGAAGTGCCATTTCATCGCATCATATCAAAGGCACATACTGTTAAAAAAAAAAAAAAAAAGAAAAAAAAGAAAAGAAAAAAGGCTCATATTGTCGACATGACATCTCACCGTTGATGGGGTCTGTATTAGTCTGTTTTCACACTGCTATAAAGAACTTCCCTGTGACTGGGTAATTTATAAAGGAAAGAGGTTTAATTGACTCACAGTTCTGCATGACTGGGGAGGACTCAGGAAACTTAGAATCCCGGTGGAAGGTGAAGGTGAAGCAAGAACCTTCTTCACAAGGCAGCAGAAGAGAGAACTGCATGTGAATGAGGAACTGTCAGACACTTAAACCATCAGATCTTGTGAAAACCCACCTACTATCAAGAGAACAGCATGAGGGAAACCGTCCCCATGATCCGATCACCTCCCTCTCTCAACACATGGGGGTTACAGATCTCTCCCTTGACATGTGGGGATTACAATTTGAGATGAGATTTGGGTGGGGACACAGAGCCAAACCATAGCAGAGTCCTTCATCACCTGGCTGAGGCAGCATTCGTTAGGTTTTTCCCTGTAAAGTTATTCCTTTCCCCCTTGTTTTCCTTACTGTACTCTTCGAGTGTGTACAGCCTACACTCAAGGAGTGGAGAGTTATGGACTCCTTCCTCTAGGACTGAATGCCTACATAAATTATTTAGAATCTTTCTGCGTGTGAAATTTATTTATTCTTCCATATCTATTAATTTATTTAGTAATTTATTTATACCAATATGCACTCATGGGCATTTATTTTATAATTTTTGCTGTAATCCAACAGTACTTAATTTCATTGCTGAAATTATAACAGCTTTGACCATTGAGCACTCTTTCTGTTGGTTCTTGTCTCTCTCTCTCCCTCTTTTTTTTCCCTGACAGAAATGCCATTCAGAATCCTGTGTCTCTTTGGAAGACCCTCATCAATGTGGTTTCGTTTTATTTTGTTTTAGCCTGCGGGACAGAGTGAGACCGTGTCTCAAAAAACAAAACAAAAACCACACAAAAAACCGCATTGCTTTTTACATTTCAATTTCCAGTTCACTGTTATTATATAGAAATGAAATTAATGTTTGTATATTGATCTCTTATCCTGTCATGTTTCTGAGGTCACTTATTAGTTCTAGTAGCTTTTTGTAGTTTCTGTCTAATTTTCTACATAAACAATCATGTCATCTGAAAAAAAAAAAAAAAGAAAAGTTTTACTTTTTCCTTTCCAATCTTCATGGCATTCATTTTTTCCCCTTTATCTGATTGCATTGACTAGGACCTACCATACAATGTTTTAAATAGAGATGTCGGAGTGGACATCCCTGTCTTGCTCCCCATCTTAGGAGAAGCATTCAGTCTTTCACTATTAAGTATGATTTAGCCATAGATTTTTTATTTTGGTAAATGTCCTATATCAGGTTGAGGAAATTTTCTTTCTATTCCTAGTTTGCTGAGAGTTATTAGGAATACATTTGGATTGTCAAATGCTCTTTTTGTATCTGTGGAGCGATCACATGGTTTGTCTTCTTTAGTTTGTTAATATGAGAATTGAATTGATTGGGTTTCTAATGTTGAACCAAGTTTCCATTCCTGGGATAAACCCCACTTGGTCATGATATATCATCCTTTTTATGTATTGTTGAATTTGATTTGCTTAACTTTTGTTTAGAATTTGTTTTTGCTTGGAATTTTTTAACAGTTTTGTTGAAATATAATTCACATATCATACACTTCATTCATTTAAGGTGTACAATGTTTTAAAATATAGTCACAAGGTTGTGCAACCATCACCAAAATCAATTTTAGAACATTTTTTCCCCACTAAAAGCAGCTCTGTACCAATTAGCTGTCTTTCCTCATCTCCCCACCTCCAGCCATAAACAACCACTAATTTATTTTTCCTCTTTACAGATTTGCCTGTTATTATAGATATTTCATATGAATGGAATCATAGTAAGTGGTGTATTTGTTTTTTCTTTTTTCTTTTTTTTTTGAGATGGAGTCTTGCTCTGTTACCCAGGCTGGAGTGCAGTGGCATGATCTCGGCTCACTGCAGCCTCTGCCTCCTGGGCTCAAGGAATTTGCCTCCCTCAGCCTCCCGAGTACCTGGGATTACAGGTGCATGCCACTATGCCCAGCTAATTTTTGTATTTTTAGTAGAGATGGGTTTTCACCATGTTGACCAGGCTGGTCTTGAACTTCTGGCCTCAAGTGATCCACCTGCCTAGGCCTCCCAAAGTGCTAGGATTACAGGTGTGAGTCACTGTGGCTAGCCTCAAAATTCTTTTTAATTTTCCATTTGATATCTTCCTTGACCCAAGGGTTGTTTAGCATACGTTATTTAATTTACAAATATTTCAAGAATTACCACAAGTCTTTCTGTTATTGACTTTTAATTTAATTCAGTTGTGGTTAGAGAAAATGCTTTTTATGACTGGAATCCTTTACAATCTATTGAGACTTGTTTTATGGCTCAAAGTATGGTGTATATTGGTAAATGGTCTGTGTGCTTTTGAAAAATATGTATATTCTGCTGTGGTTGGTTGGAGTGTTCTATAAATGTCAATTAGGTGAAGTTGGTCAATGTGTCGAGTTGGTATGACCCTCAGTCATATAGTCACAAGAAAGTAAAATCTGCCAACCATGAGCCTGAAATGAGCCTGGAAATTATTCTTTCCTAGTTGAGTTTCCCCAGGAGAACAAAGCTATCAGGTAATACCTTGATTACAGCCTCTTTAGATTCTGAGCAGAGGACTTAGCTAAGCTGTTCCCAAACTTTTGATCCATGTAAACTGAGAGATAATAAATATATGTTGTTTTAAGTTGCTAAGCTTGTGACAATTTGTTATGCAGCAATAGAAAACGAACACAGATGCATAAACATTTAAGATTGGTAAGTCCTTTTGATGAATCGATCATGTTATCATTATAAAATAACCATTTTTATTTCTAGTAATATTCTTTCCTCTGAAGTCCACTTTGATATTAATATAGCTCCTAGAACTTTCTTTCGATTGGCGTTAACATGACATGTCTTTCTTTCATCCTTTTTACTTTTTACCCTATTTGTGGCTTCATGTTAAAATGTGTTTCTTTTTTTTTTTTGACAGGGTTTCACTTTGTCACCAAGGATAAGTGCAGTGGCATGATCATAGCTCACTGTAACCTTGAACTCCAGGGATCAAGCCATCCTCCTGCCTCTGCCTCCTCCAAGTAGCTGGGACTATAGGCGCACCCCACCATACCCAGCTAATTTTTCTTTTTTTTTTTTTTTGTAGATACAGGGTTTTGCCATGTTGGCCAGGCTGGTCTTGAACTCCTGAGCTCAAGCCGTCTGCTCACCTTGGCTTCCCAAATTACTGGGATTACAGGTGTGAAACATTGCACCTGACTGTGTGTTTCCATTTTTTTTTTTTTTTTGAGACAGAGTCTCGCTCTGTCGCCCAGGCTGGAGTGCAGTGGCCAGATCTCAGCTCACTGCAAGCTCCGCCTCCCAGGTTTATGCCATTCTCCTGCCTCAGCCTCCCAAGTAGCTGGGACTACAGGTGCCTGCCACCTCGCCCGGCTAGTTTTTTGTATTTTTTAGTAGAGACGGGGTTTCACTGTGTTAGCCAGGATGGTCTCGATCTCCTGATCTCGTGATCCGCCCGTCTCGGCCTCCCAAAGTGCTGGGATTACAGGCTTGAGCCACCGCACCTCGCCTGTGTGTTTCTTATAGATAGTATATAGTTGGTTTTTACTTTTTTCATCCAATCTGATAATCTTTGATTTGATTGGAGTATTTAGGCCATTTTAATTTAATGTGATTATTTATATGATTAAGTTTATTTGTTTATTTATTTATTTATTTTGAGGCAGAGTCTTGCTCTATTGCTCAGGCTGGAGTGCTCAGGCTGGAGTGCAGTGTTGCAATCATAGCTCACTGCAGCCTCAAACTCCTGGGTCCCAGCGAGCCTCGCCTCAGCTTCCCAAGTAGCTTGGACTACAGGTGAGTGCCACCATGCCCAGCTAATTTTTAAATTTTTTTGTAGGGATGGAGTCTGGCTATGTTGCCTAGGCTGGTCTTGAACTCCTGGGCTCAAACAATCCTCTGCTTCGGCCTGCCAAAGTTCTGGGATTATAGGTGTGAGCCACCTTGCCCAGCCTATGATTAAGTTTAAATCTATTATTTTTGTAATTGTTTTATATTTTCCCCACTTATTCCTTTTATTTTCTCTTTTCCTGCCTTTTTTTTTTGGATTGTGTATTTGTGTATTTTTTATTATTCTATTTTATCTCCTTTTTTTTTTTTTTTTTTTTTTTTTTTTTTTTTTTTTTTTTTTTTTTTTTTTTTTTTTTTTCTCTTTTGGTTTTTTTTGTTTTTTTTTCTCTTCTTTCTTTTGAAACAGAGTCTTGCTCTGTTACCCAGGTGGAGTGCAGTGGCACTATCTCGGCTCACTGCAACCTGTTCCCCTCTGGGTTCAAGTGATTCTCGTGCCTCAGCCTCCTGAGTAGCTGGGACTACAGGCATGCGCTACCATGCTGGAGTAATTTTTGTATTTTTAGTAGACATGGGGTTTTGACATGTTGGCCAGGCTGGTCTCAAACTCCTGACCTCAAATGATCCTCCCACCTGGGCCTTGGAAAGTGCTGGGATTACAGGCATGAGCCACCGTGCCCGGCCTATCTCCATTTTTGATGGAGATAAAATAGATTTTGCGTGCCTGTGAGACTGAGGCAGGAGGATAGCTTGACCCCAGGAGTTTGAGGCTATAATACACTATGATTGTGCCTGTGAACTGTACTCCAGCCTGGGCAACATAGTGAGACCCTGTCTCTAAAAAAATTTTTGTTTTTTTTTTTGGTGGAGGTAAAATAGAATCAGAAAAAATACAAAAGGATTCCACTTACATGCAGTAATTAGAGTGGCCTAATTTATAGAGACAGAAAGTAGATTGGGGGTTGCCAGGAGCTGGAAGCAGAGGGAATGGAGAGTTACTGTTTGATGGGTACAGAGTTTCAGTTTGGAAAGATGAAAAACTCTGGAGATGGATGGTGGTGATGCTTGCACAACAATGTAAATGTTCTTAATGTCCCTGAACTATACACTTATAAATAGTTAAAATGTTAGATTTTATGTTGCATATATTTCACCACAATTTTTTAAAATCCTCAACAAAATCAGAATAGAAGGTAAATTTCTCAAACTGATAAAGGTCACGAGAAAAGTCTACAGCTCACATCGTAACATCATCATAACATTGCTGGTGAAAGTGAACACTTTCTTCCTAAGACTGGAAACAAGTCAAGGATGTCTACTCTTGCCACTTGTGTTAAACACTGTCCTGGAAATTTGAAGCCAGCACAATCAGGAAAGAAAGAAATAAAAGCCGTTCAAGTTGGAAAGAAAGAAGTAAAACTAGCATTCTTTTCAGATGATGATCTTTAATGTAAAAAGTCAGATGGAATCTACAAAAAGGCATCTAGGCTAATAAGTGAGTTTATCAAGCATATGGGATGAAAGTTAAATATAATAAATCATGTATATACTAGCAGTGAAAATGTGAAAATGAAATTAGGGAAACAGTTCTATTTACAGCAACATCAGAAGGAATAAAATACTTAGAAATAAGTTTAGCAAAAAATGTAGACATACACAAAAACTATAAAACATTGTTCAGAGAAATAAGAGATCTACGTAAATGGAGAGAAATTCCATCTTCATGAATTGTAAGACCCAATATTGCCAAGATGACAGTTTTCACCAAATTGATCTATAAATTAAACGACATCCCAGCCAGGCATGGTGGTGCATGCCTGTAGTCTCAACTACTCCAGAGGCTGAGGTGGGGGGATCGCTTGAACCCAGGAGTTTGAGGCTGCAGTGAGCCATGATAATGCCACTGCACTCTAGCCTAGATGACAGAGTGAGACTCCATCTCTAAAACCGAAAATAAAAAAATAGAAATTAAGCAAAGTCACTATAAAGATTCTAGCAAGCATTTTTTTTTTTTTTTTTTTTTTTTGCAGAAATTGGCAAACTGCTCCTAAAATATGTACAGGATATGGACATACAAAGGACTCAGAATAACCAATTTTGAAAATGAGCCAATGGGAGAATTTTCATTTCCATCTTTCAAACTTACTGTATATATAAGTCACAGTAATCAAGACAGTGAGATACTGACATGTGGATAGAAATATAATGGAGAGTCCATAAATTAATCCTTAATTATGGTCAGTTGATGGCTGATGAAGGTGCCAAGATAATTCAGTGTGCAAATGACAGTCTTTTCAACAAATCGTGCTAGGGTAACTGTTCCCACCAGTGATAAGTAAGTGATAAGTATGTAAGGTGACAGATATGTGTACATCTATCAAAGCATCATGTTGTATACACCATGAATATGTACCATTTTTATTTGTCAATTATATTATAATCAATTTTAAATAAATTAAAATGTTAATCTGAGTTATATCTGAAGGAATTAATTTTCCAGATATAATTTAAGTCATGAGTCAGTTAACCTTAGTATATGGAGATTATAGGACTGACCTAGTCAGGTGAACCCTTTAAATGCAGAGAATTTTCTCTGGCTAATACCAGAAGAGGTCATCAGAGATTCAAAGCACAAAAAGGATTTGATGCTCTATCGTTTAGTTGATGGTAGTGGGGACCACTGTATCAAGGAAATGGAGAGTTCCGTTTTACAGCTTCATGGAACTGCATTTCTGTCAATAACTTGAATGAACTTGGAAGCAGATTCTGTTTTATGTTTGCAGGTAGATTCTTCCCTAGAACTTCCAGATAAGAGCCCAGCATGGCCAAGATCTTGATTTTGGCTTTTTGAAACCTTAAGTAGAGAACCTGCCTGGTCTTATGACCTAGAGAACTGTGAGATAATAAATGGGTATTGTTTTAAGCTACTGAATTTGTGATAATTTGTTACACAACAATAGAAAACTAATACATTGGTATAGCCGGCTCACTCATGGTTATTGCATGGTATATTATTTTCCATCCTTTCAACCTATTTATAGTGTATATTGAATCTAAAGTTTCTGCTCTAGACAGCATATAGTTAGATCCTGTTTTTAAATCCAGTCTGATAATCCCTTACTTTTTTTTTTTGAGACAGGCTGGAGTGCAGTGGTATGAACATGGCTCACTGCAGCCTCGACCTCCCAAGCTCAAGCAATCCTCCTGCCTCAGCCACACAAGTAGCTGGAACTAAAAGCATGTGCCACCAAGCATGGTTAATTTTTTTTGTATTTTTTTTTTTTTTTTTTTTTTTTTTAGAGACAGGGTTTTGCTATGTTGCCCAGCCTGGTCTTGAACTCCTGAGCTCAAGCGATCTGCCTCAGTTTCCCAAAGTGCTGGGATTACAGGCATAAGCCACCATGCCACCACACCCAGTCTATCCCTTACTTTTGAGTGCAGTACTTATTTCATTTACATTTACTATAATACTGATTGTAATATAAATGGTATAATTATTATTTTGGAGAGAAAAACATGCAAAATTGTCTTCCCAACAGACAAGACAGCATCAGCAGGTACAACTACAGGGGATTCTCCATAGATCGTACATTCACAAAGCATCATTAGTTCAACAGTGGAAAAACCACTACTGTGTTCTCTGTAACGTGTCCACTTAACAGCATAAAGAAGTATTATTATTGTGTTCACTTACAATTCCAGAAGGAAAGGCACAACTGGACAAAAAACATTTTGTATCCTAAAGTCAGGTGCAGTAACTAAGAGACAAAACTTTGGGTAACAGTTTTGATGCACATTTCTTAAGGGCTTTCTACTTAGAGGGGAATGATTTCTCCACTCACAAGTTTAATTGTTAGAGCAACACTTCATTGTTTGCTCAGTATTATTACATATACAAAAGGTGATTTAAAAAAAGGAATCACGAAAACATCTTACATGTCCAGCTGTTCCCACCAATACATCAACTCTTATGAAGCAGGAGAATAGGGTCTGGAGGCAGGGAACCCAAGGCCGGTTCATGCTGACTTCCTAGAACTAAATTGAAAGGGAAACCCCAACTTTCCACACCTAAATAACAAAAGGACCGGAGACTATTCCCTTTGCAAACCTCCACCTTTTCTGCCTGGCAGATGGGAATTTGAAAGTACCTCTGATTGGTTGCAAAAACCAATCACAGGTTTACATAAGAGTGTAATTTTGTAACTTCAAAATTGGTTGCAGACAGCAACAAATCAGAGTGATTGCGGGCCACCACTTCATTTACATGAGGTGAACACCAAGTGGCCAATGGGAAACCTCTAGGGTGTATTTGGACCCAAGAAGATTCTGTATCTGGGCCCTTGAGCCGCTGCTCATGCCTGCTCCCACACTGTGGAGTATACTTTCATTTTTAATAAATCTGCTTTCGTTGCTTCATTCTTTCCTTGCTTTTTCTGTTTTGTCCAATACAACAAGAACCTGGACACCCTCCACCAATAACACTTAGGTTTAAGGCAGAGGCCAGGCATGGTGGCTTACACCTGTAAACCCAGCATTTTGGGAGGACAAGGCCAGTGGATCACCTGAAGTCAGGAGTTCGAAACCAGCCTGGCCAACATAGTGAAACCCCGTCTCTACCAAAAATACAAAAAATTAGCCAGGCATGGTGGCACATGCCTGTAGTCCCAGCTACTTGGGAGGCTGAGGCAGGAGAATTCCTTGAACCTGGGAGGCGGAGGTTGCAGTGAGCTGAGATCGCACCACTATACTCCAGCCTGGGTAACAGAGTGAGACTCTGTCTCAAAAACAAACAAACAAACAGGGCCTGGGAATACTTCAGTGGTCATAAAATAGGAAAAGAGAGACTATGGCTACAAAAAAAGTGAAGTATTTAAATTAAAGCTTTCATACCCAGGATTTGCCTGTTCCAACTTTGTAGCCTTCAAAAAATCTGCATAATTACTTGGCATAAGTTACACCAACTATATTTTTTCAAAATTAGTATGTGACCCTCTGAAAGGAAACACTCCTTCCCATGAATTTCTCCTCTGGAATGAAAATCCAGATCTTCAACAGAGTAGGCACTGGTGAACTAAATTAAGTCACCTGAGATTCCTTGCTCTGTGGCCCACCTCTTCTGGTGTTCAGGAAGGCAAAGGGAAGTGTGTGGAATACATTCAAACTCTTGTGGCTGCAACTGAACTGTATTTAAATATCAAACATTGACTCCCTAACAACTAAAATAAGTCCATTTGAGGACATCCTATTTAAAGTTCTAAAGTTAAAGGAGGCCAGACACAGTGGCTCACGCCTGTAATCCAGCACTTTGGGAGGCTGAGGTGGGCAGATCACTTGAGCCCAGGAGTTTGAGACCAGCCTGGCCAACATGGCGAAACTGAAACCCCGTCTCTACTAAAAATACAAAAATTAGCTGGGTGTGGTGGCGGGTACCTGTAATCCCAGCTACTTGGGAGGCTGAGGCAGGAGAATCCCTTGAACCCCAGAGGTGGAGGTCGCAGCAAACTGAGATTGCACCATTGCACTCCAGCCTCCTGGGTGACAGCGAGACTCCATCTAGAAAACAAAAAAGTTGGAGGAATTTGTAATTCTACAATCTTTTTTTTTTTTTTTTTTTTTGCTTTATTTTTGAAAGTACTTTAAAAAAACAAAACAAAACAAAAGATGGGTACAGGGTTGGGAGACATACAAAACAGGTCCCTAAATAGATTATGACCTTGTCCATTTACTTGCAGACAGTTACCATGGAAGTATACAGTACTCCTCCCCACCCCATTAAGCTAAGTAGTTGTCTTTCCCACTGTGGTTCAATAAGTTCAAACTGTTCCACCCTGAAATAGGCGACAGTCTTGGGAAATAGTTACTGTAAGTTGTACAGAATTTCTTTGTATATAGTTTGTTGGAAGTAACAAAGCTACTTTCAAGACTTGCTTCTTTCCAAAATTAGAAAATAATTATAGTCTGTATTTGCTTTGGTATAGATATTTCCTTTTTTTGATTTTTAATTTTTTGTTTTTATGTTTTGCAAAGCAGCATAACAATTGTGATTGTAGAACTGCCTGACGTTGCCATCTGTAAACATCATGTGCATATCAGTAAGAATAAGGAAAACGGGAGGAGGAGATGTTTTTTTTTAAAAAAAAAACCAAAAAACAAGTAATCCCATTAAAAAGTGGGCAAAGGACATAAATAGGCATTTCTCAAAAGAAGACAAATAGCCAACTGACATATGAAAAAATGCTCAACATTGCTAATCATCAGAGATGTGTAAATTAAAACCACAATGAGAAACCATCTTACACTAGTCAGGATGGCTACTATTAAAAAGAGAAAAACTAATTGATATTAGTGAGGATGGGGAGAAAAGGGAATGAACTCTTATACACTGTTGGTGGGAATGTAAATTAGTGCAACCTCTATGGAAAACTATGGAGATTTCTCAAATAACTAAAAATTCAACTACTTTCCATCCAGCAATCCCACTACTGGGTATCTACCCAAAGAAAAATAAATCATATCAAAAAGACACCTGCAATAGTATGTTTATCACAGCACTATTCACAATAGCAAAGATAAGGAATCAACCTAAGTTTCCATCAACGGAAGATTAGATAAAGAAACTGTGGTATGTCTACATAATGGAATACTATACAGTCATAAAAAGAATGCAATTATGTCTTTTGCAGCAACATGGATGGAACTGGAGGCCATTGACTTTGGTGAAACAAGCCAGGCACAGAAAGACAAATATCAATATCACATGTTCTGACTTTTAATGGGAGCTAAATAAAGTGTACACATGGAGGTAGTGTGTGGAATGTTAGATAACAGAGACTTGGAAGGGTAAGGCAAGGGGTGGATAATGAGTGATTGCTTAAGGGGTACAATGTAGGTTATTTGCGTGATCAATACCCTGAAAGCCCTGACTTCACCACTACACAGTCTACGCAAGTAACAAAATTACACTTGTACCCCATAAATTTATACAAATAAAAAATAATACAAGAATAAAAATCACAGTCTAGACTAGGGGTGTCCAAACTTTTGGCTTCCTTGGGCCACCTTGGAAGAAGAATTGTCTTGGGCCACACATAAAATACACGAACACTAACAATAGCCGATAAGCTGAAAAAAAAAAAATCACAAAAAATCTCAGAATGTTTTTGAGACAGAGTCTCAGCTTGTCGCCCAGCCTGGAGTGCAGTGGCCAGGATCTCGCTCACTGCAAGCTCCTCAAGCCCCTCGGTTTACGCCATTCCCTGCCTCAGCCTCCCCAAGTAGCTGGGACTACAGACGCCGCCACCTCACTCGCTATTTTTTTTTGTATTTTTACTAGAGATCATGGGTTTCACCGGGTTGGGGCCAGGATGGTCTCGATCTCCTGATTCCCTGATCCGGGCCTCCGCCTCGCCTCCCAAAGTGCTGGGATTACAGGCTTGAGCTATCATACCGCCAAAATCTCAATGTTTTTAAGAAACTTCACGAATTTGTAATTTGTGTTGGGCCACATTCAAAGCCGCCCTGGGCTGCATGTGGCCTGCAGGCTGAGGGTTGAACAAGCTTGGTCTAGACATTTCACTCTGTCTACATTTCTTCTTCCAGGCAAGTTCCCCTTTAGCTTAGCTGACCACAATCTTGTTTTCTTCCAGGAAGTGAGGGAACCAGTGTGTGGGAACAGTCTCAGTAGCACCTGGTTTTTCCACATTGGCATTGATACCTGACTGGGAGCCATCCATCTTGGACTCAGTAGTGTTATTCACAGCAGAGTTGGCCCCCACAGAAACTGAGAGGGTGGGAACACCACCACTCTGGGTCATAGAGATCTTGCTAGTCTTCATGACAAGATTACTGTTAAGCATGTTGGTGTATTGGTTCCACCACCTTCACTGAAGGGGCCAGGATTTCCTGGAAACATTTCTGAGATTCTTTCCATTCATACCTAATGGAGCCACAGTGTTCTCAATGGCTAGCTTCCTTCTCTGGCATGCTGAGTTATTGTTTGCTCCATGAGTCATACAGTGGACCTTCAAGTTGCCTTTGGCGGTAAAAGCTTGCCCATGTATGCTGCGCACAAAAGGCTATTCTCTAGTGTGAGTCCACTTGTGAATCTCAAGAGCACTAGTGGACGAGAAGTTCTTCTCACACTGTGTGCAGCTGTGTTGCTTGGCCTGGTCAGTGTGGCTGGGCCACTAACACCAGGGACATGATTGAGGATCCAACAAATGTGCCAGTGAAAGCGGAGAGTTCCCTGAGCCCCCTCACAGGTCGTGTGACAGGGGTGTGGCTTGTCTGTTTGGTCGACACTGCTGCTCAAACCTCTTACAGGAGGGGGAGTAAAGAGACAGACAGGTGCAGGAGCCCAAGTGGGCGTGTGTTATAGTGCGCCCTTTTAGCCTTGCCATCTGCAGATGGCTTAAGTGTTAATCAGCTCAGTGGACCCTCTACCTTTCTGCAAAGGCAGAGGGCCAGTGTGACAGCTTTCTGTGTCCTGAGTTGTTGTCCAGAATCCTGGAAGAATCAGGTCACACATGGACTTGAAGGATGGATAATGCAGGGTTTTATTAGGTGGTGGTGGTGGCTCTCAGTGGGATAGATGAGGAGCTGGACAGGAGATGGAGTGGGAAGATGATCTTCCCCTGGAGTTTGGCCATCCAGTGGCTGATTCTCCAACCATTCCCAGCCAAACTCCTCCTGATGTTTCTTCTCTTCTCTCCTGTGCCGTGCCATTCTGCCATTTGTCTGCTCATCTCCTCATCTCCTGCTTCTGGAGCCTCGGGTTTGGGGTTTATATGGGTACAGGATAGGGGGTGTGATGGGCCAAAGGGCAACATTTTTGACACGAAAACATGAACGCCTGTTCTTACTTAGGGCTGTGGGTATCCAGGCTTGAGGGTGGGACCTTTGCTGGGGAACTGCCCTCTTCTACCCAGTGTTTCCCTGTCTCCTAGCTGTATCACCAGGAACTTCAACTTTTCATTTTTATTTTTTAGAGACAGGATCTCTCCTTTTTGCACAGACTGGAGTGCAGTGGCACAATCATAGCTTACCACAACCTTGAACTCCTGGGCTCAAGTGATCCTCCTGCCCCAGTCTCATTAGTAGCTGAGATTACAAGCACTGGTCACCAAGCCTGTCAAAACTTGAACTTTGACATAGGTTGACTGGACTTAGAAAAACGTTGATGGGAGGTGGCCCATCTCAGTGTGGCTGTTCTTGGGGTGCTCAGCTTTGCCCCCAGCATCTGGAGACTTTGACATAATGCTTTCTGCTTGGCTACTGGCCAGGGAGCGTGCTTGGAAGGATGTAGTTTCCACAGCATCTGGAGTTTGGCTAATAGTTCTGGTGTCCCATCAGTGAGAATGAGTCATTAAACTGTTGCTCTCCACTAAATTGTTTTTTCAGCTCCTCTGCCACTGCAGGCCAGAAAGAACAGGACCCACTTTCCTGGTGACTGCTAGGGAAGCCTTCATGGCAAACCCTAGGGTAGGTGATATTAAGTGGATGCTAAGAAGAGGTATGAGGACCTTTGAGTAGCTACTGGGGGCATCCTGGATGCTGACTTTGTCCACAGTGGTGTCTTCTTTCAACATCATCATGGCAGATGGCACTTGTATTACCATTCTCACTGACCATCATTGGCTCAGGACCCCTAAAATCACCGGGATTCTCTGGCGGGGGCATGCTGGGAATCTGAGTGCCCATGTTCATCCAAATATGTTGTTGCAACATGACCATGTTGGTAAATTTCTTTTGACTAATGGGGTATGTACTTATGGATAAGTTGGTTCAGTGAACCCTGAGAAGTGTCTTTATGTTGCCTCTGGTAGAAAAAGTTGGCCACAAATTTCACATTGGATGGGTCTCTCCCCAGTGTGGGTGTGGTAATGTATTTTTTTTCCAAGTGAGAGCAAATGTATTAAAGTAAAGGAATAAAAGAATGGCTATTTCATAGGCAGAGCAGCCTTGAAGGCTGCAGGTTGGCTATTTTTGTGGTTATTTCTTGACTACATGCTAAACAAGTGGCGGTTGATTCATGAGTTTTCCGGGAAAGGGTTGGGCAACTCCCAGAACTGAGGGTCCCTCCCCGTTTTAGACCATACATGGTAACTTCCTAACGTTGCCTTGGCATTTGTAAACTGTCATGGTGCTGGTGGGAGTGTCTTTTAGCATGCTAATGTATTATAATTGGCATATAATGAGCAGTGAGGAGGACCAGAGGTTACTTTCCTCACCATCTTGGTTTGGGTGGGATTTGGCCTGCTGCTTTACCACATGTTGTTTTTATCAGCAAGGTCTTTGTGACCTGTATCTTGTGCTGACCTCCTATCTTATCCTGTGACTTAGGATGCTTAATCTCCTGGGAATGCGGCCCAGTAGGTCTCAGCCTCATTTTACGCAGCCCCTATTCAGGATGGAGGCACTCTGGTTTGAACACCTCTGACATATTTCTCCCCTGCCTTTTACAAAGGAATCCTTAATCTATTATTATTATTATTACTACTATTATTATTTGAGATGGAGTCTTGCTCTGTCACCCAGGCTGGAGTGCAGTGGCGCGATCTCGGCCCTCTGCAACCTTTGCCTCCCGAGTTCAAGTGATTTTCCTGCCTCAGCCTCCCAAGTAGCTGGGACTACAGGTGCATGCCACCATGCCTGGCTAATTTTTGTATTTTTAGTAGAGACGGGGTTTCACCATGTTGGCCAGGCTGGTCTTGAACTCCTGACCTCAGGTGATTCGCCAGCCTCGGCCTCCCAAAGTGCTGGGATTACAGGTGTGAGCCTCCGTGCCTGGCCGGGAACCCTTAATCTTAAGGGTTATCGAGAGACGAAGATCCATCTTCTGTAACTTCTTCAGGCTGAATTGGGCAATGATATTCCTGCCTACCTATTAGGGTCTCTTGTATTCAGGGTAGAGAGGAGCTCAGTCAGAAAGTGTAAGTATGGTGAGGGCCATCCATAACTCTTGAGTTCTGACAAAAGGTGATATCTGTAATAAGTATTCAATTTAAGAAAATATTGAGTAAGCTTATCCTGCGTTCTTACACAAAGAGTACAACAATAATATGGATATGGTGTTGCTAGCTGAATCTAATAGGTGCCCAGAATTAGAATACTGACCCAGATTTTTACATTACCTATCCCTCTTGTTTCTTCTGAGCAGCAGCCAGAGATCACTGGTTGGTTCACAGGAATAAGCACGGTTAGTCTAAATTGTGGGAAAAACTTAAAAACAACGAATGACACTATAATTTAATAACAGGTGTATCATCGTTCTTGAAACAATTTTTCTCTCTCCAGTCTCCCATTTTTACTAAAGACAAATCATGGTAAGACTAATTTGCTTTATCATACTTGGCCTGATTATTTGTATAAAGTGCAGCAATAATAATAATAATTGTTAGTTTTTTTTTTTTTTTTCCCCGAGATGGAGTCTCACTGTGTCACCCAGGCTGGAGTGCAGTGGCATGATCTTGGCTCACTGCAACCTTCGCCTCCTGGGTTCAAGCGATTCTTGGGCCTCAGCCTTCCAAGTAGCTGGGATTACAGGCACACACTGCCACGCCCAGCTAATTTTTGTATTTTTTAGTAGAGACGGGGTCTCACCATATTGGCCTGGCTGGTCTTGAACTCCTGACCTCAAGCGATCCACGTGCCTTGGCTTCAAGAACAATTATTTTTAACTAAGCTTTTAAAATTGTCTTTGACAGAACTCTGTTCCATAAGGAATCTTAGATAAGCCTCTTTTTTTTTTTCATATGGAGTCTTGCTCTGTTGCCCAGGCTGGAGTGCAGTGGTGCAATCTCAGCTCACTGCAACCTCCGCCCCCGGGTTCAAGTGATTCTCCCACCTCAGCCTCCCGAGTAGCTGGGACTACTGGCACGTGCCACGACACCCGGCTAATTTTTGTGGTTTTTTTTAGTAGAGACGGGGTTTTACCATGTTAGCCAGGATGGTCTCAATCTCCTGACCTCGTGATCTGCCCGCCTTGGCCTCCCAAAGTGCTGGGATTACAGGCATGAACCACAGTTTTGGCCAGGTAAGACTTTTTTTTAAAGCCGAACCCAGCCATGGGTTTGTACCATCAAATACCTATGAGTTGGGTAAATTTCCTCTTTTCTCGAGGTCCCAAGATAACCTGGGGCTCCTGGGCCTGTTAGAAAGCAACATTCTTTACTTACCTATCAGGAGCCCTGTACAGGGACTGTGTAGACAAGGTATGGAGGCCAGTTTTCCCAAGGGAGGTAATGCATTGTGAAGGACCTTTGGCAGCTTAAGACTCGGTGGCAAATGAGACATTCACTGGGGTCAGAAGTGGTCTTGTTGCTGTTCTCTACCAGCTGCTGCAATTTCATGGTCTCTGACCCGGGCTTGGTGGTCCCACTCCCTTGAAAGCCGCCAACCCTTGGGGAATTATGGTTTGGCCCCACCCCAGGGAGTGTGGGTCCACTCTCACTTTCTGGAGAAAGCCCAGCAATGAGCCACCCATGTGGTCATTGGGGTTAGCGCCCGAAGAAAGATTTTGAGATGGTTCTATGCAGGGGGTCCTTGTTACAAGGACAAATTTGCTGTCTAAAGAGAGACTGGATTCATCTATGGGGACAGGTACAGAGAGTGCGTGGGGTGACATTGCCTACCACCATTTGGTTCTGGAACTTGGCAAACAGCTGGGGATTTGCCTTCACCTGGGGATATTGATGAAAGTGTACCTTCAGGTTACCCTTGGTGGTGAAGCCGTGACCACACACAGAGAACATGAAGGGTCTCTCTCCAGTATGCATGTGGGAATGGATCTGCAAGGAGATACCAGTCTCCCAAACCTTGCTACAGTTCTTACAGTTGTGCTTGTAGAGGATGGCCTCGTCTTTGGGTTCGACATACATCTCAGATGTTTGGTGGCTTATCTTTCTCTTTCTTGGATGGGTATAATGCCACAGTAGAGAAAGGACTCTGGAAGAGCACAGAACCCAAGCCCGAGGTAGTAAAGCACTTGGGAGCTGAGACACAATGTTCAGGATCACACGTGTCCTATCCAGCTTCAGGGTGAAGGGTGTCAGCCATGGGGTCACAGAGCTAGCAGCAGAAGGGAAATTGGTGAGATAGCTTGGCTTGTTTAAGGTGTCCAGGGACAGACCTTGGCTTCCAGCTTTCTGGCTGAGCAAAGCCACAGCTGCAGAAACTTGCTTGGACATGTGGCTATCTAAGGTCTTCAGGGTATTAGCTTGAGTGGAGGATGTGGGAGGCCCATGAGTTCACTTGAATGCAGATCTGCTCAGTGAGCTGGATCTGCTGTCGTTGAAAAGATGCTGTTGGCGCTGGGCAGAGGGGCCAGCAGCACATATGAGCTCAACTGATTTACCACTCCCTTGTCTCCTTGTAATGCCTGAAGAGTCACATTAATATTGGCCTCTTTGCCTTTGGGTAAATAGCTTATGTTCTGGGGTGCGGATGGTAGGGCAGTCTCTGTCTTTAAGTGCAAGACAGACTCTGCACCCAGCTTCTCCTTTATGTCCCCTTAGTTGCCACCATTTTCCTTGGGACTGTCGCTGCTTGAACTGGGTGACTGGTGGCTTGGTACAGCTGTACAAAAGTCCTCTGAAGGCACTGGCTCCATGCTGTCATTCATGGGGAGGACAGGTGGATTTTTAGTGCGATTTTTCTTATGTTCCAAGAATTCAGAGATGCTAACGAATTCTGCACAGCATTTCTTAGAGATGTGAGTTTCCTACCCATGAAGCTGCTTTACCATCACTTTGTCCTCATTCACTTCATCACCATTCCCTGGGTGGTTCATTGGAGCACCTGGCTTGTTAAGATGATGGCTTGGAAAAGGGTGAAAATAGAGATGTGGAGAAACGGATATAGGTTGGGTGGTAGGGGTAAGGAGAGTTAGAGAGAAATATAGAACACTAATATATCTTCATCTTGCAAAGTAAGTTGTTAAGGAGATACTATCTATGGTTGATTAAACAGAAAATATAAGTGGATGTATGTTATTTAAAGTGAAAAAGATTCCTATTAGAGGAAATAAAAATAATGCTACAACTTTATTGGAAGGAGTGGATGGAAGGTAGGAATGGTGGAATTGAGCTTAATCCTCATCTCTGGCTGGGCATGGGGGCTCACACCTGTAATCCCAGCAATTTGGGAGGCTGAGGTGGGCAGATCCCTCGAGCCCAGGAGTTTGAGATCAGTCTGGGCAACTGATGAAACCCCATCTCTACAACAAAAACAAAATATATACAAAAAATCAGTCAGATATGATGGTGCACAACTGTGGTCCCAGCTACTCAGGAGATTGAGGCAGGAAGATCACCTGAGCCTGGGGAGGTCAAGGTGGCAGTGAGCTATGCTGGTGCCACTGCACTCCAGCCTAGGCGACAGAGTGAGACTGTTTCAAAAACAATTCCTTGTCTCTCATAGCATTAATAGATAATGTCAAAAAAGAAATATAAGCCAGGTGCAGTGGCTTATGTCTGTAATTCTAGCACTTTGGGGGGCCAACGTGGGAGGATCTCTTGAGCCCAGGAGTTTGAGACCACCCTGGGCAACATAGGGAGATCCTGTCTCTATGAAAATTTAAAAAGTTAGTCGGGTATGGTGGCGGTGGAGTGCCCATGTGGTCCTAGCTACTAGGGAAACTGAGGTGGGAGGATGGCTTGAGTCCAGGAGGTTGAGGCTGCAGTGAACTGTGATCACTGGCATGGGTGACAGAAATATACAGGCAGGGACAAAATATATATATATCTATATTTTTTTTGAGTTGGAGTCTCGCTCTGTCACCCGGGCTGGAATGTGATGGCGAGATCTCGGCTCACTGCGACCTCTGCCTCCCAGGTTCAAGTGATTCTCCTGCCTCAGCCTCCCGAGTAGCTGGGATTACAGGTGCATGCCGCCACACCCAGCTAATTTTTTTGTATCTTTAGTAGAGACGGGGTTTCACTATGTTGGCCGGGCTGGTCTCAAACTCCTGACCTTGTGATCCACCTGCCTTGGCCTCCCAAAGTTCTGGGATTACAGGCGTGAGACACCACACCCAGCCAAGGCAGGGACAAATTTGAGGAATTTTTTAGAAGGTAAAATTTGCAGGACTTGGCTGGGCGCGATGGCTCACACCTGTAATCCCAGCAGTTTGGGAGGCCAAGGTGGGCGGGTCACCTGAGGTCAGGAGTTCAAGACCAGACTGGCCAACATGGTGAAACCCCGTCTCTACAAAAATACAAAAATTAGCCAGGGATGATGACGGGTGCCTGTACTTCCAGCTACTCAGGAGGCTGAGGCAGGAGAGTCTCTTGAACCCAGGAGACGGAGGTTGCAGTGAGCCGAGATTGCACCATTGCACTCCAGCCTGGGTTACAGAGCGAGACTCTGTAAAAAAAAAAATAAAATAAAATAAAATAAAATAAAATAAAATAAAATAAAATTGTAGGACTTAGTGATTAACCTAATACAGCGAATAAGGGAGAGGGAGGAGGCAAAGGTGATTTGAAGAGTTCTATCTTGAGTGATTGGGCGGATGTGATATCACAGCTGGAGTAAAGAATATGGCGTACTATCTAGTTCCAGAGGGGAGATGATGTAGTGGTTAATTTTATGTGTCAACTTGAGTGGAACAAAGGGTGTCCAGATATTTGGCTAAATATCATTCTGTGGGTGTCTGTGAGGGTGGTTGTAGATGAGATTAACACTTACATTGGTAGACTGAGTAAAACTGATTGCTTTCCTCAGTGTGGGTGAGTCTCTTCCAATCTGTTGGAGGCCTTTATGGAACAAAAGACAGGGTAGGGGAGAATTCATTTTCTCTGCCTGATTGTTTCTGAGCTGGGACACTGGTCTTCTCTTGCAGCTGAACTGGAACTTACACCTTGCTTCTCCTTGTTCTCAGGAGACTTGGACTGGAACTATACCACCAGCTCTCTTGGATCTCTGGCTTGCAGATGGCACATCATGGGACTTCTCAGTCTCCACCACTGCATGAGCCAATTCCTTATAATAAATCTCTGTCTCTCTCATTATATATATAACCCTCAATAACCTTGACTAATACACAAGATAAATTCAGTTTTAATTGTATGTGAGGCATTGTAGTGGAGATACATACTAGATACCCACACACAAGTGGGCAGAGGTCTGGGATCAAAATATCTATTTGGAAATCTTCAGCATATGGGTGATAGTTGAAATCATAAACGTGGTTGAACTCTTCTGGGACTCTCATATATTGTAATAGGATGAAACATGGAAAGAATAGATACAGATACATGTAGGCTGGTTAATCTGATGGTTGGAATGTGGACTTCATATTCGAGGTACTTGGTGTGTGTGTGTGTGTGTGTATTTGCTTATAATGAAGTCAATTGTTCAGTAATGTGCATATAATAAATTCCGTAGTGTGTGTTGTTCAGTCACTCAACTAATTTTTAAAACTCTTCTGCTAAAGCTCTGAGTTGAAAGAACTCATGGTGGTGTTGTTATACATAAGTATCTTTACTTGATAGACCTCATTGATTACAGTCAGGATTCTGGTAGATAAATTGGGCAGATGAGATGAACTCCTAACGCTTCTCTGGTGCTGTCTGAATAAGGCCTGTGTTTGTCTGGCTGTGCCATACATTTTATTTTCTCTTTCATTCATTTGTAAGCCTCAGCAACAACCCCCTTCTCCAACACCTTGATGTAAATTGCCTTCATACTCTAATAGAACTTGAGAATGTTGTTAAGCCCAAACTATGATATCCTGATGTTTCCATAGTAACTAATGCACACCAAGGGGGAAAAGATGGAGAATAAATGAGAATAGCATTTTAACAAAATAAGTGAGGGGCAAAGAGGCTTTAGACATGTTATTACCTCTTGTTTAGGAATATGGAAATATTCATCTCCTTAATAATGGGGTTATAAAAGTTGCTACAATGAGACTTGTCAGTAGCCATTTATATTTCATTTTTCTCTATAATCGTCGTCATCAAAAGCAGTTAAATGCTTCTCTGCCCAACAATACTGTAGAGAGTGAGTTAAATGGACATAGTTACCATTTTCCTGTGAACCTGCAATCAGAATAGGACAGGGTAGGCCAGTGTCTGTATTCTCGTCTCCCAGGCAGAGTTTTGACCTAGTGGATATTAGGAGGAATGGCGATTCAAAGAAGACAAATCAATGTTGTGGCATTTGTTTGCTTTGATACAAGACTTTACTAGCATCTCAGCACTTCCTTGGTTAAAGGGTGCGAGAATAGGATGCTGCTGTTTCTTCTTTCCTATTTCGTAAGAAGGAGGCTTTCTGTAGGCCAGGAAGAGGGCACTCTCAAATAATCAAATTGGTTGGCACCTTGATCTGGGACTTCCAGTCTCCAGAACTCTGAGAAAATATATTTGCGTTGTTTAAGCCAGTGAGTCTGTGGTATTTGGTTATGGCAGCCTGAGCAGCCTATACAACAGTCAGTGTACATGCACAACCAATTAAGCTATTGTTAGATAGGAATAGATTTAGTAAGGGTGAAGAGATGACTTTTTATTTTATGTATTTATTTGAGACAGAGTCTCTCTGTCATCTAGGATGGAGTGCAGTGGTGTGATCATGGCTCACATTAGCCTTGACCTTCCAAGCTCAAGTGATCCTCCCACCTCAGTCTCCCAAGTAGCTAGGACCACAGGCATGTGCCACCATGTCTGGCTAATTTTTGTATTCTTTGTGGAGATGGGGTTTCACCATGTTGCCCAGGCTGGTCTTGAACTCCCTCTTGCCTCGACCTCCTAAAGTGTTGGGATTATAGGTGTGAGCCACCATGCCCAGCCTGATATTTTTATTTTAGAATTAGAGAGATTAGGCCAGGCACGGCGTCTCACGCCTTTGGGAGGCCAAGGTGGGTGGATCACTTGAGGTCAGGAGTTTGAGGCCAGCCTGACCAACATGATGAAACCCTGCCTCTACTAAAAATACAGAAATTAGCCGGGTGTGGTGGTGCGTGCCTGTAATCCCAGCTACTAAGGAGGCTAAGGCAGGAGAATCGCTTGAACCTGGAAGGTGGAGGTTGCAGTGAGCTGAGATCATGCTATTGCATTCCAGCCTGGATGACAGAGCAAGACTCTGTCTAAAAAAAAAAAAAAAAATAGAGAGATTACATTGCCACAGATAAGTGTAATAACTGATGGGATATCTATCTAACTCAGAACAGAAACACAGAGAGTAGAGGGACAGAAAGTATACGGAATAGCTCCAGGTAAGGTAGATAGCATGACTGGGATTCTGCTTAGCCTGATACCTTCCCCATTTAGAAGAGAAAGGTTAAAAAGCACATTCTTCTTCTTTATCTTCTTCTTCTTCTTCTTTTTTTTCATACTCACATCACCTTTTGAAATTAGTCTTCAGTTTAGCTTTTGTGCAAATGAATTCAGAGATTAGAAGCAAGATGTGTTGGGAGGTGCCAGTAGAGTGAGGCTCATCAGTGGGAATGAAAACTAATTTCCTGGACTTGCCTGGGGAAGGTATATTAGAATGGGGGCCATTTGTTCTCAATGTTCAACTCCCACTTATCAGTGAGAACATGCGGTGTTTGGTTTTCTGTTCCTGTGTTAGTTTGCTGAGGATGATGGTTTCCAGCTTCATCCATATCTCTGCCAAGGACATGATCTCATTCCTTTTTATGGCTGCATAGTATTCCATGGTGTATACATACCACATTTTCTTTATCCTGTCTATCATTGATGGGCATTTGGGTTGGTTCCACAAACCTGCATGTTCTGCACATGTGTCCCATTTTTTTTTTTTAAGAAGAAATAAAGAAAAAAGAAAAGACAAAAAAAAAAAAAAAGAATGGGGACCATTTGTCTTGGATGGCCAGAGGTTTGGTAGACATCCTCAAGTTTAGACAGGCCTTAGAAGTCAGATGAAAAAGGAGTGTATCTTCATGTTAGACTCTCAGTTTGGACAAGGGAAATTTCAGTGTGTGTGTATATGTGTGTGTGTGTGTGTGTGTTTAAAATTTGTGACATTTGGTCTTATAGTCACTGGGAAAAGGCAGAAATTTTGAGGAAAAGGAGTTCTCAATAAAGCATTCTTTTACCCCAAGGTATTTGGTCTCTGTCCTTATTATACCCAAATTAAAACAAGACAGGGAACTATGTATTCCTTGATGAAATGGTCTTCTTCACTTGTAATCTGTATTAGAGTACTTAAAACTCCTGATCAATCAATTATATATCGTACATTGAAATGTAATTAAAATTTTGTCACTGCAACTTTTTCAGACCTCCAATTATCCTTATTTATTTTTTGAGACAGAATCTCCCTCTGTTTCCTGGGTGGGAGTACAGTGGTGTGATTATAGCTGACAGCAGCCTTGACCTCCTGGGCTCAAGCGATCCTCCCAGGCTCAAGCAATCCTCCCAGTTCAGCCTCCCAAGTAGCTGAGACTACAGGTGTGCACCACTTTGGCCAGCTAATTTTTTGACTTTTTTGTAGAGATGGGGATCTTGCCACGTTGCCCAGACTGACATTGAACTCCTTGGCTCAAGTGATCCACCTGCCTTGGCCTTCCAAAGTGCTGGGATTACAGGTGTGAACCACCACACCTGACCTAATTTCTTTTTAGTCTTTTCACAGTGTGGTATTCAGAGTCTAATAGATTGCTGAAATACATATTTAATACCTCAGTTTTAAATATAAGAAATATGATAATATTACATCCAATTGTAGCTGTGTAGAGGTTTGACTTAAGATCCAAATAGTATAGCTTGGCCGGGCACAGTGGCTCATGCCTGTAATCCCAGCACTTTGGGAGGCCGAGATGGGCGGATCACCTGAGTCAGGAGTTCAAGACCAGTCTGGCCAACATGGAGAAATTCCGTCTCTACTAAAAATATAAAAATGAGCCGGGTGTGTTGGGACATGCCTGTAATCCCAGCTACTTGGGAGGCTGAGGCAGGAGAATTGCTGGAATCCAGCAGGCGGAGGTTGCAGTGAGCTGAGATCGTGCCGCTGCACCCCAGCCTGGGCAACAAGAGCAAGACTCTGTCTCAAAAAATAAAAGTATAGCTTTGTACAATATACTGATATAAAATTAATATTTTCGTATAGCTAATATATGCACATGGAGCAAAGTTCCAAAGTTACCAAAGGGCATACACTGAATATTAGGTCTCTCTTTCTCCCTTATTTCCAAGTTCTCCAGTTCCTTCCCCTGAAGGTAACCACTATTACAAGTTTCTTATGTTTCCTTTTACAGATATTCCACAGTGCATTGATTCTGGAACAGGACATTTCCCCCTCCTTAGCAAGCTCTCAGTACCTGGCAGCAAAAAAGTGTTGCTCTTCAAGGTGAAAAACTAATGTTCCAAGTAGTAGCATGGAACAGTGACCACCCTTGTTCCTTCTCAAACTCCTCCTTAGAAATCATATTCCCAGACCAGATCAGCAGACATTTGTCTAAACCACTTCTAGCTGGGCATAACATGAACACAGACACCTTTATCATGAGTGTACAAGAACCCGAACACCTAACACATCCAGACGTTTAATATTTATTTATTGCATATGTGTATAAAAAGTAGGTGCTTTTGGTAGGTTGTTGAGCAAGGAGGGGGTTGCGGTTTTATGCAAGATGGAATCAGGGAGAAATTGTTGACTCTTTTCCAAGAAGTTGGAGAGAATTTCATCAAAGAGGTGCTGTGTAAATGACAGAAAGGAGATGTAGAGAAGGCATTACAGTATGAGTTGTGGTCTGGGAGAAATGTTGGAATTGGGGTTTGGGATAAAAGAAAGACGGTAGTGTTGAGTGTTGACTCGTGAAGAGCAAGGGGAGGCATTAGATTGGCAGGAAGAGGCAGTGAAGGGAGAGTGAGGTAATATGGGATTTGCATTTGTAGATAATGAAGGCTTGTACAGGACCTGTGGACAGAAGTCAGTAAAGAACTCTGTATTTACTATGCTTCCTATATTCCTAGCACTGCAGTCGGAACTATTACTTGGTCTAGAATTTTTCTCTAACCGAGGCGCTAAAGAATAGATTGTGGGTCTGGGTGCTGTGGCTCACGCCTGTAATCCCAGCACTTTGGGAGGTCGAGGTGGGTGGATTGCCACGGAGGCCAGGGAGTCTGAGACCAGCCTGGCCAACATGGTGAAACCCCATCTCTACTAAAAATACAAAAAATTAGCCAGGCATGGTGGTGCATGCCTGTGTAATTCCAGCTACTCGAGGCTGAGGCAGGAGAATCGCTGAACACAGGAGGTGGAGGTTGCAGTGAGCCGAGATCGTGCCATTGCACTCCAGCCTGGGCTTACAGAGTAAGACACTGTCTCAAAAAGAGAGAGAGAGAGAAAGAAAAAAAAAAGAATGTATTGTGGGATAGTATAGTGGGTTTCCTATATCATGTTCTTCTCATAGGTTGACTCTGTTTACTAAACAGTCATACTACTCCCTAATAACTTGTTTTGCATCTATGATCCGCACATTTATGTAAAGCAGGGTTCCTTAGCCTCACCCCTATTGGCATTCTGGTTTGAATAATTCTTTGTTGCGGCAAGCTGTTCTGTGCATTGTAAGATGCTTAATAGCATCCTTGATGCCAGTAACACTCTCCCAAAAATGTCTCTAGACATTGGCAAATATCCCTTGGGAAGGGAGCAAAATCACCCTCATGGAGAACCACTAGTATAAAGCCCCACAAACTTATGTTTTTTGTTCTGTAAATTCCCCCCACCTTTTTATTTATTTATTTATTTTTTCTTTTTGAGATGGAGTTTTGCTCTTGTTGCCCAGGCTGGAGTGCAATGGCATGATCTTGGCTCATTGTAACCTCTGCCTCCCAGGTTCAAGCGATTCTCCTGCCTCAGCCTCCCGAGTAGCTGGGATTACAGGCATGCGCCACTATGTCCAGCTATTTTTGTATTTTTAGTAGAGACGGGGTTTCTCCATGTTGGTCAGGCTGGTCTCAAACTCCCAACCTCAGGTGATCCGCCTGCCTCAGCCTCCCAAAAAACCCCTTTTAAAAAATTAACATCTAAGCTGGATGTGGTGGTGCTCATCTGTAGTCCCAGGTACTCCAGAGGCTGAGGTGGGAGGATCTCTTCAGCCCAGGAATTAAAGGCTATAGTGCACCATGATTGAGCCTGTGAATAGTCACTGCACTCCAGCCTGGGGAACACAGTAAGACCCTGTCTCAAAAAATCAACATTTAAAAATCTTTATCAAAATAATGCATTGGGCTGGGTAAGGTGGCTCCCACCTATAATCCTAGCACTTTGGGAGTCTGAGAAGGGTGGATTGCTTAAGCCCAGGAGTTCAAGACCAGCTTGGGCAACATAGCAAGACCCCCATCTCTACAAAAAAATTTTCAAAAATTAGCTGGGCATGGGGGTGTGCACCTATAGTCCTAGTTACTCAGGAGGCTGAGGTGGGACAATGATTTGAGCCTGGGAGGTTGAGGTTGCAGTGAGCCAAGATTGCAGCACTGCACTCCAGCCTGGGTGACAGAGTGAGACTCTGTCTGAAAAACAAAAACAAATAGAGTAGCCAGGGAAAACCTCTCTGAGAAGTGAACATTTGAGTAAGGACCTGAAGAAGGTGATAGAGAAAGCCATACAAATGTCTAGGGAAGGATAATTCTAGGCAGAAAGAACGGCTGGTGCCAAGGTCCTGAGGTGGGAACATGTCCAGTTTGCTCAAGGAACAGCAAGGAGGCTCCTGGGGCTGGTGAGGAATGAGCAAGGGGGAGTAGCAGGAGCTGCAGGGGTTGGGGGATGGTGAGGCAGACAGATGATGGCATAAGGCCTAGTAAACCATTGTCATGGCTTTGGCCTTTGTTCTGAGTGAGATAGCAAGCCATTGGACAAGTCATGGGTGGAAGTAGGTTTCAAAAGAATCTCTCTAGCTGCTCTGTGAATAACAGACTAAAAGGCGGTTGGGGGGAAGCAGGGAAACCAGTAAGGGGAATGTTGCAATAATCCATTTTTTTCTGAATCCTTCCTTGGTTTACCAGCTCTAGACATCCTCTATTGACCTCCTGCTCTGATAGGTGGGGATTTAGCTCACTTCTGCTGCAGTGCTGCCTTTTTCTTCCTCCTAATATATCACTAATTTTAATTTCTCTGTTTGGGTTCCTTCCCCAGAGGCAATCATTCTAATGGTATCTTTTTGTTTGTATGCCTTTTTGGTTACCTTTGTGCCTTTTTTTTTTGAGACAAGGTCTCACTCTGTTGCCCAGGCTGGAGTGCAGTGATGTGATCACAGCTCACTGCAGCCTCGACTTCCTGGGCTTAAGTGATCCTCCCACCTCAGCCTTCTGAGTAGCTGGGATGACAGACTTGCACCACCAGGCCCAGCTAATTTTTAAATTTTTTTGTAGAGACAAGTGTCGCCATGTTGCCCAAATTAGTCTTGAACTCCTGGGCTCCAGCAATCCACCACCTCAGGCTCCCAAAGCCCTGTGATTACAGGCATGAGCCACTGTGCCTGACCTCTTTGTGCCTTTATACAAGGTATGTAAACCTCTATTTCTTGTTCACCTATAGATAATATCTCTAATTGTACACTTTTTTAAAATTAGAGTATTAATGCCACTATACATCCTTCCACCTCCCCTAATTCTGTCTACTTTCCAACTTCTGTAAGCTATCGCTTGTACATTAAGTTTGTTAGCATTTCCTTTATACTTTGTAATCATAGTTAAATTTCCTGTGATTTGTCTCTAGGTTAGATTCCAAAAGTTGAAAACCAATAAAGATAGTGTTTACATTATTATAAGTATATAAATATTTTTCAGTGTAAAGCCAAGGGATGTGCCTTGATTGCATTTTCTTCTTTATAGTTCCAATGTCACAATTTCCATCAATTACTCTTTATCATTCCATGTTCTAGCTGCCTTTATTATTAGAAAATGGCATTCTTGCTTGCCTTTTTTTTGTAGTTAAGCTAGATATACGCCTTCTTTACCATATCTCTGCTATCTTCCAGCTTCTTCCTTATTTTGTCTATTACTCAGAATAAAGTCTATTCTTCTTAAAGCCCACTTCCTGTGTTAATTCTTTTGTTGTTGTTGTTGTTGTTGTTGTTTATGGAGACAGAATCTTGCTCTGTTGCCCAGGCTGGAGTGCAGTGGTGTGATCTGGGCCCATTGCAACCTCTGCCTCCTGGGTTCAAGTGATTATCCTGCCTCAGCCTCCTGAGTAGCTGGGATTACAGGCATGCACCACCATGCCTGGCTAATTTTTGTATTTTTAGTAGAGACAGAGTTTCACCATGTTGGCCAGGGTGGTCTCGAACTCCTGTCCCTACTTGATCTGCTCACCTCAGCCTCCCAAAGTACTGGGATTACAGGTGCAAGCCACTGTACCTGGCCTGAAAGTTATATTTTATTAATGTAAATGTTAGGCTTAATATATAGGGGACACTTGCTTGTCAGCACACAGATAGTTAATTATTGAGAATATATATATATATATTTTTTAACAAGAGTGTTCTTTATTTGTACAAAGCATTACAATCTTCTCAGCATTCTTCACTCACAAACTTTTCACTATATTTATTTAACAAGTTAACAGTGTCAAACTACATGTTACTACCTGTCAAACCCCAAGTGCTCAACTTAGAGACAAACGAAAAGTGCTTGGAGCACTGAATGGAAACAGAAAAAGGCTAAGAAAGGCCAACAGAGATATTTTAGAAGCAGTTAAAGAGGATGGTTTGGGGCCGGGCACGGTGGCTCACGCCTGTAATCCTAGCACTTTGGGAGGCCGAGGCGGGCTGATCACAAGGTCAGGAGATGGAGACCATCCTGGCTAACACGGTGAAACTCCGTCTCTACTAAAAATACAAAAATTAGCCAGGTGCGGAGGCGGGCGCCTGTGGTCCCAGCTACTCAGGAGGCTGAGGCAGGAGAATGGCGTGGGCCCGGGAGGCGGAGCTTACAGTGAGCCGAGGTCGCGCCACTGCACTCCAGCCTGGGCGACAGAGCGAGACTCCGTCTCAAAAAAAAAAAAAAGAGGATGGTTTGGGGAGAGTTAGATTCCTGAGCAACATCAGATTTCCCTTAAGGTTCAGAGGGGCTTCACAAAATAATTTTTAGAAGATATGAGACAAAATTAGCTGGGCTTGGGGGCACGCATCTGTAGTCCCAGATACTCAGGAGGCTCAGGCAGGAGGATCACTGGACCTCAGGTGTTCAAGGATGCAGTGAGCTATGATCATGCCACTGCACTCCACCCTGGGCCAGAGTGAGACAGAGACCCCATCTCTAAAAAATATATATATATATATATATATATTTATATATATGTATAGATGTGTGTGTGTATATATGTATAGATATGTATAGATATAGATAAACAAACAAAGTTGGGCATGGTGGCTCATGCCTGTAATCCCAGCACTTTGGTAGGCCGAGGCGGGAGGATCATGAGGTCAAGAGATCGAGACCATACTGGCCAATATGGTGAAACCTTGTCTCTATTAAAATACAAAAAATTAGCCAGACATGGTGGCGTGCACTTGTAGTCCCAGCTACTTGAGATGCTGAGGTAGGGGAATCACTTGAACCCAGGAGGTGGAGGTTGCAGTGAGCCAAGATCATGCCACTGCACTCCAGCCTGGCTACAGAGCAAGGCTCCATCTCAAAAACAAACAAACAAACAAACAACAACAACAACAAACACAATGAGATTAGACCCAAGGAATCAAGAGATCAGAGGAACTCACACTTTGGAGTACTAAGCAGGTAATCAAAGCTCCTAGACTGACAGAAGTGAGAAAAGGAAGGAGAGGAGAAAATGGGATGGGGAGCAGAGGAGAGGCAGAAAAGAGAAAGGAAGTAAGAGGTGCAGAGGGAGGAAGCTGTGTCTAGAGGAAATAAAATTTGGAACTCATCATGAATTGAAGAATGAAAAGCCATAGTCACAAGTCTGGGAGATGGACTTCAAGAAGAGGAAGCCTGGGGTTTTACACTCTCCAGGAGGTGATGACAAATCCTAAAGCTGTACAGTAGCAGAGAGTAAGGTACATGTGACATTATGCCATCTGCTTTTGTAAAAGTAAGACACTGGCACCCTTGCTTGATGAATACCATTTTAAACTGCTGATTTAAGAACATTTGTGACCAGATTACCCCCACCCCAGCAGGTCGAACACCTACAGGCAATATAGAAAGGTTTTGAACCCAGTGGGTCTATGGAAAACAAAACCCAGTTAATGCTTCTGTCAAGTGAAGAGACAGAACAGATTTTGTTATTCTCCCACAGCATTTTAGTAGTTTCCTAAAGCTTACTCATTCTGACCAATCTTAGTAAGCTACTATTGTCAAAGACTGTGCAATCAAACATAGGCTGACCATAAGCAAAGCCCCAATTTTTCCTGAGCCTTGGCTGCCTCTGTGATCTGGAACACAGCAGGCAGCAATTATGGAAGTTATTATTACTTATTTGGGGGAATAGGAAAGACTGCGGATCAAAACCCACCTAACCATACATATAAGTAACCAAAAGTGATCAAACTGACTAATTTAGCCGGTCAGAATCCCTCTTGCCAAAAAGTCATAACCTTCAGATTGGTGAAGCAAAACAGGATTCTGCTACTCAGGTGCTTTGAGTTTAGGAAGTGCTGGTTTTGATGTCAGTTTTTATTCTGATCTTTTCAGGCACTTCTGCCTGAGACTACTCTGCCCAGCATTAAAAAGTTTCACAGAAACATGTAGCACATCTCATCCCAAGTGGTATCTTCCAAGGTGCCACAGTCTCCCACCCTATTCGGTTGTCTACTTCTTCCTCTTCATTCTGTTCTTCTTCCAGCCTTTCTTCATGTTCATCATTGTTCTCATCCCTGCTCTTGTCTTGCTCTTCCGAGTCTTTTTTTTTTTTGTCTTTGTCCTTCTTCTTTTGCTCTGAGGCCTCCTTCTTGCCTTTCTGCTCCTGCCTATATGCTTCCAGAGCTTCTTTTTTTAAAAAAAAATTATTTATTTATTTATTTTTTGAGACGGAGTCTCACTCTGTCGCCAGGCTGGAGTGCAGTGGTGCGATCTCGGCTCACTGCAACCTCTGCCTCCCGGGTTCAAGTGATTCCCCTGCCTCAGCCTCCTGAGTAGCTGGTGCTACAGGTGCGCACCACCACACCCGGCTGATTTTTGTATTTTTAGTAGAGACGGGGTTTCGCCATGTTGGCCAGGCTGGTCTCAAACTCCTGGCCCCAAGCAATCCACCTGCCTCAGCCTCCCAAAGTGCTGGGATTACAGGCGTGAGCCACCGTGCCCGGCCTCAAGAAAATATTTTAATGTAAAATTTCCATTGAAATATACCCACATATACGAAGGCAGTGGTCTGCTCTTTTCTGTATGAATGTCATATACCATTATTTTTAACAGTGGCATGGTACTGCACTATGTGGATTTCCAATAGTTAACGGCCTTTTTTGTTTGCTAATTTTTGCAATTACACATACACAATTATGCACATTCACAAACGATTGCAATGTGTGTAGTGAACATCTTTGAACATATATGTTTGAACATTTGTGCAAGTATTTCTAGATAGAAGTAGGATTATTGGGTCAGTGGTTGTGTAATGCAAAATGTTAAAAGATAAGGCCAAATAGCCCTGCTGAAAGATTTTTACCAATTTACTCCTGTACCAATAGTATTTGAGAAGCTACAACCCTTTGAGGCAAGATCTCCTTAAGAGGTTGGAGACTGTGCTATGCATAGTTGAGAATTTGACTTTGCACTGTTTTGTATTTACCTTTAATGACTTCATAGGCACAAGTCTTTTTGCCCCTAGAATATTTTAAGTTCCTTGGAGGCTGGGATCACGTCATATACTTCCTTGGTATTTCCCATATTGCCTAGTACAGGCTGAGAAAACTGTGGCTGCTTAATACATACTTCATGATTGACTGATAAACTGGTTCTATTTTTGGACTGCACAGTGATTGAGGTCAGCTCTTGGAATGAGAGAGCTGGGTGGAGTCAGAGACTAGGGTTGTGCCAGGTCAGTATCAGATGCTCTCACTTGCACATCAAGTTTAGACCGTAATCTGAGAATCTAAATGTATAAAGCACCTACTACAATCTCTGGCTCAGATGAGGTCCCCAATAAATGGTTTCTATTGCTGTTATGATTCTTTTTAATGAGAGGATTGTCTTAGGGCTGGTGTTGAGGGTTCAAGCATAGGACCTAAAGCCATCCCAGGCAGAGTCAGAAATCCACAGTCTAGAGATGAAGTCAAATTGGGAACCAGTGGGAGCAGCCATGCATCTGAGGCAGAAACAGAGACCTGGGTTTGGGCAGTTCAGGTGTATTGTGATAAACACTTTCCTGGCCATCTCAGGCTGTTTGTGTGTGTGTGTGTGTGCGTGTGTGTGTGTGTGTGTGTGTGTGGTGTGGGCGGTGGTGGGGGAGGGGGCTTTCTGCATGCTTGGCTTTCATACAGAAGTATCTTTTTTGTTTGTTTGTTTGTTTTTGAGATGGAGTCTTGCTCTGTCGCCCAGGCTGGAGTGCAGTGGCACAATCTCAGCCCACTGCAACCTTTGTCTCCAGTGTTGAAGCGATTCTTGTGCCTCAGCCTCCCAAGTAGCTGGGATTATAGGCACCTGCCACCAAGCCCAGCCAATTTTTGTGTTTTTATTACAGCCAGGGTCTTGCCATGTTGGTCAGGTTGGTCTTGAACTGCTGACCTCAGGTGATCCACCCACCTCAGCCTCCCAGAGTTCTGGGATTACGGGCATGAGCCACTGTGCCTGGCCATGCAAGGACGTCTTTAAGGTGCTGCTCAGTTCCCAAGAGAAGCCAACAATCTCAGCACAGGGCTGTGAACATAGGAGGTGCTCAGTGAAAGCAATCCCATTTACCTTTTGCCTGTTGAAACAGATAACGTGGCAGGAATGTCGATGATTTACTTGAGAAGATGAGGCTAAGGATCAGCCATTCTACTGGAAAGAGATTACTATCCAGGCTTTCCCCAGTCCCAGGTGGAGTAGGGGACTGGGAAACCCAGTCAGATAAGGATTCAATTCAGTGATGAATTTAGAGGCTATGAAAACGTAGTGGCACATGGATGACAAGGACTCTATACAGTGAAGAATGGGTCTCATTTTTTCTACCTCTCTACCCCAGTCAGCAGGGTGGCTAAGGGAGGGAGGTGGGAGGGGGCAGTAATGGAGATGGCATTATAACATACAGCATTGACTGTGTCTCTCTTCCATGCCAGACAGTTAGCACACAATTCCCTTTATAACTCCATGAAATAGGTATTAGCTTTATTTTACAGATGAAGAAATAGTCTCAGAAAGGATAAATTACTTGCCACAGGTTATACAAGCTATTACGTAGCAGAGCCAGGATTTGAACCTAGCTCTGTCTGGACATAAGGCTTATGTGCTTTCTGAGCTACCTACCATCCTGGCTCTTCTATGTCAGTGATAGCAGCCCAGGCCTCAGAGAAACAGATGTTGCTTAAGAATACTAGCTCATCATGCGTGGGTAGGGCATTCCATGGTTCATTCTTTTGCTCATCAATTCATTCTACACGTATGTTGCCATTGAGGCAGAGGGTGGCAGGTGGAGGTGGGGTGGAAGGGTGTGTGGGAGGAGGCAGAGGTGACATGACAAGTTTGAGGCTACAGAAAATAGAGAATAAAGGCTATCAACCATTCCACTCCTCCACCATTCATCCTCATTCCTTTCCTTCCTTCCAGATCCTTTCCTTCCTCCTCTCATTTCCTTCCTTTCCTTCCTCCATTTTCTCTTTCTTCCTCACCATTCGGCTTCTCCATTATCCACCTTCCTTCCTTCCTCCTTCCTCCCTCCTCCCTCCCTCCCTCCCCTCCACTCCCTCCTCCCTTCCTCCCTCCTCCTCCTCCTCCTTCCTTCCCTTCGTGCATTGCATTTTATTTCATTTTGTTGCATTTTGCATTTTATTTGCATTTTATTTGTATTTATATATATGGCTTGGAATCCCGAGGCAGCTCTGCGTCCAGGCTAAATTGCAGTGAGTGTCAGCTCATTCTGACCTCACCTCCCAGGTTCAAGTGATTCTCATGCCTCAGCCTCCTGAGTAGCTGGGATTATCAGTGCCTGCCACCATGCCCGGCTAGAGATGGGGTTTCACCATGTTGGCCAGGCTGGTCTCGAACTCCTCTCCTCAAGTGATCTGCCCACCTTGGCCTCCCATAGTGCTGGGATTACAGATGTGAGCCACTGCGCCGGGCCTATAACCTCTTTTCAAAAGAGCCAACACTGACTTGGATGTAAAAAGTGGGAAGTCTGTTGAAAAGAGAAGAGGAAAGAATAGGAAAAAGCAGTCTCATTTTATAGTCGCAATTTAGTTGTGCGTGTGTATTAAGACTTTAAGGATTATATAAAATGATGTAATTACATAGAAGGAAGTACTATGGGATATTTGTCCACATAAATTTTCCTTATTTTTCTTTGAGTGGTGAGCATAAATAATAATAGATTGTAATAAAACAAACCTGACTCACATAGCCACTTAATCTCAGAGGGAATGTGACCCGGAGCAGGGAGGGGCAGAGCTCAGGAATGTGTCGCCATGACACATCGATTCCAGGACTCCTCAGGCTTCACCTGCACCTGAGCTATGGACAAAATATGTTTGAGTGCTACAGAGGCTTATTTTTCACTGCTCCATAGTCAGAAGGATGGCAGCTGGGGTGACCATACTATTCCTAAGGGCATCTGATATATACAGGCTTGGAAATCCAGAGAGCTGATGAGGTTTAGGGAAGTTCTTCTCTCTCCCATACCAAGTGTGTGCAATACCAGCACCCTCCAGAATTCAAAGCAGAATTGGAGGCAATAATACTGATCGTACCCTTCATGAGGAATAAACTGATGATTGTAATCAGCATGAGTGCTAAGGAACAATGGAAGCTTTATAAAGACAAACTTTCCTTTGAAAATTAATTACCACACATCTCAGAATTACCTAGTGTTTTTTAAATCCTTTGAAAGTTTTGAAGGGTGCCATGAAAGTGTCAAATGTAATTATTATGTAGCTTTTTGTTTCATATCGTGTGTGACACAAATACTGTAAACGAAAAATAGTTCTTGACTATGTATGTGGTCCTTCAACTAACATACAACTGCCTTAAGAAGAGCTTTGACGGTCTCTTCTGTACTAATTCCAAATACCAAATTTCTAAAACTTTGAAATTTTTCTCATGCTTAGGAAAACCTAGGCTGGTAATGTTGGCATTCTCCTCCAATCTTCAACCTTTTCTCCTATTTCCTCTTACACTTGGAAAGGAGATGCCACCTTCAACCTTTTCTCATATTTCCTCTTATATTTGGAAGGCAAGAGCCATACTAATGAAAACAGACCTAGTGTCTTTTAAAGTCACCCTATAATACAATACTGTGGTTCTCAATTGTTTAATTGTTTCCCCACCTCAATCTCAAACCTTTTTTTCTTTTTTTTGAGACAGGGGTCTTGCTCAGTCGCCCAGGCTAGAGTGCAGTGGCATGATCTTGGCTCACTGCAACCTTCACCTCCTGGGTTCAAGCAATCCTTCTGCCTCAGCCTCCCTAGTAGCTGGGACTACAGGCAAGTCCCACTGCTCCCGGCTAACTTTTGTATTTCTAGTAGAGACGGGGTTTTGCCATGTTGGCCAGGCTGATCTTGAACTCCTGACCTCAGGTGATCCACCGGCCTCGGCCTCCCAAAGTGCTGGGATTACAGGCGTGAGCCACCGCGCCCAGCCCAATCTCAAACTTTTAATGCATGCAACTCACTCAGCTCAGTAGCAGTGGCTCATGGTGGCAGTAATGCAGAGCTGGGTGGCAGAAGGAAAGAATCAATCTGGTTGGTGGGTGGGAATTCTACATTAGATTCTCCCCTTAGTTATCATAAACTCTCCAAACAGAATAAAAATTTACAAACTTTTTGGCAATCTTTACTTCATTACCTACCTGGAAGAATTTATGTCCTCTCAGTGGAGTTTCTTTAACTCCATTAATGTCAATTAGTTGTTTTAGGTCTGCAAAATGATAATATGTTCTTGGGACATTTATCCTTGGCAACATGCTTTTTATGCTTGTTTGTGTGTTTTGATTTGAAAGCCTTAGAGATGCAGGCTAGGGTGACTGGGACAGATATGGGGTCCCTGGCTACTGAATGAGACTTGGGAGGCAGAGGACTTGTTTTTATGCCAATAAAGAGTAAAATCTCAAGTTGTGGTTGATTTTAATGCAAGTAGGGCTGGAGAGGCCCACGACAGACCTAGTTTGGGGTGAGCACCCGGATCTGTGAGCTAGCGTTGCTTCAGTATCTCACTCTGTGTGTGTGTGTGTGTGTGTGTGTGCAGGCTGGTTCCACCCTTCACTCTCTCATCGGCACTACCCTTCACCTCCGTCTCTGCGTAACTATATTAATAGAAGGCAACACTTCACATACTGGCGCTCAGACCCCAAAGAGAGGCTGGCAGTGGCTGGGCAGGTGGGCATGCAGCAGGGAGATGGGTGGAGGAGTGGGCGGAGGCATCGTCGAGTGGCGTTCGACATATCCAATGGCAGTTCGGGATAGGGGCGGCCGGGGCGGAGGCGCCGAGGCCGATCGGCCAATAGAGGGCGAGCAACTACTGGAGCGACCTGGTGACGTGAGGAGCGTTCCATTTGGCCAGCGGTGGGCGGTTGCCACAGCTGGTTTAGGGCCCCGACCACTGGGGCCCCTTGTCAGGAGGAGACAGCCTCCCGGCCCGGGGAGGAGAAGTCGCTGCCACCTTTGGCGGCCGACGCGATCCCCTGGGACGGTCCGCTTCCTGCCGTCAGCTGCCGGCCGAGTTGGGTCTCCGTGGTTCAGGTAACGAGGGGTGGGGGCGGGGGTCTCCCGGGCTGCTCTGCAGGGTGGGCTGCCTCCCCTTCCGCTGCGCCGGGACGCGGGGACGTCGGCACCGCCCTTCTCAACTCGGCAGCCGCCGAGCCCCTGGCCCGGGGTGACTACACGTGGCGGGGCGTGTGTGAGTGTGTACGAGCGTGTGGCTGCGTGTGCGTGTGGATGTGGCGCGCGTCCCAACCTGCCTGGGGCGGTGGTCCGCGGCGTGGCAGAGGCAGGGCGGGCCTCGCGAGGCCGCGCCCGCGGCCCGGCCCCGATCTCCGGCCTCTGGCCTCCGGCCCCCCGCTGGGGAGCCGGTCGCTGCTTCCCGACGGATTTTGATCTTTGTTCTTCCAGGCCGGCTCCCCCTTCGTGGTCTCCCTTCTCCCGCTGGGCCGGTTTATCGGGAGGAGATTGTCTTCCAGGTTAGTTTTGCACAAAGGACGGGTTCTCTGCACCTCTGGGCCCCCTTCCCCTTCCCCGAGCCTTCTACCTTCTCGTTTCCCTGCTCCGCTCCTAGGCTGTTTTTGGACGTTTGCCCTCTCCAGCCCGGGAATGATCTCGAGTTGGCTGTTTCTCCCTCTGTCCGTCGGGCTGCAGGCTTCCGCCTCAGTCCTGCCAGCGTGGGGCATGTGGTGTCGGTAAATAGAGGCCACAGCACCACACCTGAGCGGAGGAGAAGGGTGGCAGAGGCTGAGAAAGGCTGGGCCTGGGAATTCAGGATGCTGAGTAGAGATGGTACTTAGGACATGTCCCAGAAAGCGCCCTTGTGACTTTTCTTAGCTGCTGCCATTCCCCACCCCCCAACCAGCCATCAGCAGTCACCAACCATTCCAGAATCTCTCCTGCTTAAGTCAGCCTTTCACCTACAGGTCTCTGATGTGGTTTCATTATGATTCCCACAAATGTTAGGCTAGACCAGCCAGATTGTTTCATTTCCCGGACTCAGGAAGTTGCAGAGGGTTTGATGAGGGGAAATCTGTTTTGTGTAAATACAATGCACGTATGTGCACAGAACGTCCAGAACCTCCCGGCCCTGCCAGAGGGTGACTTGTTCCCTGCTGTGATTCATATTCGAGTGGCTAATTGAAGAAAGAAGGTGAAGTGGAGGAAGGGAGGGAGGCTTTATAAGGACAGAAACTCTACTATTATTTTTAGAGTCCTTTTAATGATGTTGAAAGAACATTGTGGCATAGTGGAACATGCCCTTGACTTGAAGTTAGCAGTATCAGCATTGCTGCTGTGTGGCCCTGGATAAGTTATTTCCTCTCTCTGGTCCTCATTTTACTCATTTACAAAACAAAGTATTAATAATTGGCACGATCACCTATAAAATCCTCTCTAGTTCCAAGGTTCTGTGATGATCAGATCATCAGCATTAGATTGGAAGCATAGAGGCTTATTTAAGAGGAAATACTAGCCCTTTTCCTTATTTGAGAACCTTTAATCATATCTTCTTCTAGAGAACAAACACGAATTGGAAATAAACTTTTCCCCACTTCCCCGTCCCCACCCCTTCAGTCAGTTTTCAACTTTCTGTCTCTGGGAAAGGAGGGTTGAACTGTATTTTTTTTATTCTTGCCTCATTTTTTTTCTTTTTCTGCTTTTTCTTAGGGCTGGCAATTGGACTTTTGATGATGTTTGACCCAGCGGCAGGAATAGCAGGCAACGCGATTTCAAAGCTGGGCTCAGCCTCTGTGTCTTCTCTTGTGTAATCGCAAAACCCATTTTGACGCAGGAATTCCAATCATGTCTGTGATGGTGGTGAGAAAGAAGGTGACACGGAAATGGGAGAAACTCCCAGGCAGGAACACCTTTTGCTGTGATGGCCGGGTCATGATGGCCCGGCAAAAGGGCATTTTCTACCTGACCCTTTTCCTCATCCTGGGGACATGTACACTCTTCTTCGCCTTTGAGTGAGTTTTGGTTGAGTAGAGTTGCCTGATTATGGTTACTTTGGGTCTAGGGGGAGAACCCGCTTTCTGGGGAGTTTGGGGCTGGTCCTTGGATGACTTTAACATCCTCTTGAGCAATGTCTGTAGATGATGCCAGCTGAATTCATTGCTTCATGGTCATCACAGAGTATGTGCTTCCCCAAAAGACCAATACCTTTGATACCAATTTTGTAGTACTGGTTTGGGGCTATCCTTGATAGACTTGGGAAATAAGGAAGTTTGTCTTAATTACTCACCTCTCCCTTTTAGTGGTCTCCTTAGAAGCTGAATGACAGATGGCCTCCCCTGCACACAAACCTAAGGGCACCCCTCATTGTTACATCACTCAGCAATCCTCACCTATTTTGTTATTCTGGGCCCTGTTTCCTTAAGGCTCAGCTCTCAGCTAGCTGTTACGGTGAAAAGCCAACTGAATTGGGAACCTACGGATTAGTTCCAGCCTCAGCTGGACCACATACTAGTTGTGTGCGTGGCACATACGTGCTTATTAGAAGTGAGTTGCTCTTTCTTTCCCTCAAAATCACTGAATGTAAACAACTCTATATTCTGTGTATGCCTGGTACCAGCCTTGGAGTGATTTTTTTCTGTGGTGTAATACCTTGTACTCGAGCCACTGTTTGAAGTCTGTGTAGGTCTCGTCTCTAGGGGAGGTGGCCGGTTGGATTCTAGGGCACTGTGGCGTGTCTCCTGGGTGTGCTGAGAATGCTCTACACTCTAGGGATGGGAGCAGTGCTAATTGTTTTGGGATTACTGTGAGGAGGCCTTTGAGAGCCAAGAGGTGTGTATGTGGACTGTAAGCCACACCTGACGTGAGCCTGCTATGATGTATGTACATGGGTGACCTGGAAATGGAGGCCTCATGCTGGGGTGTGGCCATGGGAGATAGGAGGGGGCACCTTGGCCAGCCTAGTGGGGAAGTAAAGTGAGCTCTGGTCCCTTGGGGCTCATTTTTTTGTCCTTCTGTGAGGGCTTCAGGCTTTCCCAATGCACCCAGAGTGATTTTCGGGCTGCCTTGCCAGACTTTTGGATGGTTGCAGCTGGCTTGAGTAACAGCAGGGGGAGGAGGGGGACCCAGTATATAACGGGGCTGGGAAAGTAAGGTCAGAGGAACTATTTGTTAAAGGTCTTTTTGCTGCTGCTGCCGCTACTGCTGACTTTGTGAAGTGTTTAGCGAAGTCAGGCAGGTTGCTGAAGGCTTCTTACTTGCTTTCCAGTTTGAGTTTCCTGACTGAGGGTGTGTGCGTGCATGTGTGCATGCACGTGCTTGTGTGTGGTACCAGTGAGCATGTGTAGTCAGGCAGGCATAAGTTCCTAGTATTAAAAATCGTTTTTCCTTCTCCTCACCCTTCTCTCCAAGTTTTCCTTGCCTCATTCCTGCCCTACTTCTTCTTGGAAGTGAATAGCTGACCTCTGTTCTTTATCATTCTTCCTCCCTTTTTCTCTTTTTGTCCCTACCCCCACCCCCATGGTTAAATTTTTATTATTGCAACCATTCCAAACAGAGATGAGCCTTGTTTCCAGGCTTTGAGTTAGTTGGTAGTTCTGGGCCCAGGAAACCTCTGGTTTGACTGGCCAGGGGTACTTGAAATTTGGAGCTATTGCCATTTGTCCCCTTTTGTATCTGGGAGCCAGCAGAAGAATCTTATTGGAATCTGTTCCACTGAGGCCCCTGCAGGCCTCTGAAGAAAACCGCTGGTGGGATGAAGCTTCTAATTAGCCACGTTGCTGTTTGACAGAGGCAGGTTGAGTTTTCCACCATGATGACTTCCCCCTCCCCCCAGGTTGTTTCTTGCATTTTGAAGGGTGAGGTTATTTGTAAAACTTCCTTGAGTACCAGCTGTGTGTGTGAAAGACTAAATATTTTTGAAGATAGGGCTGGAGGAGGGAGTAGTGGGAAGAAGAGGGGAGAAGGAAGTAAATGTGTTAGCAGAGGAGTGGAGTGGGGAGGTGGAAATGCGACCAAAGAGGAGAGGACCCTGGTGATGAATACTTTGTACTGAGAATGGCGGAATTTGTGTTTGTGAATGTGCGTGCTTGTGTATGTGTGTGTATGTCTGTCATATATAAACACATAGACACTTTAGGTGGTGGCTGCGTTGTGCCTAGCCAGTGACAGGTGGTACAAGGTACACCAGCATGCCTCTGAGGAATGAAGTCTCCTTCTGGTCGGCCTTTTTCTTTGACGTCTATAATTTCCTGTCCACCACATAGTGGGGGCACGGTTTGGGGAGCAGAATGTGGGCTGCTTTGTTAGTATTAGAACTTAGCGCAGTGGCTCATGCCTGTAATCCCAGCACTTGGGGAGGCCGAGGCAGGCAGATCACTTGAGGTCAGGAGTTTGAGACCAGCCTGGCCAACATGGTGAAACCCCGATCTCTACTAAAAATACAAAAATTAGCCCCGTGTGGATGTTGTGCGCCTGTAGTCCCAGCTACTCAGAAGGCTGAGGCAGGAGGATCCCTTGAACCTGGGAGGTGGAGGCTGCAGTGAGCGGAGATCTTAGCCTGGGTGACAGAGTGAGACTCTGTCTCAAAAAAAAAAAAAAAGAAAAAAGAACTTAGTGAGTCCTCAGGAAATCAGTTGATCTAGCCCCCTGCCTTTAGGCAGGTGAGGGTATCTGAATAGACAAATGGTAATCTATTTTCATCCTTACATTGTCTAGGAGTAGAGACTCCACATCCTCTGGCTGCTGCATTTTTGCCTTGTGGGAAGATAGTCCAACTCTTGAGGCACATCTGGAGCTGCATTTTAGTAGCAGGGTCCTGCTTGCAGCAGGTGCTTAGGAACAAGTGTGAGTTGATTTATAGCTGCCTGCAGCACAGCTCTGGGCCAGCCAGATGGCTTGAGGAGTCTGGTCAGGCATGTGGGTGCCCCTTAATGAAGAACGCACAGTGTTAGCAGTGCTGGCAGATGTCCTTTTATTTTTGGATTATGCCTTTACATATCTTCTAGAAGACTTTTCAAATGAGTGACCTGTAATTTTCAGTGGACAGATAGTAGATTGAATACATAAAACAAAAAAAGGTTGTTCCACCCTGGGGCCAGTTAGCTCTGTATTGTTAGAGTGTTTCTTTTTTCTTTCTTTCTTTCTTTTTTTTTTTTTTTTTAACTTATTTTTTGAGACAGAGTCTCGCTCCATCACCCAGGCTGGAGTGCAGTGGCGTGATCTCAGCTCATTGCAACCTCTGCCTCCCAGGTGCAAGTAGTTCTCCTGCCTCAGCCTCCCGGGTAGCTGGGATTACAGACACCTGCCAAATACAAATAATTTTTGTATTTTCAGTAAAGACAGGGTTTCACCATGTTGGCCAGGCTTGTCTTGAACTCCTGATCTCAAGTGATCCACCTGCCTCAGCCTCCCCAAGTGCTGGGATTACAGGCATGAGCCACTGTGCCTGGCCTGTTAGAAGTGTTTCTGAAGAAGCTGGGGAGTCTCTCTCAGGGCCGCTGTCACAGAGTAGAAATTTGGCCAAATATTCACTAAGCCTCTTGCAACTCCAAGAACCTGAAATTCTGTATAACTCTGTGTTTGTCTGGAAGACTCAAATACACACGAAAGGAGATTATAGATTACCAGTAGGTTACTGTATTTAAATATAATTGTATTCATGGCAAACGTATTTAAACTTAAAAGCAGAGTGAAAATGGTATAATGCTTAAAGAAAAAAGATTTTCTAATTAATTCTCAGGGTGAGGTATTTAAGAAATGTGAGTGTGTATTGCCAATTTCAGCTTTGAGCATATGAACAATTTTCACTTCTTTCTGCTCAAGCTCTATCCAGCTTGTGCGATGAACACATAGCTACCAGCTTGGCCTGAAGTGTCAGGACACTGTAACAGAATGACCCTGACAACCTAGGAGCCATCCAGCTACTGAAAGGCTATTGAGGTATTCAGGCAAATTCAACTTCCTGATAAAATGTGCTCCCGGAGAAAGGAACAAGTGCACTGTCTCCTGGAACTGGCTTCCAGCTTTCTCTTTTAGCTTTCTGAGCAGACCACTAGTGGGGCCAAAGTCCTCAGACTTCCCTTGTGGCAAGAATGACTGTGTGACTCTTGACCCCTGAAGCAGAAGCAGTTTACTGCTATAATCAGTGCTTATGGTCTCACTCTGTCCTCTGTATATGAAGGAAATCTTATCAAGGCACTGTCAGACCAGGTTCTGTCAGATTGGTCCCCATTAGAGCTTTTGATGTATATATTGGCAGAAGAGTCATTGAATTGGATGAACTGAAAACAGCTTTGTAACACTGTTTAGTAATCAATAGTAATCAATACAAAAAATACTTGTCTAGCGTATCCAAATTCTACCCCTCCCTCAAATTCTTTCTTGAGTCTTCATGAAAACTTTCCAGTAATTTCTGCATTCATTGGGCTAATTGTACACACCACTCATTCAACAGATAATCACATGACATTTCTTATAGTTTGGAGCTCTATGGTGATTACACTTCTCACTGTTGTTGTCCCCTACAGCTAGTCTCTTTCAAGGACAGAGACTATGTTCAATGGCTGTGTAGCCCCCACAGTGCTCTCTACCATGCCTTACATAGAGTAGATGGCCAATAAGTGTTGCTGAATTAAAACATTCTGGATGTACTTAAAATTTAACAATCTTGACCCGCAGAATCATAGGATGGTAGAGCTGGAAAGGACTTTTGAGACTATCTCCGTTCTTGTGTGGGTGAGGAAACCAGGCCCACAGAAGTGAGGTTCCTTCATCAAGATGAGTTGGCCAGCCAATGTCTCTATACTGTCTCAGGGCTTTTTCTTCTAGTTTCGACCTTTCATTGTTATCCTTTGGCTATGGAATCCTGAAGACATTCAAACCCACATGCTTTAGTGAAGTGTACATAGTACCAAATACTAGACCAGCATATTCAGGATTCTTGCGAGCTAGTGTGTGTGTTACCCAATGGCATCTAGGCTCTTGGGGTCTCCCAAGCTTATGCTCCTAGAAAGTGAAGGCATCTTTGCAGAGAATTGATGGTGTTGCAGCATGGCATTTCTGGTAGCCTTGCAGGAACAGGGAAGCCTATCAGGAGCTTTGTGAGTTAATGAGGGATCATCACTGCTGTGGCCACTCCTGGTCCCTGCTGCCGAGATGAGGATGACTTGGAGAAGAATCGAGCAATTTGTGCTCCATACATTGTTACTTAGTGAGTTATCCTGATGAAAGGGGCAGCGTGGGCCGGGTGCAGTGGCTCATGCCTGTAATCCCAGCACTTTGGGATGCTGAGGCGGGTGGATCACTTGAGGTCAGGAGTTCAAAACCAGCCGGGCCAACTCCTGGTGAAACCCTGTCTCTACTAAAAATACAAAAAATTAGCTGGGCGTGGTGGTGCACACCTGTATTCCCAGCTGCTTGGGAGGCTGAAGCAGGAGAATCACTTGAACCTGGGAGGTGGAGGTTGCAGTGAGCCAAGATTGCACTATTGCACTCCAGCCTGGGCAACAAAACAAGAGTAAAACTCCATCAAAAAAAAAAAAAAAAAGAAAAAAAAAGAAAAAGAAAGGGGAGGCGTGTCTGGAAGACAGGTGAAATAGAAAAAGCAGACCTGATAATATGAACTTACTAGGTTTGAGGAGACACAAGACTATGTAGACCAAAGCCAAACTTTGACATGCCAGAATGTTAGTGCCCACAGTGACAAGGTCCAGGTTCCTGAAGAGCATCCTTATGTGAGATTGGGAAGAGGAAAAAGTGACTATATTGTGCTCACCAAGAGTACATTCTCTGGAAAATGACTCTATGGAGGTCAGTCTTGGCTTTATCTAGCTTTGGATTCTGTCTGTGACTTGGCTAACCAATTGAGTTTTAGAAAGGCATAGTTGCCTCTTTGATATCAATCTGTTACAGCACTTAGCTAAACTTAACTTCCTGATAAAGTATGTTCCTTGAGAAAGAGTTCTTCCCAAGAGTTCCTTGGGTTGTGTCTCCTGAACAGTTTGCTTTCTTTTTTCTTTTTTTCTTTTTCCTTTGAGACGGAGTTTCACTCTTGTTGCCCATGCTGGAGTGCAATGGCGTGATCTCAGTTCACTGAAACCTCCACCTCCCGGGTTCAAGCGATTCTCCTGCCTCAGTCTCCCGAGTAGCTGGGATTACAGGCACATAAGCCACCCGCCCTGCTAATTTTGTACTTTTTTTTAGTAGGGCCGGGTTTCTCCCATGTTGTGGGCTGGTCTCAGAACTCCCGACCTCAGGTGATCACCCGCCTCAGCCTCCCAAAGTGCTGGGATTACAGGCATGAGCCACCGCACCTGAGTGGCAGTTCTTCTCTTTAATAGTCATTTTTTGCTGCTTTTCTTTCTTTCTTTTTTTTTTGAGATAGGGTCTCCCTCTCTTGCCCAGGCTGGAGTGCAGTGGTTTGATCTTGGCTCACTGCATCCTCTGCGTCCTGGGCTCAAACAGTCCTCCCACCTCAGCCTCCCAGAGTATCTGGGACTACAGGCATGAGCCACTATACCCTGACTAATTTTGTATTTTTGTAGAGACAGGATCGCCATCTGCTTTGAGCTGGTCTTGAACTCCTGAGCTCAAGTGCTCCAACAGGCTTAGCCTCCCAAAGTGCTGAGATTAAAGATGTGAGCCACCACACCGGGCTCCTTTAATAATTCTTTATGGTTCTGTCATTCAGAATTTCTCTACATTTTCAGCCTCTATTACCTTTTGTGGTAATGAGTTTCACACTGTCAGTCTCCACCGAATGCCTCTGCCATCTTTTGAGGATGAGTCTTAATTAAATATAGTGATCCTCTGTTTTGGGAAAAGCAAGCCCAGAGAACAGGGATGTTTCCCAACATGTTGACATCAGTTCAGATGTTATTGAGGGAAAGAAGAGACTCCTAAATCTTTCTCCTCAGAGATGCTGGAGCTGGTATTGTGCTAAGAACAAAGGAGGTACCTTAGGCTATTTGCAGTAGCAAGAAGCTAGCTAATTCAGGGTAATTAATTAGTGGGATGTTTCTGGAATGGAGTGGGGAAGACAGGGGCCTTATGATGATGATTAGATAAGGCCAGTTAATGGAGAGCCTTGGAATACTGACCTGTGGAGTTTGGGACATAATGTAATAGGCAGCAATGAATGGTTCTAAGTTCTCGAGCAGGGGTATATTGTAATTGAAATTTGAACTTTGCTATTATAATTGAAATTTGAAAACCACTGAGCAGGTTTGCCTGGATAGAGATTTTGATGAGAGGATGGCTTCTCACTTCAGAATTGAAAATGTCCCTATTTGTTTAATTTTCTTTATTGCTACTGGAGCAAAAGAGGGTTGTACATTTTTCTCTGACCTTCACATAGAAGTAAATCTGGAGGCTGATTGTAAATTATGTTTTTAGTGTTAAGGGAAACTTCCCCTCTCAGCAGACTCTGAGGGTCATCAGAAAAATCTTGGAACAGTCTTATGGGTGGTTCTACATGTTTATTGTGTTCTAGAGGTAGTGTCTTAGTTTGTTCTGGTTGCTGTAAGAAAATACCATCAACTGGGTGGCTTATAAACAACAGAAATTTGTGTCTCACAGTTCTGGAGGCTGGCAAGTACAAGATCAAGATGCCTACAGGTTTGGTGACTGATGAAGGCCTGCTTTCTGGTTCATAGATGGCTGTCTTCTCTCTGTGTGTTCACATGGCCAAAGGGGCAAGGGAGCTTGCCAGAATTTCTTTTATAAGGATGCTAATCCCATTCATGAGGGTGGAGCCTTAGGTGACCTGATCACCCCCCAAAGGCCCCACCTCCATAATCCATCACATTGGATGTTAAGATTTCAACATATGAATTTTGCAGGGATATAGACATTCAGTCAGTAGCAGGTAGGTAGTAAGAGGACAGATGGCCGTCCATATCAGGGAGGTATTATAGCAAAGGCTTATTTCTCTCATGTGTGACCAAAGAGTATCGTGGGGCTCTGATCCTTGGGCCTTCCTCCTTAAAGCCATATTTACCAGCTGCTACTGGAGCAGTTTCAAGCAGCCAGCAGCTCCCCCACAGAGCTCTTCCCTGACCACTTACAGCCCATAGAGGCTGAGTCACCGTTCTAACACTTGATTATCAGTCATCTTATTCTTTAGCTGTTTCATATGTCAGTTATGTTTTCCTCAACAAAATTAAGTCCTATTTCCCTTGTTCTTCAGTTGTTAAACCAACAAATACTTGTTGGCTGACTGATTACATTGATAAAAGAACAAACAAACCAAAAAACATAGCAAGAAGGCTATTAGGGAGACTTAGAAGCAGTGTATTGTACAGAACACCAATCCAAGCTGCCAATCTGTAAGGCATAGCTCTCTGTCTAGATTCTTACCCATTCTACTCATGAATCTCTTCTGAGTGTTTTCATGTGAATTGAAGTCTGTGTCATTACCATCATCCCTCCAGTGAACTAGCATGCTAGGGATGGGGGATGGGACATGACACATGAGCCCAGCCTGGCACTGATGGTTACTGCTGGTCAGTACCACCGTGCCGCCTGAGGGGACATGTGGGATTCCAGTTGTCTAGTCCAGCTATGGTAGCCTGAGGACAGTCAAGAAGTCAGTAGAGGATGGCTTAAAATGATGATGTCTCTTCAGGTGGCAGAAATGAAGACTTAGTTGGGACATGGTTGCATTTATAAAATTCATAAGGGAGAAAAGGAATTCTAATCCCCAGGAAGGAGAAAGGCCTCTTGATACTTTGAATACAGGAGAGTTCTGTTTTAAGAAGTATATGGATATTATTATTCCGAGGAGTGATATAGGGAGTTTCAAAAACACTTAGTTTATATTTGTGGATGACAGATCTGATCTAGTCTTTTTTTTTTTTTTTTGAGATGGAGTCTTGCTCTGTCACCAGGCTGGAGTGCAGTGGTGCAATCTCAGCTCACTGCAACCTCTGCCTCATGGGTTCAAGCGATTCTCCTGGCTCAGCTTCCCGAGTAAGCTGGGATTACAGACGCATGCCACCATGCCCGGCTTATTTATTTATTTATTTATTTATTTAGTTTTGAGACGGAGTCTTGCACTGTCGCCCAGGCTGGAGTGCAGTGGCACAATCTCCACTCACTGCAAGCTCCACCTCCTGGGTTCACGCTGTTCTCCTGCCTCAGCCTCCCAAGTAGCTGGGACTACAGGTGCCCAACACCACGCCCGGCTAATTTTTTGTATTTTTAGTAGAGACGGGGTTTCACCGTGTTAGCCAGGATGGTTTTGATCTCCTAACCTTGTGATCTGCCTACCTTGGACTCCCAAAGTGCTGGGATTATAGGTGTGAGCCAACGTGCCTGGCCTTATTTTTGTATTTTTAGTGGAGACGGGGTTTCGCCGTGTTGGCCAGGATGGTCTTGAACTCCTGACCTCAGATGATCCACCTACCTTGGCCTCCCAAAGTGCTGGGATTACAGGTGTGAGCCACCGTGCTTGACTGATCTAGTCTTTATCTAAGACAAGTTAGTGACGTTTGAGGATACTCCTGACTTTGGAGGTCTGTATTGGGAATTACCACCAAACTTTCACATAGCTTATTTTTGTCAGAGACAGACTTCCAGCTTATAGCAATTATGGGATTAGCCTAGGGTGATATTTTTGAAGTATTTTTAAATTGACAAAAGTTGAAAATATATATATATATATATATATAAAGATATATATACACACACACACAAATATACATATATAAAGATATATATATACACACACACAAGGATATATATATATATATATCTGGTATACAATATGATGTTTCGATACATGTATACATTTGGAATAGTTAAATCAAGCTAATTAACATATGTATTACCTTACATACTTATTTTTTTAATGTTGGGAATGCTTAAAATCTACTCTCCTAGCAATTTTCTGGTATACAATATAGCGTTATTAACCATAGTCCTCATGCTGGGCAATAGATCTCAACTTATTCTTCCTTACTGAAATTTTATGTCCTTTGACAAACATCTTCCCAATCCTCCCTTCCCAAATGCCCCCACCAGGGGTATTGGTGGGTTTTTTATCATAACTTTTGAAGACAAACACTATGGGTTGCAGTTCACAATAGTCGTAGTGGCTGGCGCTCGAAGTTTCCCCTTACTCAGAGTAGAAAGGCCTGCTGGTCCCACATCTGCCTTCCCAGCCACACCCACTCACTAGAGATGACTGGCTGCCAATAGCCTCATCTCTGGAGGAGAACAATACAATAGGCCTGTTGTGTACTTGTTGACATACAGAGTGGATTGTTTTAGCAGGTGCAGAAGATGCTCTGTGTGGAGATTACAGAGACCTTTATCCTTGATGGCGTAGCGTAGTTCAAGTCTAAGTTGTCCTTTGTCTGGCCTACAAGCAGGTGTTGGAACTGGACTTAGTTAAGCTTGGGTCCTTCTGTGCAGCGGGGCAGCATTAATTTAGAATTTTTTGCTGCTGTTCTACTCACTCTGTATGTTTTCCCTTTAATAAAAAAATTAAACTCTCTTTGGTGGCCAATCAGATAGATCTGATTTTTTAAGGCTTTTGATTGGAGATTATACATCCAGGGCAGTTTGAGTCCTGGAGACATTACTTCTTTGTTTTCAAGAATGATCTTAGTGATGGGCAGTGGCCAGGAAGATTCCTATTTGCTGTTAGTGTGGTGATTTCACTTTGCTTGTTCATGAAATGAAGCCTCATTCTTCTCCTGCATCCTTTGGGTTCCTGATAAGTGGAGGTGATTTTCGCTTCTGAATTCCCTTTTTGGTTAATCTGTACCAGTGAAAAGGAGTAGTGGAAAATAAGGTAATCCACAAGCTAGTGATATGTAAGAACCTTAATTACCCTGAACTCAGCTACCAGATCCTTCAATTCTCCAATTTTCCCCCCAACCCTTGGCTTTTAGGAGAAGGAAGTAAATCATTAAAGAGCAACCTAAGATGAAGGATTTTGTTAAAAATAAGCAAGCAAGCAAACAAAAAAGTCACTAAAATCATCCTCCAGGTTCAGTACATACGTTCACCTTCATCGGAAACTGCTTAGCCTAATATAAAACTTGGCTTGTGTCCCCCCATGCAGTTGTGTGTGTGGCAGGGAGCTAGGGGAGGACCTCATGGGGGTTGTTCCGAAGCTACAGAGAATATATAACTGGGGTTAAACGTTTGCTTTGAATGGCCAGCAGCTTGCTTACTTCTCATGCTGATGAGGTAAGCGTTTTTCTTAGCTTACTTTCTCTGCTCTCCCTCTGCTCCTTGCTCCTCCACTTATAGTCTGCCTCCAAGTGAAAACTCTGTTTTCAAGGAGAAATGTGCCTCAGGAGGAGGAGGATAAAAATAGGTCAGCGATAACTCTCCTCACATATTCCTATTTATTTTGTTTGAAATTCAGTTCAGATCAACAAGTATTTATTGATAGCTTCTTTGTTCCCTTACTTGTATTAGAGCTCTGGGAGATACGGAATCATGGTGATAATGTTAATAGCTAACATTTTACTTAGTGTTTAGTATTTACTGTGTGTCAAGTGCAGTTCTAAGCACTTTATACTAGTGCATTTGATCCACACAGTGACCTCATCAAGCACTGTTATTATCCTCATTTTATGGATAAGGAGACTGAAGTTAACTTAGTCACCCAGCTAGGAGCTGGTAGAGCCATAATTCAAACCCGAGCATTCCCAGTCCAATAAAACTAGGTCCTTGCTCTTAGGAAGTCCGGTTGAGGGAAATGCCATCAACATACTGAGAAATAGCTAGGAAATAATGCAAGGCTCTGGAAGTGAGGACCACAGGGAGTAGAGAAGAGAGAGATTATTGCAGCTTAGCATAAGCCTTTTGGAGGAAGTAAGAATTCTCTAAGTCCCAGATTCTTCATGTATCAGATGGGTATAGTAGAATCTATTTCATAGATTTAGTGTGAGAACTGGATGGGATAATGTAGATGAAGAGCTTAGTACAGTGCCTGGCTTATGGAGAGCCATCAATAAATTATAGTTGCAATGATGACAATGATGATATTGATGTCTCTGGCACCTGAAAGATGAGTAGAGTTGGGATATTCAGAGAGAAGGAGAAATAGCTTGCCAGGTGCATTATGAGGAAAGGGGGGAGTGAACATGATGTTGGGGAGGGGTACTAAGGAGAAACGATTTTCTTATTTTCTTGCTGATGGTCATTAGTCACTTATTAGCTGAGCTAATTGAGGAGACCAGAGGAATGGATGTTACAGAGTCAGTCAACAGCCCTGAAGGTTTTCATTGGTCTTGAAGCATGCGGAGATACTCTCTGACACTGTGAACCTGCTTTCTGGTTGGTTCTCATCTTTTCTCCCTCCTCATCAAGCTCAGCCTGAATGCCAGATCAGTGGATATGAAAAGCCCTGGACATTCCCAGAGTGAGATCAACCTGTGTTGCTTAGAAATCCAGGCTCAGTTGCTTCCCTATTCTTAGCAGGTGTGAACTTTCCTGAGGTAGAGGAAATGTAGCTCCCGGTGGGCTGATAGGATAGACTGGACTTGGGGGTAAGACAGTGTCCTCAAGACTGTCTTCTGCATGTTATAGGTGGCAGCAGTCAATTATTTGTTGAGCTCTTACTATAGGTAGAGCCATATGTCAGGAGTTTTGGGTAAATCAAGAGAAAAAACATGGTCCTTGCCCTTGAGGTGCTGCTGATTCTGTTGTGGGGGCCAGATTGACATACTGGTAACAATTGGAGATCAATATAGGGTAGGTATCATTAAATGTTGAATTACCTGCTTTCTTCAGGTGCCGCTACCTGGCTGTTCAGCTGTCTCCGGCCATCCCTGTGTTTGCTGCCATGCTCTTCCTTTTCTCCATGGCTACACTGTTGAGGACCAGCTTCAGTGACCCTGGAGTGATTCCTCGGGCGCTACCAGATGAAGCAGCTTTCATAGAGATGGAGATAGGTGAGTCTCCCAACCAGCTGGCAAGCTGCTGTGTAGTGGGTAGCCCTAATCAGTAAAAGAATGGAATCATAATAGTAGTTGCAGATAATAATCACTTCTAGCCTTTTCTCTCTGAGATCCTGAATCTGAGATCATGACTACTCTGTGAATTTAGTAAGGCAGGTGTAGCAACAGTCTAAAGTAATAGACTTTGTCCTTCACTGCATTGGGTCACATTTGCGGAAGGATTTCTTACCAAGGTCCTGCTGTATTGTTCCCAAGAGGATGGTTTTATTACTTATCTGGGGGAGGTGGTCACCAACACATTTTTTCTGAAGCAATGAAAGCACAGATTTATTATCATTTTATTTATTTATTTATTTATTTATTTATTTATTTATTTATTTAGAGACAGAGTCTGGCTTTGTTACCAGGCTGAAGTGCAGTGGCATGATCTTGGCTCACTGCAAGCTCTGACTCCAAGGTTCAAGTGATTCTTCTGCCTCAGCCTCCCGAGTAGCTGGGATTACAGGCACGTGCCACCACACCCAGCTAATTTTTGTATTTTTAGTAGAGATGGGGTTTCACCACATTGACCAGGATGGTCTCGATCTCCTGACCTTGTGATCTGCCCACCTTGGTCTCCCAAAGTGCTGGGATTACAGGTGTGAGCTACTACACCCGGTTAGCACAAATTTATTGAAACAAAAGTACACTCCACAGAGTGAGAGGGGGCTTGAGCAAGTGGCTCAAGAGGCACTTATGGTTTTTTGATGAAAGCTGTAAACCTCCCCATAAAAATGCTCTTATATGCATGTACATGTACATAGTTTTGGATGTAATTTCAGGGATTCATAGATCTTCTGAAGCACATGCATTTATCCCCCCCCCAACCAAGAATTCCTGCTTTAGGCCAGGCGCTGTGGCTCACACCTATAATCCCAGCACTTGGGGAGGCTGAGGTGGGTGGATCACTTGAGGTCAGGAGTTCAAGACCAGCCTGGCCAACATGGTGAAACCCTGTCTCTACTAAAAATACAAAAATTAGCCGGGCATGGTGGTGTGTGCCTGTAATCCCAGCTACTCGGGAGGCTGAGGCATGAGAATCATTTGAATCTGGGAGGTGGAGGTTGCAGTGAGTCTAGATTGCGCCACTGCACTCCAGCCTGGGCAACAGAGCGAGACTCCATCTCAAAAAACAAACAAACAAACAAACAAACAAAAAACCCTGCTTTAGGGGAACATGCAATGTGAAAGGGGGCAGCTGTGGCGCCAGGAACCACTGAGAATTCTAGGAGGGGTTAAAGAAGCAATTGCAGGGTCAATAGAGTGCAGACCGCAGCTCAGGATAAGGATCTTTGGTACAGAGATGAAGTGCTACATTATCTAGGAGCCAGGGTGGCTTCATGAATTGAAGCAGAACTATCCCAGGGCCAGAGGAGGAGATATCCTGGGATCTCACAGTGAGAAGAAGACTATGATGCAAGTACTAGGAGGGAGTGGGAGCCCACCAGTGCCTACCTAAATGGTTCTCAGGTTTGGTACCCAGGTAGCTTGAGTTGGCATCCAAGCTAGACAGAGTAAGAAAAAGGGACCCAGGACTTGTAAGACTAAGAAGCTGTGCCAGTAGAGCACCAATCTGTGTTCTTTGAGGGTGCTTTGAAGGCTTCCATGTATTTCTTTTTTCTTTTTCTTTCTCCTTTCTTCCTTCCTTCCTTCCTTCCTTCCTTCCTTCCTTCCTTCCTTCCTTTTTTCCTTCCTTCTTTTTTTTTTCACAGTTTCACTCTGTCCCCCACGCTGGAGTGCAGTGGCGTGATCTCAGCTCACTGCGACCTCCACCTCTCAGGTTCAAGTGATTCTCGTGCCTCAGTCTCCAGAGTAGCTGAGATTACAGGCGCCCACCACCACTCCCAGCTAATTTTTGTATTTTTAGTAGAGACAATGTTTCACCATATTGGCCAAGCTAGTCTCGAACTCCCGACCTCAAGTTATCCTCTGGCCTTGGCCTCCCAAAGTTCTGGGATTATAGGTGTGAGCCACCGTGCCCGGCCCATGTATTTCTTTTGTTTATTTTAGCTGTATTTTCCCTTAGGCTTCTTAATGGATTTCATTTTGAAAAATTCCAGCCTGTTTTAGTTGAGCTAAGGAGAAATGGGTTTGTGCACATGTGAGCTATAACTATTTGGGGGTGGGGTGAGGGTGGGGATAATGGGAAGAGAGCAGAGGTGACGTGTGTTGGCACAGCTGGAGTTCTGGGGAGACCCGAGAGAACTAGGAGTAATTAGGAGCAAGATGGTGAGGAAGAGTTGTGAGTGCTGTTTTTTCTCCATCTGGGTTATTCTTTTCCAGTTCCCTTCCCATTCACATATGGAGAAACTGAGGGTCAAGGCAGTACCTTGACTTGTCTCTTGCCTCTCACAGCAGATTGTTAACAAAGTTATCTCTTTTCTGCCCGATCACTGGGCCTGGGGCTCAGACTCAAGCTGTCACATCGCGGCCTCTGCATTTAGCATGTTTCTCTCGGTAGAAGAGTACATTTTTCAGTTCATATGTGTGTTTATGTTAGGAAGTTTTTGTCATCTTGTATTTAGTCCTGTACTGGGTATGCTGTGGGTGGGGGATGGGGAGAGAGGAAGTCATGTGATGCCCTTGCCTGATACGGCCTCCCGGGGAAGGTGAACCATGAACCCTGTCTCCCAGGTGCCCTCATGGAAAGCATATGCATAGAATATTAAGGTGGCATGCTGGTACTTATCCTCTAATGAATAGCTGTCCTCATCCTTTTAAGACTTGTGACACACTGTTATTGTTTGATTTCACAGCATCTACCCCACTCCACAAAAAAAGGAAAAATGTTCCATATGGCAGATATTTTTAAAATCAAAGTGAATTGAAAAATATTCTGTTTTTAGAATTATACTGCATGGCGAGGGTGCAGTGAGACAGGCACTCTCATATGCTGTGGATGGGCAGGCATGCAAATTCATACGGTCTGTCTGGGAAGCAGTTTGGTAATAAGTAATATGTACTTTAAAGGGTCATACCCTTTGACCCAGTAGTTCTACTTCTCTGAGGGTTTAACTAAAGGAGATAAAGATTTTTACAAATTACTGTAGAAGGATTCTTAGTGCATCGTTTTTTCTTTTCTTTTAAATATGAGTAGCTATTTTAATGCCGGCAACTTCATGTATTACTGCTTAGACTTCAACATTCTTTTCTTTATTCTTTCTGTTTTAGAAATTAATTTTAACACATGAATATGTTCTTGGAAGGGAGGAGGGGACTAGGATTGAGGTGGTGATCGAAGGGGATTTAAGCTTTTATCTGTAATATTTTAAATTTTTACATGTAACGTCAGCTAAATAGTAAAAATCCCAACAATATGGAATATTTAAATAAATCACAGGACACATATATGATGGAATATTACCAGTAGTTATGTTTTAGAAAAAAATTAACAGTGAGAAAATGTTCACAGCATATAATATTAAGTAAATACTTCACGGTACAAAACTGCATTTATAATATTATCTCAATTTTTTAAAAAAAATTATGAATGTTTACCTGTTAATAGAAGATTAGAAGGAAATAAACCAAAAAATATAAATATCTCTGAGCTGAGAGACTGACTGTCGTGATATTTGTGTTTTCTTATTTATACTTTGTTTTTTCCAAAAAAAAAAAATTTTGAGATGGAGTCTCGCTCGCTCTGTCACCCAGGCTGTCTCCCAGGTTCAGGCAATTCTCCTGCCTCAGCCTCCAGAGTAGCTGGGATTACAGACGTGTGCCACCATGCCTGGCTAATTTTTGTATTTTTAGTAGACATGGGGTTTCGCCATGTTGGCCAGACTGGTGTCGAACTCCTGATCTCAGGTGATCCGCCTGCCTCAGCCTCCCAAAGTGCTGGGATTACAGGCGTGAGCCACTGCGCCTGGCCCTGTTCTGTTTTTTTCTAAATGTTTACAATAAGCAAGTGTTACTTTTATTTCAATAACTGTTTTTGTATTACGAGTCGTTTCTTTTCACATGCATATATTTTATGTTTGCAAGATAGTATTGTTTTCTGCATATTGCTTTTTAACATTTATTTTCATTTTGCCATATATTGTATTTTCCTGTTTTCACCATTCTTTCATCTATATCATTTTTAATGGCTGCATAATATTCCATTCTATGCACATAACATAATTTACTTAACCAACCTCCTATTGTGACATTGAAGTTATTTTTAGTTTTTCACTATTAAAAGGAACTCTGTGACAGATATTCTTATACAAACATCTTTCGTATATCTCATTATAATTTTGATAAGTTTCTAGAAGTAGACTCGGTCAGTAAATGAATACACATGTTTAAAACTTTGGTAGCTGGCTGGGCATGGTGGCTCACGCCTGTAATCCCAGCACTTTGGGAGGCTGAGGCAGGTGGATCACTTGAGGTCTGGAGTTTGAGACCAGCTTGACCAACGTGATACAACCCCATCTCTACTAAAAATACAAAAATCAGCCAGGCATGGTGGTGGGCCCCTGTGATCCCAGCTACTCAGGAGGCTGAGGCAGGAGAATCACTTGAACCCAGGAGGTGGAGGTTGCAGTGAGCCAAGACTGAGACCACACCACTGCACTCCAGCCTGGGCGACAGAGTGAGACTCCATCTTAAAACAAAAAAAAAGTTTAGTAGCAGCTGCCATATTGCTCACTGATAAGATATGAGAATGACCTTTCCCCACCCTTGTTAACATGGGGTATTTTTGTTCTTTGTATTGCTTTTTAATATGATAGGTAGAAATGGTATCTTTGTGCTTTGATTTTTATTTCTCTGATTATTAGTGAAATTGGATATTTTCATTTAATGTATTTTTAGCAATTTTTTTTTAATGAATGTTTTTGTTTGTAATCAGAAAAAAAGTCTCGAAGAAACACTTTTTCATATGTATACCACAGAACTGCATACACTTAGTGGAGTTTTATGGGCATATTCTGTGATGTTGAGTGTCTAGTCTGTAAATGATTGCCTAGAGAAGACAGTAGGCTTAGGGAACCTTTGAATGCCCCCATTGGGTTTGGAGAGGTGGTGAGACTTTTGGGCTGAAATAATGGCAAGCTGTGATATTAGCTGTCTTTATTGATTTACAGAAGCTACCAATGGTGCGGTGCCCCAGGGCCAGCGACCACCCCCTCGTATCAAGAATTTCCAGATAAACAACCAGATTGTGAAACTGAAATACTGTTATACATGCAAGATCTTCCGGCCTCCCCGGGCCTCCCATTGCAGCATCTGTGACAACTGTGTGGGTGAGTAAAACTACGGGGACATTGCCTAGGGAAAAGGCTGAGTTGAACAAGAAAGTCAGGGTGGTCACCAATTCTTGGGAGAAATCAGTGGGGAAGGGAAGATAGATTTAGATGGAAAATGAGCTAGATTTAGATAGGAAATTTAGATAGGCAACAAGCTCCTGAAAAACTGCAAATCAGCTGTACTTATGTAGATCGAATCACAATTTAAATATCCTCTAGCCTAAACTTTACAAAAACCTCTTTAGTAAATGACAAAAATAAACTTTACCTATTTTTGAAATTTAGATTTTCCTGTACTGGATTTTCACGTGGGACCCACCTTATATAGTGGGAGGAGACTCCTAGTCCACTGGAGGGCAGTATTGAGGAAGGAAGGCCTAAGACACAACCCAAGAAGAGGAAAGTTGCTAGTAGCATTTATTGAGTTTCTACTACATGTTGGGCACTGTGCTAGGTGATTTACCTTTCTCTCATTTAAGACTTGTAACAGCCCCATGAGATTGGTATTATCCCCATTTTACGGATGAGGAAATAGGTGAAGCACCAGTATGTAAGTTCATATAATTAGCATAAGATGAAGCTAGAGCAGGTCTGATTCCAGACTGCTTATTTCTTCTCTCTGCTGCTGCTGCAAGAGGGTCGGGTATAAGTGTGCATAATACAGTGGTCTGTGCTTCCATCCACATATATGTGGCTTCATTGTAATCACTACCTACTGTGTGCTAAACCCTGGCCAAGATGAGAAACGGGCCATAAAGATTCCTGTTGATAGACCTATATGTGAAATTGCTTATATCATCACCAGGCATACTTCTAACGTTCTTTTTAGAATTACTTTTTCTTGAGTTCCCATGATTGGATAATGTTTTTTCTGTATACCATGTGGCATTCTGAGGGCGTTGCTTTCCTCTTACTAGTTATTTCTTTAGGCAAAGGTTGGGAGATATATCTTGCTTTATGTGGTAAAAAGCTATATGGTGCTCTCTTTGGCAGCATGTATACTAAAAAACTACTATATGTAGATAAGATTTTTATAAATCAAAACCCATTTTATTATTATTATTTTTAAAATTTTACTTTAAGTTCCAGGATACATGTGCAGAATGTGCAGGTTTGTTACATAGGTATACATGTGCCATGGTGGTTTGCTGCACCTATCAACCTGTCATCTAGGTTTTAAGCCCCAAATGCATTAGGTATTTGTCCTAATGTCCTCCCTCCTCACCCCACCCCACCGACAGGCCCCAGTATGTGTTGTTCCCCTCCCTATGGCCATGTGTTCTCATTGTTCAGCTCCTACTTATGAGTGAGAACATGCAGTGTTTGGTTTTCTGTTCCTGTGTTAGTTTGCTGAGAATGATGGCTTCTAGCTTCATCCATGTCCCTACAAAGGACATGATCTCATTCTTTTTTATGGCTGCATAGTATTCCATGGTGTATATGTGCCCCATTTTCTTTATCCAGTCTATTATTGATGGGCATTTGGGTTGGTTCCAAGTCTTTGCTATTGTAAATAGTGCTGCAGTAAACACATGTGTGCATGTGTCTTTATGGTAGAATGATTTATAATGCTTTGGGTATATACCCAGTGATGGGATTGCTGGGTCAAATGGTATTTCTGGTACTAGATCCTCAAGGAATCGCCACACTGTCTTCTACAATGGTTGAACTAATTTACACTCCTACCAACAGTGTAAAAGTGTTCCTATTTCTCCACAGCCTCGTCAGCATCTATTGTTGAAGCCCATTTTATTTTATTTTATTTTTGAGATGGAGTGTCACTCTGTCGCCCAGGCTGGAGTGCAGTGGTGTGGTCTCCACTCACTGCAACCTCCACCTCCCGGGTTCAAGTGATTCTCCTGCCTCAGCCTCCTAAGTAGCTGGTATTACAAGCGTGCACCACCATGCCTGGCTAATTTTTGTATTTTTAGTAGAGATGGAAGTTCATCATGTTGGTCAGGCTGGTCTCAAACTCCTGACCTTGTGATCTACCCACCTAGGCCTCCCAAAGTGCTGAGATTACAGGCATGAGCCACCGTGCCCGGCCCTCGAAATCCATTTTAAATGAAGCAGGAAACTTGATATTTAAGGAAGGTCTATACCCAGTAATGAGATTGCTGGGTCAAATGGTATTTCTGGTTCTAGATCTTTGAGGAGTTGCCACATCTTCCACAATGGTTGAACTAATTTACATTCCCAACAACAATAGGGTTCCTATTTCTCTGAAACCTCGCCAGCATCTGTTGTTTTTTGACTTTTTAATAATCGCCGTTCTGACTGGCATGAGATGGTATCTCAGTGTGGTTTTGATTCGCATTTCTCTAATGATCAGTGATGTTGAGCATTTTTTCATATATTTGTTGGCTGCATGAATGTCTTCTTTTGAGAACAATGAGAACACATGGACACAGGGAGGGGAACAACAAACACCGGGGCCTACTGGGGGATGGGGAGGGGAGGGAGAGCATTAGGAAAAATAGCTAATGCATGCTGGACTTAGTACCTAGATGATGGCTTGATATGTGCCGCAAACCACCATGGCACACATTTACCTATGTAACAAACCTGCACATCCTGCACATGTACCCTAGAACTTAAAATTAATAAAAAAAAGAAGGGCTGATGTGAGGTAGTATTTCCTTTCCTTATTAATATTCTTAACTATAAGGAACTCATACAAATCAATTTTTTTAAAAGCACTTTTTTAAAAAAAAATTTTTTAAAAGCACAATTTTTTAAAAAACACAATTTTTTTAATGTTCCGGGAGAAATATAGACAGTTCATAAAAATATAATTGGCTAGTTATCATGACTAATAGTCAAAGAAATGATTTCAGGATGCTTTTTTTTTGGAGATAGGCTATCATTCTTTTTTCCAGGCTGGAGGTCAGTAGCACAATCACACCTCACTGCAGACTCAACTTCCTGGGCTCAGGTGATCCTCCCACCTCAGCCTCCCAAGTTGCTGAGACTACAGGCATGCACCACCATGCCTGGCTATTTTTTTTTTTTTTTTTGCATTTTTTGTAGAGATGGGTTTTCCCCATGTTGCCCAGGCTGGTCTCAAACTCCTGAGCTCAAGCAGTCCACCCGCCGCAGTCTCCCAAAGTGTTGTTATTATAGGTGTGAGCCAATACTCCCAGCCCAATATGCTTTTTTAAAATCTGGAAAATCAGCAAGGAAAACCTGATATTTGTTCTTCCACTAGTAAGTGTAAATTGGAACAAACTTTTTGGAAGGCAACCTAATAAGAGTAATCAAAAACCTTAAAAACATCTATACTTTTTGATGCCAGTGGTTCCCTTTCTAGGGAGTCTGTCCCATGAAATCAGAGATGTGGGAAGATATTTAGGGGTAGAAATGTTTAACTCAGGATTATTATGACAATTAAAAGTTGAAAAGAACCTAATTGTGTACCAACAGACGAGTAGCCAAATAAATTATAGAGCTGGACGTGGTGGCTCACTCCTGTAATCCCAGCACTTTTGGAGGCCGAGGTGGGCAAATCACTTGAGGCCAGAAGTTTGAGACCAGCCTGACCAACATGGTGAAACCTCATCTCTACTAAAACATACAAAAATTAGCTGGACATGTTGACATGTGCCTGTAATCCCAGCTGAGATCCCGGCTGAGGCACAAGAATCAAAAACCCATGAGGTGGAGGCTACAGTGAACCGAGATCGTGGCACTGCACTCCAGCCTGGGTGACAGAGCTAGACTCTGTCCCTAAATAAATAAATAAATAAGTAAATGGACATTCATACATTAGACTAATGGAAAGAGTTCATACCAGAAAGCTAAATGACACAAAACAGGAGAGAGGCTACATTTACCGTGTGAAGTCAGTTACCTATTTAAAAAAATATATAATGAGGTATAAAGAAATATGCAAGGAAATACAGGAAATATGCCACAATTTTTATAATTTATTATCTATAGGTTGTGGGATTATGAGTGATTTTGTTTCTTTCATTTTTTCATATGCTGTCCTCCACTGCTGTGATTTCTTCATGTTTCTTTTTATTTTTTTTCAAGTTTTCTATAATGAGCATGTATTACTTGTATTATCAGAAAAGATGTGATTTAAAATACTGTAAAAAATATGTATCTGTATAACCATTCTTCTCTATACCTTTCTTCTCTTTCCTGAAAAGATGTAGCCTCCTCAGCAGGAGATAGACCATTTTTACAGCCTTATTTTTTGACCAGTACACAGCCCACTTTTCTTTCAAATTGATGTATTTTATTCTTTTCTTTTCTTCTTTTTTTTTTTTTTTTGTGATGGAGTCTCGCTCTCTCTCCCAGTCTGGAGTGCAGTGGTACAATCTCAGCTCACTGCAAGCTCTGTCTCCTGGGTTCACGCCATTCTCCTGCCACAGCCTCCCAAGTAGCTGGGACTACAGGCGCCCACCATCACGCCTGGCTAATTTTTTGTATTTTTAGTAGAGATGGAGTTTCACTGTGTTAGCCAGGATGGTCTCGATCTCCTGACCTCGTGATCTGCCCTCCTTGGCCTCCCAAAGTGCTGGGATTACAGGTGTGAGCCACCGCACTGGCCCAAATTGGTGTATTTTATTCTTTTGTAACCTTTTATCCATCAAAATAACACATGTTCATTGTGGAAAATATGGGAAGTACAGAAAGTATAAATAAAACTTAATCCTAAATTCACTCTCCATTTTGCTATATTTCCTTCTAGTGTTTCTGCAAAATTGGACTGTAACATGATAGTTTTTAATCCTGCTTTTGTCATTTAATATTCTATCCTATTTTTCTGCATCTTTAATAAATGTTTCTTTAATATATTATTTTAATGACTGCATAATCCATCATATGGTTCTATTCAAGTTTATTTAGGCAGTCTTCTGTCATTAGACATTATTCATTCTTCTACTTTATTCATTGTTATAACACTGCAATCGTAATTATTAAACATAAGGATATGGAACAATTGGAACCTTCATACATTTCTGGTGAGAATGTAAAATCATGCAGCTGCTGTGGAAAAGTTGGTGGTTCCTCAAAAAGTTAAACATAGAATTACCACATGACCCAGCAATTCCACTCCTGGGTGTACACCTATATTAGTCTGCTTGAGTTACCATAACAAAATACGTCAGACTGGCTGGCTCAAACAATGGGAATTATTCTCTCACAATTCTGGAGGCTGGAAGTCGAAGATAGAGGTGCGAGAAGGGATGGTTTCTGGTGAGGCCTCTCCCCCTGGCTTGCAGATGGCTGCCTTCTTGCTGTGTCCTCATGTGACCTTTTCTCTGTGCTCACACACTACTGGTGTCTCATCCTCTCCTTACAAGGACCCCAGTCCCATTGGATTAGGGCCCCACCTGGATGACCGCATTTAACTTTAGTTACCTCCTTGAAGGTTCTGCCTCCAAGTGCAGCCACATTGGGGGTTAGGGCTTCAACATATGGAACTGGGGAATGGGGGAACAGTTCATTCCATAACAATTGCCAAAAGAATTGACAACAAGGACTCAAAACCTACTTGTATGCCAGTGTTCATTGCATCATTATTCACAGTAGCCAAAAGGTGGAACCAACCCAAGTGTCTATCAACAGATGAATGGCTAAACAAAATGTGGTATATACATACAATGAAATATTATCTGGTCATAAAAAGGAATACAGTACTGATACAATGTGGATGAACCTTGAAAACATGCTACGTGGGAAAAAAAACAGACAAAAGGACAAATATTGTATGGTTCCGCTTATATGAGATATCTAGAATAGGCAAATTCATAGAGGCAGAATGTTAAGAGATTGCTAGGGGATAGGGGAAGGGGGAAATGGAGAGTTACTTCTTAATGGGTGCAGAGTTTCTGTTTGGAGTAATGAAAGGGTTTTGGAAATAGATAATAGTGATGGTTCCACAACATTATGAATGTAATTAATACCACTGAATTGTACACTTAAAATGGTTAAAATGGCAAATTGTATGTTATGTATATTTTACCATAATAGATTTTTTTTTTTTTAAATAAGGTCTCACTCTGTCACCCAGGCTGGAGTGCAGTGGCGTGATTTCAGCTCACTGCAACCTCTGCCTCCCGAGCTCAAGCGATTCCCCCACCTCAGCCTCCTGATTAGCTGGGATTACAGGCGTGCACCACCACGACTTGCGAATTTTTGCATTTTTTGGTAGAGATGGGGTTTCACCATGTTGGCCAGGCTGGTTTCAAACTCTTGACCTCGTGATTCCCCTGCCTGGGCCTCCCAAACAATACAAAATTTGAACTTCAGCTGGGTGTGGTGGCTCACGCCTGTAATCCCAGCACTTTGGGAGGCTGAGGCGGGCAGATCACCTGAGGTCAGGAGTTTGAGATCAGCCTGGCTAACATGGTGAAATCCCGTCTCTACTAAAAATACAAAAATTAGCAGGGCGTGGTGGCGGGCACCTGTAATCCCAGCTACTCGGGAGGCTAATGAGGCTTGAACCTGGGAGGCGGAGGTTGCAGTGAGCCGAGATCACACCATTGCACTCCCAGCCTGGATGACAAGAGTGAAACTCTGTCTCAAAAATAAGTAAATAAAAATAAAAATTTGAACTTAAAATTTCTGTGTGCATTTCTATTTACTTAAGAGAAATTACGAAAATGGATTTATTCTGCCAAAGGGGTACAAGCTTTATGAAGGCTCTTGATACGTACTGCCAAATTGCTTTCTGGAAAGGTTCTTTCATTTTATGCTCCCACAAGCAGTATGTTAGAGTGTCCATTTTACCTTATTCTCACTAGCACTGAATTTTATTATTTATGTTCTTATTTTGATAGGCATAAAATATGTTACTGTTTTACTAGTATTACACTGAATTATTGGTGAATAGGAAAAATGTTAAATACAGGTTTTATGGTATTTATTAGTTTTTGCCCTATTTCCTTTTTGTTTGTTTTTTGTTTTTGTTTTATGTACAGTTGACCCTTGAACAATGCAGTTTTGAACTGCATGGGCCCACTTAATAATGAGGGTTTTTTTTTTCAATAAATACAGTATCAGTGGGTTCCTCATCTGCAACCAAACGCGGATCCAAAATACAGTCGTCCCTAAGTATCCTTGGGGTATTGGTTTCAGGGATTGCCCTTGAATACCAAACCCCATGCATTCTCAAGTCCTGCAGTGGCCCTGTGGAACCCATGGATATGAAAAGTCAGCCCCCTGTATCCGTATCTGGGGGTTTCATATTTTGTGAATACTGTATTTTTGATCTGGTTTTAGTTGTGGATGCAGAACCTGTTGATACGGAGGACCAACTGTATTTATTGAAACAAATCCACGTACAAGTGGACGCACACAGTTCAAACCTGAGTTGTTCAAGGTTCAAATGTACAGTATTCACAAGATGCAAAACCTGTGTACACGGGGGGCAACTTTTCTTATCTGTGGGTTCTGCAGGGCTGCTGAGTGACTTGAGTATGGGTGGATTTTGGTATCTGCCTGTAATGCTTACCACAATCAAATGAACATATTCATCACCACACAGTTGCCATTGTGTGTGTATGTGCGTGTGTGGTGTGGACACTTAAGATTACTCTCTTAGCAAATTTCAAGTAACTTCTGACTATTATTTTCTTGACGAAGTATTTGTATTTTCCTATTGATTTCTAAGAACTTTTCACATAGCCAGGTACAACTTTACGTAGATTGCCATTGGTTTTTTTCTCTTTAATTTTCTTTATGGTAATTTTAAGACACACAAAATTTTTTTTTTTTTTTTGAGACGGAGTCTCACGCTGTGTCACCCAGGCTGGAGTGCAGTGGTGCGATTTCGGCTCACTGCAAGCTCCGCCTCCCAGGTTCACGCCATTCTCCTGCCTCAGCCTCCAAGTAGCTGGGACTACAGGCACCCGCCACCACACCCGGCTAGTTTTTTGTATTTTTAGTAGAGACGGGGTTTCACCATGTTAGCCAGGATGGTCTCGATCTCCTGACCTCGTGATCCACCCGCCTCGGCCTCCCAAAGTGCTGGGATTACAGGCTTGAGCCACCGTGCCCGGCCAACAAAATATTTTTTAAATTTTTAATTTTTGGTTGGTATTTAGTAGGTATATATATTTATGGTGTACATGAGAAGTTTTGATACAGGCATGCAATGTGTAATAATCACATAATTGATCGCCAAGGAAATGCAAATCAAAACCACAAAATTTTTTTAAAAGTTTATGGAGTCAAATCTATTTTTCCTTGTCATCTGTTTTCTTCCAGTACTTTTATGCTTAGAAAGTCCTTCTGCATATAGCGGACAAATAAACATTTATTCTTTGTAGTTATTTTATGGATTTGCTTTGTTTTTACATTTAGCTCTTTAATTCATCTGGAATTTACTATGACAAGTAGTATGAAGACAAAAAAGAAATTGATCCATATTTTGCACCAAATAGCCAATTGTCACGTAATTGTTTATGGAATAATACTTCCTTTCACCTGATTTTGTGATGCTGAGTTTATTAGACAACAAAATCTTATCTGTTCTAAGATCTGTTTCTGGGCTCTTTCCATTCCATTGAGCTATGCCATACCATTTTAAATATTGTAGTTTTACATTTTTCCTTGGCTATTTTCACCTATTTATTCTTCTTGAACTTAGCAGGCCCACCGATTGATATTTTATTTGGACAAGCAGTGTCTCTGCTTTTAATGAGCAAAGTGAGGCAGATCACTTAACCTCTCCATGCCTTTGTTTCTTCATCTGTAAAGTGGGGAAAAGAGTATCTCCTTTTGCTCAAGTTCCAGGGAAATTGTGAGGATCAAATGAGATGGTTATGAAAACATTTTGAAAAAGTAAAAAAATAAAACCCTGTATTTTTTACAACTGAAATAGACAATGATCCTGGAGGTCTTTGAATTAGATATTATGCGGATGGCGGGGTTGATTTTTGTTCTGGAGTCTTTTGGCATTGGACTCTCTCTTTCTTCCACAGAGCGCTTCGACCATCACTGCCCCTGGGTGGGTAATTGTGTTGGAAAGAGGAACTACCGCTACTTCTACCTCTTCATCCTTTCTCTCTCCCTCCTCACAATCTATGTCTTCGCCTTCAACATCGTCTATGTGGCCCTCAGTGAGTATGCAGGGCAGTGTCCGTTGTTGGAGTGGGGCGGGGTGGGGGAAGAGTTAAGGGCGGCTTAGAGGGTGGTTGGGTTTCCTGGTGGTACCATTGTGAAAGGTACCTTAGGACAGGTTAGAAATGAGCACTGTTATCTGCTCTTGAGCAGGGTTGCAAACCTTAGTGCACATCAATGAGTATTACTCAGTGTGTTGGCCTTTTCTCTGACCAACTGCTGGGGCCTGGGGCCATAATTACTGGTCTGTATCCAGAGTACTGGGGCATTTCTGAGGTCATCCCAAAGGTTGGGGATATATTTTGTCTCGGAAAATCCTCTCTTCTTCTGCCTTGTAAAACTTGCCTTGTGCTAAGGGGTAGAAAAGGGTTTTGCCTGAGAAATGTCTTTTGGTAGCTCACGGTCTATTTTGGGAGATAGAAAGCACACCCACATGTGTGCATGTGCACAAACATACACACACCCACACACACACACACGCACACCAGTCTAAGGGCAGATGTGATGTGGAGTTAAGGGAGTGGTCTTAAGACAGCTTCCTGGAAAGAGAAGAGTTCTGAGCTGGATTTTGAGCAAGGGAAGGACACGTATTGGCAAGGAGAGAGGATTTTTCTTGGGTATTTCTGATTTCTTTTATCTGTTAATATCCCCCTCACATGTCCATAGTTGGGGGCTAGGGAAAAGGGAAGGGATCCTACTGCTTGGCTTCTACCCACCTCTCTAGTCCAGGGCCTGGTCCTGCACTGAAAATGTGAACTCTTTAGTCATGAGACTACCAGCTAGGAGATGAAGCTCTTCACCCTTGCCCGAGTGAGAGCTTAGCTCTTGCCAGTGTGTAACATGGGAAAGGGAGGGAAGGAAGTGAGTAGGCACTAGGATAGTGTGTAGTTTTGACTGAAGTCACTAATTTTTCTCTCTACTCCTCCTCCCAATTTCACAGAATCTTTGAAAATTGGCTTCTTGGAGACGTTGAAAGAAACTCCTGGAACATATCCTCCCCTGGCAGTATGTCCCTCTAAAGCCTTCTTAAGCTACTTTCCAGCATGCTTTCTCCCCACATTTCTCCCACTATCTAGTTTTTCAGACATCAGAGAGTGCCAAGGTCTAAAATAATTAAAAAATATATATAGTCTTAGTGGTAACAACCAGAATGGAAGATGACCGGGACTAAAGGAGTTCTTTCCTTCACTCCCTGCTCAGAACGGTGGCTGCATTTCTGCAAAGGGGGTTCAGATGAGATTTCTACAAATCACATCCTCTTTCTTTTCCCTCACTAGTTCTTCATTTATGAATCTTTTTTTTTTTTTTTTTTTGAGACAGAGTCTTGCACTGTTGCCCCAGCTCGCCTCCTGGGTTCAAGCAATTCTCCTGCCTCAGCCTCCCGAGTAGCTGGGACTACAGGTGCCTGCCACCACGCCCGGCTAATTTTTTGTATTTTTAGTAGAGACGGGGTTTCACCATGTTGGCCAGGCTGTTTTTGAACTCCTGACCTTGTGATCCGCCCACTTCGGCCTCCCAAAGTGCCAGGATTACATGAATTTTGTTTTTTGACAGAATTTCCATTGGCAGTGATGGCCAACATTGTTTAGCTCTGGCCACTCCCACACATCCCCTTCCAAGAGTCAATGATGAATAAATAGGCAAACCCTTAAATATCCTAGATATGCTAGAAATTCTTTCATAAGGGATCTATCCAGTAAGTTCAGAATTCATCTGTTGTTATATATATGGAAACATGACTTTTTGTGATATACGTTCCAGGAGGTAAAGATGGTGTGACTGGTGCCCTGAATATGGGTGGAGGCATCAAGTCTCCTGATGTTGAGTTCTTCAATATTCCTTAACCACACCTCACTGTTCTAGAAGTCCTCATTTGCTTCTTTACACTCTGGTCCGTCGTGGGACTGACTGGATTTCACACTTTCCTCGTGGCTCTCAACCAGACAACCAATGAAGACGTGAGTCAACTTACTCTTCTCCTCACCACATATTCTTCTTCCCAAAGCCTATCCTCTTGCTACTTGCTAGAGAACTACTTGCTAGAGTCTCCAGGGCCTGGGAGGTTGAGGCAGGCAGAAACGTGGTGTGCGAGATCGTTAAGTCAGATGTGTGGAAGAGAAAGCAGAGGGCTTTGTTTGGAGTTGAATGCTTGTGGAGCATTAGGAAGAAGAGGTTGAAAAGTTGGGTGGGTATATAGCCTTTAACTGTTCACAGGTCCTTAAAGGCTAGCTGGTGCCTCTCTTTGGCATGGAGAGGGACAGTTGCACTGGATGAATCCTTGCTATATAAAAAGTTACCAATTAGGCTGGACGTGGTGGCTGATGCCTGTAATCCAAGCACTTTGGGAGGCTGAGGCGGGCAGATCACCTGAGGTCAGGAGTTCGAGACCAGCCTGGCCAACATGGTAAAACCCTGTCTCTACTAAAAATACAAAAATTAGCCGGGTGTGGTAGTGCGCACCTATAGTCCCAGCTACTCGGGAGGCTGAGGCAGGAGAATCGCTTGAACCTTGGAGGTGGAGGTTGCAGTGAGCAAAGATCATGCCAATGCACTCCAGCCTGGACGACAGAATGAGACTCTGTCTCAAAAAAAAAAAAAAAAGGTACCAATTAATCTACATTCACTGTAGAAAATCAGAAAATACAGATGAGCAAAAAAGAAAAAGTAAGTTCCTCTTACTTTACTTCTTAGACATCACCTTTGTTAGTAGTATGATTTATATATTCTAGACTTGTCTAGACTTGTTTCCATGTTTATTTGTGTTTATATTATGTACTTTTAAATAAAAATAATATATATCATTCAGTTATCTGCTTTTTTCACTATTGTGAGCTTTTTTCATGGCAGTGTATTTCTTTTTTATTATGATAAAATATACATAATATAAAGTGTGCCATATTAAATGTCTTTCAACCCTGGCGATCAATGGGGAGACAGATGTTGCAGCCAGATTGCCCTCACATCCTAAATGTACAGTTCAGTGGCATCACATTGTTGTGCAACCATTGCCACCATCCATTTCCAGAACTTTTTTATTATCCCATGCTGCACGTGTTTCTTCAACATTATTATTATTTTTTTCTTTTTTGTGTTTTTTAAAAATTTTATTATTATTATTTGTTCTTTTTAACATTATTTTTAATGTCAGCCTTGGCTTTTATCTTGTAGATCAAAGGATCATGGACAGGGAAGAATCGCGTCCAGAATCCCTACAGCCATGGCAATATTGTGAAGAACTGCTGTGAAGTGCTGTGTGGCCCCTTGCCCCCCAGGTACTCAGGGCACTCAAAATTCCTGGGACTTTTGGGATGAGCAGCTCAACCTGGTCCTGTTACCTGGTCTGATGTGTTTTTCTGAATGTGGCCTCTTGGTGTCAAATAGGTCTTCCCAGGGCTTGCCACTTGGTACCATGTCTATATGGACCATAGACCATGGGCTGGTTGTTTTGGAGGGATGATCTTTCATTCTTATTTCATTTGTTTGTTCCCTGGTTAATGTGACATTTCCTGGTTTGTGGAAGAAAAAGTGAATGGGAGATAAGAGGTGTGTGCTGTGTTCAGGCTAGATCGCCAAAGGACAGGTTTATATTTTCCAGACTATGCAGCAAAATTTAGTAGGCTGGGTGGGTGGAGGGGTGAATGCCCAGTTCTTTGTTAACTCTCTTATCTCCTTCAGTGTGCTGGATCGAAGGGGTATTTTGCCACTGGAGGAAAGTGGAAGTCGACCTCCCAGTACTCAAGAGACCAGTAGTAGCCTCTTGCCACAAAACCCAGTAAGTGTTCCTGACTTAAGGCTGGGTCAATGATAGAGAGGGCGGAGGCCAATTTACAGCTTGGAAATATAATTAGGCAATATTGTATTCTAATCACCCCAGCTTCCCTGCCTCTACAGCTGCCCTGACATTGCCTTCAGATCTTTGTGCCCTTGATGTAGATTAAGATTTAGTCATTTCTTTGGTGTATATTGAGTGACTCTGTGCCAGCCACTGTACTAGCTGCCAGGGATATACCAATGAATGAGGCAAACGACGTCCCTGCTCTCAAGGAGCTCATTGTCTAGTGGGGGCAAGAAACAAGTAAACAGGCCATTGCTCAACATTGTGAAAAGTGCCTTGATGAGGAAAGCATAAAATGCTATAGGGGCAAAGATAGAGGTCAGGGGATTGTATTAGAGTTAGTGATGTGGTTACCTTGGTAGAAGGGGGCTTCCTAACTGGAATATGCAGATGTTGTGGAAACTCTCCCAGCTGTCCTATTTAAGATATATAAGTGTATCCTTAAAGTATGTAAAGTACTTTCCAAAAAAAAAATTACTTGAGCTTTTTTTGAGATGGAGTTTCACCTTGCTGCCCAGGCTGGAGGTAGTGTGGTGTGGATCTCTCGCCCCTGCCCACTGCAACCTCCTCCTCACTCTCCAGGTCTTTGTGCCTCTGCCTCAGCCTCTGAGTAGCTGGGATTACAGGGTGCCCCCACCTCCCAGCTAATTTTATATTTTCAGTAGAGACAGGCTTTCACTATCCTGGCCAGGATGGTCTCCATCTCTTGACCTCGTGATGTTCCCGCCTCAGCCTCCCAAAGTGTTGAGATTACAGGCGTGAGCTACCATGCCCGGCTGAGCTTTCTTTTTTTTAATAAGAGCTTTATTGAGATATGATTCACATACCATAGATCCCCCCCTTTTTTTTTTGAGACAGAGTCTCTCTCTGTCGCCCAGGCTGGAGTGCAGTGGCGCGATTTCAGCTCACTGCAACCTCCGCCTCCCGGGTTCAAGCAATTCTGCCTCAGCCTCCTGAGTAGCTGGGATTACAGGCATGTGCCACCACGCCCAGCTAATTTTGTATTTTTTAGTAGAGACGGGGTTTCTCCATGTTGGTCAGGCTGGTCTCGAACTTCTGACTCAGGTGATCTGCCACCTCGGCCTCCCAAAGTACTGGGATTACAGGCATGAGCCACTGTGCCCAGCTAATCCCTATTTAAAATGTATGATTCGCTGATCTAGAATATTCACAGAGTTGTACAGTCATTATAACAATCAATTTTAGAGCATTTTCGTTACCCTTCCACCCTAAGAAATCCTGTACCCATTGGTAGTTACTCTCCCTTTCCCCTCAACTTCCCCAGCCACACCCCTAGGCAACCACTAATCTACTTCCTTCTAGTATAGATTTCTCTCTTCTGGGTATTTCATGTAAATGAAATCATACAGTATGTGGTCTTTTGTGATTGGCTTCTTTTACTTAGCATGTTTTCGAGGTTTGTCCATGTTGTACTATGTAGCAGTACTTTGTTCCTTTGTATGGCCAAATGATATTCCATTATATGGATATAACACATTTCATTTATCCATTCATCAGTTGATGGACATTTGGATTGTTTCCACCTTTTGATTATTATGAGTGATGCTGCTATGAACATTTGTGTACCAATTTTTGCATGGACATATATTTTCATTTCTCTTGGCTATACACCTGGGAGTAAAATAGCTAGGTCATATGGTAGCTCTATGTTTAACCTTTAAGGTACTGCTGAACTGTTTTCCAAAGTGGCTGCACCATTTTATACCCCTACTAGCAGTGTCTGAGGGTTCCAGTTTCTCTACATCCTTGGCAACACTTACTATCTGACATTTTGATTCTAGCCATCTTAGTGAGTGTGAAGTAGTATCTCATTGTGGTTTTGATTTGCATTTCCCTGATGACTAATGATGTCGAATATCTTTTCATGTGCTTATTGGCCATTTTTATATGCTCATTGGAGAAGTGGCTGTTCAGAGCTTTTGTCTATTTTTTAATTGGATTGTTTGTCTTTTTTGTTGAATTGTAACAGTTCTTTATGTAATCTGTGTGCAAGTCCCTTACCAGATATACAACTTGCAAATATTTTCTCCTATTCTGTGGGTTATCTTTTCATTTTCTTGATAGTGTCCTTTGGAGCACAAAATTTTTAAATTTTGATGTAGTCCAGTTTGTCTATTTTTTTCTTTTGTTGTTTGTACTTTTTGGTGTCATATCTAAGAAACTGTTGTGTAATCCAAAGTCATGAAGATTTATGCCCCTGTTTTCTTGTTAGAGTTGTACAGTTTTAGCTCTCATTTTTAGGTTTTTGATCCATTTTGAGTTAATTTTTGCATATGGTGTGAGGTAGAGGGTCCACATTCTTTCTTTTGCTTGTAGCTATCCAATTGTCTCTGCACCATTTGTTGAAAAGACTGTTCTTTTCCCATAGACTTGTCTTGGCACCCTTGTTGAAAATCTAGAAATGTGAGAGTTCATTTCTGGACTTTCAGTTCTATTGTATTGCTCAATATGTCTGTTCTTATGCTAGTACCACGCTGTCTTGATTACTTTAGCATTGTAGTAAGTTTTGAAATCAGGAAATGTTAGTCCTCCAACTTTATACTTCTTTTTCATGATTGTTTTGGCTCTTCTGGGTGCCTTAAATTTCCATATGAATCTTAGAATCAACTTGTTGTTTATGAAAAGAAGCCAGCTGGAATTTTGATGGGGATTTCATTGAATCTATAGATCAATTTGGGGAAATATTGCCATCCTAACAAGATTAAATATTCTGAGCCATTTGCATGGACTGTATTTTCATATATTTAGTTTTGATTTGATTTCTTTCAACAACATTTTGTAGTTTTCAGAGTATAAGTTTTATACTTTTGTTACGTTTATTCATAAGTATTTGATTATTTTTCATGTTATTGTAAGTGAAATTGTTTTACTAATTTCATTTTTGGATTTTTCACTTGGAGTCTATAGAAATACAATTGATTTTTATATATGGATCTTATATCCTAAAACCTTGCCAAACTTGTTCATTAGTTATTTTTTGTTTGTTTGTTTTTGTTTTTATTTTATGAGATGGAGTTTCACTCTGTTGCCCAGGCTGGAGTGCGGTGGCGCCATCTTGGCACGCTGCAACCTCCACCTCCTCGGTTCTAGTGATTCTCCTGCCTCAGCCTCCCAAGTAGCTGGGATTACAGGTGCCCACCACCACGCTGGCTAATTTTTGTATTTTTAGTAGAGACCGGGTTTCGCCATGTTGGCCAGGCTGGTCTCAAACTCCTGACCTCAAGTGATCTGCCCGCCTTGTCCTCCCAAAGTGCTGGGATTACAGGTGTGAGCCACCATGCTCAGCCCTTGTTCATTAGTTCTAATAGATTTTTAGTAGTTTGAACTTTGTTTTAAAATAGAATCATACTTTTAAGTGAATGCTTTTTATAAGATACATAATTGTTCTCTACTTTGCCTTTCCTAAATTTTGAATTTCCTTTTAAACTACAGCAACCCATGTTTATATTATTGTTGTCAGTTTTAATATTATTTTTTAAATGAGTCTGGACTCAAATTGTAACAATCTAGGTTAGTTATTCTTGGTTCAAAGTGGGGAAATGTGGTATTTTAGAATCACTTGGGGACATTTTCAAACCACATATGACCAGCTGAAAATTTGGACACTTGGCCTTCTTTGGTTCAGAATCACTATTCGAGTGACCTGTGTGTTTGGGCAGAAACACGATTGAGGACCATTGGGTCAGGCCTTGTTAGATAAGTATGTTATGACACTTATTCTGAAGTGGGGAGGACCTGTGTAATTATTTGTGATCCCTATTATTATGACTATTAATAATAATAGAAAAATCTGTTCCCAACAGACAGTTAAGGATCGAACTCAAATAAACTTCAGTTGTGTTCTGCTGAGAAGATGATAGCCTGGTGTTGGTTCTGAGTTTGGTGTCGGTGGCTGCATATCTGTAGCATCAGTACGGTCAGGGGGCTGAGAGGAAGAGTTCAGTGTCTAAGGCTTATCTGCATTTGGATTTTGAGAGACAGCTTTGTGTTGAATCTGATATCTTTTCCTTCTCAGGCCCCCACAGAACACCTGAACTCAAATGAGATGCCGGAGGACAGCAGCACTCCTGAAGAGATGCCACCTCCAGAGCCCCCAGAGCCACCACAGGAAGCAGCTGAAGCTGAGAAGTAGCCTATCTATGGAAGAGACTTTTGTTTGTGTTTAATTAGGGCTATGAGAGATTTCAGGTGAGAAGATAAACCTGAGACAGAGAGCAAGTAAGCTGTCCCTTTTAACTGTTTTTCTTTGGTCTTTAGTCACCCAGTTGCACACTGGCATTTTATTGCTGCAAGCTTTTTTAAATTTCTGAACTCAAGGCAGTGGCAGAAGATGTCAGTCACCTCTGATAACTGGACAAATGGGTCTCCTGGGCCCTGGCACTGGTTCTCCATGGCCTCATCCACAGGGTCCCCTTGGACCCCCTCTCTTCCCTCCAGATCCCAGCCCTCCTGCTTGGGGTCACTGGTCTCATTCTGGGGCTAAAAGTTTTTGAGACTGGCTCAAATCCTCCCAAGCTGCTGCATGTCCCGAGTCCAGAGGCAGTCACAGAGACCTCTGGCCAGGGGATCCTAACTGGGTTCTTGGGGTCTTCAGGATTGAAGAGGAGGGAGAGTGGGGTCAGAGGATTCTCCTGGCCACCAAGTGCCAGCATTGCCCATGAATCCTTTCAGGAATGGGACAGGTACCTTCCACTTGTTGTATTTATTAGTGTAGCTTCTCCTTTGTCTCCCATCCACTCTGACACCTAAGCCCCACTCTTTTCCCATTAGATATATGTAAGCAGTTGTAGTAGAGATAGCAATTGACATTTCTCGTAGACTACCCAGAAACTTTTTTAATACCTGTGCCATTCTCAGTAAGAATTTATGAGATGCCAACGGCATAGCCCTTCACACTCTCTGTCTCATCTCTCCTCCTTTCTCATTAGCCCCTTTTAATTTGTTTTTCCTTTTGACTCCTGCTCCCATTAGGAGCAGGAATGGCAGTAATAAAAGTCTGCACTTTGGTCATTTGTTTTCCTCAGAGGAAGCCCGAGTGCTCACTTAAACACTACCCCCTCAGACTCCCTGTGTGAGGCCTGCAGAGGCCTTGAATGCACAAATGGGAAACCAAGGCACAGAGAGGCTCTCCTCTCCTCTCCTCTCCCCTGATGTACCCTCAAAAAAAAAAATGCTAACCAGTTCTTCCATTAAGCCTCGGCTGAGTGAGGGAAAGCCCAGCACTGCTGCCCTCTTGGGTAACCCACTCTAAGGCCTCGGCCCACCTCTGGCTATGGTAACCACACTGGGGGCTTCCTCCAAGCCCCACTCTTCCAGCACTTCCACCGTCAGAGTCCCAGAGCCACTTCACCCTGGGGGTGGGCTGTGGCCCCCAGTCAGCTCTGCTCAGGACCTGCTCTATTTCAGGGAAGAAGATTTATGTATTATATGTGGCTATATTTCCTAGAGCACCTGTGTTTTCCTCTTTCTAAGCCAGGGTCCTGTCTGGATGACTTACACGGGGGGGAGTGTAAACCAGAACTTTTCATCTATTCGAAGGCGATTAAACTGTGTCTAATGCAAACTTCCTGCCTCCTCCTTCCCCCTTCCATTTCAAGAATATGTTTGTGTGTAGGGTGGGGGTGGGGGTTGGAAGGGGTTGCTTGTTACTCCCCAAACTTCCATTAACCAGGGCACCCTTGGGTTGGAGAGCTAGTTCCCAAACTCTCCATTGATCTATACTACATTCTGGGCTGAAGTTTATCTTATTCTGGACTATGAAGAAAGGACTTTCAAGGAAGTATAGTGTGAACAGGATCGGGAAGGTAGAGGGATTATATTTACTTAAGAGAACAAGCTCTATATTCGGATATTGTTTTGAAGCAGATGGATGCCGTTAATTGCTAATGAGCCTTGGTTATTAATGCAGGTTCATCAGGGCCTCCCCTTGGAAATATTTGATCAGTGGTCTTTTACAAGTGATGGTATATGTTTATTTCTAGGTGGTGTGTAATCAAGACTCCTTATCAATTCCCATCTCATACTTCCCAGTTAATTGGAATTAATGAAATTTGGCTGCTCCCAGACTTTTTCCATGTCTTCCTGTTTTCCTTGTAGCAGGATTTAAGTTGAGCATTCGAGAGAGAGAGAGAGAGAGAGAGAGAGAGAGAGAGAGAGATTGGAAGAGAGATGGGGAGAGACTGACTCAGATCCCTCTCCTGTCTTCTTCTTCTTCTGGTTCTCTCTGTTTTTTTTGTTTTTTTTTTTTCTTGAAGTTATAAAGCCAAACCTGGAGAGTTTGTAAGTTGTTAGGTTTTCCCAGGTAACCTGGCACTCATATGAACCCCATTTTAATAAGTACTCAGCCCATCTCCTCTCCCGGGCTCAGATGGATCTCTCTCCTCCCTCACCTTACCTCAAGTGTTCTCTTGAGGACCCTTAGGTCAGACAGAGAAGCTTTCTCTTTCTGATGGGGAGGGTCAAAATGGAAATCTCTTATCTCTAGTGTGAAATGATTTTTTTTTTTAAGTTTCTGCTTTTTCATACTCCCTGCCCTCTTTCTTTTCCTTAATAAATCTTCTGTGTTTAAGATGTTGGCCTGAAGATCTGTCCCATTCATACCATGCACCAGCCGGGACTGTCCCTATCTGATCAGAGGGGAGATTAAAGAATCAATCTTCCCAGGGGAAAAGGGCCTTAAATTGTTTGGTCTTTTCAATGGCTGACACTGTCTCCAACTCTCCCCTTCCTCCTTTTTCCTCAAGCTTCCTATGCACCCTACTTTCCCAGGCCAGGATGGTTGGCACTGATCCCAAACCTCTGGGGGCAGGTGGAAATTGGCCGTGTTGAGCCATTTCTTCATGTCCATTCAGCTCTGAGGCCTTCCTGGCCCTAGCTGAGATCATCATCTCCTCCTTTGCTTTTTTCCCCAGGAGTGAGGTTGGGTTAGAGGTGGATTCTGATTCTATAGCAGCTAAATTCCATTCTCCCTGTCCTGACCATCCTGCCTTTACCCGTAAAGCACCCGTTCCTACTGACCAAATCTCTTTACCTTGTTGGAGAAAAAAAGTATTTTGTTTTTAAATCTATTTTCTAACTTAAATGCAATTTAATATGTAAATCTCTGCACTTTTGTGTGAGCCTACAAATGTGTATGTGTTGGGGGTTTTTCACTCTCTGGTATTTCTTAATAAAGAAATCTTTCTTTTGGGGGGAAGCCAATTAATGAAGGAGCCTTGAGTGGTTTTAGAAATACAGGGCTGTCTGTTTCTTTGTGCTTCTGCCTCATTTCTTTACTTGTGCCTAGTGTGAGTGATTGGCCTCCCTCCCCCACCTTTTGACCCCCTTCCTCTGAGAGGGCCCCCAACTTAGTGGGGCAGAGAGAAGGACCTGTCCTGTGTCTGGTACCCCTCTGGGACCACTTGGATTGGCTCTAGTAGTAACCTAGCAACCCAACCCCCTTCCCTCTCCCCATGGCCTGGCCCTATTAGTCCTTTTCTTCCAGCTCAGTTCATTTTATACTCCTGAGCTGGGACCAGGCCAGGGAAAATCACCAAGGGAGCACAGTAAATGGTTTTAAAAAAATGATAATTTGTTCTCGTGCCTTGGTGCTACTAAAGAAGAGTCATGTTCCCAGTAATTCAAAAAGCATTTGTGTCAGTTTGGAGAATACATTCTAGGAATCTCTTGCTGTTCTTGGTGGTAGGCTTTAGAAACAATGTCAAAGGCTACAACTCTGAATATCGTTTGTTTTAAAGGATGCAAGCCCAGCTCACAAAAAAAGAGAATCATTATAAACTTTATGTTTGAGATTAATATGAAAGGGCAATGGGAACTGCAAATCTACATCAGTAAAACTTTCAATGTTCTATACGTTAATGTAGGTGGAAAAGACTGGTATAATTAGCTAGACCTAATTATTTTACAAATGAACGCAAAATGTTTTTACAGTTTTAATATATACACTGAATTTCCAGGAGTGCAACAACTGTGTACATTGGGGGAAGAGGATATTCTATTTTGTTCAAAACTTTACTAAGTAAGAGTTGCTCACAACTTTTGAAAATCATGTCACTGATGACAGTGCCATTCATGGGTATTTAAGTTGCCAATATAACATACCTGTATGAGTCTTCATTTATAGAGATTGCTTTCACACTGATATTACATATAGGTAGAAGCACCTCATACTCTATTATATGCTTTAGTATAGTCTTGCCTTAGGTATCTGTATATTGAAATACATATCCTATTACAAATTACTTTTTATTTCTTCTTTTTAGTCTAATTAGTATATTATGTTACTATTCTTGAAATTATATGCATAAGCAGGTCATATTAACTATGAAGTTCATTTCAGGGTGGCAAAAGATGCATGCAAAATATGACATATACCAAGGGAGTGCTAGGGCTGCTAGTTTTGAGAATCGCTGGACTACATTATCTCAAGGGTTCCTTTCTAACCCTTAATATTTGGAAAGCTTGGAGAGATAATAAACATCCTCCTCCCCTCACACCCTTAATGTGCTTTTTAAAAATTTAAAGCTCGTTTTTGAAAATTGGAGAAGTACAGAATAGTAAGATTTGAAAAAATCACCCATAACCTAATCACCAAGATGTCATAATCACCAGTAATGTTTTAGTGGATTTCTTGGTAGTCTTTTTTTCTGTGCACATGCTTTTTTAAACATAACTGGAATTCAACTGTAAATGTAGTTTCGTAAACCTGCTTTTTTAACTTAGTATTTTCCATATCATTAGAAAGTATTGAAAACACTTTTTTTTTTTTTTTTTTTTTTAGACAGGGTTTCACTCTGTCATCCATGCTGAAGTGCAGTGGTGCAAATTTCAGCTCACTGCAACATCCGCCTCCCAGGCTCACACAATCCTCCTGCCTCAGCCTCCCAGGTAGCTGGGACTACAGGCACGCGCCACCAAAGCTGGCTAATTTTTTTGTAGAGACGGGGTTTCACCATTTTGCCAGGCTGGTTTCAAACTCCTGACTTCAAGCAATCCGCTTGCCTTGGTATCCCAAAGTGTTGGGATTACAGGCGTGAGCCACTACTCCCAGCTGAAAATACTTCTTTTTTTTTGTTGTTGTTTGAAAATACTTCTTAATGACTTTGTAACACGTACATGTCAGGCATTTAAGAGTTTCTGATTTTTCATTATTACAAATAATGCTGTGATGAACTTCCTTAAATATGGGTGTGTCTGTGATTATTTCTTTAGGACAGATTCCTAGAAGTGGGATTATTGAGTCAAAGGGAATGCTCTTTTAAAGGCTCTTGATAAATATGGCCAAATTGCTTTACTGAAAGACTGTCCCTGTTTGTTTTGCCAGCAGTGTATCAGAGAAGACTCTAATCAACCCATGTCATTTAAACCTTTCGAAGTTTTATTTTAGCTTTTTTGAGACAGAGTCTTCTTTGTCACCCAGGCTGGAGTGCAGCAGCACGATCTTGGCTCACTGCATTCTCCACCTCCGGGGTTCAAGTGATTCTCCTGCCTTAGCCTCCTGATTAGCTGGGACTACAGGTGTGCACCACCACACCTGGCTAATTTTTATATTTTTAGTGGAGATGGGGTTTTGCCATGTCAGCCAGGCTGGTCTCCAACTCCTGACCTCAAGTGATCTGCCCACCTCGGCCTCCCAAAGTGCTGGGATTACAGATGTGAGCCACCGTGCCTGGCCTGAACCTATGGTAATTTGATAGTTGTAAACTTATATCTCAGTGTTATTTAGTTTATATTTACTTGATTAATAGTGAAGTTAAACACTTTCTGCACCTCTCCTCTGCCTTATGTTTATTACCATTTGTATTTCTTCTGCAAATTGTCCTAATCTTTTGTCTATTTTTCCTCAGGCGTTAAGGGGTTTTCTGATTGATTGATTAATAAATTAGAACTTAGAGCTCATACTTCACCATGGGCCAGGAAATGAAGGGGCCTTTGATTTAGAAGTGGCTTTACAACTCTGGAACCCAGAGTAGAATTACCTCCCTGACATTTCAAGTCCTTAACTTTCTTCATGCTCCCTTGTTTGCCTTATCACTGCCTTTTCTGCCAGCCCTTGCCCTTCTTCAGTTGTTTAGCTGTTCCAACTTGTTAGAAGGGTTGGGGTTTTCTGCCCAAATAGGAGACATGATGATTATTTGTCATAAAACACGGATGCTGTTGAACAACATAGCTTAAAGGAACATATTGATCATGTAGTCTATGCTTCTCTCTCTCTCTCTCTTTTTCCCTTAAATTAAATACTGTAACTTACCCAGGGTCACATAGAGAGTTACTGTTAGAGCCAAGACCAGAACCCAGATGTACTGGCTCCCAGTCTAGAGAGCTTTCTGGCATAACTGATTGGTCCTCTGTCAAGCAGGTGTAGACAGATAAGAGAGTTGGAATAACTGCATATGACACTTGAATGAAATGAAGCTTTCATTTATTTAACATTCAATAAATACTTGTTGAAGATTGACTGCATGCTAGGGTTAACTTTAGGAGAAATTGTAGTACCAACCCTCGTAAGTTGAGAAACAGCAATGATTTTTAGGATTATTTGCCATTTGGGATATTACTGATAAGCTCTCCATTTTAGGCATACAGAGGACTGACTATATATAGTCAGGCTGATATGAGGCTGGTTGTTGGATTTTTGTTTTAAACTCAATGCTCTCAAGTCTCTCTCCAGACCCCCGCATTTAGGTTGAACTGATGATGTGGTTTCTTTAGCACAGAAAGTCAGGAAATTGCCTTGCTAAGTTCCCACAGTCAAGTTGGCTGTCCCTTTGTGAGGGCCATTGCTCTGGGCTCTTTCTGACGCTATCCCTGGTAGGTCCCAGAGGCAATGGTATACAAATGCTATATTGGTCACTGTGAAGTTATAGGAAAAGGTGAAGCCTACATATCAAGTGCTATAGAATTCCATTTATTTAGGTCCTTCCTGGAGGAGGAGTCTTGGCTGAGTCTAGAGGGGAGGCAGTTCCTTCCCACTTGATTGTGTTGTTGGCTGAATAATCTGTAATATGGCCAATGTTGTGTGAGAAGCTATGGTAGCCTCTATTGTGAAGGAGAGGTGGGAGAGCCACTTCTTTTCCCCAGTGGGAAACCTCATACCTCATCCTGAATTTCCTGACTTGGGAGGGGGGAAGGGCCTTGTTGGACCTTGTTGAGACGATGTGCTTATTTTTCCCGTAAGAAACCTCGTTTAGCCTTTGTTTTAATGCCCTAGGTCTCTCATGGCCCAACCGTGGGCGGGGAGCTCTGTGAGTAGGAAATGAGAAACTGACTCATGGGGGCTGGGGCCTCAGTGCCATGTATCAGATCACAGTGCCATAGGGTTTGGGGTTTAGGAGAGGGAATTTGCGGAGGCCTTTGGGGGGCTGATCAGAACCTGCTGGGGTAGTCTAAGGTGAGGTTGTGGGATACAGAGGAAGCAAGTGAGAGAGGACATGCTTCATTTGGGCTGTGCCGGTGCCTCCAGCTGCTTCTCCTGACAGGAAGGAGACACAGAAGGTAGCTCTATATGTAAAGTGCTCTGGCACAAGTGGAGGTGCTCCCTAGATGACTGCAATTATTCAGTACCTTTGGGGCTTTGAGGCTGTTAGGGCTCTTGCATCTTTGGTGAGGATCATGCCTGCGGTTTCCTGGCACCCCGAGTCACTAAGGACGGTGGGATGAATGCAGCTGAGAACAAGGCCTGGAAGTCAAGTGGCCTTGTCCTCACTCTGGTGGCAGCTCTCCCTCCAGTAACCCCCTTCCCAATGCCCAAGGCAGTTAATTCTGGCAGAAACAGAAAGGAAGCTAGGGGTCTTCATCTCCATCCCACCTCCCAGGAGATGGTACTGCTTTAGTGGGAACAGGGTGGGGGCCAGGAAAAGGTGGCTTCGGAGGAAAGGCTATGCTGACCCCAAATCTCCCCCTCTTAGACTCTGGACAGCTCCTTAGTGCAGGCCCTTCTTCACAGGGGTGAAGGTCTTGAAGGGTCCTGTGAAAATGAACAGTTATTGGATGAGGGAAATAGTTATTCCCCCTGCACCTCTTGGACCCCAGCAAAGCCTGTGGCCATGGGAACCTGAGCCTTGTTCTGAGGAGAGCTGGTTAGAGGGAAGGGCAGAGCCAGCTAGGGCTTCAGACTGGAGCTTTAAGTCAGCAGAGTCAAGGACACTGAACATTTAAGGGAAGAGAAAGATGGACCTGAAGAGACAGTTAGGGACACTTTGTTGAGTCCAGCCTTGAAGGAGAACGGTCTGGCCCTCCCCACAACCCTCTCTCCATAGAAAAGATAACTGGAGACAGTAATTTAGTTCTACCCATGTTTATTGCTAACAGCTGGTCTCCTTCCACCCTCTCATATTTACACCCAACCCCTTCCCCAAAGCTAGCTTTTACCAAAGTTCCTGGTAGGAGGTCAAGAAGTGTGTCCACTTAGCCGGCAGTCCTAGATGTAGTGGACGCTGTTTGTCCCCAGGCCAGTTGGGCACCAGGGAAGGGCTACTCTGGGGATTCAGGGCACAGACTTGGTACCAGGGTCAAGGGAGGCCCCCACTCACAGATACTCTCCTTTCCTTCTGGGGCTCAGTGTACACCAAAACCTTCAGAAAGCAAAGTTGGAGTGGTGGACCCCCAATGTCAAGTTTAGTGCTCTCTTTGCTTGTGAGAACCCACACAAGTGGCCAACTCTGGACCCAGATCTGCAACTGGCTTCTGAGAGGCAATTCTGTCCTTGGAAGCCAGGTTTGACCATCTGCAATCAGCCCTGTGAGAAGTCTCGTTTGAGGGGGCCAGGAATGGAAGGGGAGGGTGCATATCGTGTGAGGTATGGGCATTGTGTTAAGCTGGGGGAAGTTGCAGCTTGTCCTGAGTTACATGGGGAGGAATAAAGTGGGTGGGTAGGAGGAACCATTTCATCTGAAAGCTTGAGGCCCCTCTGGTCCCCTTGACAAACCCCACTGGTGTCCCAGGCCACAGGTAACAGGAGAATAGACATTTAATGTCACAGAATGTCAGAGCAGGCAAGGCCTTCGGTGATCATCCATTCTAACCCCAACCAGTCCTAAGCCTAGAAAGAGGAAGCCACTTGGTTCAAGTCTCATAGGATTTAGTGGCCAAATCTCTAAGAAAGCTAAGGAGAAGGAAAGTGGGAATGGTACTTGTGGATTTCTTCAGGCCTTATTTAGGGGAACTGGATTTACCCATGGTCACTTTGGGTTCTTCTAAATGGCCAGCTTCCCTAGGGTTTTTAGACTGACCTGAAACATTGACTTGGCCCCCTTTTCAGGAGCAGTGCAACAGGGGTAGGTGGTGTGGGGGTGAGGAGGATTTGGAGGCCTTGGCGGTGAGGGACATGGGCAGGGTCTCCCAGTGCCCCGCTTGCTGTGGCCATGGCTATGGCGGGGGAGCAGTTGGTGCCAAGAGGGACTGCGCTGTCAGTCGCTGGTGGAGGGTGGGGCTCAGGCAGGTGGGATGTGCCCTTGGGCGACTCCCCAACCACTCCAGCTGAGCCTGGAACCTGTAGGACCCTGGCCTGGCCTCTGCCTAAGTGTCCCTGGGGAAGCAGGGCCAGGCTCAGTGCCAGTCCTCAGGGCCTGGGCCACCACGGGAGGCTGAGCCCACTCCTGCAGCCTTTGCAGCTGGGGCCCAGCCTTGGGTTATTGCCACCGCCACCTCAAGGTGCCCCGGCCAGGGAGAGGCCCTGCAGCTGCTCCTCAGTGCCTGCCAGCTCTGCCTCATCGCGCCCGCTCTCCGAGCCCTCAAAGCAGCCTGAGTCGCGCGGGATGTCCACCTTGGGTTCCGACACTGTGTGTGCCACTGGCTCCTGGCTGCTCTCGGCGCCTTCTTCTGCCTCCTCGCTGCCAGCTGCCAGGGATGAGAGAGGGAGACAGAATATGGGGGTGGGGGGAGGGACCTTGGGAAATGCACCATAGGCGGTCTCTCCCTCTGGGCACCTGCCACCACCCTGCCCCTCTCCTCACTCCTTCCAGCTTAGAAGCCGGTAGTTGTTGTTTCCAGGCCAGCTCCGCAGTCCAGGAGCTCACACTTCTTTAGCACTAAGCTGGAGCCAGGCAGTGGGCTTGAATCCTGGCTCTGTTATTACTCGGCTTTGAGGCCTCAAGTAAGGCTTTGCGTTTTTTGGCCTTAAGGGTCCCCTTTGATCCAAAGTGGGTTGGGCCCAATCATCCCTACAACTCCTTTGTCCCATACACTTTCCCTGAAATCCTAATTCAAAGTGGAAAGTACCTTTCCACTGCAGAGCGGTCCTAGGGCACAGCGTGGACAGAGGGCAGGGCCAGGGCAAGCCTCCCATCCCTGGAATGCTGGCGGGCACACACCCTCGCCAGGCCGCTCCTAAAGCCACTCACTATCATAGTCCAGCAGCAGCTCGGCGGCCGTGAGCAGCTTGGCCCGGTGCTGCGGGTCCATGATGTTCAGCTCATTGAGGTGTGTTTCTCGCAGCTCTTTGAAGTCCTCTAGTGTCTGGTAGCCATTGAGCAGGAGGGTGGACGTGTGCTCCTGTGGGCAGAGGCAGGCCACCGGCACAGCTGCTTACCAGCCACCCCTGCCTAGATCCTCCCCAAATAACTGTCATTTCCTGGTCCCCATCCCTGGGTCAATTGTGTCTCCCTGATACTAGATACTAGTGAGGTCCAAGCTCAAACCTCCAGGCCGATGCGCTCCAGCAGCTCATGCAGGGTCTTAGGCTTGGGCCTCTTGCCCTTGCTCTGTCGGCGGCTGGGTCGGGCATGCCCCACGGCCTCCTCGGGCAGCACATCCACATAGATGAATTTGAAAGAGCCCACCTTGCCATTGAGTAGGCCCAGCCACGTGCCCACAGGTGGCTTTTCAATGATCTGGATCACATCTCCTTTCTGTTGGGGGAGAGGAGAGGAGAAGGGAGCAAGGGAGAGAGGAGATGGGGTCTTGGCCTCCGCTGACACTCTCATAGTCTGGTTCAGTCCAGCTTCCTTTTTGGGCGCAGCCTGCCAGGCTCCAGAGAAGCCCGGATGCTGACCTTACCTGCAGTTTCAGCGAGTCGTGGTCATAGGGGCTGGGAGTGAAGTCGGTGTGGACTCGTGCTCGGCCACAGAAGGGCCCTGTGTACTGGGGGGCAGGTGGTTCCTCCCCGAAGCTGCCAGAACCTGGGCTGGGGCTGCAGAGCTCACTGCCTGCAGGAGATGGGGCAGGGAGGAGGCTCACCTTTGTCCTAGGACAGCTGAGACAGTGCCTAGCAGGTGCCTTCCAGGGGGTCTGCCTGGAAATCCCAAAGGTATACACTGGGAAGGCAGCTGGGCTCTGGCAAGCTTTACACTGCAGAAGGGATTCTGAGCCACCCCCTTGGCTACCCACCAGGAGCATGGCTTCACCTCTGGGCCCTTGGACATGAAAAGAATTGGCAACAGGAGGAGAAATGGCTCACTGACCACAGAATGGGCAAATTAGGAGAGCCTCTAGAGACCAACTGGGCCAACACCCCAGTGAACAGACGAGGAAATCTGAGGTCACACAGACCAAGTGAACTGCTCAAGGCTTCTCATTTTGTAATTGGCAGCACTGAGTCCATTAGACTCCATGTTCCCTGCCTCCCACTCCAATGCTCCCTGCACCTAGGAAGTTACCCCCTGCATTCATATTTGACTTTCCTTGCTTAATAACTCAATGTTTAGTTACAATGTCACATAGAAACTCAGTTGGGCTCCTTCTCCCTGGGAAGGACAGAATAGTGGGCATTTTGAATGATTTTCAGTGGGGGGCAGGGAAGTGTCTGTGGAGCCAGAGAAAGCAGGAAACTTGGAGTGGACCTGAGGGGCAAGAAAGGCAGTGCTGAATGGGGCTACAGAACCCAAAGCCCCTGCCTGGAGGAGTTCCCTGCTGGCACCTCTTGTCCTGCCCCATGGACTTCTAGAAGATGCCAGGTGATGCCCTGAGCCCAGCAACTATGGTCTAGGGTCAAGAGGCTGACTCTTCACAGCTGGAGACCTCATACGCCCACCCCAGCCTGGGGCATCAGAGGCCCAGAGAGCTGTAGCCTCTAGCTCCCCTTGGAAGGGTGGGGACAGGCTGGTCCAAGAGGGTGACTGAGAGTCTTCCTCTGCCCGTGGGCCTCTCCAGGGCCTGGGGATAGCAAGTGGAAGTTCCTCTATGGTACATCTGAGTTCAAGACTGGGTCACCTTGGGCAAGTCACTTAACCTCCCTAAGATTCCGTTTCCACATCAATAAAGCAAAGATAACAGTACTGGCTCCATGAGGTTGTTGAGAAGATTTAATATGAAGAGGGCTGAGAATGTTCCCAGCAGGCAAAGAGTAAGCATTCATTTCTGTTAGCCCCTTCCCAGACAGAGTGCCACCAGCACGGCTGTAACCCAGTCCTTTCCTCCAGATTCGGCAGGTGTCCCCCGCGTCCCCTACTCACCTGTTGATGCCTGGCGGCTGAGCACCGGAAGTTCACACTCCTCTTGCTCAGAAAAGGCCAGTGCCATCTTCTCAGGGCCAGGGCTGTCCAGGCTGTAGTCTGGAGATGTCGGGGAGGCAGAGCCCTCCTCCAGAGTGTCTCCCTGCAGGGAGGGTAGGCGGGAAGCTTTAAGGAGCCTTGCTGGGGTGCGCATGAAGCTGAGGAAATGGGCCTGGGCTTGGTGAAGAGCTGGGGGTTGGCTCAAACCCCAGCTCTGCCACTTACAGGCTGAATGGCACTCTCTGAGTTCTAGTCTCCCCTTTTGTGAAAATGAGAGTGATAGTCCTTACCCTGGCTACCTCGCAGAAACAGGTTCGACCAGGGCACCATGTGGATGTGCTTTTGTCAGCCTCAAGTGGCGATGTACATACAGAAAAGACCACAGTGGCACAACCTGGACTCAGCCATTGCTACCGCACAACTGGGCAGACAATGGCGCTGGAGAGGAAAATACTTTTGCCTGTGCTTCTGTGTACCAGGCCTGCCTGCCATTTCATTGAATCCTTACAGTGACACTTGAAGGTAAGTGGTATTGTTGGTCTGAGTTTGCAAATGAGGAGTAAGGCCCAAGGGTTACTTACGCCTCATTTGTAAACTCAGGCCAAGGGAATTCAGGTTCAAGTCCCAAGGGAACCCACAACCAAGTCGGCCAGACTCCAGAGCTCCCCCCACCTCACCACACTTCAGTGAGGTGATAACTGTTTAACAGCTGGCCCCGATGAGTTGCCAATTCCTGTGTTGTAAACACTCCCCGCCACGGCCAATGTCAAGCTACCGTTTTGACATCACTGGATGTGTTGTCTGAAATGAGGGCGAGGCTATTTCCACCATGAAGATGCTATGGATGCAAGTAACCTCAGCAGCACTGATAAGAGTAAAAGGTAGCACAAGAATTAGGAAGTGATAAGTTTTGAAGACTTACTGTATTACCTTTGTTCTTTTTTACAACACTATTTATTTATTTATTTAGAGACAGAGTCTCGCTATGTTGCCCAGGCTGGACTCTCACTGGGCTCAAGCAATCATCTTGCCTCGTCCTCCCGAGTAGCTGGGATTATAGGTGTACACCACAATACCCAGTGTACCTTTCAAAAAATATATAATTTACCAAATTGTAAGTTTCTTTAATTTGATTTTTAATAATGGTTGTGTTTAACAACTGTCTTGCAAAATTTTTGACAATTTGACCAACTGCTCTAAGCCCATTATGAGCCAACTCCAGCACACCACTGCCTCAGTGGCTCCTTTTAGAGCCATGGCACCCCAGACCCACTGTGTGATTTAAGCTACTTGGGTCATGCCTGCCCCACAGCTGTCTGTGCCAACTTTCCTCCCTGGGCTGAAGCTAACCTTCGCTGTTTTCTCTCTTTTTTTTGAGATGGAGTTTTCCTATTGTCACCCAGACTGGAGTGCAATGGCGTGATCTTGGCTCACTGAAACCTCTGCCTCCCAGGTTCAAGCAATTCTCCTGCCTTACCCTCCCGAGTATCTGGGATTGCAGGCCCCCACCACCACACCTGGCTAATATATATATATATATATATATATATATATATATATATATATATTTGGTATTTTTAGTAGAGGCGAGGGTTTTGCCATTTTGGCCAGGCTGGTCTCGAACTCCTGACCTTAGGTGATCCACCCATGCCAGCCTCCCAAAGTGCTGGGATTACAGGTGTGAGCCACCGCGCCCAATCTGTTTTCTCTTATAGGGATTCTGTGAGAGAAAATAGGCCTTCCCAACCCCAGGGGCTAGTTCCAAAGCAAAGCTTTGAGGTGGATGGATTGCCTCAGGCCATCTCATCTTTCTTCAAGCTGCCTTTGTCTGAGCCATACTCCTCCAAGAAAACATCCAGACTTTTCTTTCTTTCTTTCTTTCTTTTTTTTTTTTTTTGAGACAGAGTCTTGCTTTTTTGCCCAGGCTGGAGTGCAGTGACCCGATCTTGGCTTACTGTAACCTCTGCCTCCTGGGTTCAAGTGATTCTCCTGCCTCAGTCTCCGAGTAGCTGGAATTACAGACATGCGCCACCATGCCTGGCTAATTTTTGTATTTTTAGTAGAAATGGGGTTTTGCCATGTTGGCCAGGTTGGTCTCGAACTCCTGTCCTCAAGTGATCAGCCCCAGCCTCCCAAAGTGCTGGGATTATAGGCATGAGCCACCACACCCAGCCCTGTTGCCCAGACTTTCATCCCTTCTCAAACTCCACCCCTTCCGCCGCCAGCCTCCTGCACCCTCAAGATGGTGCCTGGCTGCCTGTCTGTGGCTACGAGTGAGTTTCCTCTCCCATGTGACCTTCCTTCTTGCATCAAATAGGGCCTTCGGGCCTGAGTAGTGGCTATTGAGGTGGTCATGCTCACATTCTGCCAGAGCGGTCCCCAGGCCCCCATGGGCTCCCCCTCCCCTGCGTCCCCAGGCCTCACCATCTCTTCTGACAGGGCCTTCACCATCATCTTGCCCATCTTCCTGTTCATGGTTCGGGAAATCACTGCCCTCCACTTCTTCCCCAGCTTTTTGCCACTCTTCCCAGCATCCTCTGGGGTGGGGACACCTGAGTCATCTTCTGGAATCTGTGACAACAAAAGAGGCGATCCAGGGACCCTGGTGGTCCTGCCTGGGTCCGGGACTTGAGGCACAAGAGGTCTTGGGGTCACAGCAGAAGCTGGAGGGGGTGGAACTGTGAGACCTCCATCCCTTCCCCTCTTAGCCCCAGCCATGTCCTTAGCCCTATAAATTTGTAAATAGTTTGCTATTTAATTTGTAATTGAAAGGAATGCCGGGGAGTGCTTGGTGTGGGGAGAGGTGGACCCTCTGTGTTAAAGGGGGCTTTGCCCCAACAATTCTATCTCCTCTTCACCTTCCTCCCTCCCACCCCCACTCCCCCACCCAGGGCCTGCAGCCAGGTCCCCCAAGGACACCCTGAAACTCACGTTATCATCCAGATTAAACTCCTTCTCGCTCACCACGGGGGAGCTGGGTTTGGATTTGGCAAAATCCTTGAAGCTGCTGGAGCGCTGAAGGGAGAGCTGGAAAAAGCGTGGGTATTGCAATCAGTGGGCTAAATGGCTGCCTGATGGCCCACATACTTGCCTCCCCCCATCACGCAATACCCACAGCCCAGAGCTGGCAGAGCCACATTGCCCCGAGAGCCCCAGGCTAGTGGGTGAAGCACCTTGATGTTCTTGGGGCTACCTGGTTTCATCCCATTCTTCACTCCAGCCCTGGCCACAGACCAAGCTCCTGACCTCAAGAGCTTCACACCTCAATCGGGCCTCACACTTAGCCTGAAATTCCACCAATTCCTCAAGTTTGGTCTCCAGAATCCTGGAGTTAAAGACTACATGAGTCAGGGTAAATGTGTATCTACTACTAGAGACATACCTCAGCATTCACAAGCACATCGCCTGGTGTGTAACTGAGCAAATCCCTCCCAAAACCCGTGGCTCTGGCCTCCATGTCCTGGGTGTGTTCTGAGCCAGGTCCCCAGTCACAGTGATAGGAACAAACACACTGGTGTCTCTAGCCTGATGAATTTGTGTCCTAATAAGAGCAAGACAATCCGACTAGAAGCCAGCAAGACCTGGCATGACACTTTCTGGAAAACCACAGTAGAGGCTTACTCACAGGAGGGGCCCACAGATTTAGGACATACGTGATTGGGGCTAATTTGGTAGAAGGCACCATTTTCTCTTTATTCTCAGCTTTTAATCTTAGCCACTAATGTGATGAGCTGGCAACTGTGACGTTTGCCAGTGTTTGGACTTTTAGGTATGGCCTATTATTGTTTGTGGTTTGTGTTGATGAGATGGTTTTCAGGATATGAGGTTTTTTTTTTTTTTTTTTTTTTTTTTTTTTTTTTTGACAGAATCTCACTCTGTTGCCCAGGCTGGAATGCAGTGGTGCAATCTTGGCTCACTGCAACCTCTGCCTCCTGGGTTCAAGCAATTCTCCTGCCTCAGCCTCCCAAGTAGCTGGGATTACAGGCATGAGCCACCATGCCCAGCTAATTTATTTTTATTTATTCTTATTTTTAGTAGAGACGGGGTTTCACCACGTTGCACAGGTTGGTCTTGAACTCCTGACCTCAGGTGATCCGCCTGCCTTGGCCTCCCAAAGTGCTGGGATTGCAGGTGTGAGCCACCGCGCCCGGCTGAGCTTTCTTAAATATATATGCGAGCACATGCAAGGTAGCAGCCAGAAACCAGGACAAGGCAGGCAAGGGGGACAGGCCCTCGACACAAGAAGTTAAGGCTGAGCCTATATCAAGATAAACAGTCGCGCCCAGAAGATACACACAGGAACCAGGGTTCACAGATGGCCAGACAGATAGAGTGGGATAGACTGCAGACACCCGAGATAAGGGCTTGAGGAACTGAAGCCCCAAACCCACACAATGTTGAAGGTTTCACATCCTCTTTCCTACTAAAGGGGTTGTGTGTGTCCAGTGACAAACTCCCAGGGCAGGGGCACTATCACCTGCCCCCCACCAACACACACACAAATAATTGACCCCAACTCCTGGGGACTGCAGTGTGGCAGCTTAGCACTCTTGATGGGTCTTGACCAAAGCCAAGTCAGCAATTGGGGGTCAGGGGTCACACATTCCTAAAAGTCACAGCGAGGTAGTTGATGAGAAACTAGGTCAGTGGTCAGGCCAAGCAGACGCTAGCACGACTGGGGCCTGATGGGTGGGGTGCCTGCAGCCTCAGTCAGAAAGCCTCTTCTGTGTTGCCCTGGGGAGCTGAAAAGGGGGCCATAGGTGGGTGTGAGGGGGAAGCATGACCACAGGGTGACCACTCTGGTTCACCTGCATCTCCTCCATCTTCCTTTCTTGGTTGTCCCCTTCCACTATTCTTTTCTCTTTTTCTCCCTTTCTTTCCCCTTCTCTCCTCCACCTTCCATTTATTTCCTCCTCTTGTATGGCTAGGATGCAGCTGCCTGGATAACTTCCTCCTCTTAGTATGGAAAAGAGGGAACGGAGAGAGGGTGGGCATCGGGCTGGCCTGGGCCCAAGGAGGGCAGGATAGGCTGCTATTTATAGGCTGATGGGGCCTATTGTGGCCTTCTCTCCACTAACCCTCAGCCTGATCTGCAGACCAGGAGGCTAAGAGTCGCCCCCGAAACCCTAGGGACTGGTGAGGCTGGAAAGCAAGCAGGAGGGCAGGCATGGGGCCGGAAGTTGGCTTTGTTGGGGAAGAGTAAACTTACCGCCTGCCTGCCCTCTAATTGCAGCTCTTTCCCAAGGCCTTTTCCTGTCATTAATCTGCAGTCTGGGGGCTGGGAGGAGAGGCCTTTGGCTCCCAGGCCCTTGTGCGAGGGTCCCTCTGTCTCAGTTTTAGTCCAAAGCGGGAGGAGATAATCACAAAGGACTATAGAGATGGTGCTGGGTCTTGGGCCCAGTTGAACACTCTCAGCCCAGGGAGATGGAAAGGATGAACACATGTTCTTTGGGTGATAGAGTTTCAGGGCCCGCCAGGGTGGCATTTTGCCAAGCCTACCTCCAACCTCAGGGACAGCCCCAAATATCTTGACCGCCTTTCAGGGAGAGGTGACCCCCACTCAGGGTTGAGTTGAAATTCTTGAGCCTGGCTGGCTTTTCTGCTGGCTTCCCTTTGGGGTGAGGACTTCCTGGGAGTCATGCCTGACGGAGGAGGTGGTACCATACACTGTTGGCCCCCTTTTCACTTCATGGCTCAGGGGAATGTGTGGGCCTCTTGGAAAGAGCTACATTTCAAATGTATATTACATTTGAAATCTACTAAATATATTGTTGAGTATACATGTGTTGTATTGTATATTACATTTGAAATATGCATTATTGAGTATATATGTATTGTATTGTATATTACATTTGAAATATATATTTAAATATATATTGAGTATATATGTGTTGTATTATATATTACATTTGAAATATATATTGTATATATATGTGTTATATTGTATATTACATTTGAAATATATATTGTTGAGTATATATGTATTGTATTGCATATTACATTTGAAATATACATTTAGTATGCTTCAAATATATATTTAGTATATTTCAAACGTAATATACAACACATTTGAAATGTAGGGCCACCAAAGAGTATATATACACCATATGATTCCCCGTGTATAATTATAGTTCAAAGCCTGGCAGAACTCACCTATGCTGTTGTAAGTCAGGATAGTGATTACTGTGGGAGAAAGGGGGCATGTAGTGACTGGCAGGGGCATGAGGGAAGCTTTCTCAGAAGTTCAACTCTGGGATGTGTGACCTCCAGCAAGTTATCGAACCTCTCTGAAGCCCACTTCACATCAGGGCAAGTGTTCCCATCTTGGTTCTGCCACTGACTGTGTAAACTGGGTATGTTTCTTAACTTCTCTAGGTTTCTGTTTCCTCATTAGTGGAATGAAGACAAAAGCACTGACCTCATCTGGCTGTTGTGAGGATGAAATAAGCGAGTACGCATACAGTGCTTGGAACATTGTCTGACACAGCAGTCCCTTGTGGAATGTCAGTTTATGCTTACTCTTTCCTACAACCTACCTCCAGCCTCTTACCCTGGGCATTTCCCCACCCGGAATACTCTGCCCTTCTCTCTGTCAGCTGTAGTTTCTCCCCCTTCCAATGTAAGTGGAAAACCCGCAAATGCCCATCATCTGTAGAATGGATAAATTAATTGTGGCAGAGTCACACAAAAGAATAGTACCCAGGACGGAGATAGAAAGGTTCCCAACAGTATGGATGAGTGTCACAAACATATGGTTGAGAAAAGGGGCCGGCCACCAAAGAGTATATATACATGATATGGTTCCCCCTGTAAGTTCAAAGCCTGGCAGAGCTCACCTGTGCTGTTGGAAGTCAGGATAGCAGTTGCCCTGGGGGAAAGGGGGCGTGTAGTAACTGGCAGGGGCATGAGGGAAGATTCTAGACTTCTGAGAGTGTTGTTTCTTGATCTAACTGCTGTCTACATGGGGATGTTCACATTACAGAAACTCATTCGGTGGAGCAATTATGATTTATCCACTTCTCTGTATGGATATTATACTTCTATAGAAAGATTTTTCAATTCCAGCTTAAAAGGCAACATCCATGCAGAAACTATGCCCTGATCAATCTCTCAGAGGTCCACACCACCCCAGCCAGCAACCTCTTCCCTCACTTCCTGAGCAAACTTGGCTTTCCCCAGTGGTCTCCTGAGCCACTCCCTCTGCTCCTTCAGGGTACCAGGCATATACTGAGCACCCTGTGAGCTCTAGGCCCCGCCTCTGTATATGTGAGAATCCAGCAATGAGGGTCTAAACACCTCCCGCATGCCCGGCATCCTGCCAAGCATTTCATGTGTGCCAGCTCACTCCAGCCTCATTGCAGCTCTGCATCATATTCACACCTCAAAGCAGAGGAGACCAAGATGCGAAATGAAGTGCCCTAGGCAGGGTGGTGCAGCTGGTCTCAGGAAGAGCAAGCATCCAAACCCAAGTCTGTGACTCTGAAAGCCCAAGTATGTTGCTGTGCTCGTGCTACCTCAGAGGTCATGCTGTTGCTCTGCCCCACCAGTGTAGAAGTTAGCAGTGGATTGAGAATAGTGGTGATGGCATGCAGGTGGTTTTTGAACAGAGCTCCAAGGAAAGCAGGTGGGAGTGCAGAGGGGGAAGGGCTCAGGCGGGGCTTCGTGGAGGAGGTGCATTTGAGCTGGGCCATGCAGGGGAGGCAGGATTTCTCCAGGTGGAGCTCGGAAGGGTTTGAACAAGAATGAAAGTTTGAGATGTTGAGCGCATGGTGATGGGATGGTGGGTGGTGGAGTAGAAAAGGCTGTGGAAGGCTCTTGCCAGCCAGGCCAGGGGCATGTATCCTGTGGGCAGTGAGGAGCCACTGAAAATACAAAGTGCATGCTGGCGGGGTGGTGGGGGCGGGGGGAAGGTTATACTAGAGGTGTGCTGTAGGAAGGGAGAAAGCAGGGATGTGGTAGAGTAGGAGCATCCTTAGGGGAAGCAAGTCCAGGAAAAATCCCTCTCCACTGCCTATACCCCAACACTGGCCTTTGGGTGAAATCAGATCAAAGGGCTCGCAGAGCAAAAACTTGAAGGAAGTGAAAGTCTTCAAAGGGCAGCTAAGAGGTCTGTCTCCCAACCCTGGGGCCTCTCCAATCCTTCATGATCCATGGGAGGAGCCGTGTCCTAGCCCTACCCTTCTAGAGGGCCCGCACCCTCCTCTACTTTGCTGGCTGGAAGGTCACTCATTCCACAACTATCTGGGTCTGCCCCACGGAGCTCTCCTGCTGATAGGTTGAATCTTTTATGCTCATCAGACTCTTCCAGCGCCTTTGAGATCAACAGGGGGACAAGAGAGTGGAGAAAGAAGGGGTCAAGACTCTGGAGTCAGACAAATCTTGGCTTGGATCCCTGCTCGGCAGCTTCCCAGCTGTGTGACCTTCATCAAGTTGCTTCACCTCTGTGAGCCTCAGGTGTCAAATAGGGATAATGACAATATCTGCCCCTACCTCACCAGGTTGTCGTGGGGAGTGAACAAACTTAGAGATGCACAGCACCATACCTGGCATCCGATGAGCCCTCACTCTGTGGTGGCTCTTGGTACTATTAAGTCTTCTGTTCTCTGCGCCAGCACTGGGGGCATGGCTCATTCTTCTTCGCAGTGTCTCCCTATCCCCACCCATGCCTACAGCAGGCACCCCCTTGTGTGCACGTGCACACATGCGACAGGGTACTCTCACATCTATTCTTTTGGGTGATCTGTACAGCCTCTTGAAGGGGGCAGATTAGGAGTTATCCCCCTTTTCAGAGGCGAGGAAACTGAGGCCCAAAGAAAGTCAATGAGCTGTCCAAGGTCCTGGTAGGATTCCAGCTCAGCTTTCTTGCCCCCGTCTGGCACATTCTCCATTGGCAGCCCCAAGAGGAGAAGCAGGGGCAGGAGAGAGAGGCCTCTCTTGCCTTTGTGCTTTCCTCTCCACCACGTCATCTCAGCCTCTGAGAGGAAGGGACTAGCAGTGATGGAGCCAGTCCACTGCCTCTGGGCCTGGGGAAGATGCTCTGTACCTTCTGGAAGCTTGGGTTTTTGGGTGGCATTTCCACAGTCTGGGGCTAGCAGAGTGTGTGGAGGCAAGCTCATTCCAGCTCTGGAGGCTGGCACCAGCTCTGGCAGAGTTTGAGGTGGGGTTTGCCTGGACTACCCTCCCCAAAAGGACCCCTTAAAGGACATGGGCTTCAGAGAGCCCCATGGGCCTTGCTTCTCCTGGGAGAGACCTGGGGAAATCCCAGGGACCCACCTGCCTGCTGAACACAGAATTTGGGTAATTGAAGCTGGGAAAGAAAAAGGGGACTTCTGGCTTTGTGTGCCCCTAGGTACGTCCTCCTGATGTGGCACGGGGTCCCAGTGTCAAAGTGTAAGCTCTTTCTCACACTTTCCTCCAGCTCACTGCCCCTGTGGTGTGGTTTGAGGCCTAGCAGTGTCTATAGAGCAGTCTCTGTTTCCCACCCCCACCAGTCAGAGAGCAAGGGGAAGTGACCCTGCTTGCTTAGGAGTGGCAACCAATGGCAGGCCTGCTGGGCCTAGTGCTGTGCAGGGTTTGGACGGGGATGACAGAGCCCGTGTGAAGATTCATGAACCTTCCCCCTCCCCCGCCCACCACCACTGCAACCTTAGAGAAGCAGCTGGGGTGGGGAGAATACAGCCGGAAGTGGCAGCCACCCCAGGACCTGAGAGCTGGGGCAGGATGCACACCCCAGTGCCCTGAGTCTCAGTCTTTCAGCTGCCTTGGTTTCCATCTCTGAGCTGCTCCCCTGACAAAGGGGATCCACCATAGGGCACCTGGGCTGAGCTCCAGGGAAAACTGGCGAGGGACAGCCTGGGCCTCTTGGACCTAATTCAGGCCTGCTTTGGGACTGTCCTAGCATCCCACTGGATGTGTAGGATATACTTGCTGACTGTCTGGGAGAATTCTTCAATCGAATTAAAGAATTAGGTCTAGAAATCCTCAAACCCAAACAAAGAAATCTGGAAATCTTCAAATTCAACCACGAAATCCTAGATCTGGCAGAGTCTTCAAGGAATCTTCCAGTCCAGTCTCTGTCCCAGGAGGATGAACACCTCAGCTATCCATGACAGCTGTTTTTCCTCCTGGTCTTTAAAATCCCCCCTCCTCAGCCTTCACTCCTACTCACCACCTCAACTTCATTTCTCATTCCCCACCCAGGAAGAACCTGTATGCCCCCCGCATTCCACTGCACTTCCGGACGCCTTTTCCCCCAAGACTGGAATGGCCTCAGGCCCCATCTCCAGGTTGGCTCCATCTCTGGTGGGGCCTGGGAGCTACCACAGAGCTGAGCCAAGTGGGCAGGGTCTGGGCCATGGCCAAAGTGGAGGAGGGGGTAGCGGTCCTGTGAGCATCATGGCTCCAAGCTGGGCAGCCCAGCAGGGCCCTTTGAGTGAGATGGCTCCTGAGAGGCCGTGGCCGGGGCAGAAGTGGTGGCAGGACCAGCGTAGAGGGGAAAGAATTAAGTACAGGCTTAGGGTTCAGCTTGAGCATTGTATTTTGTCATTCTCAAATTCTAGTCTAAGATTCTGGCCCATAATTTTAGATCTTTTTTCCGATCCTTCTAGGGTTGAATTGCATGACTCTAGACTTCTAAGGATCTATTCTGTAACTCTTTTGCTCCAGAATTTTAAACATCTCTTCTGTACTTCTGTTACTCTTGTAACCTTTGGGTCCCTGTCCCGTTGCCCTCTAGGTGAGTGGCCCTCACCTACAGACTCAACATATGGCCTTTGGCTCTTCCCACTTCCAAGAGTCTTGGAGGGGATGGGTCGAGAAAGCAGAGCAAAGGAAGATGTGAGTTCCCAAAATGCTCCTCACCTTTTTCTTCTGAGTGGGCTCCTTCTCACTGGCATTGGAGGGCTTGCGGCGCAGCATGGTCCTCCACCCTGGGAGACTCCGTCCCTGCTCTCCTAGGTGTCAAGATGCAGAGGCCTCTTGCTCAGCCTTGCCAGTACTGCCTGGGGACACGGCATGAACCGAGCCTTCAGCTGACACTCTGACTGCTGCAGTGGCAGCTTGGGGGTGCGGGCCATGGACACCCGGCGGCAGCAGCATACAGGAAGCCCTGACACGTGACCTACTCTTACAGCAATCGCAGCCCCTGCCGGCCCCTAGGGAGGAAGGAAGTCCAAGCTTCAGTCTCCAGAGATTCTGATGCAGACGGCTCTTGGGTTGAACAGTCAGAGAAAGTCCCTACCTTGTTGTCTCATGTCAATCATCATCAGTCCTTCTGCTCCATCCTCCCAGAGGTGGACAATCAACTCGACATTATATGGCGTACCCAAGCCCTTTATCTCACTGACCAGAATCCAGAAACCAGAAGTTGGATCATCTGCCTGTTGGATCAATGCTCCTGGTCAACTCGCATCTGCAAGGTCGTCACTGCCATCACTACCACTACCATCACCCCTGTGACCATTACCACTGCTACCATCACTCCTATCAATAGCCATCACCATACAGCCATCACCCCTACAGCCATCAGACCTGCAGCCATCCCCGCTGCCATCAGCACATCTATAGCCATAGTCACTACGGTAATCACCTCTACAGTTGACATCCCTCAGCCATCACCTCTACAGTCATCACCATTGCTGCTATCACCCTTCCAGCCGTCATCCTTACAGCTGACACCCTTCCGGACATTACAACCAACCACATCCATGATCCTCTCACCCCTATAACCATCGTCCCTACAGTCATTGCTCCTACAAAAATCATCACATCCGTGCAGTCATCAGCCCTGCAGCCATCACTCCTACAGCCATCAGCACACCTAAAGCCATCATCACTAGAGCAGTCACCCCTCCAGTCAATACCCTCAGCCAGCGTGAGTATATTTATCACCGCCACAGCTGAAAAGCACTTGAGCCAACTCCACGCTTCTAGCAAGTATCCTATTCAACAGGCATTTATCAAACACCTATGCAGTATATTCACTTTGTGAGCTATCTGTGGCAGATTTTAATAACTTTAATAACTTTCTGCTATTACAGAAGCAATTTGTATTTGTGATACAATTTCACAAACACATAAACAAAAAAATTTTCAAAATTTCCCGTCATTGTCCTCTATACTGTTTTAAGCATCTATCTACTCTCTGTCTATACACATTTTTTTTCTTTTTACAAAAATCATACTGCTCAGAAAACAGATAATTGATTTGGGGAGAAGGGGAGGGGAGAGAAGGGAAGGGAGAGATCACACAGGGTAACAGGAAGCTTTTAGGAGTGATGACTATGTTCACTGTCTTGACTGTGGTGGTGATTTCATGGGGGAATACACATGTCAAAACATATCAAATTGTATACTTCAAATGTGTGCAGTTTATTTAGCTCCATTTATACCTCAATAAAGCTGTTTAAATTTTTTTTTTAATTAAAAGGGTCATAATTCACACTATTGGTGTCTGCTTTTCACACTAAGCACAATATCTTTTTTTTTTTTTTTTTTTTCCGAGATGGGGTCTCTCACTCTGTCTCCCAGGCTGGAGTGCAGTGGTGTGATCTCGGCTCACTGTAACCTCTGCCTCCCGAGTTCAAGCGATTCTCGTGCCTCTGCCTCCCAAGTATCTGGGACTATAGGTGCGCACCACCCTGGCTACTTTTTGTATTCTTTGTAGAGACGGGGTTTCACCATGTTGCCCAGGCTGGCCTCAAACTCCTGGTCTCAAGTGACCTCTTTGCCTCATCCTCCCGAAGTGCTGGGATTACAGGCGTGAGCCACTGCGCCCAGCTGAACACAGTATCAAGATTGTCTCATGCTATGAAATATTCTTCAACTACATGATTTATAACGGCTGCGGAACATCCCATTGTGTGGATGTGCCATGCTTATTTCACCAAGCCCCTGCTGATGAACTTGGGTTGGCTTAGATTTTTAAATTATTCATTGAACATACTTATGATAAATATTCACATCCATAGTTTTTTCTTTGGGGGAATACCCAGAAGAGAAATTGCTGGGGTCAAAGGTATGCACATTTTTAAGGCTTTCGAGTCTGTGGTACTTGTGAAATCCTGGGCTGGTCCACCCCTGCTCCCAAGATGTTCTTGTGACTTCCTCCTTGATTCTGCTTTATGCCCTCTGACCATCCAACCTTCAGGGTGAGCTCAGGGAAGATAAGATCTTTCTTCCCTAAGCTGTAACCATACATTCTTTGGCCTACTCAGCCTGCCAGGCAGACTCATGAAAAGATTCCACACCCCAGATCTCCTCCCCACTGGCCTGTGTTTTCCACCCTGAAAGTCCCTCCCAGGCGGCCCAGGGGCACCAGCAAGCATGGTAACTGGTTAAGGCTTTTTGGTATATGCAGTAGACTGGCAGCTGTGTAGGGAACCCATCGGGCCTTTGGGGCTCTGCGTGACCAGGGGCAGGAGGGCAGCCCCAGAGGGTTCTGGGATTGGAGACACCACTGTAGTGGCCTGGGGCACCTGGAGCCAGAGCTGTGAGGGAGGAAGCAGGTCGCAGAATCTTCCGGGCCTGCGCAGCGGCTGCGTCCCTGGCCGCCTCGCAGGATGTGCCCGCTTCCTGTTTGCTCAGCGCCAGCAGCGACCGAAGATCACACACTAACCGCAGAACCTTCAAAGGCGGCCAGCAAACCAGGGCACAGGGCTGGGGAGGCTTGGGAAAAGGCAGCGAGGGGGAGGTGAGGGTGCCTCGGAGAGAAATACAGAAAGGTGACCAGCTCCCAGGACAGAAGGGAGCAAGCGTTTTCAACGGCTTCCTTCTTTCTCCTTTTCAGATCTGTCTCCTCTGATCAGCAACACTTCTTCCCCGCCACTTGGGGACCGGAGCCAGTGGAGGTGGAGTGTCCAGGACCCCCCCATTGGGACTTGCCTTCCCCCAGCTTTTCTCTTCCAACAGACTGCCTTGGCTGAATCCCAATAGGCCAGGTCCTTGCTGCCTAATGACCCTTAAACACGTGTTTAATAGATTTTCCCTTCTGGGGAACATATTTGCATTTCACAAGTTATGTTGTTTGAGGTACACAGAGCCCTCAGCTAAGGAAGTGATACGAGTCAGTAGTTCAGGGAACAAGGTCATCTTAAACTTGATAATGGGCCAGCAGGCAGGACCTAGGAACTTGCTGTGGGCACAGCCTTGTGCTAGACCCCAGGAGGAGGTACAAAATAAATAGCCATCAGGGCCCCTCGTACCTGGGAGCTGACATCCTAGGTGGTGTGGCAAGCTTACATTTGCCCAGCACTTGTTCTTTACCAAGTACTACACTAAGCACTTGACAGATGTTTAATCCTACCACAACCCCGGGAGGCAAGTAGTTTAGTATAAAGATGCACCCAGAAGTATAGATTTGGGGCAGAAGAACCTTGATTTAGTGCCAATACTGCAGGATTGCAGGGTGTGCATGTGTGTGTGTGTGTTTTGGGATTCCACTGATAGTGAAATCAACCTGAACCCTCAGAGGGTGGATGTAGCACTACCAAAGACACAAAGGTCATCGTAGGCCACATTCAGATAAAGCAGCTCCCATACCAGCACACTCCAAGTATTTTTAATTTTAATTTTAATTTTAATTTTATTTTATTTTGAGAGTCTCACTCTGTCGCCCAGGCTGGAGTGCAGTGACATCTCGGCTCACTGCAACCTTCACCTCCCAGGTTCATGCCATTCTCCTGCCTCAGCCTCCCGGGTAGCTGAGACTACAGGCGCATGCCACCATGCCCGGCTAATTTTTTGTATTTTTAGTAGAGACGGGGTTTCACCATGTTAGCCAGGATGGTCTTGATCTCCTGACCTCATGATCTGCCCACCTTGGCCTCCCAAAGTGCTGGGATTACAGGTGTGAGCCACTACACTCGGCCAAGAAATTCTTATTTAGTAGATGATCACGAGTGGGATATTTGGGGCAGGTGGGATCCAGAGCATGCACAAAAGCGTCTCTCACTCTCTGAATGGATATATTTCTGATTTGAGACAGTAAGAGTTTGGATAGTGAGAGATACCTATATCTGGAAAAACCCCCACAAAGATTCTTTAAGTTGTAATTAATTAATTTGAGATAGGGTCTCCCTTTGTTGCCCAGGCTGGAATGCAGTGGTGTGGTCACAACTCGCTGCAGCCTCAAACTCCTGGGGCTCATGATCCTCCCACCTTAGCCTTCCGGGTAGTTGGGACTACAGCCACATGCCACCATTCCTGAGTTTTTGTTTGTTTGTTTGTTTGTTTTTTGCCTGTGTTGCCCAGGCTGATCTCGAACTCCTGGCCTCAAGTGATCCTCCTGCCTCTGCCTCCCAAAGTGCTGCAATTACAGGTGTGAACCACTGCACCTGGCCCCCAAAGATTCTTAATTCCACTCCCCCACCATCCCCACATCTAGCTGAAAATTATTATACTTCATGGCAGGCAGTGGGCTTTACAACAACCTGGTAAGTCAGGCACTATTGTTATCCCCATTTTCCAGGGAGGAAGCCGAGGCCCAGAGGAGTTAAGTGAATTGCCCACACAGCTAGTAAGCAGTAGATCCCAGTGTTAAATGCAGGTCTGGTCTTGGCCAGGGCCCACACTACTAACCAGTCAGCTGAAGTGCCTCTGATGCAGAGTTCCTGAACGGGGAGGTGAGATAATTATGGAGCTTGCAGCCTTCTCTTGGCACCTGATGCTGGTTTGGGTACCACACTAGGTGCCACAGAGCCACCTTGAAGCAGGCCCAGAGGGGAGTGAACAGGGAGGGGAGGATATCTGGAAGTCGCATCACGTGTGCAAAGCTGCAATAGCTAGGGTCGATTAAGTGGGGGTGAAGTATAGGGAAGTCGTTGTCAACGTGTGAAGTACTAAACTCCTGTCACATTTAGCCTAGGTGATTGGGGTGGGGAAGCAAGTGGTATGAATGATGGGGAACAGATAAATGCAAGGTTTTAGTTTATTCCAAGGAAGGAATTTTGACTATTCAGATGGCACTAGTTCAGCTCTAGTAAGTAATGATCTCTCCATCTTTTGAAATATTCAAGCAGGCCGGGCACAGTGGCTCATGCCTGTAATCTCAGCACTTTGGGAAGCCCAGGTGAGTGGATAACCTGAGGTCAGGAGTTTGAGACCCACCTGACTAACATGGTGAAACCCGTCTCTACTAAAAATACAAAAATTAGCCGGGCATGGTGGCACATGCCTGTAATCCCAGCTACTTGGGAGGCTGAGGCAGGAGAATCGCTTGAATCTGAGAGGTGGAGGTTGCTGTGAGCCCAGATCACACCACTGCACTGCAGCCTGGGCAACAAGAGTGAAACTCCATCTCAAACAAACAAAAACAAAAACAAAAACAAAACAAAACAAAACAAAAAAAAAGGAAGAAAGGAAAAGAAAAAGAAAAAAGAAAGAAAGAAAGAAAAGAAAAAAGAAAAATAAATATCCAAACAGAGGCCACATAGTTTCTTGAAAATACCTGGACATTTCCAAGGTGAAGCCCATTTTAGTAGCCCGGCCCATTAGCAAATTTAATGGTGGTCATTTTAGGCAGGGAGGGCAGAAAGAGCAAAATTGCAGGAGGGAGAAGGCGGGCAGAGGAAAGCAAGGAGACAAGGGCAGGAGACTCTTCCACCCATTCCTCATGCCCACATACAACACACACAGAGTGGGCAGCTGATGGCAGGGGCTGATGGGAGGGGAGGGAAAGACAGTGATCTTTGGAACTCTGAACTCGTGATAAGGTCTTGGTTTTAAAACAAAACCAAAAACACCTGCTGGTAGCTCTGTCAAGTACCATTAGAAGAGGAGGCTGGACTTTGGTGCTCAGGGTCCGCCTCATGACTCACTGGTGTGGGGGGCACTTTCTATGGGGGACAAGTAAGTGCTGGGCTACTCTGCATAAATCTCTGTCCCAAGGTTACACGGACAAATGTCTCTGATCAGTGGGCCCCTGCCCCATGGGGACAATTGTCCAGGGCTCCAGGGAAGAGGAGGAGCAGAACACCTCTCAGAAATGGAGTCAGGTTGTCCTGACTGGATTCAGAGTGTTGTATGGTCAGCTATTGGCTGCATAACCTTGGGCAAGTGATGTCACCTGCAATGAGCCTTAGTGAAGACGGTAACAGTGATAATGTATAATGTGGGCCTTTCCTGTGGGTGTGACTAGGGTTACTACTCAGGTGACATGCATAGAGGGAGTGCTCTTAGCCCAGTGCCCAGCTAGTAGAAAGTGCTGGGTACCTGGTGAGTGACTCCACATCAGTTCACTTCAGGCTCCACCTGGAGTTTCTCCCCTTGCTAAATACAGGAAGACCTTGGTGACTGTTTGGAGCTGCTGCCTTCTCCCTTGGTGTCCCCTTGGAACCTTCTTCTTCTTCTTCTTTTTTTTTTTTTTTTTGAGACAGAGTCTCACTCTGTGGCCCCAGGCTCGAGTGTAGTGGCAAGATCTCGGCTCACTGCAACCTCCACCTCCTGGATTCAAGCAATTCTCCTGTCTCAGCCTCCCAAGTAGCTGGGATTACAGGCGCCTGCCACCACGCCCAGCTAATTTTTGTATTTTTAGTAGAGACAGGGTTTCACCATGTTGCCGACCATGTTGCCAGACCAAGCTGGTCTTGAACCCCTGACCTCAGGTGATCCACCCTCCTCGGCCTCCTAAAGAGCTGGGATTATAGGCGTGAGCCACCGCGCCCGGCCTGGCACCTGCTTCTATGTCTCTTGTGGTCTGCATCCGAATCTCTGCCAAATGACCCTGTGGCCCATATCCTATGTCTCCACCTTGTCAAGGGCACATCCCTCAGCCCAAGTTGTTCTAGAACAAAAGAGGTGTGACAAACAAGAGGGCCTGAAGCTGCCTGGAACCCTCTGGGAGAGAAACCAGCTTTTCAGCTTCGTGGCCTTGCCACGGACCACTGGGGCTTTCTCAACCACCCATCCTACCCGACTTAAGCTGCTTGCTCAGTTCCTGTTTCACAAAGAAATAAGGAAGTGAAGAGATGGGCCGGCCTCTGGGCAAAGGCTAGCTGGGTAGGGGTTTGGGGAGCACCTCCCCATCCTGGCTGTGACGAGCCATGAGGGGCAGGAACGGACAAGGAGGAAACAATTGCTACTGAATCTTTCACATTTCTTTTTTTTTTTTTGGTGCCAAGAGTGCCCAACCACTGATTTGAGGAAGCAGCCAGTGAGTTGGTAAAATTCACTGCTGACGTGGTTTAGCTGGCTGAAGAGTAGCCAGCCCAGCCCCTTCTGAGGTCCCAACTCACACACAGCTGGAACCAGTTGACTGGCAAATGAGCAAAGGTTGACTTAGTTATTTAAAAAAATGAACTGTTAAGTGATTCACACCTGTAATCCCAGCACTTTGGGAGGCCAAGGTGGGAGGAACGCTTGAGGCCAGAAATTTGAGACCAGCCTAGGCAACATAGAGAGACACCATATCTATAAAATAAAAATTAAAAAAAAAATTAATCGGGCATGGTGGTGCATGCCTGTAGTCCTAGCTACTTAGGAGACTGAGGTGGGACAAGCGCTTGAGCCCAGGAGTTCAAGGTTATAGTGAGCTATGATGGCGCCATTGCACTCCAGCTTGGGTGACAGAGCAAGACCCTCTCTCTAAAAATAAAAAACAAAAAAACAAAAGGACGATTTGTGTATGTACGTATCTACCTATCATCTTACCTATGCACTTTTCTATTCGGATTTGAAGCTTGAAGGAACGTAGCTCAACACTGCCATCACCATTGTTGTCATAGCTGTGTGACCTCCAACAGGTCTCCTTGGGTCTCAGTGGGTCATTAGAGGCAGTAAGGGAGTGACAGAAGCACACACTGAAAGCAAGAGCGGAGCCATTGAAGAGCTGAGTCAGTATGCTGCGATTTAGTCCTTGCTCTGGCTCCAACGGACTGTGTGACCTTGGGCAAGTACCTTCCTCTTCCTGGGTTGCTGTTGAAGTTTCCCCATCTGTACACTGAAAGGACTGCACCAGGGTTGTGTGTGTGTGTGTGTGTGTGTGTGTGTGTGTGTTTGGTCATGGAGCTCCTATTCAGGATTGGCTCTGGAATTTTGGGGGCCTTGTGCAAAATGAAAATGCCCGGTGCCCCTTGCTTAAAATTATCGAGAATTTTGAGACACTGACAGGCGAGCATTAAACCAAGCATGGGGCCCTTCTAAGCACAAAAAGGGAATGCACAGGTCCTACACCCGTGAAGCTGGCCCTGCAACTACTTCAAGTACAATTTTATGGGAAGCCCATCAGGGCTACTTCGTGCAGCAGCTGTTTTCCTCGACAGCCCCTGTGGTGTTTCTGAGGCATCTCAGGCTCCTGGGAGCATAGTTGGAGAGACATAAACTAGATGTTTGCTCCAGAGCCTTTCTAGTTTCGACTATTTATATATAAAACTTGGATCCCAGACCTTTTTCTTACCTACCTGCAAAGTTGAAGCTGAGTTGAACTCGTGCTGGGCAAATAACAGCAATATCATTTCTTGTCTGTGTGGCTTCCTGGTTTAGAGTGCTGCCACATCCGGGTCTCATGAGCTTCTCACTGTAACCTCACCAAGAAGGCAGTATGGGAGATTCCAGAAGGGATAACTGAAGACCAGAGAGAAGTGACTTGCCCAAGGCCACACAGCTGGCACAAGTGGGACTCAAATCCCAGAATCTTAACTCCTAGGAAAAGGGGCTTTTCCACATGGCCCACTCCCCAGGCAATCAGCAGGCGAGGAGAGGTTTGCTAAGCCCCATTCTCCAACATTAAAACAAAGTACTAGAGCCCAAGGGGACAGTTCCTAATGATCTTTCATTCCTAACGATGTCACAAGAGTCCCTGTGTATCAGCCCTGGTGTATGTGCCCTGAATGTTTTCCTGCCTGACCTAGAGTTAACCCCTTAAAGCAGGAATGGTCAAGGCTGGCCATCTGGGTCCCAGGGGAGGGAGGAGCTGGGGTGACTGTGAGCCCTCATTCCAGCCACGTTCCAGGGCTGGGTTCTTCCTCCCAGAATGGTAAGCTGGAAGGGGCAGTTAAGGGGAATCAGAGATGAGGTGGAGTCCTGGGTCTCGCACTGAGGAAAAAAGCACATGAGCTGCCTCGGGCCAAAAGGCCTGTGTGAGGGTGTTGGTCAGGTGCCTGGTCTTGCCACCCATGACCTGCCAGAACCCCAGGAGCAAGTGTCAGCGTACAAAGGGAAAGGTCTGGCAGGGTCTGGGGAGGCATTATGGTGTGGATCTGCTTCTCACCAGCGGTGTGATCCTGCTTGAGCCTCAGTTTTCCCATCAGTAAAATGATGAAAGCCATACCACTTGCCCTTTATTTTATTATTATTATTTTTTGAGATGGAGTCTTGCTCTGTTGCACAGGCTGGAGTGCAGAGGCACGATCTCAGTTCACTGCAACCTCCGCCTCCTGGGTTCAAACGATTCTCCTGCATCAGCCTCCCGAGCACCTCGGACTATAGGTGTGTGCCACCACGCCCAGCTAATATTTGTATTTTTAGTAGAGACGGGGTTTCGCCGTGTTGCCCAGGCTGCTCTCGAAATCCTGGCCTCATGTGATCCTCCCATTTCAGCCTCCCAAAGTGCTGTGATTACAGGAGTGAGCCACCACACCTGGCCAGGACTCGCCCTTTCTTGAGAGTGGATTCTAGAGTCCTCTGACTGGTTTAAATCTGGCTTTTTTCATTTACCTAATGAAAAAAGTGACTTAGAGCCACTCTCTATGGGCCTCACTGAGTTCCCTCACTTGTAAAATGGGAATAAGTAAAGGCCCTTCTCAGAGGTTGTGAGGATTAAATGAGAAGATGCATGGAAAGCTTCTTGCATGGTGGCACATAAACACTCAGTAAATGGTAGCCATGATCATGATGATGGTGATGATGATGAAGGTGATGATGACTTTAATTCTATTAGTAGTCCCTGTCTGTGTGGGGTTAGCAGGTGAGGGAGCAAATGACTTAGCAAACAGAGGCTCATCTTTGGGTACTCAGTAAGGCTTGGTCAGGGCTGGGGCCTCTGGATGCAAGCATTGGTGATGGTAACCATCACAGGTCACCCTCACCCTCAGCAGACTAGGCCTGATGGTTCCAGGCCAGGAGACTTTTCTGCCTGGTGCCTTTGCCTGGCACCCTGCACCCAGAACCTTGGGTCTTTCCTTCCACCAACTGTGTGCTGCTTGGCAAAGGTGCTAGCCCCAACTTTTCTGGACTACATTTGACAAGTTTACCAGTGTAGGGCTCCTTTCTCTCCCCTCCACAAGGTTACAATACCTTTTTAGCACAGGCTGGAGGTTGGCTGATTGGGCGTGGTGTGCACGTGCATCTGTGCACATGCGCACACATACTCACATGCATGCCCCCACACACACTCTCAAGCCCACGTGCTCCCCTGCTGAGCTTCTAGGAGCCTCATGTCCCCACCCCCACTGCACCCTCTCTTCTTCCTCCCCCACCACAAAAGCCACAGGTGACAGCAGTCTCTGGCAACACAGCAGACACAAGGCAAAACCCAGAGGCAAGTGTCTTTGTTAGACTGTTTTAAACGTCTTAGCAGGATGTGGACCCAGGTGGCTAACGGCCAATTTGGCCGGAGCAAATTCTTCTCACCACAGTGGGTTCAGAGAATGAGGAGAGGGCTGGGAGGTGGGCTCAGGGACTCTGCATGATGCTGAAGGGTGAAAGAGCTGGAGTGCCGGTTCATCTGGCCCCATCAGCTCTCAACCAAATGTATGTGTCCTTGGGCAAAACCCATCCCCTGTCTGAAGCTCAGTTTTCCTGTCTGTAAAATGGAGAAACCAGATACTGTCCACACAAGGTGAAGGGGCATCCAAGAATGTGGGAGGATTTAACAGCATTGTAGCTGTGGCTGCACTTTGGGAAGTTCAAAGGGCTCCTTGAATGCCAGGGAAGTCTAGAATAGTGACGCACTCCGGCTGCCCAAGTTTGTTTTCCAACCTCTGGTAGGGTCATATTCCAGAGTGCCTCGCCGCATTCCCTCCTACTCCACAGCCAAATTCCTGTGGCTTAACTCCCTCTGCCGTTACTTGGCATAGAGCCCACCCAGGGTTTAGGAATGATGGGTTCACATGTGGGGGGTTGCTGTTTCATGCCCTGACTGGGTGGGAAAAGCTCTGGCTATACCCAACAGGTGGTGATAGGTTTGGACTCTCCTGGGACCATGGCACCCTGGGGTGGTAGGGGCATTGCTCTCTTGTGGTTTTGTTTGGCGGGAGGGGAGCAGCTGTAGCAATCTGTGTTAGGTTATAGGTTAGGCCTACTGAGATCACAGGAGAGAAGAGACCAGCTGGCTCTCCTATCTCGGGGCCTGGGGTTAGGAGCCCAGGGTGTAGTATACAACCCCGGGGTGCAGGGAGGTATCGTCTGGGGCCAAGAAGCCCTGTGTTCCTGGGGCCTGGTCTTGGAGAAGGAGGATGAATGCAAAGGTTTCCAGGTGATAGGCCAGCAGGGACCCTTGGGGTATGTTCAGTGCAGGGTGAGGGCATCTAAGCAAGGGAGCCCCCCATCTAGATGGAGGGTTACCAGGGTAGTCTGGAGCCTCTAGAGACTCCAGCCGAGGATGGCAAGAGTGGAGACCACTAACACAGAGGCCCAGGAGGCGGTGTCCGGGGCCCTGGCGGCCAGGGGCTCTGTGTGCTGTTGAAGCCACTTGAACTCCTCCAGCAGCTGGCGCCTCTGCAGCTCTGGACCCACCTTCTCCCGGATGGTCTGGTAGTACCGATTCAGGTACTGGAGCTGTGAAGGATAGAAGGGGTGAGAGCCTCTCCAAGCCAAGCTGCCAAGAGGTGAAGTCTTGGTGACACCCAATCCCCTACTGTGGTACTCCAGCTGTCACCATGGTCCAGATTGCCACAGGTCCCCCACCATCATCAGGACTCAGGAATTCTCTGGGGCTTTCCAGAGGCAGTTCCCCTCGGTGGCTGTTTCATGTCATGGTGATGTTCATGGGCGGTGGGGTGGGTAGATTTCAGGCCCGGTAATGGGAGTAAGCTGGGCAGGCATTCTTATCCTCCGCTTACAAAATAGGAGACTGAGGCGAAAGAATGGAAGGGATCACTTATAGTTCCAGGCCTTGTAGTGGCTGAGCTCAGAGGCCCAATCTCAGACCCCTCCAGTTATTCACTACCTGGGGTTGGGCAGGCTGGTCTGACTGGAAAGTTCTAGAAGCTCTGGGGTCTCTGATGAGCTGGGGAGGAATGCCCTAGTGTGTGTCTGCAGGTGCCACCAGTGTGGACCCTCCTGGGGGAGGTGAAGGGACAGAGGATGTGGTGGCAGGTAGCAGAGGCAGGAAAGGCCCAGGGTCAGGGAGAAGGCAATGCTGAGGGGCACTCACATGCTCAGGAGACAGCAGGCTGACATCGATGAGGTTCCGGTCATAGGGCACAAATGATACCACTTCAAAGGTCAGGTAGCTCCCTGGGTACTGGGAGTCCACAAGAGAAGGCAGGTAAGCAGGACAGTGAGGGAGGAGGAGGAGCTGGGCTGAAGGGAAGGAGGGAGCACTCCACCCAGAGGACACAGGGAGCTGGGCTTCATCAACCCTGGACACTCTGGGTAGATCTGAGCCTTCTAGAGTCCCTTCTCTTCGCCAGCCCCCTTGTCTGCCACTTAGTGCTCCACCTTTGGTGCTTCCCTCCTGATTCTGGAAATTTAGACTTGAAGTACGCACATCAACAGCACTTAGGGAGCATGATAAATATGCAGATTTCAGGGCCCACCTCCCAAACCTACTGGAGGCAGAATCCTTAGGGCAGGGCCCAGAAATCTAAATTTCAATTATTTTATTTTATTTTTTTGAGATAGGATCTCCCTCTGTTACCCAGGCTGCAGTGCAGTGACGTGATCACAGCCCCCTGCAGCCTCTACCTCCTGGGCTCAGGTGATCCTTCTACCTCAGCCTCCCAAGTAGCTGGGATTATTGATGGGCACCACCACACCCAGATAATTTTTGTATTTTTTGTGGAGATGCAGTTTCACCATGTTGGCCAGACTGGTCTTGAACTCCTAAGCTTAGGTGAACCGCTCACCTCAGCTTCCCAAAATGCTGGGATTACAGGCATGACCCACCATGCCCGGCTGATCTGATGGTTTTATAAGACAGTTTTCCCTGCTCTTGCTAGTTCTCTCTTTCCTGCCACCATGTCAAGATCCTTGCTTCCCCTTCGCCTTTTGCCATGATTGTAAGTTTCTTGAGGCCTCCCCTGCCATGTGGAACTGTGAGTCAATTAAACCTCTTTCCTTTAAAAATTACCCAGTCTTGGGTAGTATCTTTATAGCAGTGTGAGAACAGACTAATACACCAGTTTCTACAAAAAAATACAAAAGTTAGCTGAGCATGGTGGTGTCCATCTATAGTCCTACTTATTTGGGAGGCTGAGGTGGAAGGGTGGGAGGATCACCTGAGCCCAGGAGGTCGAGGCTGCAGTGAGCTGTGATCGTGCCACTGCACTTCAGCCTGGGCAACAGAGTGAGACCCTGTCTCTAAAAATAAAAGAGGTCGGGTGCGATGGATGGCTCACGCCTGTAATCCCAGCACTTTGGGAGGCCGAGGTGGGTGGATCATTTGAGGTCAGGAGTTCAAGATCAGCCTGACCAACATGGTGAAACCCCGTCTCTACTAAAAATACAAAAATTAGTAGGGCATGGTGGTGGGCGCCTGTAGTCCCACCTATTTGGGAGGCTGAGACCACAAAAGATATAGAGGAGAACCTCTATCAATTCATTTATAATCTCAGGGTAGAAAAGAGTCTTTCTGTGCAAGACCAGAAGCCGTGAAGGAAAAGATTAATAACTCTGACTAAACTAAATAGAAAATGGAAACAATGTTTATGGAAACAATGCCATCAACAAAGCCAAGAGATGTGTGACAAATATAGCACATATCACAGAGAGAGGGTGAATTTTCTTATTTACCATGAGCTTTTACAAATCCATAAGACAAAAATAGGCAAAACAGGAAAAAACAGGGCAAAGGACATGAAAAGGCAATTCACTAAAATTAACACCAAATGGTCCACATACATGTGGAAAGATGCTCAAGTCCATCCTTAAAGAAATATAAGGCTGGGCGTGGTGGCTCACGCCTGTAATCCTAACGCTTTGGGAGGCCGAGGCTGGTGGATCACCGGAGGTTGGGAGTTTAAGACCAGCGTGGCCAACATGGTGAAACCCCATTTCTAATAAAAATACACAATTTAGCCGGTCATGGTGGTGCGTGCCTGTAATCCCTGCTACTCGAGAGGCTGAGGCAAGAGAATCACTTGAACCCGGGAGGCAGAGGTTGTGGTGAGCCAAGATCTCGCCACTGCACTCCAGCCTGGGAGAGGGAGACTCCATAAAAAAAAAGAAAAGAAATACAAATCAAAACAACAATAGCATACCATGTTTCGCCTATCAGATTGGCAAAAATTAGTGACTTTGGTGATTCTCAGTGCTAGTGAGTATGTGAGGAAATGGGCACTCTCACACACTGTTGGAGAAAGTACAACCGGTGCAACCTTTCTGGAGGGCAGTTTGACAATATCTATCAAATTACCTATTAAAAATGCTTGTACTTTTTGTCTCTGAAATCCCGACGCGAGATATGTACCTTCTGGATATAGTCCCAAAAGCTCACCAAGATGTTTATACAGTGATGTTGATTTGCAGCATTGATGGTAAATATAGTAAAAACTTGGAAACAGCCTCAATGTCCACAGCTGGTTAAATAAACCATGGGACAGCCACATACTGTTGTTGTGGCTCTTCCACAACCCTTAAAAAGAATGAGGTAGGTCTCCCTGTGCTATTGTAGAGCACTCTTCTAGGTTTACTATTAAGTAAGGGGCAGCCGGGCAGGAAAGGAAGATGCAGAAAAGTATGTATGGTAGAATCCATTTTGTGTGAATTTTCAAAATATATACATAGATAGATACATATGCTGTGTGTGCCTGAAATGTTCTCAGGAAGGAAACTGAGCAAGAAAGATACTTTTTTCCCCTTCTCTTTTCTTTCTTTCTTTTTTTCTTTTTCTTCTTCTTTTTTTAGAGACAGAGTCTCGCTCTGCCAGCCAGGCTGGAGGGCAGTGGTGCGATCTCGGCTCACTGCAACCTCCACCTCCCGGGTTCAAGCGATTCTCTTGTCTCAGCCTCCCGAGTAGCTGAGATTACAGGCACGCACTACCATGCCTGGCTAATTTTTGTATTTTTTAGTAGAAATGGGGTTTCACCATGTTGGCCAGGCTGGTCTGGAACTCCTGACCTCAAGTAATCTGCTCACTTTTGCCTCCCAAAGTGTTGGGATTACAGGTGCCTGGCCCTGATTTGTATTTTTTTGTTTGTTTGTTTTGAGACAGAGTTTTGCTCTTGTTGCCCAGGCTGGAGTACAATGGCATGATCTTGGCTCACCGCAACCTCCACCTCCTGGGTTCAAGTGATTCTCCTGCCTCAGCCCCCCGAGTAGCTGGGACTACAGGCATGCGCCACCGCACCCAGCTAATTTTGTATTTTTAGTAGAGATGGGGTTTCTCCATGTTGGTCAGGCTGGTCTGGAACTCCTGACCTCAGGTGATCCACCTACCTCGGCCTTCCAAAGTGTTGGGATTACAGGTGTGAGCCACTGCGCCTAGCCTTGTATTTCTTTAAGAATGAACTTGAGCATCTTTCCACATATATGTGGACCATTTGGTGTTAATTTTAGTGAATTGCCTTTTCATGTCCTTTGCCCTATTTTTTCCTGTTTTGCCTATTTTTGTCATATGGATTTGTAAGAGCTCATGGTAAAATAAGAAAATTCACCCTCTCACAATGCCATAAACAAAGCCAAGAGATATTTGTCACACATCTCTTGGCTTTGTTTATGGCATTGTTTCCATAAACATTGTTTCCATTTTCTATTTAGTCAGAGTTATTAATCTTTTCCTTCATGGCTTCTGGTCTTACAAAGAAAGACTCTTTTCCACCCTGAGATTATAAATGAGTTGATAGAGGTTTTCCTTTACATCTTTTGTGGTCTCATTGCTCACCTTAAAACTTTGGTCCATCTGGAATTTTATTTTGGAGGTTATTCAGTTTAATCCCCCCAAATGATTAGCCATTTGTTCCCCCTGTCCATTTGCTGAATAATCATTTTTTTTCTTACTGTTTTGCAAAATCAGCTTTCTTGTAAACTAAATTCCCATGTTGTTTATGGAAATAAGAGGGTTTATTTCTGGACTAATTGTTCTGTTTCATTGTTACAGCTGTCTATTTCATCTCCAGTGTCATACTATTTTAGTTGTGGTAGTTTGTGTTCAAATTTGAGAGAGCTGGCTTTTCTTATTGCTTTTTTTTAGATGGGGTTTTGCTCTGTCACCGAGGCTAGAGTGCAGTGGCGTAATCACGGCTCACTGCAGCTTCAACCTCCCTAGGCTCAGATGATCCTCCCACCTCAGCCTCCTGAGTAGCTGGATCTACGGGTACATGACACCATACCCAGCTAATTTTTTTTTTTTTTTTGTATTTTTCGTAGAGATGGGGTCTTGCCATGTTGCCCAGGCTGGTCTCAAACTCCTGAGCTCAAGCAATCCTCCTGCCTTGGCCTCCCAGAGTGCTGGGATTATAGGCATGAGACACTGCACCTGGCCCTGCTCTTCTTTTTCAGAATTTTCCTAGCTATCTTCGCATGTTTATTTTTACAAATAAACTTTACTATCATTTTGTGAAGTTACAAAAATATCCAGTTAGCATTGGAATTGAGGTTGTGTTGAATTTATAGATTAATTTAGAGATAAATGATATCTTCATAATATTGAGGCTTCTCTCCAGAGAGCACCATTTACTTAAATCTTTTTTATGTCCCTTAGTAGAGAGTTTCTCCATGTAAGCCTTTTTAAGTTTACATCTAGGTATTTTATCTTGTTGGCTGCTATTATACAGAATCTTTATTTCTAACAAGTTCCCCTGGTGATTATTATGTGCATTGAGAACCAATGATATAGGGCAGGGATAATGATTCACTTGGTCTGGAGTGGGGCCTGGGCATGGGCATTTAAAACATGAGAAAGCTCTCTGGGTGATTCAAATGTGCAAGTGAGTTTGAAAAGTCTGACTTATGGAATTCCTAAAGAAGACTCCAAATAAATTCATGCCTGCACACTAAATGTCCTTCTCCTTTGATCTTCCTTCCCAAACCTTTCCTCCCATGCAGCCCAAAGTCACTAACGTGCTGCCCACACCTCCAGCCCATCCTGGTGGCAGTTTACCTTGGTCTTTGCTTCTACCACGAGAGCCACGTCTTCGAGACGGATCCCAAATTCTCCATCCTTATAGTAACCAGGTTCTGGGAGACACAGAGATGCTGGTGGCATTAAGCTGGGAGAGGGTCCAAGCCCAGGCTTCCTGTACCTACTGATGAGTGGCTGGAGGGACTGGCTGTCTGGCTGTCCCCTGGCTGTTCCCTGGCTGTTGATTCTGGTAGCCCCACAACTGGTTAGATGCTTGGCTAAGCAGAGGCAACTCATCCCTGTCAGGCCTCAGATCCCCCACAGGGGCATCTGTGACTCACCCTCTCTTCCCTGTAGCCCAGCAGGGAAGACCTAAAAACCCACTTGGGTCCTGAAGGTACTCCCATCTCTCTGGATGCCACTGTCCTGTTACTCCAGCATTTGGCAACTCCAGAGTCTGGATATACCACTGGGTCTACAGCCATACCACCCTGAACGCGCCTGATCTCGTCTGAATATATAGCTGGGAATCAACTCCCAAGGGCAAAAAGATGGTCTTGGCTGAGGGGAGCTGGGGTTAGGGTGGGACAAGTCATTTGGGGCTGGGTGTAGGGGTGGGAATGGGGAGGTGAGTCCCGAGCTGTACTAGTGCCTGCTGTGCTCCTCTGAAGGCTGGTATACCCTAGACTGCAGTTCTGGGCTAGCCCTGCTCTGGGATGGGGTGGTGAGGTAGAGGGGCCTGAGGGCCATACCAATGGAAGTGAACATGCCCTTGGCCATGGCGATGTTGTTGGACTGGAATCCCACTGGCCCTAGAAAGGAAGACAGAAAGATGGTATTAGTTATCCTATACTCACCAGCTTGGAAGTGAGCAGCTTCCAAGGAAGAGCAGGTAAGTGAGGATCCCGGAGCATCTCTATGAGCACAGGTCCATTACATCATTGTCTGCCTGGGCCTGGCACACACCAGATTGGCTCTGGCTTTTATTATTTATTTAGGTATTGAGGGGGTCTTGCTGTGTTGCCCAGGCTGGAGTGCAGTGGCGCCATCATGGCTCACTGCAGCCTTGACCTCCTGGGATCCTCCCACCTCAGCCTCCCGAGTAGCCGGGACTACAGGCACATGTCACCACACTTGGATACTTAAAACATTTCTTTTGTAGAGACAGGGTCTTGCTGTGTTTCCCAGGCTGATCTCAAACTCCTGGCCTCAAGTGATCCTCCCACCTTGACCTCCCAAAGCAGTGGGACTACGGGTGTGAGTCACCACATGCAGCTGGCTCTGGCTTTTATTTCTCTGGGGTCTATATAAGTTAGCCACTAGACTTTGACCCTCTTTCTGGTGCCCTCTGGAATGCCAAGCATCCAGCAGGACTGGCCTGCTGCTGGCATTCCTCACTTACCCTGTGGAGCTGGGTAACCTTGGTTAGATCATGGCATCTTTGTGGGTCTTTGTCATTTCCATACCTGTGAAATGTTCTACCTTCATAGAGAGTATAATAAAAGTGGGGGGGGGGTGCTGGGGAGTGTTGAGGAGACACCTACACTCATGCACACACAGGAAGTTGCCAATGCCGTGGCCTGTCCCGTGACCATAATTGAGCCCAGCATCCCACAAGGCTCTGCGGGCAAAGGCCTCCACCATTCGCCCTGGAAGGGAAGAGAGATTGACCCCAGTCAGCTGGCTTTACCGAAGACTGTCCACCTTGCCCCTTCCTGCTCCACTATCAGAGTGGTGCCCAAGAAGAGGGGCCCCTGAGAGGCCGCTAAGCATGCACTGATGCAATGATGTTGGGTTGGGATGGAGAAGGGCTGATGGATGGAGTTAGTGGTTCCCTCGCCAGACCAGCCCATCACTATCTCCAGCTTACTGTACATTGTATCCATTACCTGGATTGATGCCTCTACTATAATTTCTCCCCATCTGTCAGGGCTTTGCACTTTGACACCTAATTCCTCTAAGAATCCTCCCATAACTGCTGTGGCCCACTGATGTCTCCCACCTCTGAGCAACAGTGTTAGATTAAGAAACTTGAGTTCAAGGCCTGGGTCTCCCGCTAACCTTCTGTGTGACGTTGGGCAAGTCACTTTCTCTCTCTAGGCTGGATTTTCTCACCTACATAAGGGATGGGATGATGACAAAATCCTTGCCCCACCAGCCTCCCAGGGTGATGGTCTGAGTCCTGGTCCTGTGAAATCAGGGCCTGAGGCTGTGTCCATCCTGGTTTCTGAAACCCACCTGATGTAGCAGCAGGAAAGATGAGCCTGGACAAGTCAATATTTCCTATCAGCACACGGGTGTACGCCTCCTGATGGGGAGAGGAAGAGGTGATGTGGAGGACGGGAGGAGGAGCCAGGGGAGTTTCCAGTTGCTTGGCCTGTGGATACATGGTGCAGGGCCCAGGCCTGGGTGTGTGTGGGCAGGGTGGGGGGAGTTGCATCGTCATCTGTGGCTGCCCGGGTTCTGGAAGATGGCCAGCAGAGACTGAAGAGGGCCTTCCCAAAGCTGGGGCTCCATCACGTGCTTCTCTATGGCTGGTTTATGAGGGTCATTACAATATCTACAGGAGACACTTGGTGACGGTGAGCCGAGGCTGTGACTCCCTGGGCTGAATCCTGACTCAGCCACTCACTCTGAGACCTTGGGCAGGTGACTTTAACTGCTGTGTGCCTCAGTTTCCTTATCTGCGATGGGAAGATAACAGGACCTAGCTCCTAAGGTTGTTGGGAGAGGCGGGCAGACTAATGTACAGAAGGTGCTGCCAACAGTGCGCATGCTTCGTGGAAGGTTAGCGCTCTCATTCCTGTGGTTGTGACGGCTGCTGAGTTTTCTTAAGGCCTTTCATGAGGGTTGAGGTTTGCTGACTTGGCAGCTTAGCCTTCCTCTGTCAGGGGAGGGAGGTGGGCTGACAGTGGCCTCTTCTGGTCACTTCCAGAGGCGATGTGGTCAATCCCCATCACCACACACAGTGCATAGGCTTGTCACTTTGTGCAGGACAGCCAGAGGCAGCAGACTCTGCCGCTAAACTGTGAGCTCCTGGGGGCCTGCACAGCATTTTGTTCCTCTCTCTGTGTTTCCAGCACAATGTCTGCCCCAGAGTTGGCCTGCTGCATGCAGCACGACGGCAGCTCGCTGCTCCACCCCCAGGGCCCTCTGGTGTACAGAGACAATGCCTTCGCCTCTGCCCCAGCTGGCCAGCCTGAACACCTCTGGCTCCTTTCCACTGCGGAGGCTTCACTTGTGCTGTTTTCCTCCACTTGGGATGCCTTTCTTTCTTTCTGCTGAGTATAGGGCCAGGCACACAGGCAGCAACAAAAAAATATTTGTGTACTGATTTACCAGAATAGGACGAGGCTCAGCTTGGGCTGAGGCCTTGTCAGTGGCCTGAAATATCCCCAGGGAAGCAGCAGGGAGCACTGGGTTTTCTGGTACCATGTATGACCTTGGGCAAACGACGTAACCTCTCTGTGCCTCAGTTTTAGCCTCTGAAATGGAAGGGATCTTGATTGCTTGGGTGCCCCCTTGAGGGAGGGGGGAGAGGGGAAATCTGGGCCCATGCTTACCTTCTGGAAGGCAGACGGGGTGCCCCAGTGGACTGTTCTGGTGATGTCTGTGGTCCCGTCCCTGTGGAGAAGGAAAACCAACACGTCCTGCTCTGCCAAATGCCTGGGGCTAGTGACTGGGGCCATGTGCTTTCTGTGTGCTTTCCATAAGTGGCAGGGCTGGGATGGGATGCGTGGACGGCAAAAGGAAGAAGACAGCTACCATAATCAAAATCACCTCTTCAGTGCCTATGTGTGAAAGGCCTCTGCAAAGCTATCAAGTTAAAAGCAACTAAGTTGTCTGACAAGTGTGATTCCCTGCCCTACACACTCCTCCCCCATCGCACTCATTTTGGCTGTTTTGTAGATCTGGGTTTCCTTGGGTCTGGCTGGTTCTCAAAGCAAGGCTTCTTCCAGGTTTCCTGGGAGGCAGAAAGGGGATTGTCCCCTTTTTACAGCTGGGGAAACTGAAGTCCAGAGAGATTATGTTATCATAACACTCTCATATTCAGATAGTTATTGACCATTTATAGGACACTTTTGCTGCTCCCCAGGAAGAATGGCAGAGGAGGCCTCATTATCCCCATTTCACAGATGAGGCCATTGAGGCCATGCAACTGTTTCCCTCTCTGAACCTCAATGAAGCCAGGCCTAGAGGAAGCACTGCCTCTCCACGCAGTCCTCTCCATGGCAAACACAGATCTGACCCAGTGATTTGCTGAGTTCCATTGAGGTGAAGCCTCAGCCCCAAGGTCTGACTCTCAACCCTCAGCTGCAGCAGTTGCCACAGGATGGTCCCTGTGATCACGCCTTGGTGAGGGAGAGGGGAGAAATGGTCCCAGGGCCCTGGGGCTCCTCCTTGGGTCATAGGGTGTGGTGGCCTTCTTCTTCACAAGGAAAGAAGAGGAAGTGAGGTGACTATTTCCCCGGCCTCACCCTACTCTGAACACACTTCATTCCAGCAACGCCCCCACAAATTCACTTCCCCTTTGCTCACTGGCCATCTCAAGTACACCCAGCATCAAACTCCTGACCAGCAAAGGCTGCTAAGCTGAGCGTCTGCTACTCCAGATCCCAGAGAGCTGTGCTAAGAACAAGCAAAGAGCCTCTGTTGTTAGCACATTCGCCATTTCCACAGGATAGACACTGGGAAACCATTTGAAACTACTCCTTGCTCCTCCATCAGTTCAGTGCGGCCCTTCTTTTGCCCCACCCCATGCTTCCCACAGTCTACTTCCTTCCTTAATGAGAAGGGAAAATCTTTCAGGTCAGCTCTGCTCAGCTCAACTCTGGTGTGAATGATTGGTTACACGTTTGGAAGGAATAGGGTTAGCCTTTTTTTTTTTTTTTTAACAGAGTCTTGCTCTGTTGCTCAGACTGGAGTGCGGTGTCACTATTGCGGCTCAGTGCAACCTCCGCCTCCCGGGTTCAAGCGATTCTCCTGCCTCAGCTTCCCTTGGGAAGCATGCTCCACCACACCCGGCTAATTTTTGTATTTTTAGTAGAGATGGGGTCTCACCATGCTGCCCAGGCTGGTCTCAAGCTCCTGACCTCAGGTGATCTGCCTGCCTCAGTCTCCCAAAGTGCTGGGATTACAGGTGTGAGCCACCGTGCCTGGCCAGGTTAGCCTATTCTGCATGGCTGTCATGTCTGAGCATTCAGGTTGTACACTGTACAAGGGTAGCCCATCGAAAGGGTTGCTTCTCTCATCTGCCCCCACCTCCACCCTGAACAGTACCATGGGGAAGAGGGGGCTGAGGAGTCTGCATGATGTTGGTGGTGCAGGGTTGTCCAGGGTGTGCACGAGTGGGTGAGAGTAGGGTGTATGTGTTTGTGTAGCCAGGCAGGGACATTGAGTATAGTTGCTCAGACTGTGTAATAATACGTGGACTTAGAAAACATTTTACTTGAGACTTGGCATGGTGGCTAACGTCTGTAATCCCAGCACTTTGGGACAGCACTTTGGGAGGGCAGGGCAGGTGGATCACCTGAGGTCAGGAGTTTGAGACCAGCCTGGCCAACATGGTGAAACTCCATCTTTCTCTCTATATCTATATCTATATCTATATCTATATCTATATCTATATCTATATCTATATCTATCTATCTATCTATCTATCTATCTATCTATCTATCTATCTATATCTATCTATCTATATATCTATATCTATCTCCAGGCATATGGTGGTGAACATCTGTAGTCCCAGCTACTCGGGAGGCTGAGGCAGGAGAATCGCTTGAACCCAGGATGCAGATGTTGCAGTGAGCCAAGATCGCGCCACTGCACTCCAAACCTGGGCAACAGAGTGAGACTGTCAAAAAACAAACAAACAAGCAAACAAACAACCCACACAAAACAGTAAACATTTTACTTGAGCAAAGGAAGTCTTTTCCTAATTCCCACAGAGGTGCTGCCTGGGTCCTGCCACTATTCCAGCCTCTGTGTATTTCCCATTGTGCAGGGACCCCTGTGTGTGAAAATGGGAAGGATGTTTGGGGCTCATTCCAGGTCTCTCCTTTCTCAGATGAAGAATCCATGGCTCAGGAAGGGAAAGCTTTGGCTGACTCTTAGCAGGCTCAGGAGGTCTGAGCAGAGACATCTAGGCCAGGGTGAGGTGAGGGGTACATACCAGTACTGCCCCCCAGAGTCCAGCAGGTACATCTCATCTGAGGACAGCTTGCGGTTCAGCTCCTTGGTCGGGCTGAGAAGGGGAAGAGAATGCTGAGAGGGGCAGCCTAACCCTGCACTGGATCACATGGGGGCCCTTGGTGGGAGGACCTCTGGGGTCTGGGCTTCCAGGCCAGTCCCTCTGGGGGAAGTCATTCTATCCCAAAGGGCCCTGGAAGATAACTCAGCTTCCGTTGCTGCTGTCTTCAGCACAGGTCTGCTAATCTTGCACCCGGCTGAGCCAGGCCCTGGACCCCGGGAGGAGAGAGAGGGTGAAGTCCAGAATGTGAGAGCTGGGAGAGCCCTAGAGACTCCCCAGCCCAGCCGTCTCCTTTTCCATAAGGAGAAGCAGGCCCATGGAGGCCAAGGGGCTTGCACGAGGATGCGCGGTACAGCGGCGAAGAGTTGGGCCTCTACCTGGATGCTTCCTTCGGCCCTTTGTCTCTAACTTCCTGCTGCCTCTGAGAGCAGAGGGCCCCGAGAAGAAGCAGAGCACAGGAAGGGAGGGTTCTTCCAGGGTGGGGCTGCAGAGCAAGAGGTGGTAAAGCGGAGGAGCACCCACCGCGACACTCTAGCCCGAGTGGGTAGGAGGGGCTGGGGCAAGGCAGCCAAAAGCGTGGGAGACACCAGGGGACACCAGGGAGGGAATTCTGGGACATATCAGGCACTCCCTTGCAGGGCACTGATCTCTCCCTGCTGTGCCCATGCCGGGCGGAGGCAGCTGGTCAGCTTGGCCCCCCACATTTCATCAGGCAGGCCTGCAGGGCTTTGTTTTCTATAGGGCCAAACACCTGGCTAGCCTGCATCTTGGGCCCACCTTGGTTGGCTCAGACTGAGTGAACAGGCCTCTCTTCATGTGACCTCGTGAGCTTTAAGCATTAGCTAACATAAGCAACACACGGGAAGCCAGGGAAAAGCATCCAATGGTGTCTCCCTTCCAGGTCCCCTAGCCTCCAGTGCTCAGGCCTTTTCATTACACAGCAACTCCCTACTCCACACTGAGCTCCTCTCCCAGCCCCCACAGGGCTAAGAGCCTCAGACCTCCAATGTGGACTCAGTTCCCAGAACATCCCCTTCCCCTCACCCTGTTCCTCTATACACACAACGGGATCCCCCAACAGGGCCCTAGAAAATTAATTTTCCTCAAGTACCTGTAGTGGGCCAGGGCAGCATTCAGACCACTAGCAGAGATGGTTTCAAAACTGGGTCCAGAGGAGAACTGTTCTTCTCTGGAAAGTACAAGGCAAGGCATGGTCAATGAATCGGCCCCTGGACTGGGCTGGGCCTGGGATATCTAATAAAATCCAATGAAGGTCACGGCTGCCTCTACCAGGCACCATTTGGCTCTCCCAGCCCTCACCTCCTGGTTCCATCTCCCCAAGCCTTGACCTGTCATTTATAGAGGAAGATCAGAGGACACACTGTAGACACCAATTATTCCCTCTCCACCTCCATTTTACGGATAGTAGTGAAGAAACCCAGCTCTTTGTATCTGAAAACTCCCCCAGTCCTGGAAGAGCATCCTGTACCTCAAACCTACAATCCGGGCCCTGACTTGGGCCAAGCATGCCTTCGGGAATCCTCCTCTCTACCTGGTATTCTCAAGTGGTCCAGGGGCTGACCTGGTCTGAGCCACAGCCTCCCCCAGGGAGAGCCAGACCGTGCCTGAAGCAGACACTAGGGGACGCTATTGAGTTGTGGCCCTTCAAGTTGTCCTGCTTTCAGCGGGGCGGGAAATGTAATCCAACGCCCCCTGCTCAACTCCCCCACCAACCAAGAACCTGTCTCTCCTTGTTCTACAGAGCCCTCCCCCACCCAGCCCGCATATGAGGAGGATCTTCCTTCCCGTTAAGTAAGGGGACAAATTCCCCCTCCCTGCCCCCACTGCAACACTAAAAAGGATGGCCGTGGCTCTTCACCCTCGGAACTTGTCCACGAGCTCTGCCCCCGAGAACTCGTCCACTGTGCCTTTGGGCACATTCTTCTCCAGCCAGACCAAGTACCGGATCACAGCCACAGCGTCCCGCACCTGGAGTTGGGGAAGCAGGGAAACAGAGGAGCTGGCTGAGGTCTGATTGCAGCCACAGGCTCCAAGATGATGGAGATCAGATAGCTGCTCCAGGATGTGGAGCTTTAAAAACACTGGCTATTTGATGTCAAAGAATTCTTGTTAGTGTTTATATGTGATCACAGTGTGTTCCTGTTTTTGAAAGAGTTCTGTGTTGACAGCAGAAATGACATGCTATCTAGGATTTACTTTTAAAAGAATCCAGCAGCAGAGGGGGTGGTGGTGGTGGTAATGAACATGGGGTTATAGACAAAACAAGAATGGCCATGAGTCAAGGACTGTTGAAGCTGGGTGAAGGGACACTGGAGATTATGATGCTATTTTCTCTACCTTTGTGTGTCTTTAAAATTTCCTATAAGATAAAGTTTTTTTTTTTTTTTTAAATGAGGTGGTTTATCTTAATTTTAACAAGAATTCTTTTTTAAAAATTGAGCCATCCTCTTGCCAGTGTGAGGAAATCATTACAGCTAACATTTAACACTTAGAATGTGCTAGATGGTGCTCAGAGCAATATACATATTCATTGAATTCTCACAACAACCATATGCTGTAAGATTACTATTATGATCCTCATTTTACAGATGGGGTAACTGAGGCCCAGAGAGGTAAAATGACTTGGCCAAGGTCACTCAGTTAGGAATTGGGTGGAACTGGGGTTTGAACCCAAGGCACCCTAGCTCCGGGGCCTGTGCTCTAAACCACTGTACTATATTGGGGGCAAGGATATGTGGTGCATGTGGGCGCCTGGGAATAATTTGGTGTCTGCTTCTTTATTCCTTCCCCTCCCCTCCCCTCCCTTTCCCTCCTTCCTTCCTTCCTTCCTTCCTTCCTTCCTTCCTTCCTTCCTTCCTTCCTTCCTTTCTTTCTTTCTCTTTCTTTCTTTCTTTTTCTTTCTTTCTCTCTCTCTTTCTTTCTTTCCTCCTTCCTTCCTTCCTTCTTTCTTTCTTTCTTCTTTCTTTCTCTCTCTCTCTTTCTTTCTTTCCTCCTTCCTTCCTTCCTTCCTTCCTTCCTTCCTTCCTTCCTTCCTTCCTTCCTTCCTTCCTTCCTTCCTTCCTTCCTTCTTTCTTTCTTTCTTTTTTTTTCTTTCTTTCTTTCTTTCTTTCTTTTTCTTTCTTTTCTTTTTCTTTCTTTCTTTCTCTCTCTCTCTCTCTCTCTCCCTCTCTCTCTCTCTCTTTTTTTTTTTTTTGACCTAGTCTCGCCCATCAGGTTGGAGTGCAGTGGCATGATCTCAGCTCATTGCAACCTCTACTTCCCAGGTTCAAGCGATTCTCATGCCTCAGCCTCCTGAGTAGCTGGGACTACAGGTGACTGCCACCATGTCCGGCTAATTTTTGTGTTTTTAGTAGAGACGGTGCTTCACCATGTTGGCCAGGCTGGTCTCGGACTCCAGAGCTCAAGCAATCCTCTCACCTTGGCCTCCCAAAGTGCTGGGATTACAGGCGTGAGCCACCACACTCAGCTTGCTTCTTTGTTTCATTGAGGGTTTTCTTCAGGCTCTTCTGGAAGCCTTTCCTTTCTAACTCATTAGGCTGGATACTCCCAAAAGGCCATGTCTGCCTGAACGTGGACTTACGTGGCTGGCCTTGAGGAGGGCCTGCTCCTTGCTGTTCTTCACTGCCTTGGTCATCATCACTGGGGAGTAGGTATCTGTCACGAGTTTCTCCTGTTGGGGGCAGGGAGGAGAAAAGGAGGTCTGGGGGCACAGTAAAGGAGGCACAGGGGTGTTTTCAAAGGACTGGCAGGAGGACCCAGCAGAGGTGAGACTTGCCACCGTTTCTTGGCAATGCTCTCTCCTCTGTGTGCTTTCTCTCTTTCCTAGTTTTCCACGTCCAGCTGAACCTTCTCTCCTTCCAGGAAGGCTTCCTTGATTGACAGTGCCTTGCTTGGCAGTGAACTCCCTATCTTTGGATCCCACCAGCACTCTGGGATGGATCAGAGTCTGGCCTGAGTCAATCAACAGGCTATTCTTTTTTTTTTTTGAGACAGAGTCTCACTCTGTCACCCGGGCTGGAGTGCAGTGGCCAGATCTCAGCTCACTGCAAGCTCCGCCTCCCGGGTTTACGCCATTCTCCTGCCTCAGCCTCTCGAGTAGCTGGGACTACAGATGCCCGCCACCTCGCCTGGCTAGTTTTTTGTATTTTTTAGTAGAGACGGGGTTTCACCGTGTTAGCCAGGATGGTCTCGATTTCCTGACCTCGTGATCCACCCGTCTCGGCCTTGCAAAGTGCTGGGATTACAGGCTTGAGCCACCGCGCCCGGCCTCGACAGGCTATTCTGACAGTGTAAGTTTCCTGTACATATCATGACAGCTACCATTTATTGAACGCCTACCATGTGTCAGCCATATACACTATCTCCTTTAAATCTCCACTGAACGACTCCTGTGAGGTCGGGACTCTTATTGCCATTTTATAGGTGAAGAAAAAGACCCAGATTGGCTAAGTTGCTTGTCCAAAGTCACTGCACAGCTAGTTAGGGGCGGAGCTGGAATTCATTTTCAAGTTTAGCTGACTCCAAAGTCTCTGCTAGATCAGGCCATATACTCTCCAGCCTCCTGACAATTTTATGAACTCTCTGGACGAACATCCCTGTTTCCTATTCTGTCTCTTCCCAATTAGGCCAAGAAGGGAACTCACTGCACAGTTGTTGGCTGACCAGGTGACTGAATGGCTGAGGGGTTTCATCCCACTTTAGATTAAGACTTCTCAGGCCTGGAGCGGAGATTGGTGCCTGGCTTGGGCTGGGGCCTGGTAAACCCACCTTGGGTATCACTTCATAGATCCCATACATGGTATAGCTGGTCCCAATCCAGATCCTCACATCTCCCAATGCGTAGGCCTGGATGCTGTCACGAACTTGACTGTAATCCTCGATTTGCACACACATGGGGCCTGTGCAACTGGAGTTCAGATAGCTCAAGGTTTCAGAGCTAAAGCGACTCTTGTTTGCAAACAACCTGGGTGGGGCGGGAAGGCAAGGAGGGTCCTGAGCATCTGTTAAGAATGCAAAGGACCAGAGGCAGTCACAGTCCCTTTGTTCCTGGAGGTCAAAGGAAGCCAGCCCCAGGGAGCCAAGCAGGCCAGATTTGGGATTCAACAGGGATAGAGTTTTAAAGAGTCAGGAAAAGCCAACAGGGGGTTTTCTAAAGGGTTGTGCTGGGGCAGGCACCAAGCTGATGGGCAACCAGAGGGCTGTACATTAAGGCAGGATCAGTGGTGGGGCATCGAGAGGGTGGAAGTTGGAGGAAGTCCACGACAGCAAACTAAGGAAAAGCCATACCTGATAGAAGAGACTGTGAGCAGTGTGTAGGAATAGAAGAAGGGGTTATAGGGGATGTCACTGGCTCGAAGGTTGAAGAGCCCTGGGAAGAGAATTGACAAGGACTATTTAATGCTGATCTGCCTGAGGCAAGCTTTTCTTTTCTTTTTTTCTTTCCTTCCTTCCTCCCTCCCTCCCTCCTCCCTCCCTCCCTCCCTCCCTCCCTCCCTCCCTTCCTTCCTTCCTTCCTTCCCTTCCTTCCCTTCCTTCCTTCCTTCCCTTCCCTTCCTTCCCTTCCTTCCTTCCCTTCCTTCCTTTTTTTGACAGTATCTTGCTCTGTCGCGCAGGCTGGAGTGCAGTGGCAAGATCTCACTGCAACCTCCACCTCCCAGGTTCAAGCAAGTCTCCTGCCTCACCCACCCAAGTAGCTGGGATTACAGGTGCCTGCCACCACGCCCAACTAATTTTTGTATTTTTAATAGAGGCGGGGTTTCAACATGTTGGTCAGACTGGTCTTGAACTCCTGACTTCAGATGATCCGCCCGCCTTGGCCTCCCAAAGTGCTGGGATTACAGGCGTGAATCACTGTGCCTGGCATTTCTGACACTTTTGCCCTACGGTCTCTTTTGGCCCCCAAAGATTACCAGCAACATGTTTGCATCATCTACCCCTGCATGTTACTCAATTTTTTTTTTTTTTTTTTTTTTTTTGGGAGGGGGGCGGTCTTTGAGATGCTGTTGAGAGTTATGGCTCTTTCCCCCCAGAAAAATGCAGATACTTAGCAGTCAGCACACAGTTCCAGTGGGTCCCTGGAATATCTGAAGCCCAGCCATAGGGATCAGACAAGAAGTCCTGAGCCATACCAGAAAGAGTAGGGTCCCACTGGGTGCTAAAGCTGGGAGTGTGAGTGCCCTGGGGTAGTGGCTAAGTTGTTGGGAGGCATTTGCTGGTCCTCCTCCCCTTAATGAGATGGAAGCACTTTGCTGCCATGGTCAGTTCATTCCTCTGGTGGCCTGTGGGCTGGTACCGGCTTGCTCAGGGCTACCTTGTGTCCTTTTTCTGCAGCCATGAGCTCCTGCCCCCTTACCCTTCTTGGTTCTCACGGGCTGTGGCCATGGAGTTCTGAAGAACTGGTGGGCACACGGTTATTTGGGGAGGAGCTAGCTTTGTGCTACAGGGCCTGGGAGGCTTGGGGCATTGGGGAGACCCAGGCGGCTACCCATGTCTGCAAATCCACACTCACAGGCCGTCTCCTCAAGCGCCGACAGAAGGACGGCAGTTGGGGCCTTCTGATGCTTCTGCATCTGACTTCGGACGCCAGATACTTTCTCCTGCCAAGTGCTCCCTAGAAGCAAAGGAGCCCAAAGAAAGTGTAAGTGACAGACCTTGCCTTTGGCACTTGGTTCCTGGAAGGTCAGCCTTAGAGTAACAGTTTTGCATCCTCTTAAAAAGCAGCAGAACCCTTTCCTCAAACAAACTCTTAATGACATGGGCCCTGCACCAAGATGGGGCTCAAATCCTGGCTTTGCCATTACTGGATGGGTGATCTTGGGCAAATTACTTAACCCCTCTGTGTCTCATTTTGCACATCTGTAAAATGGGGATGAAGTATAGTAAGTATCTGCCTCAACAGGGTTGCTATGAGGATGGAATGAATTAATATTTGTAAAGGACACTCAATGGTATCTTGAGGTGTAGTAAGTCTTGTATCTTTCTGATTAATAAATAAGCATGTAGACTGAGATCAGTAGAGCAGTTCTAGTTGAAGGACAAAGGGGTAGGGCTGGGGCCATGTTTAACCTTCTCCTCTGCGGTAACTGTAGTATTTACTAAGCCACGGGTACTGGTCTAAGTACTCCATGTGCATTGTTCTAATGCTTACCCGTCCCATTTTACAGATAAGGAAACTGAGGCTTCAGAGAGGTAAAGTGATTGTCTAGGGTTTCATGGATGCAAGACGTGGAGCTGGGATTTGAACTCTGGTCTGTCTGACTGCATGGTCCACGCTCTTAATCTGTACAGACACTACTGTCTTGATAACATCGTCAGTCTCCAAATCTGTCCTTAAACTCTGTGTCACAGCACCGTCCTTTCTCAGATGCTTATATCCAGGTTCTAGGACTTTAGTTTTCATCTTCTGTCCCTGCCCCCTGCAAGGTATTCAAAGAATCTACACCAGGCAGGACTAGGAGTTTGCTGGCCGAAGGCCATAAAGAGTCCTAGTTGGGTTCAGATATGAGCGTAAATAACTTAATGACGTGAAAAATATTTCTTGTAAACCGGTAAAACTATTCAACAATGACCAAAGCTTTGGGTACAATACATTTTGCAGGTTTATTTTACTACATATTTAACACATAATTTATGTTATGTGTAAAATACATATAGCATAAAACGTATCATTTTAACCTTTTGAAAGTGCACAATTCAGTGGCTTCCAGCACACTCACAATGTTGTGCAACCATCGCCACGATCTAATTCTAGAACATTTTCATCATCCCCAAAGGAAACCCTGTGCTCACTAAGGAGTCACTCCCTATCCCCTCTCCCCTGAGCCCCAGGAAACCACTAATTTATTTTCTGTCTCTATGGATTTGCCAATGCTGGATATTTCATACAAATGGAATTGTACAATTCCATTGAGAAGGCCAGGGCTTCTCTGACTGGCTTCTTTCACTTGCAATTATGTTTTCAAGGTTCAGGAATATGATACCTTTCTGAGAAACCAAATGAACCCAAATTTCAACGGTCTGGTGCGTACAGGTATCTTTGAGTAGCGAACTTTTCATGTTCTGCCCTTTGCACTCTCCTTTCTCCTTTAAAACCTGCAAGTGGCTGGAAAGTCTCTCTCGTCTCTATAAGCTTATTGAAGCTGAACTCTGTTCTTTAGCTTCCAAACTCAAGCTCCAGGTGCCTTTTTCTTGAAGACTGGCAGTGTGCGATGACTCGGCATCCCCTCACTTTTGGGAAGTGACAAAACCCTTCCAGCCCCAGAAAGGTTTTTCTGTTTTTTCTCCTCTCCTTCCCGACATAACTTTGACTTTCTTTATCTGAATAAGATGAGTTTTATTTATGATTTAACAGTCTTGGATAGCAAGTTTCTTTTAAAATGGTGTCAAGATGCAGAAAGAATGATTCTATAATTTACATCAGAACAGATAAAGAAAAATGGACACAATTTTCACTTGTTTCATCATGGCTGCTATTTTGAAATCTCCCTTCTGCTTTATTGGCTCCTTTCTAAATGAGAAATTGTGTGGACTTGCATGTGGAAAGGGATCTCTTGGCTTGATCACTGTTACTAGGAATCCAAGTTCATTGGCTCATTCAGAATTCCCAGGGAGATAGGAGTGGTTGGTGGCCAAGATACTGATTCATAATCAGTAGCCCGGTCCTGGTCAGGACTTTAGTTACGACTTACAGGAATCTTACAACATACTGTTCTTTTGTGATGTATTTAGATAGTGTCAACAGGGTCAAGGTTATTGATGTTATGTTTTTCTAACTTTCCTGATTGGTCCAGCAAAACCTGAACTGTCATCTGTGCTACAGAATGACTCTGAACTTAGTTATTTACTTATTCTGTCCACTCCTGGCCCACCTGACCCCAGCCATCTCACAAATCTAAATTCTTCATCACAAGAGGGTCACAAGTAAAGGTCTGAATGATTCATTATGAATCAGTCTCTGCCACCAGACAAGCAAATCATATCATGCTTTTTTATCTCTCTTGAAAGGGGTTGGATATTTCCTCTCATCTTTCTCTGTTTTCCTTCTTTCCTCCCTTCCTACTCCATCTTGCTTCAAATCCTAACATTCTTTAATCCAACATTTTCTAAGTATGGTCGGAGGACATTTTGATTCAGGCTCCTCAAGGGGAGGGGGCCCTGAAATCTGCATTTTAAACAAGCATCCCAGGTAACTCATGTGCATGCTAAGGTTTGCAAACCACTGCTTTGGTACCTCTGATGATGAAGTTCGCCACCTACGGAATAGCAGCCGGGACTTGCGTTGCTACAAGTTGGGAAGGAAACTGGGCTTACTGAATCACCTGTGAATGCCTCCTGCAGGGCATAAATGGGTTGATTTGGAACAGGTGGCCTTTCTGATCCCCACACCAGGTCCACAAGGTTGGTTGTGATGGACACCAGCTGTCTGTTAGAGCCTTGGAGGGCCAGATTATAACTCTCCCAGGTGTCTGCAGAGACAGGAAAGAGTCACTTGTCCCTTGCCCATTTACACCTCAGGAAAAAATTGTGATTCAAGCAAAGTTAGTCCTGGTTCCCTTTGCCTCCATTTGCAGCCCAGCTGCCCTTAGCCTGCCCCAGCAGCCTGCCCCCCTCATCCCCCGGCATGTGTGCCCATGCTGGGGTATGTTTCTCATCCTCTTTCTGCTTTCCAAGCCTAATGCCCTGAGCCTACTCGAACACTGACCGCCACAAATTGGCTAAGCTTGTCTTTTACATTGCCAGTGGCTGTGGGTGGTCCTTCTTTTGGGCACTAATTATTTTATCAGGGCTTCAATGTCACAGTCCAAAGGAATGGTGATGTTCTGGCCATTGGACAGGCTGGCAAAGAAGCCAGTTCTAAAGCACAAGCCTTTCAGTACATATTCATAAGGACTCCCCTTTGGGAGAACGGGCTGGCCAGCTGTCTGGGGCCCCAGAACTCAGAAAGTTGTATTCTCAGGGGCCTTTTTTTTTTTTTTTTTTTTTTTTTTTTAAAAAAAAAAAAAACAACTCAGAGGCCCTCCCAACTCTTTTGACCCTTCTAAGCTACCTTCCAGAAGAGGGTTACCATGTGATTCCAGCACCATCATTGGCAGGGTTCCAGGGCACAGAGGATGGTTCTGAGTTCAAACACATTCTGCCTATTCATCCACTGGATCTTTAATGATTCACTGAGTCTTCTAGGTTGGGTCTCTGCACTCATGGATTTTAAAATATTTGTACTGATTCTTTTAAATGTATTTTAATTACACAATTCCATGAATACATCCTCATTGCAAAACATTCTGCAACTACAATTTCAAATGCTCTATCTTTATAGTCTCACCGCCCCTCCTTCTACCAAGGTCCATTTCTTTATATCCCAGGAAAGCTAAGTCACCCTTGTTGGCATGGACAAATTCAGGGACTGAGGGAAGACCATACCAATGGACAAGAGGAAGGGGTCAAAGCCCACACACCCTCCAGCAGGAATCTCGGTGAGGAGCCAGGTGACAATAGGAGTGGTGCCAACTGAAAGAAAGATAGGAAGGAATGCAGAGGTCACCCCCAGGGCCAGCCCAAGGCCCTGCAGCCAGGGGTTCTGTCTGACGGTCCTACCACGTGTGTCTTCCTTGAGATCAGCCTCGAAGGTCAGTGATGGCCTCAAATTTCCTAAGCTCCCCATAGGGACCCAGCATGGTCCTACATGCATGCTCTCACCTATATCTTCCTGAACCTAGTCCAGGTCCCAAGACTTGGGGGACAAATCCATGCAGCCTTCTACCTTCCTTATGGAGCTCCCAGTTGCAGTCCATCTGCCGCTCAGCCTGAGTCCAGTAGCGACTGTCGGTCCAGACAGCTGCTTTCTTCATGGTCACCACTGCAGTTCCTGGGGCAGAACAGAGAAACTTGCAGGTGAGGGTGAAGGGGAGGAACGTGGCATTAGCTGATGGATGTGCAATGCAGTGCTGGCTCTGAGAATGCCACGAGGGGCCTCTGGAAAGAGATTCTGTCCTCCATTGGAAGGAAGTGAGGAAGGAGATGTTAAAAAGAGCTATGGGGGGAGCTGGCAGAAAGGTGTCCTGAATCAGGCACCTCTGCTTTGTGTCGAGGGCTGCTTGTGGACTTTCAGCAGAAGTGAGGTCAACTTTTGGCTGCAAGTAGGTGCTCTCAGGAAAGATGGGGCTCAGCGTAAAGACTCGGTGGCTGATCGGGACACTAAGGCAGAGGCTCAGCTGAGGACTGGTGGGGAAGAATAATCCAGAGATTTTGGCAAAGGGAAAAAGAGCCTATGATGCACGAGGCAGGGTAGTTTGAAGCCCAAGGAGGAACATTTGAGGATCAGAAAAGGAAACTTGGATTTCATTCAATGGGCCAGGATCACGGTACGAGGCCCCTTCAGATACTGTGATCTCATCAAGGGCTTCTGTTTGTGTCTCATTTGGCCATGTGAAGTGATGTTGTCCATAAAGCAACTGGCAAAGGAAAGCTTTGTCCCCAAATGAGCCCTCATGTGAAGGGAATCGGCAGATTCTTAGTGGTTAGAGGTAGAAGTAGCAACTATTCAGAAATGGAGCCCAGGAGTGCCAGACTGGGCCTGGCTGCAGCAGAGGTAATGAGCATGGGAAGGCAGCCTCTGCCTCATTTCTACACAGAAAATGGCTGGTGGGCTATGAGATATGTGCCCTGGGGAATATGATGGCTTTGGGCTGGTGGAGGGAGACGGAGAGAGTAGAAGGGTTTTCTCTACAGTAGGTTCTGGGGTCCCAGATGCTGAGACACTAGCCACATTAGGTCCTCTGTGACCACCTCTGGATCTACCAACAAAAGCAATGGGGCTGGGTAATGATTGTCACCTGCAGACCCTGTAAAGCCTGTAATCCACGCACGCCTCTCGTCATGTTGGCCGATGTACTCGTTCTAGGAAATCAACAACACCATCATTAGCCTTTTTCGTGGTGTCAGATCCCACATGAAAGGCCCCCAACCACATTCCAGTTATTTCTGTCTGTCAGCTCCAACCCCTTGTCAGCTACAAGCCCAAGCACACCAAGTGCCTCTTCCAGGAAGCCCTCTGTAACTCTCCCAGCCTTCAATATCTTCCCTTCCTTTCAGCAACCGTAACTTTTGCAATTCAACACCCCCTGCCCCGCCCCATCCACACTGGACTCAGTGCAACACTGGACTGTTCTGCAAAGGAGCCTTGTTGCCCTGCCCTGCAAATTCTATGCAGTCTAGGGTCCTGTCTTTTGGTTCATTTGGGATTTCCCCTCCAGCTAACCCTTCTCCCTCCTGAGTCAAGCACAGTAGACTGGGAACATCATAACTTCTGCAAAGGGCTTTACATATTATCATATTTTGATCCTCATAATCCTTGGAGATAGATCTCATTACAGACCCATTTCTCTTTGCAGAAGAGGAAACTGAGGCTCAGAGAAGTTCAGACACTTACCCAACATTCTTAGCCCTTCCCAACATGTAGGAAAACTAATTCAAACAAGCTCATTGACACTGAAAATGCCCTCTCTCCCAAATGGGCTGGTGTTGGAAAGGTGGATGGTATGGAGGGTGGAGCTAGTGATGGGAAACGGTGGGATGGGTGCCCCCCTCCACAATCAACCCCGTACTCCCATAACCCAGGATTTTGGATCATTTTGCCACTCCATTCCACAGAGTATGGGAAGGCCTGGGCCAGAAGGGAGCTTAGAGTTCTTCCAGTCCAATTTCCAGCCCACCTTCTAACCTCCTAGGGCAGGGATACCCTAAACATTCATTCTGGATCTGCCTTCTAGGAATTGATGAAAATTGATTCTGAAGTTGTTTATAGTTTAATTTCTTGAGGTTAAGGAGGTTTGGCAATGTCTCCCTGCCTATGTAGAAGGATACATTCTTTCAGTTGCCCTAAAACTACCATGTCCATGCTCTCCACTTCCCTCCCTTTGCCCGTCAGATCCTTTCTTTGCCTTCATCTTCTGAGTTTTAACAGCTACTGTTTGTGGTCTCTGACCCAGGGTATCAGAGAGAAGGGGGAGAGAAGCTGTCTCTTACCATGTGAGCATCCGTGTCTGGGATGATGTAGGCCGAGAGATTCTGGGTCTGCATCTGCTGGCGGAGGGCTGTGAGTGACACTGTGGTGTTGACCACAGTAACTGGAAGGTACTGACAGATGACAAGAAGATATCGAGACACAAACAAACAGATACACATGTTGCTTAAAGAAAATCACACATGGGCCCCTGGCCTCCAGAAGAACCCCCAGCCTCTCCTGAAGCAGAGGTTGGGGAAAGTTAGGCTGACCTGACTTGGGAAGGGTTGGGGCGGCAACTGATGTTACCGCTTAGTCTAGATAAAGATGCCTGGGCTGGGTGGAGATGGAGGTGTTGAAGAGTTTGGAAAGGGACCCCTTGTGACAGTAACGGGACCTGAGTCTGGGATGCGGGTGTGGGTGAGAACTGCAGGGGTCTGAGCTCTGGCACTGGGCCAGGCCATGCAGATGGTCCTTCTTTGGCTACCTGGGGTAGGGTTGTCAGATTAGTAAATAAAAATACAGGACACTCACCTAGTTATGTTTGCATTTCAAATAAACAATGTATAATGTTTTAATGTAATACTTACATTAAAACATGCACAATTTGGGGTATACTTGCAGTAAATTCTTATTTGTTATCTAAAATTCAAATGTAACTGGGTGTCCTGTATTTTATCTGGCAACCTTCCCTTGGCAGAGCTTTTTCAGGTTGCCACCCACTGGTCCCAAATGGCAGAGGAGAGTGAATGAATGCCCCCAACAGTTTGAGATATTGCCCAGAAAGACCCTTTCCAGACCAGTTCTCTATTTCTTTACAGGTCGTTTTAGCTTTAAAACGAAAAGCATGTTTTCGTTTGTGCTGTTTTGCTTTCTACTCCACAATATATCCATGTTTGTTTTAACATAAAAGTAATGTGATTCGCCCACCCACCTGCCTGCCCTAGGGGGTCCCATAAAGTTGATATTGCTAGCAGATGTACTGCGTTTTTCCCATGGCTTACAGTGCTGCTGGCATGCCTACCCCTTAGCCCCTACTCTGATTGTAGAAAGAATCACTCTGCTCCCCAGCTAGGAAGCTGACTACTCAAGCCCCTTCTGCGGGACCTTTTCCTCATCTTCACACCCTAGGCCTCCCTCTCTTGCCCTTCCTTTGGCTTTTCTTTGGTTTTGGTTTTGTTTTGTTTTGTTTTTGAGACAGTCTCGCTCTGTTGCCCAGACTGGAGTGTAGTGGCACGATCTCGGCTCCCTGCAACCTCTGCTTCCTGGGTTCAAGCAATTCTTCTGCCTCAGCCTCCCAAGTAGTGGGGATTACAGGGACCCGCCACCATGCCTAGTTCATTTTTTTTTATTTTTAGTAGAGACGGGTTTCACCATGTTGCCCAGGCTGGTCTCGAACTCTTGACCTCAGGTGATCCACCCGACTTGGCCTCCCAAAGTGCTGGGATTACAGGTGTCAGCCACAGTGCCCGGCCTCCGTTGGCTCTTCTAACCCCTGTCTTCCTCCCTCTTCCCTTCTGTGCTTCTCCTTTTGCTGTCACTCTAGAATTTGTCTTTTTTTCCTCCCATCTTCCTAGCCTCTGCCTGGCCTGAGCCAAAGGCCAGCTAGGGCCCTCCTGCCCTCCTCCCACCTCCTAGCGGGGTTTCCCAGACCCAGATCAGCACGGAAGCAGATAACCTGCTGCGGGGAATGAGTGGGAGGGAGGGGAGGGCACTGATGTGGAGGGGAGGGAGTGGAAGGGGTAGGGGCCCCAGAGTCCAGAAATCAGGAGAAAGCCTGATAGGGGGAGGGGCTACCAACTGAGCGAATGGGGGATGGAGAAGACGATAGGGCACAGCGGGGGTGCCTCGATGCAGGGGTGAGTGGGGCAGGGTGGCGGGGAGGTGGGCTGGGCGGGAGGGGGCTTGTGCGCAGGGCGGGAGCGGGGGCGGGGGCTACTCACAGGAGGGTTGGTGGAACAGTTTCTCACATCCTGCCCTCCAAGATCCGCTGGCTTTGGGTGGCCCCAGGCACAAGCTAGAAGCCCGGAGAGAAACCCAGGGTCATTTGGGGACCAGCTAGTTATTAGAGAGGGAAGGACCTCAGCCCGCCCCGCAGGGCCTCCGTCCTTTGAAACGCACGAAGCTGGCCAGCTCTACTTGAGGATAAAAATAATCACATTTCATAGGAAATCAGGTTGAATTGGATAGCACCCTGGGTCACAATCAAAGAAATCTGTTTCATAGACAAGTGATTGCCACTTTTGGATGGGTTTTAGTGCTCATTAAATCAATTTTTCTTCTAATCTAATTGGGTCTTTTCAGGGTTTAGTGAAGTGGAAAAGTTGTGTGTAAATTAAATTTTTGTTATCAAATTTTCTTTGAAATGCTCTAGAGGATCACACTAAATAATCACCCCACCTTCATTTTAGCCTTTTATAAATCTAATTGTATAATACACTGGGTTGACTTCAATTCAAGGCCTGCTTGCACTGTTTCTTATAGTCCAAATCTTTGCCTGTCGTTCCAGGCTCATTTTCAATATATTAGACAGAAATCCCAGTCTTCCATGGTGGGGAAAGGTGGTCTAATTAGCATTTAAAGACACCCTACTATGTGCCAGATACTGAACGCAGCAATTCACCTACAGTATCTCATTTGATATTTGTGACATCCCTATGAGGTAGAAATTATTGTTCAGTTTCTGCAGAGGAGCAAGTCAAGGCCCAGAGAGATCTGGTAACTTGTCTAACTTGTGCCACCAGCAGTCAGTGGTAGAACAGGGATTTGAACCCAGGCCATCTTAATACAAAAGAGGTGAGTGTCCTTTCTGTCCTCCCACTCTGCCAAGTATGAGAGGTGGGCCTGGAAAGGGTGATGCCACAGAAGGGACAGAGTATATGGAGATCTAGTTTCCAGTTAGGGCTCTGCCCCAAATTTAGAGTGACTCAAGAGTGACCCCCCCAATATTGAGCAAACATCTAAGCGCCTACTGTGTGCCAGGCACTGGACTAAGTTCTCCAGGCTCTGGACCTCTGGAAAGGAGGGGCTTGAATTAGACAAAGTCCCTTCCTGCCCTGAAAGCCCAGTGGTCTCTGATAGTCCTTGCCTCTAACCCCTCTGTCTTTTAGGGAGGGATTTCCCTAGAGGGTAATGGGGTCCTGAGTGTGGGGAGACGTTACACTCCCCCTGGCCTCACCTCTTTTTTTTTTTTGAGACAGAGTGTCTCTCTGTCACCCAGGCTGGAGTGCAGTGGGGCGATTTCAGCTCACTGTAACCTCTGCCTCCCGGGTTCAAGCGATTCTCCTGCTTCAGCCTCCCAAGTAGCTAGGACTACAGGCATGCACCCACCACACCCAGCTAATTTTTGTATTTTTAGTAGAGATGGGGTTTCACTATATTGGCCAGGCTGCTCTCAAACTCCTGACCTCAAGTGATCCACCTGCCTCGGCCTCCCAAAGTGTTGGGATTACAGGCGTGAGTCACTGCACCCAACACCCCTCCGTACCTTTTTTTTTTTTTTTTTTGAGATGGAGTCTCCCTCTTTTGCCCAGGCTGGAGTGCAGTGGCATGATCTTGGCTCACTGCAGTCTCTGCCTACTGGGTTCAAGCAATTCTCCTGCCTCCACCCCTTGAGGAGCTAGGATTACAAGTGTGTGCCACCATGCCTGGCTAATTTTTGTAATTTTAGTAGAGATGGTGTTTCACCATGTTGGCCAGGCTGGTCTCGAACTTTTGACCTCAAGTGATCCACCTGCCATGGCCTCCCAAAGAGCTGGGATTACAGGCATGAGCCACCACACCCAGCCACACTTTTGAGTGGGTTGAGCTACAGATGCAAGGAGGGTGGCTGGGGTTCATCACCATGAACGCTCTGCGTGATTTTGTCTTGGTCTCATAAACTCAAGGATCAGATGTGACTCATACTGTTTATTTAAGAAAATGAACACCCATTTCTGTAGAAACAGATCCCTGGCAAAATGTTGGCACTGAGATGCTAACATAAGAAGCGGGACACAGCCAACTTATGTCTCTCTGGACACCAGAATATGCTGTTCTCTGAGGCAGCAAAGCAGGGGTTCCCAAGAGTAGGCTCTGCAGCTGAATGACTCTGTGGTCCCTGGCACAAGGCCTGGCTCTGGGTAGGTGCTCAGGAACTGGACACTGAGTGACTGATCAGGCCCTGCTGACAGATAACAAAGAAAGGAAGGCTAAGGTGGGAGCGCTGGGCTGGGCACCTAGTTGAGGACAGAGAGGGTGCCGCAGGAATGATGAAGACTCTCTCCCTGACCAAAGTTTAGTTAGGCTCCCCCACAGCCTCTTCTCCACTTGGCCTTGACCTTGGCCTTCTGTGTCTGTCCTGCCCTTGCCAGGCCTGCATCACCCAGTCTTAGCAAGAATCTTGCTAAGTCAGTTTAGACACCCTTGATATCTGATCACTCTGGCCTGCTGTCAGCAAGAATCCTGTTCAGTCGGTTTAGCAAGAATCCCCCTACCCTTGCTATCTCCTCTTAATACTTTTCCATCCACTGACCCCTTCACTCTGCTCCTTGGCTACAGATCCCTGGAAGTCTTTTCTGTAATCAGAGTTGAGTCCCATCTCTCTCCTCTATTGCAATGCGGTAGTCTTAAATTAAGTTTTCCTTACCGTTTTAACGAGTGTCAGAATAATATTTTTTCTTTAACGGGGGAATGTAAAGGTGCCAAACCAGACTCGATCCAAGTCACGAGGGCCCCCAACACTGGCCCTGAGGTGCCTCTTCCTCAAGTCAGAGAGAGGAAGCAACAGAAAAAGAGACTCGTGCCCCACCCCTCACTCCAACCCTTTCTGAGCTCAGAGGGGAGAGGTCAGAGGTGCCTTCCAGTGGAAGCTAGGATGCACATACCACAGAGGAGGACCAGCCAGGGGCAGCAGCCCCAGTGAGCCCGGGCCATAGGGTCTCCAGATGCAGGCGCTGGGTGGATGGAGGGACAAGGGAGAGAGGGAGGGCTCTTTCCCCGGCCTCTTCCTTCAGGCCTTTCCTGGGCGCGAGCAGACAAGGGGTGGGGGCTGGTGTCAAGAAGGAGGCGTCTGGCTGCTGGATGGAGAGTGCCTCTCTGGTCTTTTGTTTTGGAGGGCTCTGGGAGCCAGGGTGGGCAGAGGAGCTTTGGGCTGCCCGAGGCGGACTCTGCAAGTTCCTAGTTGTTTACGATAGGGTGTGAGGCTATCCTGGGCAGAGTCCAAAGATCTCAAGAGGCAGAGGCACAACAGCTGGTCTCAATCAGCCTGCTTTTCCCAGCCCCCTCTCAGCAGCCGAGCCCCCGCCATTCCTTAATTTGGTCCCCTCCCCTCCAGCAAGCTGATTCCCATTAGCTCCCACACTCTGGGCTCTGGCTCCAGCACCTGCTTTTGCTGTGGGGATGGAGATTTGCCTCCTGCTGCTGCTCCTCCTCCTCCCCCCTCTTCCTCCTCCTCCTTTTCCTTCTCCTCCTCATTTTTCCTCCTTCCCCTCATTTTCTGTTTTCCTCCTCCTCTTCCTCTTCCTCCTTTTCCCTCTTTGTCCTCCTCCTCTTCTTTTTTCCTCCTCCTTCTCCATTTCCTCCTCATCCTCCTTTTTCCTCTTCCTCCCCCTCCTTTTTTGCCTCCCCCTCTTCCTCCAAGCTGGCTGGAAAAGCCAGTGTCCTCTCTTCTTGCAGTGCTTGGCAATTCCCACTGTACCCCTTGGGAAAGTTGGTTGTGACTGGAGAGTTACTTTCTTGAGCTGGGATGAGTCCCCCCAGGAGCGCCCACTCTGAGGAAGTGATGCCAGCTCTTCCCTTGGGATCTGGGGAGTCCCATTCCACTGCATTTTCTGAACCTGCACTCTGGGGAACCGAGGCTGTTAGAGTCACTCACACCTGGGAGGAAATGAAAGCCCAAAGATGCCCCTATCTAGAGGGTTCGAAGGATGCCACTGAAGAGGGAAGAAGACCCAGAAAGGGGAGTTTGGGCGCTCTGAGAAGACTAACTTGGTGAACTGGAAATGCTCTTTCTGCCATAGCTTCTAGAACAGCGATTTGGTTACCCCGAAGTGTCTCCCCACGAGGGAAGTGGAGAAGCTGAGGCCTGCCTTGTCTTCACGCCCAGCTGAATCAGAGGGCAGCATCAAGGCAGCTCCTAGTAAATGCTCTACAGAACCCTTGCTCTTTGGGCTCGAGGAAGGCGATGTCCCAGAGAGGAATGCTTTAGAGAGACAAACAGACCCAATGGGGTTGGGTGCTCACCTAGCCTGGAGGGCCCCAGAGGCAAACTGCCCATTCCTTTTGTTTCTATTTTTATTTTTGAAACAAGGTCTTATTCTGTTGCCCAGGGTGAGTGCAGTGGCATGTTCTCGGTTCACTGCAACCACAGGCTCCCGGGCTCAAGCAATTCTCCAGCGTCAGCTTCCCGAGTAGCTGGGACCCTAGGTGAGTGTCACCATGCCTGGCCACCATTCCTTTTGTTTCTATTTTTAATGGATTTACAGTCTGCTTATGTCCACATCAAGTTTAAAGCAACTTTCAACAATCCAAGAATGACAAAATAGGCCATTTTGAAGAGGGAAAGAGGACCTTCATGGGAGTCTTCAAAGGGGCAGAGTCAAAATGATTGAGGTGGCTCAGTGAACTTCATTCTCAGGAATAAAAGCAGAGGGCAGGAGCCCACAGCCTCAGAGGACAGACCAGGAACAAGGAGAACTTGAGAATGCTGTCATTCAATAACTGCTGAAGCTCCTGCAGCCTTTTCCCCAGGCTCCTCTCTCCCATCCCTTCCAGAGTTGGTAATGAAATTATTCCCAGAGACCAGAGCACTGGGAAATGCCCCCTCAAAGCCGCCTCCCTGCTCTGTTCACTGTAGTAGCCATCCTGAAGGGCAAGCAGGCAGAGCTGATGGGATTGTGCATGGGAAGACCCCTGAAGATAGCCTTTGAGGACAAACACAGTCCTGTTTTTCTGTCAGTGAATTGAGCCTTGAAACACTGACTTGGAAGCCATCTGCCTGAGTTTCAATCCCAGCTCTGGCACCCACTAGCTGTGTGATCGTGGAGAAGTGACTTTATCTCCCTGAATCCCCAGTGTCCTCACCTGTGAAATGGAGTAATGATAGTACTAACTTTTTAGGGTTGTTATGAGGATTCAATGGGCTAATATTTGTGATGCTCTCAGAACATGCCTGGCGGAGACAAGAGTAAATGTTCTACAAATGTTCGTTAACTCACATACTAGAACTAAATAAAGCCAGTCTCATCTGTACTTTGTTCTTTCTCTCCCTGGCATCCAGCACTCCTGAAATGGCAGTTGTTATAGCAAAGATCAGCTGAGCTGAAGGGCCAATCCCTGAAGCAAACAAATTAAACAGGGATTTCACCCGCATCTTCTGGACTCTGCCCAGGGATGGTCCCCACGTAATACTCAGCCCTCTGGTTTCATACTTCTGGGTCCCAGCCTTAGCCCTGGTGGCAAAGATAACTTCACTTGCCTTCATCAGCTCCTTCCTTATCTTCCTATTTTGAAACCACTGTCTTTACTCTTATCAGTTGAGAGACTTCAACCCAAGTTGACAACAGGCTTGAAGTGGAAAGAAATGATTCAAGGTGGGGAGGGTTGAATGGCCGAGTCTTTGCATCAAAGTTGTTTGGAAGATGCATGCATCACTAGAGTCTTGTTCTGGCCTGCTCACGCAGTGGACTTCTGCTTGTTTTACTTTTTGGTCCAAGGCTAGCCTAAAAGCCAAATTCTGAAATCGGAGGTGATCTTCTCTAGAGTACCTCCTGTCTGTGCCTCTTATTTTGCATCCTGATGCCACCCCAGGCTTGTCACCCTGACTTACAACATGAGCCTGCCCGCTCTGGGCACCAAAGCCTCCTTGACTTCCATCAGAATACACCTTCCTGACTTACATGTTCTCTTGCCAGGTGACAACCACTAGGTGTCCTGAATCACAGATGAGGTCACAATAACAACTCATGTCATGAGTATGAATGAGAAAATGCATATAAAGTGATGAGGAAGCAGGAAGCTCTAGCACCAGGGATACAAACAGCTCTGCTGTGGGAGCCCCAGGGAAGGGTAGAACCTGGAGGAAGGCCAGGAATCAGAGAGGTGGAGTGAACCTTGGCAGTAGAGGTGCAGAGATGGCATTGCAGGAGGTGGTCACAGGGAAGGACAGCAGTCTAGGGGCAGATTGGCAGCAGTAATGTGAAAAGCAGCCTGAGGAAGCACAGGTGGACAGCGCTATGGCCTGGAATAGCTGGTGGCAACAGGGAAGTCAGAGACCCAAGGGGGATATGAGCCCTGCAGAGCATCCCCTGGGGATGTCCCAAGTTACTGAGGATGAAATCATGAAACGATACCTAAGGTTCTGCAGTTCTGCAGGTGGGAAGGAGACTTTTGAGCCAGCACATGCCCAGTCATGTGACCTCAGAGGCTGAGGGACTGGGGACGCTTGGCCTCGTGGGCACAGCATGTGATCTCTGCTTCCAAATTCCCTTTATAATCTCCCATCAGATTCCAGCATCTCATGCTGGCAGACAGGCAGGGTTCTCAGCAGGAGAAGAGAAGACAGACTTGGAGAAAAAAAGTGGCTTTGCCTAGGTCCAAGCTGACCTGTGGCAGAGCTGGGACTCAAACCTGGGTCTGGGGAACTTAAAAGCCCATGCTCTGTCCATTGGGCCTCATTGTCACCCCAATCTGAAGATCCTCCATGGCTCCCACTCCCTCAGGGTAGAATTCAATATCCTCAGCTCAGTGGCCAAGGCCTTCCTCCCTATCATTACCCATCTCTTCTTGTCCACATTCTCTCCATCCATCAAAGTCCAGCACAAAAGTCATCTTGTCTACCAAGCCCTCATCACCTCAAATTCATCTTGGAGACTTCCATAACATTTTATGGGAGCTTCTATTTTCAAAGACTCACACTGACCTTTTTCTTTCTCAACAACTCTTCTGTCTTAGGTCACCCATCCCCAAGGGCAGGAGCTTGCTTTTTATAAATGTTTAGATCCGGGACAGGTCCTGTCCAGGACAGAGCCCAGCAAAAAGCGGGCTCAACACAAGTTTGCGGAGTTGATGCATTAACTCCAAAGTCCAAAATTCAAAGTCTCATCTGGAAATGAGTTCCTTCCACCTATGAGCCTGTAAAATAAAAAACAAGTTATTTACTTCCAAGATGCAATGGGGGGATAGGCATTGAGTAAACATTTTCATTCCAAAAGGGAGAAATTGGGCAAAATAAAGGGCTACAGGCCCCATGCAAGTTTGAAACCCAGCAGGGCAGTCTTTAAATGTCACAGCTCCAAAATAATCTCCTTCAACTCCATATCCCACATCCAGGCCACACTGACACAAGGGGTGGGCTCCCAAAGCCTTGGGCAGCTCTGCCCCTGTAGCTTTGCTGGGTTTGGCCCCTGTAGCTGCTCTCACAGTTGTTGAGTGTCTGTGACTTTTCCAGGTGCAGGGTGCGAGCTGTTGGTAGATCTACCATTCTGAGGTTTGGAGGACTGGGGCCCCCTTCCCACAGCCCCACTAGGCAGTGCCCCCAGTGGAGACTACATGGGGGCTCCAACCCCATGTTTCCCCTCTGCACTGTCCTAGCAAAGGTTTTCCATGAGGGCTCTGCCCCTGTAGCAGGCTCTGCCTGAGCACCCAGGCTTTCCTATACATCTTCTGAAATCTAGTCAGAGGCTGCCAAGCCTCCTTCACTCTTGCACTCTGCACACCTACAGGCTTAATGCCACATAGAAGCTGCCAAGGCTTACAGCTTACACTTTCTGAAGCAGCAACCTGAGCTGTATCTGGGGACCTTTGAGCCAAGGCTGGAGCTAGAGTGGCCAGGATGCAAGAAGCAGTGTCCAGAGGCTGTACAGGGCAGCAGGGCCCTAGCCCTGGCCCATGAAACCATTTGGTCCTCCTTGGCCTCAGAGCCTGTGATGGGAGGGGTTGCCTCTTAGATCTCTGAAATGCCTTTTTTAGTTATGCAAATATCTCTAGCAAGTGGTTACCCCACAGCCTGCTTGAATTCATCCCCTGAAATTGGGCTTTTCTTTTCTACCACATAGTGAGGGTGCAAATTTTCCAAACTCTTACACTGTGCTTCCCATTTAAATAAAAGTTCCAACATTAAGTCATTCCTTTCCTCCCACACCTGAGCATAGATTGTTAGAAGCAGCCTGGTACCTCTTGAATGTTTTGCTGCTTAGAAATTTCTTCTGCCAGATACCCTAAATCATCAATCTGAAGTTCAAACATCCACAGATCCCTAGGTCATGGACACAATACAGCCAAGTTCTTTGTTAAGGCATAACACAGGTGACCTTTGTTCCAGTTCCCAATAAGTTCCTCATTTCAATCTGAGACCTCAGCAGCCTGGACTTCACCGTCTACATCACAAACAGCATTTGGGTCACAACCATTTAACAAGTGTCTAAGAAGTTCCAAACTTTTCCTCATCTTCCTATCTTCTTTGGAGGCCTCCAAACTCTTCCATCTTCTGCCCATTACCCAGTTCCAAAGCCGCTTCCACATTTTCAGGTATCTTTATAGCAATGCCGCACTTCTTTGGTATCAATTTTCTGTATTAGGCCAACCTTGGATTGCTATAAAGAAATACCTGAGACTGAATCATTTATAGTGAAAAGAGGTCTGATTGGCTTGCAGTTCTGTGGGCTGTACAGGAAAGCATAGTGCTGGCATCTGCTTCTGGGAGGGCCTCAGGAAACTTACAATCATGGCAGAAGGCAAAGAGGGAATAGGCATCTCACATGGCAGGAGTGGGAGCAACAGAGAGAGTGGAGAAGGAGGTGCCACACACTTTTAAACAACCTGATCACTTGAGAACTCACTGAATATCATGAGGACAGCACTAAACCATGAGGGATCTGCCCCGTGACCCAAACATCTCTCCCCAGGCCCCATCTCCAACATTGGGGATTACATTTCAACATCAGATTTGGCAGAGACATATATTCAAACATTATCAGTGATTATGGTTCAGGAACTTTGCTAGTGAGAACCAGTGGATCTGGCTAGAGCCCTGTGTAGGCCAGTTAGCTTGGTTCACTTCAGTGGTCACAGACTGAGTCAGATCCTGAGCCCCGGCTGAGTTCAAAGCCCAGCCAGGCATGTCACAAACCTATGCTGCCCCCTCAGGGGCCTTGCACTGCATAAGGATGCCACATAGAAGTTGCCAAGGCTTACAGCTTACACTTTCTGAAGCAGCAACCTGAGCTTTGCACTGCATAAGGATGCATGGCTATAGCACCACTGGGGCTCACCAAGGTTCTAGTCGATTTCACTCAACCCTTCATTTGGTGGTCTTTGGGCACTCTCCCAACCTTCTGTCCTCTCCAGGAGCCTGATCTCTTTACTTCTCAGCCATCTTATGCCCCTCTCCTTGCCATCTCCAGTCTAGCCATATGCCATTCTTTCAGTCCCTCTTACCGTGTCTCCTCTAGCAACAGGGTCTTTGTCTGTTCTTTTCCCTTCACCCAGAATACCCACCCTTCCTTCCTCTTTTTGCTCTGTGAACTCCTCTTCCTTCCAGTCTTGCCTCAAATGTCATTTGGTCTAGAAGCTTTCCTTGATTTCCTGGCAAGGTTGACTTCCTCTATTAGTTCTGTTACTGCCTTTGTCACAGGTCCCATCATCTGCCTTTCAACACTTCCCCAGTCATGGAAAGGACCACAGCAACTAGCTCATGGTTGCCTCTCCCCAACACGTCTGCCATTACCATAAGTCATACCAAGGTTCCTGTAAATGACCCATCTAATGTCCTTCTTCTTCAAGTCCAAAGCTCCTCAGCTCAAGGCCCTGTCTCCTCCACTCCTCCACTCCTCCTCTCCTCCTCAGCCTCCCACAACCAAAGTAGCATCTTGGGCCTTGCCACTGCTTGGGATCGCTGTCCTTTGACATACTGAACTCCAGCCCCCCATTCTCTGAACACACTCTCCTGTGCTTCTCTCCTTCACTCTTACTGCACCTGACTTTTGACTTCACCGAAACGTCCTGTCCTTTGCCCTATGCTCTTCCTCTCCCTTTCTCAGCATCCCTTGGTTTCCCTTCCCTCTCTATTTGGCTCAAACTATATAACCCATCACTCCAACCTCCCTTTTACTAGCACATTTAACTCTTCTGTTCCTTTGTGCTTCCACTCTATGTATCCTGCCAATGTCCATCCCCAAGTAAAGCATGCTCCCATCCCAGGGTCATTGCATATATCATTCCCACTAACAGGAATGCTCTTTCTTCAGATGCCAACATGGCTCATTCCTTCGCTTCATTCAGTCCTCTGGTCAGATGTCCCCTTTTCAGAGAGGCCTTCCCGGATCTCGTTATTTAAACAGTGCCTCTGCCACTCTTTATTTCCTATTCTGTATTATTACCTCTTCAGGGTATTTTCCTGACATTATATTGTGTATCTATTTGTTTATTTTTGTCCACTGCTATATCTCAGGGCCTAGAACACTACCTGGAGCTTAGTAGGCATTCATAACTATTTGTTGAATAAATAAGTAAACCCCAGGACATTTGAACCATCTGTCTTCTGTACAGGAGAATATATCCCAACCCTGTGGGTTGGGATCACTTCAAATTGTTGGTGTCCAACCTCAGCAGGCCTCTTGGTGCTGCTTGGCAATCCTTTTCCCTGTCTTGAGTCAGCTATATTTTCCATTGCCCTTGTGGGAGATTCCAGACCTTTATCCTTGTCCTCAAATCCCTACCTCGCTTGCATTTCATGACCGATGGACCTTCGGGTTGTTTCTGACTTTGCATTGTTACAAACAGGGGCCATGAAAATCCATGCACATGAAGTATTGATCTGGGATCCACATCTAGAAATAGAAAAGTGCACAATTTTGTCATGTCAGTAGATTCTGCCAAACTGCCCTCCAAGAAAAGCTGTAGCAGTTCACACTTCTACCAATAAAATAGCTGTTTCCATAACGTTATCAACACTGGATAACATCAATGGTTTAAGGTTTTACGAATTTTATGGGTGAAAATTGGTCTCTTGCTGCTTTGTGTTTACCTTCTGGCTGGTAAAGGTTGACTATGCTTCCTTATGTTTTGTTTGCCTTTTATTTTTTTCTTCATCTTTGAGTATCCGTTCCTTTCATTAGCCCATGTTCTCATTGGGTTGTTTGGGTTTTTTTTCTTATTAACTTAAAAATGAGATCTTTATATATTTTGTGCATTCTTCCTTTATCTATTTGACAAATATTTTCTCCCTTTTAGCTTTGTTTTTAATTTTAGAGACTGAAATTTTTTTGTGTGTGTAGCCAAAAACCTATCAAGATACTCTTATAATTTCTAGGACTTGTGACTTACTTAACAAGGAAATACTGTCCTATATATTCTTAGAGAGTTTCACATACTTTTTTGTGAGTGCGCATGTGTTTAGCTCATTAATCCATCTGGGAATTGTATTTGGATATGACAAGAGGTACAGATTCAAGAATATTGCGCCCTAACCCTCCCACCTCCAATTTGACAACTAATTGTCCCAACACCATTTATTGACGGGTATACCTTTTCTTCATTGATTTTCAATGCCTTATGTAGTGTATATTATAGTCTCACCTATACGTGGGGTTGTACTAGACTCTTTTGTTCCATTGATCTATGTTGTGGTGCCAACATTACAGTGCTTTAATTACTATAGCTTGTGTTGTGCTTTGATAGCTGGTAGTGGAAGACTTCCTGCCCATTTTTCAAACACTTCTCTGCCATATTGCATATTTCCTTCTCTAGATGATCTCAAGATCAGCTCATCAAGTCCTATACAAATTCCTGTTATGATTCAAACTGAGATTGCGTTAGACATTTGGATTAATCTGGGGAAAATGTCTGAGTTTTTAAAAACATCCTGGAATATACCTTGTCTTTTCATTGATCCAAGTATTGTATGCCCTTCTGTAAAGTTGTCTACCCCTATCCTCGTCCACAGTGGTCTGATTTGAGCCCGACCACTCCACCAAAGGAGCTCTTGCTAGAGTCATTAATGACCTTTGTGGTGCTCGCTACTGAGAGGTGGCAGGTTGAGGGGATGTCTCTGTCCACTCCCCTTGAAACTGGGCAGGGTTTTATGAGTATTTTGACCAATGGCAGATGGTGAAAGGGAACTTTCCATGTATTTTGGTCTTCTTTAATTTCTATATGCAATGTTTTGTAGTTTTCTGAATACAAGTATTTCACTTCCTGGGTTAAATTTATTGATAAATATTTTATTCTTTTACGTACTACTGTAAATGGAATTGTTTTCTTCATTTCCTTTTGGATTTGTCATTGCTGATGTACAGAAACATGGTATATTAGTTTGGGCTGCTGTTACACATTACCACGGATGTAACTTGAGCAATGAACGTTTATGTCTCACAGTTCTGGAGACTGAAGAGTCCAAGATCAAGGTGCTGGCAGATCAGGTGTCTGGTGAGAACACTCTTCCTGGTTTGCAGGTGGCCATCTTCTTGCTATGTCCTGATATGACAGGTGGAAAGAGAGGGAAGGAGAGGGTAGAGAGAAAGGGGGCTCTTGGGTCTCTTCTTATAAGTGCACAAATCCCACCAGGAGGCCTGGACCCTCATGACCTCTAATCACCTCCCAAACTTCCCCATCTTCAAATACCATCACATTGGGGATTAGGGTTTTGACATATGAATTTGGAGGCACACGACCATTCTGTCTATAGCACATGGGACCCTTTCTCTTGGTCTTCAGTTGCCATACAAGCAGGTCGACTGCCCGGAGACCTCCAGACTGTCAGAAAGCTCAGAGTAGCCGCTGCAGAGAGGTGGCATGGAGAGGCCCTGAGACCACAGGAAGAGAGAGAAAGAGAAGGCCAGCCAGCCCCCAGGCCAGCCCCCAGCTCCCCGCCACCCAATGTTCTAGCTTCCAGCCCCTCTCTGACTACAACAATAGGAGAGACCCTGAGCCAGATTCCTTGCCAACCCCAAATTCCTAACTCACAGAAACCATGAGAGATGATAGGATAATACCATGATGTTTATTGCTTTAAGCCACTAAGGTTTTTTTTGCTTTTGTTTTTGTTTTTTTACATGGCAATAGATAACCAGAACAGCCTTCTACTTCCCAAATCTAAAGGGCCATTTTAAGGGCAATGACTTCTCTGTGGTAGTCGACTTAGCAGAACTGTTCCCTCATTGAACCTCTCCTTTTCTTTGACTTCCTTGACAATTGTTCCTAGTTCTTCTCCTACATCTGTGCCTACTTTTTCTTAGACTTTTTCCTACACTTCTTTTATTCTCCCTTCCCCTTAAATATTGAAGTCCTGGCCTCAGCCTTCTTCTCTTCTGATGAGTTACACTCAACTCTCACCCATATCCAAGTCGGTGCCAGCCCAGGCCTCTTTCCTGAGCTCTAGACTCATAAAACCAATTGCTGGCCGGGTGCGGTGGCTCATGCCTGTAATCCCAGCACTTTGGGAGGCCGAGGTGGGCGGATCACAAGGTCAGGAGATCAAGACCATCCTGGCCAACATGGTGAAACTCCGTCTCTACTAAAATACAAAAAATTAGCCGGGCATGGTGGTGCCTGACTGTAGTCCCAGCTACTCAGGAGGCTGAGGCAAGAGAATCGTTTGAATCCAGGAGGCAGAGATTGCAGTGAGCCAAGATCGTGCCACTGCACTCCAGACTGGCGACAGAATGAGACTCCATCATAAAACAAACAAACACACAAACAAAAAACAACAACAACCAAAAAAACAAAAAAAAATCCAATTGCCTACTGACCTTCCCTACTTTCCCGACCTGGATGTCTCTTACTCCACATGTGCAAAATGGATCTCTTCATTTCCCCCATGCTGCAACATGTCCCTGTCCACCCAGTTGCCTAAGCCAGAATTCTGAGGGTCATTGCAGACCTCTCCCTCCCCCTTGCCTTGACACCATGTCTTGTCAAGTCTACCTCCTACATGTATCTAAAGATCATCACTTCCTCTGCTTTCTGCCCTGGACTATTACCATAGATCCTAAATGACTAGTCTGCTTTCACTCTCTTCCCCTCCAAGCTACCCTCCACACTATGGCCAGTGGTTAAGAACACCAGCTTTGGGGCTAGGTAGATCTGTTTTTCTGTCCCATCTCTGCCATTCATTGGCTCTGTGACCTTGGGCAAGACATTCACTTTTCTGAGTCTCAGTTTCTTCATCTTTAAAATGGAAGTAATAATAATAATTTTACCTGCTTGGAAGGTTGATGCCAGGATTCAATAAGAATGCATATTCAGCATTTTGCACAGTGCCTGGCACACAGCAAATGCTTAATAAATGATTGCAGAATGTTTGAGAAGGGGGCTTAGATGAGAATATGGGTGGCTCTAGCAGCTTCCTTTCTTTGCTGAAAAGAACAGTTCTGAACTCATGGACTACACCAGATGTGGCTTGGCTGTCGAGTCTGAATAGGAAAGACTGTGCATTTGTCCAGATTAAGGGACAGCACGGATATTGCAGAGGACATCTGAGTTGTATTCCTGAGGTAACAGAGGCAGCTAGGGCCTAGAAAAACTGACAGATCCTTGGAAGCTGACATAACTGGCCCAACTGGAACCAGCACATCTGGAACCAGACAGCAGAGGGCAGCAGAGGTTGGTGTGATTGCAGTTTCCTGGGTTGGAGTTGGGGTTGGGGAAGAGAAACCTAAAGCAAAAACTTGGGATCCAAATGGGGGTTTGGCTGGGGGAGCTGTCCAGAGGATAGCAGTGCTCTTGGGCATCCTTTCCCTTAGGGCCTGGGATGAAGATGGTTAAGGAAGCAAGGTTGCTTGGGAGGAAAAGAGGGGGCTAAAATTTAGAGGTGGGAGCTGAGTGAGTTGGAACTTTTACAAAATATACTAAGAAAAATGAGTCTATCCTAGTCTTGTCTATTTGGGCCTTTGCTCATTTCTAGGAATCCCAATGGTCCTTGTATGGGCAGAGTTATCAACTGGGGACCCCAGAGGGTGGAGATGCTTTTATGTGTGATAGATGATGAGTTTGTAGTACAGGTAGGGGCCGCACCCCTAAGGTATGACTGAAAGAAGCTTCAGGTTCATGAGGAAACCAAGGCCCAGAGAGGGGAAGTGACTTGCCTAAGGTCATATAGTTAGGATTAAGAGTGAAAGCCAATACTTACTGAAACCTTCTAGCTATTGCTGAACACATTCCATGCATTACCTCACTTAATCCTCACAATAACCTCACGAGGCAGAATTAGGTGTTGTATCATCACATTTTACAGAGGAAGAAACTGAAGCTCAGAAAGGCTAAACCAGTTACCCAAGGCCAAACAGCCAGTCAGTGTTGCACCAGGATGCAAATCCAGGCAGCCCAGTTCCAGGGCCTGTGAACGTAACCTCCACATTCTGCTACTTGCCTAGGTCAAAGGTTAGGTTTCTGGACTCCCAAATCAAGGCTCTTACCAGTATAGACAATTACTCTATATTGTCTTGGATGGGAACCCAGTTTCAGTAAGTCAAGTCCTGGTCTCAAAATGAGTACACTAGAAAGGCAGTTTGCTACTTTAAATGGAGCCTCAGGTAATCCTTTTGTGAGGTAAATACTGCCATTTTTCTTCTCCTATGTATAATTTACCTGCATTGTGATGTTTCTACACTGTGTGAACTGTCCAGGGGACATATGGTTGGCATGCTTCCTACAAAGCATCACTGCTGATACAGGTTCTGCTTTAAAGGGCTTCTTTCCCAGTCAGCTCTGGATTTCTCCTGGGCTGCCTTCCTACACCACATTGTTGCTGTAGTCCAGGGATGGTGAAAGAAAGTCAGTTAAAGTGATTTTTTTTTAAAATCTCTATTTTGTTTTCCTTGTACTATTGCTTGTTGTTGAGCAAGCAACCACTCTTATTCAGTGTCTGTCTGCATAGAGGCATTCATTCATTCATTCATTCATTCATTCATAAAACACTTGCTGGGCGCCTGCTATGCTCCAAGCACTTTGCTAGGTCCTACGAGTACAGTGATGAACAAGGAGAGCATGGTCCCTGTCCTCATGGAATTTTGAGTCTAGAAAGGCAGTATGTCAAATCATCCCTCTCAGGTGCCCCTAACTGAAATTGGAAACCGCCCATCTTCTCCGTCACCATTGCCTTAGCTTGAGCTCTTATCATGTCCCTTCCTTGGATTACTGCAGCTGGTCTGCCAGTCTCTGTTTCTCTCAACCCCCACCACAGCCTGCACACAGCAGACAGCAGCAGACAGACTCCACCTTTGAAAACATCCCTTCAAACATGTCACATCCTTCCCCTGCTCAACCTGCTCAAAATCCTTCAATGACTCCCCATTTCCTGTCAAATGACATCCACATTCCTTCACCATCTGGCCCGATTCAAGCAAGTTCATGAGCCCATCCTGCCCTATCCTCTTCTCTATAACCTCATTTCCTACCTGGCCATCTGCTTTAGTAGGTTTTCTTACTGTCCCCATACACTTCCAGCTCATTCTTCACCTGTAGTTCCATCTCCTCATATCCTACCCATCCTACGGAAGCTCCAACTGGGGTACCACCTTCTGTAGGAAGCTTCCCCAAGGACTCCCTCCTTCCTCTGCTCTCCCTTCTCTGTGATCCTGGGCCCAAGGCCTGAGCTGGTGCGAGGATTAAATGACATGCCATTACGGGCAAATACTTTGTATTGCATCGTGGAGACTTCGTATCTGTTCTCATAGCTACCATTTATTGAGCACGCGTTCTCTGCTAGACAGTGGAGCTCAGTGGCTTAAAGACACCATCTCGTTGAGTCCTCATGACAGCCTATGAAATAGACAATATTGATTAGGCCCATCATTCAGATGAGGAAATTGGCTTAGAGAAGTTGGGTATCTAGCCCATGATCACACTTATAGATAGGTCCATCTGGGGATCCTGTGCTCCTTCTGAAGGTGATCCGTTGGACTGAACTGGTTTGAATTCCAACTGTGCCTCTTTTTAGAAACCTGTAGTGCAACTTTATGTGACCTTTCAGGTCTTTAACTCTTGATTTAAAACTTTCTATTAATATTTTCCCTGGTCCTAATTCTCTGTTTTTATTTTGTCATTATTTTTTCATTGTCATTAACAACCTCAAAGTCTTTGGGAAACAAGGTGGGCTCTGCAAGGCCTTGAGGAAAAGGCAATTCAAATCAGAAGCCAAAGGTCAGTTCTTTCTGCGAAATAAGAGTCCATGCCAGGTTCCCTATCAACATGCCTGACTGTGGCATGGACTCTTATTTCCTTGCATAGTTTTATTTTTATTTTTAAGGAGCCATCAGGTGGTAATGGATGATTCATGCTTTACTTAGTCTTCTTGTTTATTTCCCTTCCTCGACCTTCAGAGCTTTTTCCCCTTAATGTTTGTTCCGGGTTTTGACAAAGCACCGAGGTACTTGACTTGAGTTGGTAACTTTTTTTCTAATGTCTTCTTAGGAAAAAAAAAAATAAAAGGAAGTGACAGTATTCCAAAACCATCTTTTATTTCATCAGTGGATGGATTGCACCTGCTGCTCTCCGATTGTTTCCTTTTACAGCAAAACCTCATTAGAAGACACTCCATGAGTACTAAATGGGGATAGCTTGGGCCCTATCTGTCTTGACTTTGTCCATTCTCAACAAAGTCATAAATGAATTGAATAAATGGACTCTGTGCACTGAGTTTCTATACTTCAAGGCAGCAAACTGTATCATTTCCTTGGCAGGACGCTTTGCATACGAGTGATTGATGCTGGGGATTCTTTTCATTTCATTAAGGCAAGTCTCCTAAGACCTCGATTAAGCTACAGTTTGTTAGCTTACTTGGAGCTACTGTGAATTATTCAAAACAATAAGCTTCGTTTCTTTACAAGTAACCTACAATACAATGGTTCACTAATTTGAAAGGCTACCTCCAATTAGTTTGAGTAAGTGAGGTTGGACTGCATTCAATAGCAATTTATTGATTTCTTTCATCATACAAATCACTCTCCCTAGGCAAGAATTCTTTTTAATAGCCCCAGTACTCCATGAAGACTGGAACAGTGGCATCTCCCTCAGAGACAAAGATCTGGTGCCCACTGACTCACCTGTCTCTGAGTTGGAATCTTAGTGGTAGAGGTCACTTGCACTGATACATCCACACTCTTGAAATCTTGTTCTTAGTGGCTAAAATTCATGGTCAGTATATGGCTGGGATGGAGGATTGGTTCTGTGTGATGCTGGCCAAGTTGCTTTACCTCTCCAGGTTGGAGTTTCTTCACTCTGCAATTATATACTCAGTCTGTGAATGATATTAAGGGCAGTCCGTTACCAAGGTTTAGGCTCATTCTTTGAACAGGGTTAGGGAACATTCTAGGCTAGGGTTGGTGCTCAGTCAGTGGCCAGGGTTAGAGTTTGCTTTGTGGATGAAGAGCTAAGTGAAGGGGACTTTATTTTCTAATCCTATCTGCCTGCTTATAGGTAGCGCTATGCTCTACCCCGCTGAGCTGAGGACATAAGACACCAGTAGCAATGAGGCAAGACTGGGATTATAGGACAGGGACACTTAGGAAGATAGGGAAAGATACTGGAAAATTTATATTCCCTGTCTAGTACCTCAACATTTTCTGTAAAGATGACAAGATGGAGAGGCTCACTTGCACAGTCACTGATGTTTCAAGGAATCATCATATTCCAAATAATTATTTGAAATGGGTGCCTTTCCTTGCTGTGAATTTTTCTCAGGGACTCTGGCCATGGGGTGCTGCTGGGATCTGTTCCAGTCAAGTTATCTATTCTCTATGTCCCCTATGGGTGTGGAAGAAAGGAGATGGGCTGGGCCACCTTGGCCATGTTTGAGTTAACAAATGACAATAGAATTCCTGCTTAGAATGCTAGGGAAATGGGTTTCTCTGATCTCCTGGGAGGAATTGTAATCACCAAGTTTTGAAAAGGCTAGGGAATCTGTAACTGAAGGCTGCTTTTCATTTGAGACAGGAAGAGACAGACACGGAGGGTGAGACTGATAAGTGAAAGGGCGTGAAGCACCATTTCCCCCCTCAGGATGCTGGGGCTGGGCTGGAGAAGATGCAACAGGAGGTGGTGGTGGTGATGGGGGAATCCACTGTGCCTGACCTACATGCTCACAACCACCCTATGGGCTCATTACCATATTATTTCCACAGATGAGGAAACTGAGGTACAGAAAGAAACAGAGGTCACCCTGCTAGCGAGTGCAGTGCTGTAATTTGAACTCCAGAACCTCTGAGAGTTATGGTTCTTGGAAATATCAAGTCAATTTGGAATGGCAGGAAGACAAGGAGAAGAGGTGGAGGAGGTTATCGTATCATGATACCTCAAGTGCCCGGAGGTGACCTCAGTGCCAAGAGGTAGCACAGTGTAGTGGTTAAGAGCATACACTAGGAACCCAACGGTCTAAGCTGACAGACTTGGTTCAAATCCTAGATCTCCCACTTTCTGGCTGTGTGACCTCAGGCAAGTTAGTTGACCTCTCTGTGCCTCAGCTCCTCATCTGTGAGATAGGGACATAGGGATAATAATAGTACCTACTTCATGGGATTGTTATGAGGGTTGAATGAATCAATGAGGGAGAATGTTCAGACAACACCTGACACCTAGCGAAAGCTACCTGGCTGTTTAGCATCTAGTGTAGTAATGAATTGCCCACATGCTGGGTCTGTGGTTGGCTGGGGGCTCTTTGAGCCTCAGCTTCTCCCTACAACCTGCTTTAGAGTTGATGTGAGACATAAATGAGGCAAGGTACATCGAGAAGAGCACACCATGAGCTGTTTAGCATTACTACATCAGCCCCTTATAACCCAAAGGTAGAGTCCACATTGGTGTAGCATCTGTGAGTTCAAATGTTGCATTAAATGAGTGGGTCAGTGGCAAGGGATGAAGAAAACCTTTTGATCTGCAAGGAATTCTGTTTTCTTTCAAAAATTTTTAAGAGATGGGGTCTTGCTCTGTTGTCCAGGCTGGAGTATTGGGCTTAAGCCATCCTCTCACCTCAGCCTGTCGAGTAGATGAAACTACAGGCACACGCCACCACACCTGGCCAATTTTAATTTTTTTTTTTTTTTTGTAATATTGGAGTCTTGCTATGTTGCTCAGGCTGGTCTTGAACTCCTGGTCTCAAGTGATCCTCCCACTTCAACTTCCCAAAGTGCTGAGATTATAGATGTGAGCCACCGCGCCTGGCTGGAATTCTGTGTTCAATCTAACTGACTTTGGATCCTGCTGACACACAGTGAAGAGGGAAAGGGCCATGACCTCAGATACCACTGGGCCCAGATCCACAGCCTCAAGAATCCACACCCTGCAAGGTGGTAGAGCCAATGGGTAAGAACTCAGTCTTCAGAGCCAGACCTGTCTAGGTTCAAATCCCAGCTCTATCACATATTGTGTGACCTTGGGCAAGTCACTTTACCTCTCTCAGCCTCAGTTCCCTCATCTGGAAAATGGGGGTAATATTTGTGCCTTCCTCATAGCGGTGTTGTAAAGATTAACTCCATGAACACATGTGGAAAGCTAAGAGCAGCGCCAGGCACGTAGTATAATATTTGTTGATTTATTTCCAGAGAAACCAGGGAGATGAGTGAGAAATGAAGGAAGACTGTGGCGCTCCTCTCCACCCTCTCCCCTTCCCCACCAGTTGGAAGATGCTCCTGTCCAAATGGGAAATTGAAGCCAAAATAGCACAATAAAGGAAAGGAAGCGCTCCAGGAGCAGATGGGCTCCCACTCGACGTCCTGAGGAATGTGCTGACTATTCAGGAACAGGCCTTTGGCAGTCACTTAACACAATCACGAAGCAAAGGGAAATGATCGAGTCTGTCACCAGGGTCAGTGCCAATTTGTTTAAGAACATGGTGAGGCTGAAAAGGAGGATGTGGGGAATGGGAGGCCCTGAACATTCCTGGAGCCAGTTTGCAAAACCTCCTGGGCAGCAATCCCAGGTGCGTGTGACTGGAGACCTGCCCTCCCCATGTGCCCTCCAAAGTTCCCCAGTAGGCAGCCTTGGCCATGATGGGGGTGCTGGTGGCCTACGTGGGCTGGGTCAAGTTGGGGACCACATGCTTCCTTTATTCTTTTCTGCAAACTTGTACTGGGTGCCCACTCTGTGCCAGACACTGGGCTAGGAGCCATGGGGTATGTGGGGGAGAATGATACAGGTAAGGTCCTTGCCCTGGAAGAAGTCCTAGAGGATCAGAGCTGTGTCACCTCCACATGGGGAAAACATCTAAGAAAGGCTGAGGGGTCAGGGACTGAACAACTACCCCTTCCCAGGGGTTTTACCTGGAAAAAAAGAGAATATCTGGAAAGGATAATGTTTAACATGGAGTAACTTCTAATGATGAAATTAGTGGGGGTGTTATTTCCTGGTGGGTGGAGGGGCCATAGCAGACTGTAAACTTATTAAAAGAAAAGCTTCTGCTTCTGTGAATTCCTTGACCAGTAGCTAGCATGACTGTACACCTAAACAGACTTTTAGGCAGAGCATTTAGAGTGGATCCTACCAGCTCTGACTGAGTGCCTACTATGTGCCAGGGATAATACCAGGTGCTCTCCTATGCTTTAATATCACAGAAAATCTATCTGAGGTGGATTAATGTAAATATTGAATGACTGGACATGAATCACAGGAAGGCCCTTGGGTAGAATGTAACCTAGTAGTTCTCAAAGTGTGGTCCCTGGACCAGCAACATCCGCATCACCTGGGTGCTTGTTAGAAATGCAAATTCTCAGTTCCATCCCATATACATAGTCGGAAACTCTAGGGGTGGGCCCAGCAATGTATTCTTACAAACCCTCCAGGTGATGCTGGTGCACACTCAAGTTGGAGGCCCACCTCTCTAACCCAGCGGTCTTTAAAAGGGGCTCTGGGCTACCATGGAGGTTCTAGGGGAGCCTCTGGGGAGGGGAATAGGCTGAGAGCAACTCTATTTTCATCTGCCACCTTACATGTTGAGCTGCCCTATTAGATTTTGTTTTAAAAAAAGTGTTCCAAACTACAAAAGTTTGAAAACCATGATTCCGGTAGAACCAACTGCCCTCCCCACTTGACACATCCTGCCTCATCATTTGTGCAGATGGAGAACACTAAAGCCCAGGGAGAGGAGGGCTCTGGCCGGCGGGATGGGACTAGCACTCCGGCCTCCTAACTTCCAGCCTGGGGTGCTTTGTGGCATCTCAGGCTGCCCCCTCATGAGAGAAGAAACAGGAAGGCAAGCCTTTGGGCTCTCTTTGAGTAAGATCCTGGGGCTATCTGCTTCTTTTTTTAGTTATGCCCGGAAAGGCCAGAGGCTTCTGGGGTTCTTGGAGGAAGCCTTTCCGGTTCCTCTCTCCTGTGGCCCAGGGCTTGTAGCCCCGGATCTACCTCGCAGCCAACCTGGACTCTCCTCCTGACCACACTCATCTCAAGGTAGAATATCATGGGAAGTCTGCCTGCACGTCCAGACTCACCGCCCCCCCCCCCCCCCCATTCCTCAGCCAGGACTCTCAGGCCCACCTGATGTCTGAGGCTGTGAGTATGTACATTTCCCTGGCCTCTATTTCCTGCCCATCCCCAATCCGGACAATGTTCTGTCATTGCCCTCACACTGTGAAGGGGTGGGGATCACTGTGAGCCTCTCCTGGGGGGTCATTGCTTACTGTACTATATGTCTCTCCCTCCCCAGCCTCCAGCACTGCCAGGTCTATTTCCCCAGTGCGCAGCTCACAGGGCTTGGCAAGCGAGCGGCAGAGATATCAGTGGGGTTGGGGTCTGCCCTACCTGCTGCTGGTTCTGTCCAAGGCTCAAAGATCCAGCTGGTAGGACTTCCTCACTGCTGCCTGGGTCTTTTCTGATATCAGGCATTGCCTTTGACTTCATACTTAAGCCTCTGCCAATCTCAATGGCTGTCTTCCCCCAGGACAAGAGCACGGGCTCCAGCCATCTCCACAATAAAGGGGAAAATGCAATAGCTCCTCCGGGTGCCAACTGAGGACACTGCTGATGCTGGGGTTGCAGTCTCAAGCTGCTGAGCCTACGTGAACAAAGTCAAGGCAACTGCGGCATGGTATGTGAGTCAGCTGCTTGACTCTTCTGTGTATGTGCGTGTGTGTGTGTGTGTGTGTGTGTGTGGTGAGGGAGGTGGATTCTGGATGAGTGAGAGACTAAAAAGAAATTGGAAACACGACTGCTAAAAGACTAACATTTTCAGACCAGGTCAGCTCATTCCCCGCGGCAAAAGAGCATTTGAAACCCTAGCCGGTCCTGCTCCTGTCCGACTTATTAGCCCCTGTGGACTGGCTTATAGCAGGGATTTTACAACTGATAGAAGTCGGCAGTGTAGGGAAAATAGCAAAAGGGCTCTGGAGTCAGAGAGATAAACATTGAAATCTGGACAAGGGACTCACCTCCTTGAACCTTGGTAAAAGAATTCGGTAACATTAGGTTGAACCATATGAAAATGCTATTTTGTGGGTCAAAAAAGATTGAATATTGACAATTTCTTATGGTTCAACCCAATATCCCCTTCCTCCCAGAGTTACTGTACAGATTAAATGAGCTAATATACAAGAGTGTTTATACCAGCATGTGACACATGATAAATGTCCAATAAAGGATAATGATGATGATGGTGATGATAATGGGTATTTAACACCTAATTTTGACCACAGAATGAGCCCTGACGCTGGCCATCTCATAAATACAAGTCCTGGATAGGCTGAAATACCTCAGGGACATAATCTACGGGGTTAAAATATTTCCCTGACCAAATAACATCCCCCCACCCAGGCTGTCCCAGCTCTTAAATTTTTTTGCTTATAGGTCACGCTGTAGTGCAACCACTCTTCAATGAAGGCTCCCACTAAAGAGTCCCCAAAGGAGAAGAGATTCATTCACTGATTCATTCGTTCATTGAACAGCTTGTATCAAGAGCCTATTATGTTGCCAGGCACTGTGCTAGGTGCTAGATTGAAGAAGGTATGGTCCCTGCCCTGGAGGAATTTGCAATTAGATATGAGGGGAAGCCCCCAGACAGGTACCAACAGTCCATTTTTGACCAAGAGTCACAGCCATAAAAAGTATGTCCCAAGATTTGCGGGTCACTGAAGAGGGATCATCCTCTCTGAGGCAGGATAATAGGTTCTGGAGTCAGGGAACCTAAGGCAGTTTCACGCTGAGTTCCTAGAACTAAATTGAAAGGAGAACCCTAACTTTCCATGCCTAAGTAACAGAGGCTACTCCCTTTGCAAGCCCCCACCTTTTCTGTGTGGCCGATGGGAAATTGAAAGTACCTCTGATTGGTTGTTAGACATTTGCAAAGGAGCGTAACTTTGAAACTTCACTTCAGCCTCCATAGGTTGTCCACAAACAATCAGACTGATTGCAGGCCAAGTCTTCCTTTGCATAGAAGTGCAACTATGTTAACTTCACTTGAGTCTCTGATTGGTTGCTGTTTGCAACCAATCAGATCTTTGCATAAAAGTGTGCCCGTAGTAATTTCACTTCAGCCTCTGATTGGTTGCAATCAGACTGGTTGCAGACTCACTTCATTTACATGAGGTGACCAATGGGAAACCTCTAGGTGGTATTTGGACCCGAGAAGATTCTGTATCTGGGCCCTTGAGTGGTTGCTCAGGCCCGCTCGCACGCTGTGGAGTGTCCCACGCTGTGGAGTGTACTTTCGTTTTCAGTAAGTCTCTGCTTTCGTTGCTTCGTTCTTTCCTGCTTTGTTTGCGTGTTTTGTTCAATTCTTTTTTCAAAACACCAAGCACATGGACACCCTCCACCGATAACACCTCCATCCATCTTAACGCTGTTGGGTGGTCAGAGATGACTACACAGAAAAAGTGGTATTTCAGATGGATTTTGAACGATGTGTAGGAATTTCTTGCATGGAAAAGGTGTGAATTCAAGCAGGGGAAACCTAATATGTAGAGGCACGGGATTGCAAAGGGGTGTGAGCACTTTTAGCGACTGGTGTCTGGAGTACGCGTCAAGAAAAGGAGTATCAGGAGCTGAGGATGGGGAGGCACGTCAGGGCTGGGCTGGAAAGTGCACCCTGGATGTAATTGTCTAGGCAACTGAGAACCAACAGATGAAAAATTCCCAGTGTCCAGACAGAAGACATTCTGACATCCCTTCCCTTCCCTTCCCTTCCCTTCCCTTCCCTTCCCTTCCCTTCCCTTCCCTGCCCTGCCCTGCCCTGCCCTGCCCTGCCCTGCCCTGCCCTCCTTCTTCCTTCTTTCCTTTTTCTTTTCTTTCTTTCTTTCTTTCTCTCTCTCTTTCTTTCTTTCTCTCTCTCTTTCTTTCTTTCTTTCTTTCTCTTCATTTCCCTCCCTCCCTCCCCCCACTCTCCCTTCCTTTCTTCCTCTTTTTTTCTTTTCTTTTCTTTTCTTCTTTCTTTCTTTTTCTTTCTCTATTGCTTTCTTTCTTTTCTTTCTCTCTCTTTCTTTCTCTCTCTCTTTCCTTTCTCTTATTCCCTCTCTTCCTTCCTTCCTTCCTTCCTGTCTTCTTTCCTCTTTCTTTCTTTCATTCTTTTTTTCATTCATTCTTTCTTTCTCTTTCTTCCTTCCTTCCAAGATGGGGTCTCACTATGTCACCCAGGCTGGAGTGAAGTTGCTGTTCACAGCTGTGATCACAGCTCACTATAGCCTTGAACTCCTGGGCTCAAGTGATTCTCCTGCCTCAGCCTCCTGAGTAGCTGAGACTACAGGGTTTTCTTTCTTGGTAGTAAGTATTCTCTATTGAGGTATAATTTATATGCAATAACATGCACTCATTGTAAGTGTACAATTCAATGATTTTTGATAAATGTCTGCACCCATGTAAACCAGTACTACCTTAGACCTGGGCAGATGGGGCTTCTGTCCCATGCCCTGCATTTCAGGAGGAACCCACTGCACTTTGCAGCACTTTCCTTAAAATTTTCAGGTTCCTGCCAATGTCTGAGACCAGAGCCTTGGTCTCAGCACACCATGCTACAGTTGCCCTGACTTTGTTCACATAGGCTCAGCGGCTTGAGACTGCTGCCCCGGAATCAGTGGTGTCCTCAGGTTGTGCTTTCCTTAGCTCAGAATGGGTCCCACCTAGACATAGGACCTGGTCTGTGTTTTTCCAAGCACTCTTTGAGTCTCTAGACATCCCCCTCCTGTGCTTGGGACCCACAAGATGTCCTAAGGAACTCCAGGATTCTCACCTAAGGGATCATCTATGGTACTTTTGGTTGAGACCCGGTTCCAGGAGAGCAGCATGGTAAGTGGATTGCTCCACTAGCCAAAGCAATATATCTTTGACAGAAGTGCATGGAAGTGGGTCAGCCAGAATGGTATTGGCACACTAATTTTGGATGACTCAAATATTGTGTGTAGACAGGGGTTGCACACAATATATTTTGCCAGGTTCTGAGCACCTTAGGAGTGGCCCTGTGTGTAAAGCCACTGCTACAATTGAGATTTACATCATTTTCATCATGGCAAAAAAATGTCCTTGAAGACTTTTGCAATCCTACTCCCACTCCTGACCCTTGACTACCTCCATCTTGCTTCCTGTCACTATAGGTTAGTTTTACTTATTCTAGAATTTCAAATAAACAGAGTTATATGGTATCTAGCCTTTGTGTCTGGCTTCTCAATTACATAATGCTTTTGAGGTTCTCCATGTTGTAACATGTATCAGTAGTTTATTCCTTTTAATTGCTGAATATCCATTGTATTAATATGCCATTGTATATGTTGTATATCCATAAAAGTTATAATGTATGTGATGTATGATTGTATTGGTATACCATTGATCCAATCTATGGATATATCATAATTTGTTTATTTATTCACCTATTGCTAGACACCTGAGTTATTTCTAATTTGGGGTTTTCATAAATAAAGCTTCTATGAATACTCTTGTATGAGGTTTGTTGTGGGCATATGTTTTTATTTCTCTTGGATAAATACCTACAAGTGGAATTACTGGGCCAAAGCATTAGCTTATGTTTAATTTTATGAGAAACTATCAGACTAATTTCCACAATGGATGTACCATTTTGTACTCCAGCGAGAAATGTAATTTTCATTGCTTTATAGAGTTTTCATTGATTTATATCCAATTAGTATAGTTAGTTTAAAAAATTTTTCAGCCATTCTAAGTGAATGTGTACTAGCATATCATGGTGGCTTTAATTTCTATTTCACTGATGACTAATGATGTTGAGTATCTTTTCATGTGTTTATTGGCCATTTTTACATCTACCTTAGTGAAGTCTCCGTTCAAATCTTTTGTCCATGTTTTTGGGTACAATTTACAGACAATAAAATGCACCCATTGTAAGTATACAGCTCAATGAGTTTGATAAATATACACAATCATATAACTAATACTGCCTAGGTAGAAGTTTATTATTTTTATTGATATTTTCAAAGCTCTGACATTTGGTTTCATCTATCTTCTCTATCTGTTTGCTAGTTCATTGATTTCTGTTCTTATCTTCGTTATTTCCTTTCTTCTACTTATTTTGGGCTTAATTTGTTCTTCCTTTGTCTAGTTTTTTTTTTTTTTTGAGGCAGAGTCTCGCTCTGTCACCCAGGCTGGAGTACAATGGTGCCATCTCGGCTCACTGCAAGCTCCACCTCCCGGGTTCACGCCATTCTCGTGCCTCAGCCTCCCGAGTAGCTGGGACTACAGGCGCCCGCCACGATGCCGAGCTAATTTTTTGTATTTTTAGTAGAGATGGGTTTCATCGTGATAACCAGGATGGTCTCGATATCCTGACCTCGTGATCCACCCGTCTCGGCCTCCCAAAGTGTTGGGATTACAGGCTTAAGCCACCGCACCAGGCCCTTTTCTAGCTTTTTAAGCTTGAAGCTGTGAAATTAAGTTTAGCATGAAACTGCCTCCTTACGTATTTTAAGTTCGGCCTAAAGGTTTCTCTGGGCATAGTGAACTGTAACCTAACTGGATGTGTAAACAAACTGTAACCTGCTCTTGCACCAGTCACTGAGTTTTGGCAAATCACAGGTGGCCAACTGTTCAAATTGTGTTCAAATAAGGCAAACATTGAGCTGTAATCAATTCAGCTGGTTCTGTACCTCACTTCCATTTTCTTTTTCTTTCTTTTTCTTTTTTTCTTTTTGAGACAGAGTCTCACTCTGTCGCCCAGGCTGGAGTGCACTGGCACAATCTTGGCTCACTGCAACCTCTGCCTCCTGGGTCTCAAGCGATCGTTCCTCCCTCCTCAGCTTCCTGGGTAGCTAGGACTAGAGGCGTGTGTCACCACACTCGGCTGATTTCTGTATTTTTTGTAGAGTTGGGGTTTTGCCATGTTGCTCAGGCTGGTCTCGAGCTCCTGGGCTCAAGCGATCTGCCTGCCTTGGTCTCCCAAGGTTCTGGGATTACAGGCATGAGCCACTCTGCCCAGCCCACACTTCCGTTTTCTGTACATCACTTTTCTTTTTCTGTACATAAGTTTTCTCCAACCACATGGCAGTGCTGGAGTCACTCTAAATCTATTCTGGTTTAGGAAGCTGCCTGATTTGCAAATTGGTCTTTGCTGAATTTAACTCTGTTAAATTTAATTTGTCTAGAGTTTTTCTTTTAACAAAGCTGAGGTCATTGATCTAAGACCTTTCTTCTTTCCTAATATAGGTATCGAGTGCTATAAACTTCCCCCTAAATACTGCTTTAGTGACATCCAGCAAATTTTTACATGCTGTCATTTTCATTCATTTAAAAATGCTTTTCAATTTTGCTTTTGATTTATTCTCTGACTGATGGATTGTTTTGAAGTGTATCATTTAATTTCCAAATATTTAAGGATTCCATAGATATCTTTTTTGTTATTGATTTTGAATTTAATTATGTTGAGATCAGAGAACATACATTACATGATTTTAGTCCTTTTAAATTTATTGAGACCTGTTTGATGGTCCAACTTATGGTCTATCTTGGAGAATGTTCCATATGTGCTTGAGAAGAATGTGTATTCTGCAGATATTGGGTGCAGTGTTCTATTCATGCTGATTAGGTCAGGTTGATTGATGGTGCTGTTTAAGTGGGTTTTTTTTTGTTTGTTTTTGTTTTGTTTTTGAGACAGAGTCTCTCTCTGTCACCCAGGCTGGAGTTCAGTGGTGCTATCTCAGTTCACTGCAACATCCGCCTCCCGGGCTCAAGTGATTCTCCTGCCTCAGCCTCTCTAGTAGCTGGGATTTTGGGTGCCCGCCACTATGCCTGGCTAATTTTTGTGTTTTTATTATAGTGGAGACGGGGTTTTACTATGCTGGCCAGGCTGGTCTCAAACTCCTGACCTCAAGTGATCTGCCTGCTTTGGCCTCCCAAAGTGCTGGGATTACAAGTGTGAGCCACCTCTCCAGTCAAGGTGTTGTTTAAGTCTTATATATGCTTACTGATTTTCTGTTTACTTATTTTATCCATTACTGAGAAAGAACTGTTGAACTCTCCAACTATAATTGCAAATTTGTCTATTTCTTGTTTCAATTCTGTCAGTTTTGAGTTCATGTATTTTGAAGCTTGTTAATAGGTACATACACATTTAAGATTGTTATATTGTCGTGATGACTGTTTTATCATTAAACATCTCTATTCCTGATAATATTCTGTGTCTTAAAGCTTACTTTGAAATTAACATAGCCACTCCTGGTGCATCTTTATCATTTTAGTTTTAACCCATCTGTGTCTTTATGCTTAAAACATGCTTCTTGTAGACAGCAAAAATGTTGAGTCCAATTTTCTTTTTAATACAGTAGGACAATCTCTAACTTTTAATTGTACTGCTTAGAGTCCCCTCACATTTGATGTCGCTACTGCTATTGTTGAATTTAGGTCATCCATTTCTCTATTTGTTTTCTATTCTTCCTTCCTATTCTTTGTTAACTTTTTCCTCTATTTTTGCCCTCTTTTGGGTTGAGGGTTTTCTTTTATTTTTGTTGAGATGCAGTTTCGCTCTTGTCACCCAGGCTGGAGTGCAATGGCACGATCGTGGCTCACTGCAATCTCCGTCTCTGGGCTCAAATGATTCTCCTGCCTCAACCTCTGAGTAAGTGAGATTATAAGCGTGCACCACAACGCCTGGTTAATGTTTGTATTTTTAGTAGAGACAAGGTTTCACCATGTTGACCAAGCTGGTCTCGAACTCCTGACCTCAGGCAGTCTGCGCACTTCAGCCTTGTTGGGATTATGGGTGTGAGCCACCGCACCCGGCCTAGTATTTTCTTAAAAACTTTTTGTTTTAAAATAATTTTAGATTTAGGCCGGGCGCAGTGGCTCAAGCCTGTAATCCCAGCACTTTGGGAGGCCGAGACGGGCGGATCACGAGGTCAGGAGATCGAGACCATCCTGGCTAACACGGTGAAACCCCGTCTCTATTAAGAAATACAAAAAACTAGCCGGGCGAGGTGGCGGGCGCCTGTAGTCCCAGCTACTCGGGAGGCTGAGGCCGGAGAATGGCGTGAACCCGGGGGGCAGAGCTTGCAGTGAGCGGAGATCCGCCCACTGCACTCCAGCCGGGGCGACAAAGCAGAATCCCTCCCAAAAAAAAAAAAAAAAATTAAAAATAAAATAAAATAAAATAAAATAATTTTAGATTTATAGAAGAGTTGGGAAATAGAGAGTTCCCATAGACCTTTCATCCAACCTTTCATAAACACTTGACATAAACATAATATATTTCTCAAACATAAGAAATTAACATTGGTACAATACTACTACACTACAGATTTCATTTGGATTTTCCCAGTTTTCCTATTAACGCCTTTTTCTGTTCCAGGATCTCACTTCAATTAATCGTGATCATGTCTACTGAGGTTCCTCTTGGCTATGACAGTTTCTCAGGTTTTTCTGTTTTTTGATGACCTGGACAGTTTTGAGAAGCACTGGTTATGCATGTTGTAGAATGTCTCTCAATTTGGGTTTGCCTGATATTTTCTTTTGATTGGTCTGTGGATATGGATTTTTGGAAAGAATACCATTGAGGTGATGTGTCCTTGTCATCCCATCAAATCAGGGGGTATATGATAGTGACATGACTTACTGGTAATGTTAACCTTGACCACTTGGTCAAGGTGGTGTCTGCCAGGTTTCCCCACTATAAAGTTACTGCTTTTCCCTTTAGAAATTATATTCATTACATGCAAGTCACTAAAAATTCAGACTACAGTCAAGGCGGTGGGAATTAAGCTCTACCTCCTCGAGAGATAAGTATCAAGGAATAACGTAAATCTTTTTCTTTTCTACTTTATCTCTGCCATTGGCTTATTAGCTAAAACTTTTTTTTTTTCAGTTGATCTAGGGTTTAAAACAAGCATTTTTAACTGTCACAATCTACCTCAGATGCTATTATATGACTTCATGGACAAGTAAGAACCTTACAACAGCATACTTTTGTACCTCCCATCATTTGTGCTATTGTTGTAATATCTTTTCCTTCTACATATAATATAAACACAAGGCATATTGTTATTGTTTTTGCTTTAAACAGTCATTTATATTTTTTTGAAATAATGTATTGAGGTGAAATTCACATAATATAAAATTAGCCATTTTATTTTATTTTTTTAGGCAGAGTCTGGCTCTGTCACCCAGGCTGGAGTGCAGTGGCATGATGTTGGCTTACTGCAACCTCCACCTCCCAGGTTCCAGTGATTCTCCTGCCTCAGCCTCCTGAGTAGCTGGAATGACAGGCATGTGCTACCAGGCCTGGCTAATTTTTTGTATTTTTTTTAGTAAGGGGTTTTGCTGTGTTGGCCAGGCTGGTCTCAAAAGTGATCCTCCTGCCTCGGCCTCCCAAAGTGCTGGGGTTACAGGCATGAGTCACTGCACCTGGCCATAATTAGCCATTTTCAGGTGAACAATTCATTGGCATTGAACAATCAATTGTCTTTTAAAGAAAAACTTTAAAATCGAGAAAAGGAAGCCTTTTCTTATTTACCCACATGTTTATCATTTCTGGCACTCATCATTCGTTTTTGTAAGTCTGTGTTTCCAACTGGTATCATTTCCCTCAACCCGAAGAGCTTTCTTTAACATTTCTTATAGTGCAAGTCTTTGAATACTTTAAAGATATCACTTCATTGTCTTCTGGCTTGCAATGTTTTGGTTTAGAAGCATGTGGTTATCTTTAGTTTGGTTCCGCAGTATATAATGTGTCTTTTTTTACCCCTAAAGCTGGTCTTATCAGTGGTTTTCAGCAAGTTGCTTATACTGTGCTTTGGTTTGATTTTCTCCGTTTTTATTCTTCTTGAGGCTTGTTGAGTTTCTTGGATCTATAGTTTACAGTTTTCATCAGATTTGCCAAATTTTCAGCCATTATTTATTCAAATGTTTTTCTGCCTTCAGCGCCTCCTAGAACTCTTATTATACATATATTAGACTGTGCGATATTGAACCACAGGTCACTGAAGCTCTATTAGAATTTTTTAAATAACAGCTTTACTAATATATAATTCACATAGTATACAATTCATCCATTTAATGAATACATTTCAGTGGCTTTTATAATACTCATAAATATGTGCATCCATCACCACAGTCAATTTTAGAACATTTTCACTACCTCCAAAGAAACCCTATACCCTTTAGCAATTCCCCATCCCTCTGGCTCCTCTGGCCCTAAGGAACCACTAATCTACTTGTCTCTATGGTTTTGCCTATTCTGGACAATGAATGAAAATAAATGAAATCATATAAATTGTGGTGTTTTGTGGCTGGCTTCTTACTTAGTGTAAGGCTCACTTATGTGATAGCATATATCAGTACTTCATTTCTTTTTATGGACAGATAATATTCCATTGTATGCATATAGTGCACTTTGTTTACCCATTCATTCTGTTAAATTTTTATCAGCCTGTATTAAATCAGTTATTTAAGAAAAATAACTTTTTATTTTCCCTCTGTGCTTCATTTTGGGTAGTTTCTATTGCTATTTCTTCTAGTTCACTGATCTTTTCTTCTGCAGTGTCTAATCTGCTGTTTCGCCCATCTAGTAAATTTTTATTTTAAATATTGTATTTTTTACCACTAAAAATTCTATTTGGCTCTTTTAATATATATTTTATATTTTCTTCACTCTATCCATGTTTTCTTGTAAATCCTTGAGCATATTTATAATAGCTGTTTAGAAGTCCTTGTTTGTTAATTCTATCATCTCTGTCATTTCTGGCTGTTTCTGTTGACTGATTTTTTCTTTCCTGGCTATGGAAGCAGCACATTTTCTCTGCTTCCTTACATGTCTAGTAATTTTTTAATTGGATTCTAGACATTGGGGATGTTTCATTGTTGAGTGTCTAGATTTTGTGTCTTCCTTTAAGAAATCTTTAGTTCTGTTTTAGAAAGCAGTTAAGTTTCTTGTATATCACACTGGGCCTTTCACTACTTGTTTTTAAGGTTGATTAGAGAAGGTCTAGAGTATCATTTATTGTAGGTCTAGTTTATCCCTACTGGTGAGGTGTGACTCTTCTGGCAGCCTTGACTGAATGCCCTGGATTTTCCATAAGGTTTCTCTACTCTGGCTAGCTGGAAATTGCATATCTCCTATACTTGTCAGGACTCTGGGAATTTCAGCCTATCACTTCCTGGTAGTTCTTGCCCGGATTTGTAGTGTCACCCTATGTATGTACAGCTTAGTGTTCAGCAAGTCAATCAAGAGGCTCCCTATGTAGATATCTGGAGCTCTTTTTTTCTATGTTGCTCTTTCCTTTCTAGAACTCTGACCTGAAAATTCCAGCTGCCTCAGTCTTCCAAACTCTAATATTTTTCCTCATTAACTCCAGGAGATCACTATGCTCTTCTGGGGTTTCCCCATCGCATATTATGGTCCAGAAAGTGCCTTAAGGCAGAAACCAAAGGCCATCATAGACCTCACCTCAGCTTCTCTCAGGGATCACAGTCCTGCACTGCCTATTGTCCAATGTTTAAAAATAACTGTTTCATGTATTTTGGTCCATTTTCTAGGGTTTTTTTTTTTTTTTTAATGGCAGAAGAAAAAGTCTGTTTCAGTTTACTCCAATGTGGTTGGAAGTAGAAGTTCCAGTAGAGGCTTTTAAACAGGGGAGAGACATGATCATATTTGTATCTAAGGAAAATCTGGTGGCCACCTGGTGGTCTCTTAACTGGACAAGAGGTAAATACTGAGGCAGAAAGACAAATTAAGAGGTAATTTAGGTTGTCTATGAATGAGTTGATGGAGGTCTTAATTAAAAGAGTGGCAGTGGGACTAGGGAGATATCAAAACTGTGGAGAGTTCCATAGAAGATGGGATTGACAAGACTTACTGATAGATGGGATGTAGGTGATGGGTGAAGTAAAGGGCAGAGTTCAGGATGGGCCCCAGTTTTCTGACTTGAACAGCTAGAAGGATGGTACTACCATCCACTGAGATGGAGAATACTGAAGCAGGAGGAGATGCTTTTCTTTTTTTTTGGAGGGTTGTGTTTATTTGGTGGCTGGGTAGAGTGGAGATGATGAGGTCAGTTGTGGCCATGTGGAGTCTGAGGTGCCTGTGAGCCACCAAGCCGGAAAGAGCAGCTGGATATGTAGGTCTAGGAATCAGAGGGGAGATGGGGCTGGAGAAATAAATGTGGAGTTTATGGCATGTAAATGGTAACTGAGGCCATGGGTGTGGGTGGGACTGTCTAGGGAGAGAGTGTGCAATGAGAGGAGAAGGTGGCCCAGGACAAAGTGAATATCCTCATTTACCAGCAGACAGATGGATGCTAAGAGTGGGCCACGGTATAGGAAGTCATGATCGGGGAAGAATAGGGTGGAGTAAGAGCCTTGCTGATTCTTGTCAATGGAGAATAGGCCCTGGGAGGGACTGCCATTGAGGCCCAGGCCCTGCAGTGGGAGTGGGCAGTACTAGAAGAGAAGCCGCGAGGTACCAGAGCACACTCTGCTGACTTCAGCTTTCTCTTGGCTCTTGCCCTGCCCTCCCCTATCTCACCTCCAGGCATAACCACCAACACTATTAAAAAGAAAAGAGAAAATAGGGCAAAACAAAGGCATAATAGAAATTGAAATAGTTTTTAAACCCCACAGTAGGAGAAAACCTCAACTGGTATTTTGGAGGCGACAGCAGTAGTTGCCACTCTGTCTCCAGTGGCTGGCATTGTCAACTTGGCCCTGCGCCCTGCAGCTGGGCCCTGAGGGCTGGCCACACTCCAGTCAGCCCACATGTCTTCACCCCCACCTCTGGTACTGGGAACAATGCCAGGGCCTCCCCAGGCAGCAAACCGTGTGGCCAGGCCCAGGCACAGACTAGGAGGACCCTAGAGCAACTGGGACAGACAGGGAAAGGCAGGAAGGGGGTAGTTCTGTGTAGTAGTGGTAGGGAGGCCAGGAGCCCAGGCCCGGGCACCCACCTTCAGCGGCATCCCTAGTTATTATTGTCTAAACTCTTTCCTCCTTCTCAGAGCTAGTGAATGAGCAATGCTGTCACCATCAAGGTCTGATTGGATTTGTTCTCCAAGTAGATCCTGTCTGTCTTTGGTGGGCTGGGAGATCCCCAGGGCCAGGGACCTGCTGTAGTTGCCATTTGCTTGACTTCTGTACAGTACACTAGTCTTACTGTCATTTACCCATCGTCATCAGTTTTATTTTCAACTCAGATACATGGCATGGGAACTGACTTTTGATGTGCTGCAGAGCTCCCTTTAATTGCGAGGCCCATGGGGCATGTACAATAAAATCTACCTCCCCCCAATTTAATTTGCACTTAATATCTCAAGGACACAGTTCTTGGGTAAAGTGAGTACATTTGGATTTCTTTTTTTGAATTAAAATAAATAAATATTTGGAAATGTTGGGGGAGAATTTTCCAAGACTGCTTTCTGCTTGAGGGAAATGGAGACCCCTGAGTTGAGCAGAGGGTTGGTGCAGGTTCTCAGCAGGATGGGAGCCGTGTGAGGCTGGGACCTTTTCTAGGCCATTGGAAAGGACCCCACACTCAGCTCCTCCTACAGACCTGGGAAAACAATGTTCTCTTGGCAGTGGGTAGTGGTCCTTTGGGGCTGCAGGGGGCACACGTATCCATTAACCTGTTCATCCCGATCCACAGGATCTTTGTTTCCTAGGTCAGCTTGGGTCCTCTGAGAAGTAGACATCAGATGGGATTAAATGTACAGGAGTTTTACGTGGTGGGGAGGGGGTGGGGATCTGCAAAAGATACAAAGATGGAAGCAGGAGCAAGGAGCAGGGGTGGGGATCTGCATACAAAGATGGAAGCAGGAGCAAGGAGGGAGCACCTTCAGACCACAGTGCAGGACTGACACTTGAGAAAGGAGAGGTGTAAAGGAGGAGGCTGGAGTAGGAAGAGTTTTGGGCTGCAGTGCAGCTCTGAGAAAGTCTGGTCAGATTGATGGGAGATCCTGGAGCAAGGGTTGCCTGTTGGAGGAGTCCCATGTCAGGCAGGAATGGGCTGGAACTGGTATCCCTGCCAGGCTTAGTCATTGACTGGGAGCAGCCTATGGTGAACACCACCATACATCCAAAAGTGTGGCAGCTAGAGCTGTCAGTTAATTCTGCTCCCTGCAGAAGGTTCTATTGGAGAGAGATCTGAGCAGCACAATTCCATGCTCACCTTATGATCCCTTCAGCCTCCTGGGGTCACTATCTTGACATCTTGCTTGGGATCAGTCCTCAGGTCTGGTGTTTTGTTCTCAAAGCAATTGTTTCTCCCCTTTCAGCCAAATCCCAGGCCAGAAAATCTTCCTGGGCCTCCTCCAGTTCCACAGTAGGGCCCTGGCTCCCAGAAACCTGCCTTGCTAGACTGTCCACTTGGAGCAAGAAGGTTGTGGGGGCAGCTGGGGAGGGGCCATGGGCTTTGACTCCCCCACTGGTCAGTTGGTCATTACAGGCAATGGAGATGTTAACAATAGCCCCCAAAGGAAGGATGCTAATGCCTCTCTCCAAGGCTGACCTGGGAACCACCTCTTCTTCTCCTTGGCTTTCAAGGAAACACCAATGTGGCTCCTTGTGGATGTATGGGTGAACGACTCTCCACAGCACAACCAACTGTGCTGCTTGTGGTGAAGAAAAGGGTGAAGGGATGGGGATGGTAGTAGGCGGCTGGCCAGGGCCAGTGGCACCACCTCCAGCCAGGATCCTGGGGGGAAATGTTTCCTCTGGGAGGGTGGCCAGAACGCTGCCCTGGCTGGTGGCTCCTCCTGACCGAGTGGCTCTGCTATGGCATTGTGCCTCTAGGACTTAGTCTAAAGCCCGGGACACAGTGGGTGCTCAAGACCTGATGGTTGAACAAGTGCCTCCTCTTGGCTTCCACTTCTAGGCCTTCCCCTTTGCCTTCCACTAAAATGGGAGGTTCATGAGGGCTGGAACTTTGATTTTTCACTGCAATGTCCTAACTTAGAGACTGGCACATAGCAGGCAGTCAGCAAATGTATGTTGGATGAATTAATAAATAAAAGTGTCCATTGGGTGCAAGAGCCTTGTTCACAGGAACACAAAACGGCGGAAAGGATAGGCCCTGCCCATGAGAACTCTCAGCCTGATGGGGAGACACATCCCCTTAGGCAGAAGATGGGGAGCTAGGATTTACTCTGTGAAGTAGCTAGACCCAGTTAAAAGCAAGTTAACAGCAAGAATATAGCCAGCTAGAGCTGGCCAGAGAAGGCCTTTGTGTTAAGGGGGCATTGACGTGATGGAGGTGATAAGAGCTGGTTACATATTTTCTTTCTAGGCTTCCTGTTTATACAGAACACATGTTCTGAACCAGAATTCTGGACACAAGGTCTGACTAAGGCACAAGATGTGGGAAAGTGGAGCTGGCCTGGAAAATCCAACAGGACACTTCCTAGTATCAGACAAGAACTGCTCATGGAAAGCAACAGCCTAGATGAAGGCCAGGCTCTCTGCTGCGGTCTGGGCCAAGTTCCCAGGCAATGAATCTTACCAGTGGGTCAACCTCTTGCTGGAGGTTGTTGTAACTCAAGGGCATTGAAGGAGGAGAAAGACTTGATGCTCAAACACTTCTTGGATCTATGAGAGATCAGCAGCCTACTCCCTACATCCAGTCCAGCCTGGGTACCCTCAAAGGCTCTTCCTCACCATGGCAGCAGGCCCCACAGGTCCTTTAGTATTGATCCAACAAGAGAGAACACCATATCCATTTGTGGCTTGTCCTTGGATTCCTAGCTGTTGTCATTACCAACTTGAGATGACAGATTCTTAAAGGGTAGGTTCCAAGGGTCTCCCATTCCTTGGGGGAGTCTATTCTACGCAACTTCAGTTTCACCGAGTGCTCATAATTGAGAGAGAAGGAGCCAATAAGCCAGTGTCATTGCCATGAGATGTCTTTAGGTTGTTTTCCCTAAGTGGAGATGAGTTTGGCCTAAGCCTTTCACATTTCATCTGATTAGAGCTTGGGGGCTCAGCCTGAGCAGATTAGAGCTTGGGGGCTCAGGCTGAGGCCAGGGTTTGGGTTCAATTAGGGTTGAGGCCGTGGCTAGGGCTAGAATGCAGGAAAGTGGTCCACATGGATGGAATCCATAGTGTGGGCCCTCACTGGGCTACAGCAACCTAAATTAATCAGTCTCGATGTTGAGATGTAGTCTATTACAAATAACACATTAGGACTTTTTAAAAATAAATCTTTGAGGAAAAGCTCAAAGTGCAATATTTTTGCTATAGGTAAAGGCTGTCTCCATTTATGCAGGAGTTGTGGATGGAGTAAGAGAGTCGACCATGATTGGCTATTAAAGTGGCAATGCCTTGTTAACGAGGCATTGGCAGAGAATAGTGTTTGGAGGGGCCAGCTATTTTCCAGCTGAAGAGAGAATAGTTGGTTTATAGCCCCAAGGAGGTCAGGCTCTGAGGGGAAGGGACAAGGAAGGACACAAGGCTCCAGTAGCACCAGGGGTCATTGGTTTCCTTCTCCTCCTCCTCTTGGCTGATGCTGTGTGCTAACAATTATGCTTATTGCTTCACAAGTATTATCTTATTTTGTCATCAGGACACCATATGAAGAAAGTCTAACATTCTATCTTACAGATGAAGAAATTGAGGCTAGGCTGGGCGCAGTGGCTCATGCCTGTAATTCCAGCGCTGTGGGAGGATGAGGCAGGTGGATCGCCTGAGGTCAGGAGGTCCACACCAGCCTGGCCAACATGGCGAAACCCTGTCTCTACTAAAAAAAAAATACAAAATTTAGCTGGGCATGGTGGTGGACACCTGTAATCCCAGCTACTTGGGAGGCTGAGACAGGAGAATCGCTTGAACCCAGGAGGCAGAGGTTGCAGGGAGTTGAGATGGCACCACTGCACTCCAGCCTGGGTGACAGAGTGAGAAGAAAGAGAGAGAGAAGGAAAGAAAAAGAAGGAAGGAAGGAAGGAAAAAAGAAAGAAAGAAAGAAAGAAAGAGAGAGAGAGGGAGGGAAAAAGAAGAAGAAAGAAAGAAAGAAGAAAGAAAAAGAAAGGAAGAAAGAAAGAAAGAGAAAGAAAGAAAGAAACTGAGGCTGATGGGAGTTAGATAACTAGTTTAAAGGTTCAGAACAGGGCCAGGAGTCAGACCTGGGTCTGTCTGACTGGATCACTACCGTATTTGCTGCCTCTAGTATTTCCTGGGCTTGCTGGGGGCTCCCCAGTGGACAGGTGAGCATCAGAGATCTTGGTACCTTGACACAAAGCTGTCCCACGAATGACTCATCCATAATACTCTTCCTGTCCAGCCTAAAGCTCTGCTCCCCCTGGAACTCCTTGGTCCTGCTGGCCTGCCTTGGAGTTGCTCTGGGCCCACATGGGCAGGGGCCTGCTCTTTAGTCCGTGTACTGTCTCTACAGACTCACCCCCAAATGACTGGACCGGGGCCACCCGCTCTGAGCCCCTACCACATCCCGCCTCTCTGTCTCCCTTAGCTCGGCTGCTCCCCACAGCCCTCCCGCTTCCTGCTAACTGTGGGGAGAATTTGGCAGCATGCACATGACGTTTGCTGGCCCCTTCCCAGGCTGAATTTCACATGGTTATTTCCTCACCATATTTCTAGCCTGCCGGGCCCCCTGGAGACTCCAACTCATCCTTGGCTGATTCTGAACAGTCCGGTTTTAGCTCATCTGTGGATTTCATTACTGTGCTATTTACTGGCATCTTACAAAGTTTTAACTGAAGTTGTTCCTAGAGACTGGGCAGGGAGTTGGTCACTGGGGTTGGTCAGAGCTTGGTGTTAATGAAGCCAAGCACATGGACGCAGGCCACGTCGGGCCCAGTGAGCTGGACTGGGCTGCCAGCCACAGACTGAGGCTGAGCCCAGACCTGTTTCAGATTGAGCCTGAATCCTATGCATAGGCCTCCTCTGGGGCCTAAACTCTGAGGTGGCGGTGGACATGGAACATTGTACCCAGAAACAAGCTAAGGTTCTTGCAAAGACACTCGCTTAGAAGTTTGTCCCAGGTGTCTACTCCATCACTCACCTGCCTGCCATCCTCATCACAGGCTTTAACTCATCAGCTCTGGGCCTTTCTGCATGGAAGGATGGAGTATTAACAGTGTGCAGCAGGGTCTAGTCTGGACCCCTCTTCCCACTCTTGCACTGGCCTCCAGCTCTGGCCACAGTGTTATGGTGTCTCATGACAAGCGGCAGTCTTTGCCGCCAGGCCTCCACTGGGGCTCTCTCCTCTGCTCCTTCTCCTTATCCCAGCTGCATTGACCCCAACAAGCCCCTAGACGAATACAGATGGCAGACCTGTGGTGTTCACAGCTTCTCTGGTTGGGAAGAGTCACATTCTATTCGCTTCCAAGACAGCACAGAAAAGTGGCACCAAAACATAGAGACTGCATTGCCCCCTATGCGCCAGGATGTTGCCCCAGCTTTCTGTACTCCAGGGGTGGAAATGGCTGAACTCGAACTGAGCTGTGACACATGCTGTCCCCTGGGCCCTGTGTGCTAATTTACAAGGTCGCTCAGGATGAAGTAGGGATGTAAGCGTAGACTCTGCCGTCTACTCTTTATTATTTTTCTCTGCCTTCTCCCTCTGCCCATAGTGGGGCTGGGTACAAGACGGACAGACAGCAGAGGCCAAGGGCCATCCCACCATGGGCTGATCAGCCTCACCCCTCTGCTCATCTGTGGTACAAGTCTGCTGCTTTGCACAACTCTGGGGGGAGGGAGGACAGCTATGTGCAGCACGATGGGCATCCCCAGCCCAGTGAACCTTTGCAACTGCCACACCAGTAATGCCTGGTCCTGGCTTATTAAATGGGCCCCTCTGGAGTTTGGGTTGTCAACTGGAGCATGAGGTAGGGGTGGCAGCAGAGCACTGATCTCCATTTATAGACTCTTTTGTAATGTTCCATTTGATCAAACGCCTCCAAGCCCCTCTCTCGGCATCCTCTCTGTCACAGACAGCAAATGCTTCTAAGCTCCCTTTTTCCCAAAGGTGACCATAAAACAAATGAAATTGAAATCTGATGGAGATCCTATTCAGTTTGATTTGGTTCAGTGTGATTTGACAAACATTTACTGAAGGAGCCCCTGCTCTGGGCCAGGCCTTTTGCAGCACTAGGAACAAAGATATGTCTTGATGCCTGTCCTCCAGGGGCTTCCAGAGACCATCTCAGTCCAGCAGAGTAAGGGCACTGATGCAGGTCCACTGACGGGAGCCCAGGGGACGAATGAAGTAACTCTGCTGGGCATGAGGGTAGAACGGGAGCTCAGGGAAGTTGTCGTGATCTGAATGTTTGTGTCTCTCCAAAATTCATATGTTGAAATCCTAACTCCCAAGGTGATGGTATTAAGGTAGGGCCTCTGGGAACTGATTAGGTCATGAGAGTGGAGCCCCCATGATGGGATTAGAGCCCCTTAGAAGAAGAGACATGTGAGGATACAACAAGAAGATGGCCACCTGCGAACCAGGAAGCAGGCCTTCACCAAGAACCACGCCATGATGGCGCCCTGACCTTGAACTTCCAGCCTCCAGAACTGTGAGAAATAAATATTTTTTTGCCACCCAGTCTATGGTATTCTGTTTAACCTGAACGTCCTAAGACAGAAGTCTTTGCAAACAAGGTGATTCCTGGCCAGGGGTTTGAAGAGTCAATAGTTTTCCTAGAAGGACAAAATGAGGAGAGTGGTGCAGGGGAATGAAACAACACAAGCAAAGATGCAAAAGCAGCAGTAGCTGGGTGAGGAGCTGCAACTATTTGAGCATAGCTGTTTGACTTTTGCTTCTCAGTGCCTGGCACAGTGCCTGGTGCATATGGCTTCAGAAGATGTTGGGTGAATAAATGGACCTTCTTCCTCCTGGGGGATCACGTGCATCTGGAGGAGTTCTGACCATCTTGCTAAACTGCAAGATAGTTGAGGGTGATCTGTAAGAGAGAAGTGAACATGGCCAGGAGTGGTGGCTCACACCTGTAATCCCAGCAGTTTGGGAGGCCGAGGTGGGTGGATGGCTTGAGTTCAGAAGTTCAAGACCAGCCTGGACAACATGGTGAAACCCAGGGTCCACTAAAAATACAAAAATTAGCCAGGTGTGGTGGTGCGCACCTATAGTCCCAGCTTCTCAGGAGGCTGAGGTGGGAGGATCACCTGAGCCCAGGAGGCAGAGATTGCAGTGAGCCAAGATTCCACCACTGCACTCCAGCCCTGGGCAACCGGGCGAGACCCTGTCTAAAGAGAGAGAGAGAGAGAGAGAGAGAGAAGTGAACACATCAGATGACACAGAATTAGGCAAGGATCTGGTCTAGAGCCCAGGACTCCTGACTCCCAGCCCAGTGCTCTTTCCATTCCACCTCCTCTCCTCTCGGTCCACACTGATCTCTCCCTTTCCCAAGCCCCTTGGCCCCTTCAGCACTTACAGTCAGAGTCGCTTCTTCCCCAGCTCTCCTGTATTGTGCATGGGTTGTTTCCAGTGTGTTCCACTTGTTTCTCCAATGGACTGTCAGCTCCTTCAAGGCAGAGACTGGGGGCTCTTCTTTTCTGGGTTCTCCATGGTGAGCAATAAATGTGTCCTCCCCCAAAGCATCAAGAATTAAAGAAATGTAGAAAAACTCTCTTTCCCTCCCTCTCCAAGAGACTTGTGGATTCAAGTGCTGGCATCCTGAATTTAGGGGTTGAAATTTCTCTGCGTACACGCCTTGTGGCCCTGCCCACAAAGTGTGCAGGGAAGTCTAAAGAACCTATACCCTTCCTTCCCTCGGGAAGTTCACTGCTTAGAAAAGGAGAGAAAATGGCCCCAAATACAGAAGAAGATGGATTTGTCGTATTTTGTGGATAAGTGTGTTCCTGACATGCTTGTGGGAGTAAAATCTTGCCTTTGATGTGCTGGGAAAAGTCCCTAGTTGAGGAAATTCTCTAGCGACGTTTTGAAAACTGATGATATTGAATCATTGAATTAATTTATTTCATTTCTCCATGGCATCTTTTGCTTATTAGAATTGGCATCTATTCATTTACCAATTATCTAAGAAAAATCCATTCACCCCCGTGAATCCATCCCTCCTAGTAAATACCAACACAGAGTAAATACACACTGACTCATAAAAAGTAAATACACACTGACTCATACACGATTTTACTTGTCATAAATTCTTTTTTAATGTGAAGAATCAGCCTCTAATGGACCCACTGTGTTCTAATAGGACAAGAAGCTGCATGTGAATAAAAGCAGTTCTTGCTGTTCTCATCTAGCAGGTCAGCCTAGAAGTGTGGTTAGATTAGTGATTTAAATCTCATGAGAGCCTACTACCTAGTTTTTCCTATGGAATCCACAGAGTCTAGTTAATCAGAAAGACTGTGTTTGAATCCCACTTCTGTCACTTACTGAATGACCTTTGATAAGTGATATTGGTTTTTCTGGCCCTCAGTGTCCTTGGCTATGTAATGGGGACAATCATAGCCACTACCTCATAGGATCATTATGTGGATAAAAGGTAACACTGAATGTCAAGAGTGCAGATCAACTGAACTAGGTGAAGGTAGGAACTGTGAGGCAGGGAAGTATCTTCTTCCTAAGGTGACCCTGAAGCACTGATTACATTACTTTGGGGTGGATTTTCCTCCACATGCACCCATAGTATAAACTATTTTACCAATGGGAAGGCAGGCCTAGGGGAGGGGCGAGGGCACATGTGGGTTTCAGCAGGCCATCAGCAGATTCTCCCATGACACCCCTATGGGCAAGGTGTTCACTGGTGCTGGATGACAGTCATAATCACAACTGTAAGCAAGAGCTCTTCTGAGTCTCTCATGCACTCAAAATAGAATAGTAGAGACACAGATGACATGCAAATCCCGGAAGCTTTTTGTAGCAGATGATGATGACCCCCCTCCCTCCCCCATCTCTTCAGCCTAGCTGAGGTCACCTAGCTGTGGGACAGGGCTGTTCGCAGCACGCCACTATTTTCCACCTCGGACACCTGCAACTTCTCTGCTGGAGGGAGGACTTTCCGCAGCACTTGGGAGAGTGTGGAGGAGTTGACATCCCTGGGGTAACTTTCAACTGATGGGGGAGGGGAATTGGTGGGCAAATGCCCCAACTCTTTGACAGGACAGTTCTGAGGAGTGTCCCCACAGTTTCCCAGTGGTCCTCTGCAGGATGGAGCTCCAGTTGCCTTAAGGGCAACCTGCTCTTTAATGTGGCATTTCATTGGCTTCTCTCCCTTTTCTCCCTTTCCCTATTTCCACCTCCCCAATAAACTACCTGAATCCAAGTCCTTGTCTCCGGGTCTGCTTTTGGGGGGACTGAAATGAAAACACTTTTTCTGTTCTTCTACAGTTCACACAAGATTCAGGTGTGGGGAAACAAGAGTGTGAGAAAAACTCATTACAAAAGAAATGTAATCCCCCTACCTGACACCTGTTTTCAAAGCACTTTCTTTCACCTACATCCTTGTTATTCAAAGCAGGACAGGCAGCAAGGACATCACCTGGGAGCTTGTGAGAAATGCAGACCCACCCCAGGCTGGCTGGCTCCAAATCTGCATTTTAACGCGATCCCCAGGTGCTTCTTGGCTGTTACACTTTGAGAAGCCCTGCCCTGTGCTACCTTATCCTCTGGGCCCTCATGAAGCTCCTGTGAGAAAGAATGGCTATTTGTAGTGGGTTGAATAGCGTTTTCCCCCAAATTCATGTCCACCCCAAACTTCACATTGTGACCTTATTGGGACATAAGCTCATTGCAGATGTAATTAGTTAAGTAAGATGAGGTCATACTGGAGTAGGGTGGGCCCTCAATTCAACGATCCGTGTCCTTACAAGAATGCAGAGAGAGATGTGCACAGAAAGAAGGCCATGTGACAGAGATTGGAGTGATGCTGCATGAACCAAAGAACACCAGGAGTCACCAGGAGCTGGAAGGGGCAAGGAAGGATTCTCTCTGAGAGCCTTTGGAGGGAGAATTTTCCCGCTGATACCTTGATTTTGGACTTGTAGCCTCCAAGAATGGAGCAAATACATTTCTTTTCTTTTTTTTCTTTCTTTTTTTTGTTTTTCTTTATTTTTCTTTAAGTTCTGGGATACAAGTGCAGAACATGTAGGTTTATTACACAGGGATACGTGCAAATACATTTCTGTTGTTTTAAGCCACCCAGTTGGTGGTACTTTCTTATGGCAACCCTAGGAAACTACTATCATTCCCAATTTCACAGCCTTGTAAGAACTTGGCCTGGGCACAGTTTGAATTGCTGATTAAACACCCCCCTCCGCTGCCCCCTGAGATGGATACCGAGCCTCAGGGGCTCTCCAGTAGCACTTCCAAGAGCCTTGCTCCTGGCCTTTGTCCTACACCATATTGTTGGCCAGGATTTGGAAGCAGGCACAGGGACACGCACTGCTCAGTTTTGTAGATGACATGAGGCCAGGAGGGTTGGTTAATAGGATGGCTGGCTGAATAGGGACATGGAAAGATTGGGACAGGTTACAACAATGGCCCAAGCGAATGATGGGACCCCACAGGAATGAGAGTAAAGCTGAAACTTAGGTTACAAAAAGCAATCATCCAGAAACGGGATGGCTGGAAGCTGGCTTGGCAGATGTCCTGATTGCAGCAAGTGGGTGGGTAGGTGTAAGTGACCTCCAGCTCTGTTGCAGCTGAGAGTACGATGAAATTGGTGATAAAGGAAGGCAGCCTTAAGCAGCATGAATAGAAGTGGTATGTCCCCAGTAGGTGGGGACAGCACTGTCAGTTTCTACTTTTTGTTGTTCATACCACCCCTGGAGCACCAGGCCAAGGTAGGGGTACCACTTTACAGAAAGGATGCTTCAAACTAGGGAGTGTTTGGGGAGGTGATCAGAATGGTGAGGATTCAGAAATAAAATAATGATAATAGCTACCATTTATTAAGTGCTTCCTTTGTGCCAGCGACTGGGCTAAGGGAGGTGAGTAAGACAAACACTGTCCCTGCCCTTGGGAAGCTTACAGGCCTGGTAGCAAAGGCAGGCAATAAGCCCCGAGGCATATCAACACATGGATTTATTTTAAAACCTACAAGGGCTACAGAGGAGGACAGGGAGCTATTACCCAGAGAACCTGACCCAGATGGGTTCCTCAAGCCTTCCTTGAGGAAGCAGCATTTTCATCTTTGAGCTAGTTTATGAAAGCAGATTAGGTGCTACTTAGGGGATCATGGCATCTTTTAAACAAAGAGAACAGCAGGTTCAAAGGCCCTGGGGCACATTTGAGGTATAGGGAGACGAGTTGTATTAAGGGATGAGACTTAGTTTGACTAAGGTCCTGGGAACATTGCTTTGGCTGTGCTGTGAGGGATGAATTTGGGAGATGCAAGGGTGGGTGCAGGGAGACCAGTCAGGAGGGAGTGGCAGCCATCTGTACTAGTTTCCTATTGCTGCTGCAACACATTGCCTCACATTTAGTGGCTTAAAACAACACAAATGATCCAGGCACAGTGGCTCACGCCTGTAATCCCAGAGCTTTGGAAGGCTGAGGCAGGAGGATCACTTGAACCCAGGAGTTCATGACCAGTCTGGGCAATATAGCAAGGACCTCATCTCCACAAAAGAATTTTTTTTTTTTTTTTTTTTTTGAGACAGAGTCTCGCTCTGTCACCCAGACTGGAGTGCAGTTGCCTGATCTCAAATTACTGCAACCTCCACCCCCTGGGTTCAAGCGATTCTTCTGCCTCAGCCTCCTCAGCAGTGGGGACTACAGGCATGCACCACCAGGCGCAGCTAATTTTTTATTTTTCAGTAGAGACAGGGTTTTGCTATGTTGGCCAGACTGGTCTTGAACTCCTGAGCTCAAGTGATCCACCCGCCTTGGCCTTCCAAAGTGCTGCAATTACAGCCGTGAGCCACTGTGCCCGACCTCCTCAAAACAATTTAAAAACAATTAGCCAGGCATGGTGGTGTGTGCCTGTGGTCCTAGCTACTTGGGAGGCTGAGGTGGAACGATGACTTGAAGCCAGGACTTTGTGACAAGTCTGGGCCACACAGGAAGACCCTGTCTCTACAAAAACAAGAACAAAACTAAACAATCCTCCCAAAGACCCCACAAACAAACCAAACCCCAAATGTATTCTCTTACAGTTCTGTAGGCCAGAAGTCCAACAGGAGTCCCACTGGGCTAAAATCAAGGGGCAGCAAGGCTGTGTTCCTCCTGGAGGCTCGAAAGGAGGATCTGTTTCCCTGCCTTGTTCAGCTTCGAGAGGCTGCCTGCGTGCTTTGCCTCAGGATGCCTTTCCATCTTCAAAGCCAGCAATGGCTAGTGGAGTCTTTCTCACATTGCTGCATTCTGAGTCTGACTTTCCTGTTTCTGTCTTTCACTTATAGGGACCCTCGTGACGATATTGGGCCTCTCGGGTAATCCAAGATCATTCCCCAATCTCCCTATTTTATTTTATTTTGAGATGGAGTTTCGCTCTGTTGCCTAGGCTGGAGTGCAATGGTGCACTCTTGGCTCACTTCAACCTCCGCCTCCTGGGTTCAAGCGATTCTCTTACCTCAGCATCACAAGTAGCTGGGATTATAGGTGCGTGCCACCACACCTGGCTAATTTTTTGTATTTTTAGTAGAGACAGGGTTTTGCCATGTTATCCAGGCTGGTCTCAAACTCCTGGCCTCAGGTGATCCACCTGCCTTGGCCTCCCAAAGTGCTGGGATTATAGGCATGAGCCACCATGCCCAGCTGATCTCCCTATTTTAAAGTCAGCTGATTAGCAGTCTTAATTCCATCTTGCCACTGTAACAAAATATATTCACAGGTTGTGGGGATTAAGATGTGCAGATATTGGGGAGTCCATTATCCTGCCTACCACACATCCTGATTTACACAAGTTACCTCATTTAATGCCCATGCCCTCTCCCTCCCCAGGAGGCTGGTACTACTAATTCCCTTTCTACAGATAGGACACTGAGGATTGCACTAGTGACCTGCCTAAGGTCACACAGTGGGAAGTGGCAAAGTCCACAGTCAGACTCCAGGCTGCCTGACTCCTGATCCTGTGATCCTAACCAACACCAGATCCTGCAACTCCATTTCTTAGGAGGACAATGGGAAAGGCCAGGGGATGATGTTTGCCCTAGGGAGCTGAGCTGCTAGCTGATTTCTAGTGTACGATGGGCTGGCTGACTGTTGGCATCACACAAGGGGTTAAGTTCTGTGTGACTCCAGAAGGCAAAATCAGGTCAAAACTTACAAGGAGGTAAATTCCCAGTTTTAGAGACTTAGAATGTTAGAGTGAGAAGGGATCTCAGAGGTCATCTTTTCTTATAAGGAAACTAAGTTCCAGAGACAGGAAGTAATCTACCCAAGGCCACACAGCTAACTAGTAGCCCAATAAATAACTTTATTTTTTCTTTTCTTGTCTTCTTTTTTTTTTTTTTTTTTTTTTTTGAGACAGGGTCTCACTCTGTTGCCCAGGCTGGAGTGCAGTGGTGTGATCTTGGCTCACTGCAACCTCCACCTCCCGGGTTCAATCAATTCTCGTGCCTCAGCACCCCCAGTAGCTGGAATTACAGGCATGCACCAACACGCCCGGCTAATTTTTGTATTTTTAGTAGAGAAGGGGTTTTGCCATGTTGGGCAGGCTGGTTTCGAACTCTTGACCTCAAATGATCCACCTGCCTAGGCCTCCCAAAGAGCTGGGATTACAGGCCTAATAAAGAACTTTCTATTACAGTTCTCCTGACAATGGTATGGGCTGCAATATTAAGTGATGGGCTCCTCATCGCTGGAGGTGGCTGAGCATCTAACGGGGACCTCCCACTGGGCACAGGCGTCACTGGTCATCGTGAAGTGTGTTGCATGTAATTTTGAAATAAATGACAAAGCATACAAGCTTGTAAATGATTTCTTCATCTTAATAAATGAGAGCAGTTCTGGCCTGAGATTTTTCAAAGTCAGGTTTATGAAGGCATAATTTCACCCTTTGATGTGTACAAGTTCAATGAGATTTAACAAAGGTACACAGTCATGTAACCACTACCACATTCAAGATATGAAACACTTCCATCACCTCCAAATATTCAAAAAGCTTTTTGTGCCCCCCTTTTAGTAAACTTTTTATTTTCAAAGAACTACTCACAAGAAGTTGCAAAAATAATATAGAGAGGTCCCATGTCCTCTTCAGGCAGCTTTCCCCGCTGGTAACATCTTACATAATTATAGTACAATGTCAAGACCAGGGACATAACATCAGTACAATGCCATTAAGTGAACTCCAGACCTGATTCAGATTTCTTGATCTTTTTCATGCACCCATTTATGTGTGCGTGTTTGTGTGCACAGTTTTATGCAGTTTCATTGCGTGTATAGTTTTGCATAACTACCACCATCAATAGACTCCCTCGTGCTACTCCTTCCCACCTATGCCCATCCCTTCCCTACAAGCCATCCCTAACCCCTGGCAACCACTAATCTGCTTCTGTGCCCCTTTTCATATGCTTTACTGTGAAAGTGCATTTTTAATTAGAAAATAAATTGATGAATCAACTCGCGTTGGCAAAAATCCAAAGTATTTAGGTTTTTGGAAAGAACTCCTTAAGACACGTTTCTCATTTTAGTCCCTTTACCGGGGGCGAACACTGTTAGAGTTTGGGGTATCCTACACTTTTGTCCTTGCAGTTGCATACCGTGCATACATTACATGTATATGTACAGTACCTATAGAAATATGTAGTTGTGTATGTTTTATCATATATATTGTATCATACATATTGTCCCACAGGTGGTTTTTTGTTTTTTGAGATGGAGTCTTACTCTGTCGCTCAGGCTGGAGTGCAGTGGCGTGATCTCGGCTCACTGCAACCTCCGCCTCTTGGGTTCAAGAGATTCTCCTGCCTCAGCCTCCCTGAGTAGCTGGGACTACAGGCACACGCCACCAAGCCCGGCTAATTTTTGTATTTTTAGTAGAGACAGGATCTTGCCATGTTGGTCAGGCTGGTCTTGAACTCCTGACCTCAGGTGATCTACCTGCCTTGGCCTCCCAAAGTGCTGGGATTATAGATGTGAGCCACAGTGCCCGGCCCCACAGCTTTTTTTTTTTTTTCACTTAACAACATGCTTTTCACCACAAAAAATTGATAAGTATGTGAGGTGCTAGATATGCTAATTAACTTTATTTAATCATTGTACAATGTATACATATAGCAGTTCCAAGACTGCTTGCAGGTACTAAAATCTAAGGATGCTCAAGTCCCTGATATAAAATGGCATGGTATTCGCATATAAACTATGCATATCCTCCCTTATATTTCAAATCATCTCTAGGTTATGTATAACTCCTAATACAATGTAAATGGCATGTAAATAGTTATTATATTGTTCAGGGAATCATGACAAGAAAAAGGTCTGTACGTGTTCAGTACAGACACAACATCCATTATTTTTTTCCAAATATTTTTCATGCAAGCTTGGTTGAATCCTTGGATGTAGAACCCATGAATAAGTAGGGCTAGCTGTACATCAAAACATCACATTGTACTCCATAGACAAATACAATTATTATTTGTCGATTAAAATAAACTAAAAATAGGTCTTGGATAACTTTATCCACACATTTATGCCTCATACATAAAAAAGTATCTGCATAGCATTCTGTAATATGGCTGTCCCATAATTGATTGAGTCAATCCCCTGGTGGGAGACGTTTAGGTTGTTCTGAGTTTTTCCCTATTACAAATAGTGCTGCAGTGGCCAGCCTTTGTGCACATGTGCAAGTTCTTCTCAGAAGCTGCGAGAAGTGATATGCTTTCCAGAGTGGGAGGAAGGGGAATGAAGGTTCAGCTGATGGAGAATTGCCCCAAATTCTGACGTGGCCATGTGAACATCATCTGGGACACATTCATTCTGGAGGCCGACAGCTGATGGGCTTGAGGTTTTTGGCAGTGCCTTTGAGCTCTGCGCGTCTGGGATTCTCTGACTTAGCCAAGGTCACTTCACACGTCCAGATTTGCCTCGCTGGTCTGCTAACTTCTGGGCCCACACTCTGCCTCAGCCAACCTTTAGGTCCCAAGAGGTAAAGGTGCCTACGGGAGCCCCCTATATTTTGAGGAAAGCATGTATTGTTTTGATGACAGCTATTCTGACTTAATGCTTCCCAGCCCTGGAGAGACCACATGCCACCCTTGCACAATAGAAATGATGGGGGTCAAGAAATAATCAAGCTCCTCTCCAGAAGCAGGGGTGGTGATAAGTTCACTTTCTTCAATGGAAACTAAGGCCCAGAGAAGGGAAGGAATCCACCTGAGGCCACACAGCCAATTAGTAGCCTAATAAAGAACATTCTAATGGGGGTGGGGAAGTGGGTGTTGGAGCAGAGTAGGGTGGAATTGTTAGTTCTGTGCCTAACTGTTTGCTAAGCCTCACCAAATCCGCCGGGGTAAGCCCTTCAGCAACTGGGGAATGGCCACATTGCCAAACCCAGCCTACCTGAGTCCTACTGTATGTGTATAGGGAAAGGCTGTTGGCCCATCCCAGTTCCATAATCATGCATCCATGGACTCACCCACTACCTTGGAGCCTACATGCTGGAGAGGAAGGAAGTGGTGGCTGAGAGAAGAAACAAATACAGTACAAGAATTATTAGCATTTTCTACTCTTGAGAGGTTCTTCCTGTCTCTCTCTTTTTTTTTTTAGACGGAGTCCTGCTCTATCTCACAGACTGGAGTGCAATGGTGCAATCTCTGCTCACTGCAATCTCTGCCTCCTGGGTTCAAGTGATTCTCCTGCCTCAGCCTCCCAAGTAGCTGGGATTACAGGCACCTGCCACCGCGCCCAGCTAATTTTTGTATTTTTTTGTAGGGACGAGTTTCTCCATGTTGGCCAGGTTGGTCTCGAACTCCTGACCTCAGGTGATCCACCCGCCTCGGCCTCCCAAAGTGCTGGGATTACAGGTGTGAGTCACCACACCCGGCCCTGTCTCTCTTCTTATCTGCTCACCACACAGATAGGAAGGGCAAGCTCTACTGCAGAAGTAGGGAAACTGAGGTCCACTGGAGATTGGGGGGTTTGTCTCAGATCATGAAGGCATCAAATTAGCCAGAGAGCTGGTTCGGGGACCCTGGCTTCCTGATTCCCAGCCAAAGGCCCTTGCCAACACATTTTACTGCCATCTCTCATCTAACTGCCAAGGCCTTCTGCACAGAGCTTCATCTGCCCACATGCCTACCTTGGAAGAGACATTGCACTATGAACATAGCTCTGTCCTAGCATTTATGGCCAGAAGCTATGTCATCCTGAGGTTCTGAGACCCTGGAAGAATGAGGAGGACGTTTCAGAATCTAGATGTTTCACTTGGCCAGGCATTAGGGCCCAGATGTGGAAACCTACCCATTGGTCAGACTGGCCCTGACCAGATGTGGAGCAACTCTTTGGCCTATCAAACATATCTGCTTGCTATGAATAAAGGAAAACTACCACTTGTTGTGCTTATGGAAGCCTTTAGGGAAACTTTAAGAGGTGGGACTCCAATTGGGGCCCAAAGGCACTGGAGAGGAGAGAAGGGCACCCAGAGTAAGGGACCAGCTGACAGCTGCAAGCAAAAAAGCAAAAGGCTTGTCTGAGGTTCAACTGAAGGAACAGCAGGAAGTAGGACTGGTGTCGTAGGGAGTATTTTCCCACAATGGCTGTGACAGTATCATCTGTCCCGCATGAGCATATTACGGTATGACTTTGACACTCCCCCATTGAGACGTAGGGCCTATGTTCCTTCTCCCTGAAGCTGGGCAGCTTTGTGACTATGGCAGAAGTGAAGCTAGATGACTTCCAGGGCGAGGCCTTAGAAGAGGATACAGCTTCCACCTTACTTGCTGGAATAATTGCACTTGGAGCCACGAGCCACCCTGTGATTGGTCTGACTGCTACCATGCTGTGAGGAAGACTGCTACCATGCTGCGAGGAAGCCCAAACCGACTCACATGGAGAGATCATGTGAAGATCTCTGAGACTACATGAAGTGAGAGGTGTCTGGCCTGTCCCCAGCTGCTCCAGCCCCATTCTCCCCAACCCATACTGTTTCAGCTCCAGCCACTCACTGATTACAACCTGATGAGGGACCCAGAGCCAGGACCACCACCTGAGCCCTTCCTGAGTTCCTGACCCACAGAAACCACGAGAGGTAATAACATGATTGCTGATGTCTTAAGCCACCAAGGTTTGGGGTGATTTGTACACCGCACCATTCGTAGCTTCTATAAATCAATAAAGACAGTTAACATCACAGTAGCCATTATTTGAGTCCAAAAGTCTCACCACCTCTCCAAAACCAATGGGGGCATTCAAAGGTTCCTTAAGCCCCCTGTCTTCTCTAGGCAATCCTTTATAGACTAGACATTCAACATCACAGAATATGCCCGTAAAACTCCAATAAGGGCAGGGCATGGTGGCTCACACCTGTAATCCCACCACTTTGGCAGGCCAAGGCGGGAGGACCACCTGAGGCCAACATGGTGAAATGGAGGAGAATCGCTTGAACCTGGGAGGTGGAGGTTGCGGTGAGCCGAGATCACGCTACTGCACTTCAGCCTGGGCAACGAAGCAAGACTCTGCCTCCAAAAAAAAAAAAAAAAGCATGGGTGAAGACAGAGCTGGGAAATCCTCCTTCCTCTTTCTCAGCTGAATGGAAGGTGAACACAGAGGAGATAAATAGCCCCCAGGGAGATACCTGACAGAAGGAGGGGAAGTGGGAGTTTGGGTAAGTCAAGCAGACAATCTACTGATCACATTGAGAGCTAAAAGCTGCAAGGATACCAAAGAGGCCCCTCCTGGTTAGAGAAAGGGTTCTTCTGGCACTTCCCACTTCAGATCCATCTATCTCCTTCTGCCTAAAGAACCATCTACTTATGCAATCTCTCCATTGTGTCTTTCCAGTGGAATATTTAATGCTTTCTCACCTGTGGAACAAACCCACAAGGCCTACCATTTTGATCAAATGTACGTGGGATTAGGCTCTAGCCTTGTGTCCATTGCTCAGAAGTCAGAGGCCTCAGAGCATTAATCACCACAGGTAGCCAACCCTGTGGGGAAGAGGCAGGTCAAATGCTCTCAGTGATTGGACCCTTTATGGGTCTGCCCATGACACCTGACCTGAGTCCTGTTCTAGAACCATTAGCTGTGGAGAATTTTGGTTATATGATGCTCTTACTGCAGTGCGACCTCCAGGCTGCCATTCCTGTAAGGGAGAGGTAGCCCTAGCACTTGGCTTGGGATGGTCTCTTAGGGAAACAATGGGCAGGCTGGTGCCAGTGGGGATGGGCTAGGTTTGCTTCTTAGCAACAAAGAGAGCATTTGAATGGAAAAGAAGCTTGGGGGGCCCTCTGGGACTGTCTCAGTTGGTTATTTCTCTCTGCTTCTAGATAACTTCAGGCAGCTCGGGGATCTGGATTCTCTTTGCCTGTAGTCTGTGGCTAACACTTTCCCTAGTGTGAAGGGAGGCTGAGTTTCTGTAGCCCTCTCCACTGGAGGAGTTGGCCTTCTCCACACCAACCCTGGCAAAGGTTCATAAGCTATTCAGGGAGTTGCAAAAACTGGGAGGCCACAGCCGGGGAGGAGTAGGAAGGAGAGTGCTGGGAGAGAAGAGCTGCATGAAACGGGCTCTGCTGCCTGGCAGGGCTGAATACTGTCTTCTCTGGAGGGAGGTCAAGGGCACAGCTGAAGCCTATTTGCATCCCCCTCCCTCCTACATCCCTGTGATAATAGCTCCTAACACTGATTGAGCCCTTAATATGAGCCAGGCACTGTTCTCAGCCTTTTTCATGGATTATCTCACTTAATCCTTCACAACAGCCCTATGAGGTAGGTCTATTATTATCCCTATTTTAGAGATTAAATAATAATAATTTCTAAACCCCCCTGAGGCACATAGAGGTTAAGTAAGCTACTAAGTGGCTGAGTCAGGATTATGAACCCAGACAGTTTGGCTCAAAGGAGCAACACCTACCCACTAGGCATTACTGCCTCATACATATAGCTGAGCTACATTGTTCCACCCTGTGGGGTTGCCCTCTGGAGTGTCTGTCCAAGGCTTGCTTTCTTGGGGCCTATCTCATATTTTGAATATCGTAACAGCCACCAATTTACTGAATGCTTACTATGCACCAGGGACTGTACTAAGCACCTTGGGTGATTTACATGGTTTATTTAGTATAATCCTTACAATCACCCTGTGGAATAAGTATTGTTACTATCTCCATTTTGCAGGTGAGGAAACTGCGGCTCTGAACAGTTTAATACCTTGTTCAAGGTTAAACTAGTAAGTAGCAGAGCCAGGATTTAAATGTGAACCAAGATCTATCTCATTCTGAAGCTATAAGAATTTCATTCATTCATTCATTCATTCATTCAAACAACCAACCCAAATTTTAGGCTGGCTACTATATGCCAGGCACTGTGCTCGGCTTAGGTGGGTATACATAATGACAATATTTCGGACTCTATATCTTTAGATTAGACTGCTCTTCAGAACTGCAGACTCATAAATCCAACTGTCTACTTGACACTACTATGTGGATGTTTAGCAGGTATCTCAAACTGATATGTTCAAAACAACTCAACGTTTCTTCCAAATTCACTCCCCCAATGCCTTCCTCAGTTCTGTTACGGTCTGAATGTTGGTCCCCCTTCTCCTCCCAAAATTCATATGTTGAAACCTAATCCCCAGTGCAGTGGTATTAAGAGGTGGGGACTTTAGGAGACAGCCCTGGTGAAGGGGATTAGTGCCCATACAGAAGAGGCCTCAGGGGGCTTGTTTGCCCCTTCTGCCACGTGAAGACACAGCAAGAAGGTGCCATCTATGAAGTAGAGGGTGAGCCCTCATCAGATACTGAATCTGCTGGTGCCTTGATCTTTGACTCACATTGTAGAACTATAAGAAAGAAGTTCTGTTGTTTATGAGCCGCCAAGTCTAAGGTATTTTGATGTAGCAACCGGAACAGACACCATCCATGCAGTTGTGCAAGCCCCCACATAGAAGTCATCTTTGATTCCTCTCTTTCCCTCATCCATGACATCTAAACTATTAGGCTATCTGGTTGACTTCCTCACCAAACATATCCTAAATCTTTTCACTTTTCTCCAACCTCCCTCTCCCCACCAATCCATTCTCCATAAGGAAGTCAGCATGATCTTAAGACACCAATCAGATAATTTCCTTCTCCTGCTTGAAACACTCCAGTGGATTCCCATATGCTCATGACCTAGAAGGCCCTGCCTGATCTGGCCCCTGCATTTCTACCTTGACCTCCTGCCATGTTCCCATCCCTTCCTATGCATCTTCTTCCTGTTCCTCTAACAGGCCAAACTCATGACCACCTTTGAGCCTTTGCTCCCATACCTCCTGCCTGGAATGCTCTCCCTCTGAGATGGTTCCTTCTTATGATCCAGATCTCAATTTAAATGTCACCTCTTCGCAGAGACCTTCCCCACCTCTTTATAAAATAGCTACTCTCTTTTCTCTGCACGACCCTTATTACTAAAGAGTTTTTGGCAGGTGTAGTGGCTCATGCCTATAATCCCAGCACTTTGGGAGGCTGAGGCAGGAGGATCATTTGAGCCCAGTTTGAGACTAGACTGAGCAACATAGTAAGACCCCATCTCTACACACACACACACACACACACACACACGCACATAGCTACAGCTAGGTGTGGTGGCATGTGCCTAGGAGGCTTAGGCGGGAGAATAACTTGAGCCCAGTGAGTTATGATCATGCTACTGTACTCCAGCATGGGTGACAGAGTGAGACCCTGTCTCTTAAAAAAAAAAAAAAAAGAAGCTTTTTGAAATTTTCCGACCTACCCGTCTTTCCCATCCACTAGAATAAAAGCTCCAGGAGAGCAAGGAGCTGACTTCTCTTATTCATCGTTTTATGCCCAGAATCTAACATAGTACCTGGCATATTGCAGGTGCTCAGTAAGTAAAGCGTTCATAGTCCAGTAGCAGAGGTTGGTGGATACAGCAAGAATGGTGGACAGAGAGCACTGTATGGTCCTTGGGGATATGGCAAAGGAACAACAGTCTGGAGGAAGTAGAAGGGAGTAGAGAACATGCTGGCCCCACTCTGAGCCTGGGGCTGGTGGAGGGAGGAGGCATGTGACCTCCAGAAAGGTCTATGGTCCAGTTTCAGCTCTGCCACTCACTAGTCAAGTCACTCAACTTTTCTGAGCTGTCATTTCCTCATTTGAAAATGAGAATACTAATACTATCATGCAGCAGCATTGTTGTGGGGACTCTGTTCAGTCCCTCCAATGGCTTCCCATCACCCTCTGGGTAAGAGCCAAGGTCACCATAAGACCTCCAAGGTCCTGTGCAATCTGGCACCCCCACCTCTCATTTCTTCTCTGCTCTCGTAGTTACCACTCCTCCTTTCACCCACCCTTCTCCAGCCCCACCAGCCTCCTCCACATGCCTCAAACAGCTAAGCACATTCCTGCCTCAGGGTCCGTGCCTAGCTATTTTCTCTGCCTAGAATGCTCTTCCTTCAAATATCTGCAAAGGTTCAGTAGCATCATTCATGCCTAGTCTGAAATGTCCACCTCCTCCGGGAGACCTTCCCTGGTCAACTAATCGGACATTGCTTTCATCTCTCTGGGCATTCCTTCTCCTCCTTCTCTGTTTTGTTTTTCTCCATAGCACTTATCCTATTTTGGCACACTCACTTGCTTACTTATTTTGTATATCGTCTGTCTTCCCCTACTAGAGTGTAAGCTTCATGTGATCTGGGAGTTTGTCTTAGTCACTGCTCTACCTACAGCTTCTAGAACAGTGGCACATAGTAGGCACTCAGTAAATCTCTGCTGAATGAATGAATGAGTGAATGAGGTGTCAACATGGTGTCTGACATGTAAAAAGTGTTTAGTAAATGGGAGTTATTATTACTGATAACCATCTCTTTGTGGAGTAACTTCCTGTGCCCAGGACTTAGCACAGAGCCTTGTACTTAGCAGACCTTCAGCTGACATGAGCTGAAAGAGGAACCCTACTTGAAGTGGAAAGTACTACCCGCCACAAGAGAAACTCAAACAACCCAGGCTCTAAGAGTGCAGTGGAGGGAAGGCCAAGCCTCAGCCTGTTTCTAAAAACCAAATCACCAACCATGCTCCTGGAAAAGAGTCCTCCCGCAAGGAGACTTGAGATAAAGGGTGCTATGATCTGAGTTTTTGTGTACCCCCAAATTCATATGTTGATATCCTAACCCCTAACATGATGATATTAGGAGGTTGGGCCTTCGGGAGGTGATTAGGTCATGGGGGCAGAGCCCTCATGAATGGTATTAGCAATCTTATAAAAGAGGTCCAAGAGAGCTCCCTTGGCCCTTCCACCTTGCGAGGATACAGCTAGGAAATTGTCATCCATGAAGGAACTGGGCCCTCGTTGGACACCAAATCTACTGGTGCCTTGATCTTTGACTTCCCAGCCTCCAGAACTGTAAGAAATATATTTCTATTGTTTATAAGCCACCCAGTCTGTAGGCTTTCGTTATAGCAGCCCCAATTGACTAAGATAAAGGGAATGTCCACAAAGTAACACCAGGAAGCTATGTGGATCTTTAACTTGGGGTCCCTGTTCCTCTAAGTGGTCTGTGGCTGGAATTCAGAGGATTCATGAACTTAGATGGGGAAAATTGCATCTTTGTTTCTGCAATCTTTAAGCTACATTTTAGCATTTCCTTCAATCATGAATGCAGGTAATAAACCACCATAGTATTACAGGACCTGTGACTTGGCCACCAGCAGAAATTACACATATTTTCATATCACATTAGAATGAAGCAGGTCTCTTGAATAGCAATATGTTCATCATTGCTTTGAAATTGTGATAGTTATAAGACTCACAGCTAGATTTTGTTATATAATATGCTAATAAGGAAGCGCAGATATCACAAATTTTAAAAAATATGTTGGAGACTGGGTACAGTGGCTCATGACTACAATCCCAGCACTTTGGGAGGTCTAGGTGAGAGGATCACTTGAGCCCAGGAGTTTGAGTCTGCAGTGAGCTATGATTGTGCCACCGCAGTCCAGCCTGGGAGACAGAGTGAGACCACATCTCAAAAAAAAAAAAAAAAAAGAAAAAGTTGATAGCTGTATTTCACTATACTTGGTTTCCATTTAAATCATTTATATTTTTATGCAGCCATAGAAAAAAGGATGAGTTCGTGTCCTTTGCAGGGACATGGATGAAGCTGGAAACCATCATTCTCAGCAAACTATTGCAAGGACAGAAAACCAAACACCACATGTTCTCACTCATAGGTGGGAATTGAACAGTGAGAACACATGGACACAGGGTGGGGAATATCACACACCAGGGCCAGTCATGGGGTGGGGGAAAGGGGGAGGGATAGCATTAGGAGATATACCTGATGTAAATGACCAATTAATGGGTGCAGCACACTAACATGGCACATGTATACATATGTGGCAAACCTGCACGTTGTGCACATGTACCCTAGAACTTAAAGTATAATAATAATAAAAATTAAAGAAATAATCAAAAAAATCCTTTGTATTTTATGCATCTAAAAATATTATTCTGAAAAGGGGACCAAAGGCTTCAACAGATTGCTAAAGGGTCCATGACGCAAAAAAGGGCCAAGAGTGTGTCTGGTTTAAATTGGTCACAACTCTCCTAGAATAGGTGACATCTTCTAAGAAGAGCCTAAGTCTGCCAGTGCAGACCCTTTCCAGTCATTCCTGGGTGGGGACCCTCCAACCCCCAACAATCTCACTCTCTATCACAATATGTGTCTATTAATTAGTTTCTCAAATGGCAAAAGGCCAAGTGTAGGATCAGGATGGGCAGTGGAGTCTCAAACTCCTTCCCAGACACCCTGTACCAGCCAATTAAATTGTTCACTGTTGGCTGGGAGTGCTGTACACATCCCACCTCCTTTGCTTTATCTCTGCTATTTCCTCTGGCTGGAATATGGGCCCAGCTTCAACCCTAGCCCCAAGTCCATGCTACTCAAACATCAGATCTAAGGTCATTAACTGTAAATGACCAGGGACACCTACCCTTCCAACAGTCTAGGCTAATATCACGTTCTTATGCTCCAAGACCCAGTATTCCGGAACTTTATCTGAACACTTGCTCAAACACTTGAGCTGACCCACAGCTGCTTCTTTAAGGAACATGTTGCCTCTGGCCCCCAGGCACTTTAGTAGCTTGAGGTGGGCTGTGGCCTGTCCAGGCAAGAATGGAAGGCAGGTATGCCCACTTTCAAAACAAAATAGGGGTTCATCTTCCTATGTCACCCAGAACACCCAGATCTGAATTTTAATCCACAGCACACAACTTTAATACCCTCTGCACACTCGCAGAAGAGCTCAGCCTCCCCTCCTCTTATCCAGGATCTGTTGGGAGCATGGCAGCCTCTGCCAATCTTTGATATTGAATTGACAAACAGCAGACTCTAGGCTAGATAATGAAGTGAGGAAAGCAGAGGGCTGGTAAAGTGGCAAGAATTAGAAGGGTCAGTGGGCTGGCCATCCTAATGAAGTTGAAGAACAGTTTTCATGGGAATAATTACACAAGAAAACTGGAAGATGAGAAGGCAGCAGAGCGGGGAGACTTGAAAGAGTGATTTTTAAAGTGGCACAGCTGAAAGCAATGTCAAAGCCCAAGGTGTGACTGTGCCAGAGTATAGCTTGAGGAGGAGTGCAGGAGGCAAAGATGAGTAAGTCAAAGAATAGGGAGAACACGACATTGGAAGGGATGTCCGCATGAGTGTAGAAGTCATCCACGAGAATGGCAGGGTTTCTGGAAGAGAAGAAAACCATGAACTGTTTTACCAAAAGTTTTTAATGAATGAGATTTAAAAAATGACAGTGATTAGGAAGCAGAAAGGTTAGCATAGCCCAATAGTAGGAACCTTGGAAGAGCAATCCAGTAAGTGATAGAGTTCTTCAAACCCTGAGTTGTTTTTTTGTTTGTTTTTACCATTCTACAAGCTTTATCCAGGTGATCGATTCATACCCCTATCCTCATGATTCCCAAATTTACATCTGTAGCTCAGATCTCTCCTCTAAGTTTCAGACAGCTTATCTAACTACATACTTGACAGCTTCACTTGGACCAAACATATGACCTTCCTTCCAAATACTGTCCTCTTCCAGGCCTCTTTTTCTCTGCAGTGCCCCCATTCATTCAGTTGCCTAAGTCTGAAACTTAGCAGTTATCCTTGACAGTCCCCCTCTCTCACATTTTCCCACGTCAAATCTATTACCAAGTCCTGTTGATTTCACCTCTTTAGTAACCCTTGAGTTCTTCTGCTCCTCCCTACAACCACCCTGGCCTACACCACCATTTCTCACCTGGTTTATTGCAAGAGCTTCTGCACACAGCCACTTGGCCCCTCTCCAATCTGTTCACTCTGCAGCCAGACTGATCATTTTAAAATGCAAATCTGATCATGACACCTGCCTGCTTAAACATGTCACCACCTTCCCATGTCTGTCTCACTCACTGCTGAATCCTTAGTAGCTAGCACAGTGCCCAACACAATGGCTCAATAAATATTTGAAGATTGAATGAACGTGAAGTAAGATGAATTGTTTGAAGCCAGATGGACCAATCATGTTCCTTGATCACAAACTGAATTCCTAATCTTGGTCATAAACTGGACCCTACAGTTGGGCCCAGTATGAAATCAATAGGTCTGGCTACAGCCAAAGTCCTTCCTCATAGCTGCTTATACCAGTAGCTCTCAATCTTGCTGCCCATTATAATCACCCAAAAAGCTTAATTGAAAAAAAAAAAAAAGCTTAGATCAGGCATAGTGACTGCCTCACACTTGTAATCCCAGAACTTTGGGAGGTTGAGGCAGGAGGATCTCTTGAGCCCAGGAGTTCAAGACCAGCCTGGGCAACATAGGGAGACCCTGTCTCTACAGAAAATAAAAAAATTAGCTGGGCATGGTGGCTTGTGCCTGTTGTCCCAGCTACTTGGGAGGCTGAGGTGGGAAGATTGCTTGAGCTCAGGAGTTTGAAACTGCAGTGAGCCACGATCCCGCCACTCCAGCAGGGGTGACAGAGAGAGACCCTGTCTCAAAATAAAAAATATATATAATAATAAAATAATAATTTAAAAAAGCCTAACTCTACCCAGACCAATTAAATCAGAGTATCTTGGGGGTGGGGGTCCTGGCCTAATTAGTTCTTAAAGCTCCTCAAGTTAATTTTAATATTCAGCCGCAGTTGAGAGCAATGTTCCACCCCTTGCTTCTCAAGGTGTGGTGCACAGCAGTAGCTGTATCACCTGGGAGCTTGTTAAAAATGCAGTCTCAGGTGGCACTGGATTCCCCAGATTTTCTAAATCAGAATTTTAACAAGGACCCCAGATGATTTGTCCAAGTGATAATGTTTGAGAAGCACTACCAAGGAGCCAGGCAGGAGAGGGTGGACTTAGGGGTGCTCCTCCCAGCTTCCAGGGAAGTATGTGACTTGTTGAATGGAGGCAAATCTCCACTCCTCCACAAGTCCCGATCTAATAGCTGGCTCAGCATTTTGCCAGGCTAGTGGGCCGGCATTCCAGTGTAGATAATGTAAATGTCTTTCTGCATGGACAAAATCCCCATCCTGAATAGCGACAGCAAAGCAAAGCAAGGGGTTCCATTCCAATGGGAAAGCTGGGACTAGCAGTATATTATTTGCTAGGAGTCCTTTCTACGGAGTGGGAACAATAGACTAAAGAACCAGCCCTCGCGGTCCTGTCACGTCCCTGCACCCAACTAACCGCGGGCTGGGCCTAGCCATGATTGCTCGCACTGTGAGCACTGCTGCTTGCGCAGGGAACCCGCCCTCAAAGCCGCAGCGCCCTGCGATTCTCTTCACCAGCTCCCCACCCCCGCCCCACAACTCTCCTCCAGAAAAGGAAAATAAAAAGCCATCAAAAGTATTCCAATTCTGTTATTGGTTTGGTTTCAAAATGTTGGCCCTGTTCCTTCGGGCTGGGCCAGGTGGGTAGAGCCGACACCCCCTTGTCTCTGGGCTCTGAGGCTCTTGCAAGCGCGGGAACCAGCGTGGGGGCGGGATCCCCAGTGCCCCCGGCGCGTAGGCGCGCTGCCACGCCCTCTCCCGGCCTGTGGACAGGGCAGCGGTGCCAGGGAACTGGCGAAGGCGCGCGGCGGGCGCTGCACTGCCCCCTCAGGGCAGGCGACGCGCTGCTTCGCGGGCCCAGCGTGTTCACTTCCTGGGCCCGGCTGGCACTGCCCTGCGCCCCCGCCCTTCCGTCCCGGTACCCTGCCAGGAAACGTCTTCTTCCTGGGAAGACCGCTGCTGTCTGCGGCAGTGGGTGGCAGAGTCTGAAACCAATTTGCACAAGCCCTGGGCGACAGAAAGTCTAGTGTTCGTTTTGGGGACTGTTCATGCAGAACGAGCAGCTTAAAAAATGTCACCTGTGAGGTCTCAGCTCGTAAGTGCCCCTCATGCCCACCCCTGGGAGGAGGCATGAGGATGGGGGAAGCATCTTCATAGTAGAAACTTAAACGCTGCAGCAGCCGCCAGGTCGCGGCTGCTAGGACGAGGCCCCTTCGGGGCCAGCTGTTGGCTGTGTAACTGAGAGCAGAGTCCTTTGAGGACACAGGCCATTGGGTAAACACCCTCCTTGTCCCTCAGGCAGCCGGGTGTGGACAGCGGCTGCCTTTGGCTGGGGAGGCAAGGGCACCCAGCTGTTGCCCAGCCAATGAGGACACAGCTTCTGAGAAAAGCACAAAGGTGGCCACTCTAGGCTACCTCTAAGGGAAAAAATTACACACACACACACACACACACACTCGTAAAAGTCTTGTGCCTGGATGCTCACCACTGGCCCTGGATCCTGTACCCACCTGCCTCCTTGTTGGCAGTAGTTCCCTGACACTGGCATGGTCTCCACTGAGATATTGGCTCCTTCATGAGCTCATTCCCATCCTCTACCTTCTTCCTCCTGTTTCCTTAGTTTCTCTTATTCTTATCTTCCACTTTCTTCATCTTTCTCCCCATTTGTTCCACCTCTCCCTTTTCTGTTTCTTTCTTCCTTTTTCATTCATTTAAAAATGCACTCACCATGCATTAAGCATTGTAGTAGTCAGCCTGGCTGCCTTAATAAAATACCAGAGACTGTGTGGCTTCAACAACAGAAATTAATTTTCTCACTTTTGGGGGCTGGAAATCCAAAATCAGGGTGCCAGCATGGTCAAGTTCTGGTGAGGGTTCTCTTCCTGGCTTGTAGATGGCTTCCTTCTTGCTATGTCTTCACACGGCAGAGGAAGAGAGAGAGATCTCTTCTTCTTCTTATAAGGCTGCAGTCCTATCTGCTTAGGGCTCCACCCTTATGACCTCATTTGACCTTAATTACCTGCTGAAGAGCCTATCTCCAGGTATAGTGATATTGGGGGTTAGGGCTTCAGCATATGAGTTTTTTGGAAGTTGGACACAATTCAGTCCATAGCAAGCACATATAGGGATTGTTAGATCCCTAGGAGCTATAGCAATAGGGAAAGCATCAGTGCAAACAGATGTGACCAGTGTTGTTAACGCAGTGTAAACAGAACATAGCAGGAGCATGGAGGGGCAGGGGTGAATAGGTGCCTCAAGAAATCAAAGAGGGCTTGACAGAGAAGGTGACATCTGAGGTATGAGAAGTAATTTGCCAGGCAGAAAACAGAACTATATTTCAGGCAAAGGGAATAGCGTGTGCAAAGGCATAGAGTTGTGAAAGGGCAAGGCCTGCTTCATAAGCAATGAAAGGTTCTGTAGCACTGGAAGTGAGGGTGTATGGCGGAGGGGGAGGGGGATGCTGGAGATGCAAGCTGGGATTGTCACATGAAGGGCCCAAGCAGGACATGATGATGGTCTAAAAAGGGCAAGGACAGGGAGGCTGGAAAGTAAGGACAGGGTGCAGGGGACACTGGCAAGATCAAATTGACAGCATTTGATAACTGCTTGAATATTAGAGTGATGAGGAGGGAGAAGTGGAGGGCAACTCCTGAGTTTCTAACTTAAGGGACTGGCACCATTTACTGGAGATACAGGAGGAGGAGTAGGTCTGGGGTGGGGGTGAGATATAATGAGTGTTAAGCATCTTTAGAATGTTCTGAGGTTGGGTACTAGCAGTGAAGTGAGGATGGAACAAACTCAATGTAGATTCACTAGCCCACGTGAGGAAACTATTTAATGTTTGAAAAGGGACTATCCCAAATAGTTAAAAGAACAGTGCTCATAACTCACACAGGGCTGGGAATAGTGCCTGCTCCCAAGCAGCTAAAATTAGTGTATTGGGTAGTGCTGCAGTCTGAATTTTTATGTACCCCCTGCCCCCCAAATTCATATGTTGAAATCCTAACTCCCAAGGTGACAGTGTTAGGAAGTGGGGCCTTTGGGAGGTTACTAGGTCACTAGGATGGGGCCCCAATGATGAGATTAATGCCCTTAGGAGACGCAGGAGAGAGCTTGATTCCTTTCTCTCTCTCTCTCTCTCTCTCTCTCTCTCTCTCTCTCTGTCATTCTCTCTCTCTCTGTCCTCTGAAGGTACAACAAGAAGATAGCAATCTACAAACCAGAAAGTGGGCCCTCACCAAGAACTAGATGATGATGGTGCCCTGGCTTCAAACTTCCAGCTTCCAGAACTGTGAGAAATAAATTTCTGTTGTTTATAAGTTACCCAGTTTTGGTATTTTGTTATAGCAACCTGAGTGAACTAAGACAAGTAGAGTACACAGAAGGTTCTTGCTTCAGTATGGTGAAATAATTAGCCCTAAACTTAATACTGTTCTGGTCTCACTTAACAAAGCTTAACAGAAAGACCCAAAAGGATCAAACAATTTCCAACAAACTTAATTAAGTCCCGGAACAAAACTCAAGAATACTTACAGCAAGGTTTCCCAACCTCAGAATGATTGACATATTTGGGCTTCATAATTCTTATTGTGGGGGCTGTCTTGTGTATTGCGGGACGTTTACCCTCATACCTGGCCTCTACCTATTGGGTACCAACAGCACCCTCCAGTTGTAACAACAAAGAATGTCTTCAGACAAACAAAACTGCCTTTAGATGAGAACCACTGATAATAGAAATTAAAACATATAAACAAACAACAAAGTAGAATACACAATGTCTGGCATCCTGTAAAAAATTCCCTAGCATGGAAAGAGCAGGAAACTGTGACTAATAAGGAGGAGATAAATCAATTAATTGAAATCAAAGCAGAACTGACACAGATGTTAGAATTAGCAGACAAGGATAAAAAAGTTAATTACGACTGTATTCTGTGTGTTCAAAAAGTTAGGTGGAGACATGGAAGACTTTTTTTTTTTTTTTTTTTTTTTTTGAGAAAGTGTCTTGCTCTGTCGCCCATGCTGGAGTATGGTGGCGCGATCTCGGCTCACTGCAAGCTCTGCCTCCCGGGTTCACGCCATTCTCCTGCCTCAGCCTCCCGAGTTACTGGGACTACAGGCGCCCGCCACCATGCCCGGCTAATTTTTTGTATTTTTTAGTAGAGGTGGGGTTTCACCGTGTTAGCCAGGATGGTCTTGATCTCCTGACCTCGTGATCCGCCCGTCTCAGCCTCCCAAAGTGCTGGGATTACAGGAATGAGCCACCACGCCTGGCTGGAAGATATTTTTGAAAACAGCCAAATCAAGCTTATGGTAATGACAACCACAATATGTGAGGTAAAAAATACATTGGATGGAATTAATAAAAGATTAGACATTGCAGAAGAAAACATTAGTGAACTTGAATACACAGAGATAGAAATGATTTGAAATGAAACACACATAGAAAAGAGAATTACAAAATGAATAGAGCATCAGTGAACAGTAGGAAAAATTCAGATGGCCTCATATACGTGTAATTGGAATCCCTGACGGAGAAAAAGAAAGAAAAGGCACCAGAAAAAAGTTTGAAGAAACAATGGCCAAAATTTTTTCAAATTTGATGAGAATTATAAACCCACAGATTCAAGGGACTCAAAAAATACCAAGTGCAAGAAACATGAAGAAAATTATGCTGAGACATCTTGTAATCAAATTGCTTGAAACCAGTGATAAGGAGAATATCTTAAAAGCAACCAGAGAAAAAAGACACATTATATACAGAGGGACAAATGAAAGATTTCTCATTGTGAACAATATAAGTGAGAAGACGATGAAGCAAAATCTTTACAACACTGAAAGAGAAAAGAAAACTGTTAACCAGGGATTCTGTATCAGGCAAAAATATCTTTCAAAAATGAAGGCCAAATAAAAACATTTCAGTTATATGAAAGCTCAAAGAATTTATCACTAGCAGACCCACGCTACAAGAAATGGAAGAAGAATAATAGATGAAAATATGAATCTACAAAAAGGAGGGAAGAACACTGGAAATAATTAATTACACAGGTAAATAGGTAAGATGTTTTAAAAAGTATTTAAATATCTTTAATAGTGGGCTGTTTAAGCAAAAATAATAACAATGTAGTGTGAGGTTTATAACATATGTAAATGCAAAATATATGACTACAATAGCACAGAGGTTGCAGGGAGAAATGGGCATATAATATTGTAAAGTTTTTTTTTTTCTATACTTTAAGTTCTAGGGTGCATGTGCACAACGTGCAGGTTTGTTATATATGTATACATGTGCCATGTTGGTGTGCTGCACCCATTAACTCATCATTTACATTAGGTATATCTCCTAATGCTATCCCTCCCCACACCCCACAATAGGACCTGGTGTGTAATGATCCCCTTCCTGTGTCCAAGTGATCTCATTGTTCAGTTCCCACCTATGAGTGAGAACATGCGGTATTTGGCTTTCTGTTCTTGCAATAGTTTGCTGAGAATGATGGTTTCCAGCTGCATCCATGTCCCTACAAAGGACACAAACTCATCTTTTATTATGGCTGCATAGTATTCCATGGTGTATATGTGAAACATTTTCTTAATCCAGTCTGTCACTGATGGACATTTGGGTTGATTCCAAGTCTTTGCTATTGTGAATCGTGCCGCAATAAACATACATGTGCATGTGTATCTATAGCAGTATGATTTATAATCCTTTGGGTATATTCCCAGTAATGGGATGGCTGGGTCAAATGGTATTTCTAGTTCTAGATCCTTGAGGAATCGCCACACTGTTCTCCACAATGGTTGAACTAGTTTACACTCCCACCAACAGTGTAAAAATGTTCCTATTTCTCCACATCCTCTCCAGCACCTGCTGTTTCCTGACTTTTTAATGATTGCCATTCTAACTGGTGTGAGATGGTATCTCATTGTGGTTTTGGTTTACATTTCTCTGATGGTGAGTGATGATGAGCATTTTTTTCTTGTGTCTGTTGGCTGTATGAATGTCTTCTTTTGAGAAGTGTCTGTTCATATCCTTTGCCCACTTTTTGATGGGATTGTTTTTTTTTTCCTGTAAATTTGATTGAGTTCTTTATAGGTTCTGGATATTAGCCCTTTGTCAACTGGGTAGATTGTAAAAATTTTCTCCCATACTGTAGGTTGCCTGTTCACTCTGATGGTAGTTTCTTTTGCTGTGCAGAAGCTCTTTAGTTTAATGAGATCCCATTTGTCAATTTTGGCTTTTGTTGCTGTTGCTTTTGGTGTTTTAGACATGAAGTCCTTGCCCATGCCTATGTCCTGAATGGTATTACCTAGGTTTTCTTCTAGGGTTTTGGTGGTTTCAGGTCTAACATTTAAGTCTCTAATTCATCTTGAATTAATTTTCATATAAGGAGTAAGGAAAGGATCCAGTTTCAGCTTTCTACTTCTGGCTAGCCAATTTTCCCAGCACCATTTATTAAACAGGGAATCCTTTCCCCATTTCTTGTTTTTGTCAGGTTTGTCAAAGATCAGATGGCTGTAGACGTGTGGTATGATTTCTGAGGGCTCTGTTCTGTTCCATTGGTCTATATCTCTGTTTTGGTACCAGTACCATGCTGTTTTGGTTACTGTAGCTTTGTAGTATAGTTTGAAGTCAGGTAGCATGATGCCTCTAGCTTTGTTCTTTTGGCTTAGGATTGTCTTGGCAATGTGGGGTCTTTTTTGGTTCCATATGAACTTTAAAGCAGTTTTTTCCAATTCTGTGAAGAAAGTCATTGGTAGCTTAATGGGGATGGCATTGAATCTATAAATTACCTTGGGCAGTATGGCCATTTTCACAATATTGATTCTTCCTATCCATGAGCATGGTATGTTCTTCCATTTGTTTGTGTCCTCTTTTATTTCACTGAGCAGTGGTTTGTAGTTCTCCTTGAAGAGGTGCTTTACATCCCTTGTGAGTTGGATTCCTAGGTATTTTATTCTCTTTGAAGCTATTGTGAATGGGAGTTCATTCATGATTTGGCTCTCTGTTTGTCTGTTACTGGTGTATAAGAATGCTTGTGATTTTTGCACCTTGATTTTGCATCCTGAGACTGCTGAAGTTGCTTATCAGCTTAAGGAGATTTTGGACTGAGACAATGGGGTTTTCTAAATATACAATCATGTCCTCTGCAAACAGGGACAATTTGACTTCTTCTTTTCCTAACTGAATACCTTTATTTCTTTCTCATGCCTGATTGCCCTAGCCAGAACTTCCAACACTATGTTGAATAGAAGTGGGGAGAGAGGGCATCCCTATCTTGTGCCAGTTTTCAAAGGGAATGCTTCCAGTTTTTGCCCATTCAGTATGATATTGGCTGTGGGTTTGTCGTAAATAGCTCTTATTACTTTGAGATATGTTCCATCAATACTGAATTTATTGAGTTTTTAGCATGAAGGGCTGTTGAATTTTGTTAAAGGTCTTTTCTGCATCTATTGAGATAATCATGTGGTTTTTGTCTTTGGTTCCGTTTATATGCTGGATTACATTTATTGATTTGCATATGTTGAACCAGCCTTGCATCCCAGGGATGAAGCCCACTTGATCATGGTGGATAAGCTTTTTGATGTGTTGCTGAATTCAGTTTGCCAGTATTTTACTGATGATTTTTGCATCGATTTTCATCAGGGATATTGGCATAAAATTCTCTTTTTTTGTTGTATCTCTGTCAGGCTTTCGTATCAAGATGATATTGGCCTCATAAAATGAGTTAGGGAGGATTCCCTCTTTTTCTATGGATTGGAATAGTTTCAGAAGGAATGGTACCAAGTCCTCCTTGTACTTCTGGTAGAATTCGGCTGTGAATCCATCTGGTACTGGACTTTTTTTGGTTGGTAGGCTATTAATTATTGCCTCAATTTCAGAGGCTGCTATTGGTCTATTCAGGGATTCAACTTCTTCCTGGTTTAGTCTTGGGAAAGTGTAAGTGTCCAGGAAATTATCCATTTCTTCTAGATTTTCTAGTTTATTTGCGTAGAGGTGTTTATAGTATTCTCTGATGCTGGTTTGTATTTCTGTGGGGTCAGTGGTGATATCGCCTTTATCATTTTTTATTGCATCTATTTGATTCTTCTCTCTTTTCTTCTTTATTAGTCTTGTTAGTGGTCTGTCAATTTTGTTGATCTTTTCAAAAAACCAGCTCCTGGATTCATTGATTTTTTGGAGGGTTTTTTGTGTCTCTATCTCCTTCAGTTCTGCTCTGATCTTAGTTACTTCTTGCCTTCTGCTCACTTTTGAATGTGTTTGCTCTTGCTTCTCTAGTTCTTTTCATTGTGATGTTAGGGTGTCAATTTTAGATCTTTCCTGCTTTCTCTTGTGGGCATTTAGTGCTATAAATTTCCCTCTACACGCTGCTTTAAATGTGTCCCACAGATTCTGGTATGTTGTATCTTTGTTCTCATGGTTTCAAAGAACATCTTTATTTCTGCCTTCATTTCGTTATGTATCCAGTAGTCATTCAGGAGCAGGTTGTTCAGTTTCCATGTATTTGAGCGGTTTTGATTAAGTTTCTTAGTCCTGAGTTCTAGTTTGATTGCACTGTGGTCTGAGAGACAGTTTGTTATAATTTCTGTTCTTTTCCATTTGCTGAGGAGTGCTTTACTTCCAACTGTGTGGTCAGTTTTGGAATAAGTGCGACATGGTGCTGAGAAGAATGTATATTCTGTTGAATTGGGGTGGAGAATTCTGTAGATGCCTATTAGGTCCACTTGGTGCAGAGTTGAGTTCAATTCCTGGATATCCTTGTTAACTTTCTGTCTCGTTGATCTGTCTACTGTTGACAGTGGGGTGTTAAAGTTTCCCATTATTATTGTGTGGGAGTCTAAGTCTCTTTGTATGTCTCTAAGGACTTGCTTTATGAATCTGGGTACTCCTGTATTGGCTGCATATATATTTAGTATAGTTAGCTCTTCCTGATGAATTGATCCCTTTACCATTATGTAATGGCCTTCTTTGTCTCTTTTGATCTTTGATGGTTTAAAATCTGTTTTATCAGAGACTAGGATTGCAACCCCTGCTTTTTTTTGTTTTCCATTTGCTTGGTAGATCTTCCTCCATCCCTTTATTTTGAGCCTATGTGTGTCTCTGCACATGAGATGGGTCTCCTGAATACAGCAAACTGATGGGTCCTGACTCTTTATCCAATTTGCCAGTCTGTGTCTTTTAATTGGACCATTTAGTCCATTTACATTTAAGGTTAATATTGTTATGTGTGAACTTGATCCTGTCATGATATTAGCTGGTTATTTTGCTCACTAGTTGATGCAGTTTCTTCCTAGCATCGATGGACTTTACATTTTGACATGTTTTTGCAATGGCTGGTACCTGTTGTTCCTTTCCATGTTTAGTGCTTCCTTCAGGATCTCTTGTAGGGCAGGCCTGATGGTGACAAAATCTCTAAGCATTTGCTTGTCTGTAAAGGATTTTATTTCTCCTTCACTTATGAAACTTAGTTTGGCTGGATATGAAATTCTGGGTTGAAAATTCTTTTCTTTAAGAATGTTGAATATTGGCCCCCACTCTCTTCTGGCTTGGAGAGTTTCTCCCGAGAGATCTGCTGTTAGTCTGATGTGCTTCCCTTTGTGTGTAACTTGACCTTTTTCTCTGGCTGCCCTTAACATTTTTTCCTTCATTTCAACTTTGGTGAATCTGACAATTATGTGTCTTGGAGTTGCTCTTTTCGAGGAGTATCTTTGTGTCATTCTCTGTATTTCCTGAATTTGGATGTTGGCCTGCCTTACTAGGTTGGGGAAGTTCTCCTGGATGATATCCTGCAGAGTGTTTTCCAACTTGATTCCATTTTCCCCATCACTTTCAGGCACACCAATCAGACGTAGATTTGGTCTTTTCACATAATACCATATTTCTTGGTGGCTTTGTTCATTACTTTTTACTCCTTTTTTCTCTACACTTCTCTTCTCGCTTCATTTCATTCATTTGATCTTCAATCGCTGATACTCTTTCTTCCAGTTGATCGAGTCGGTTACTGAAGCTTGTGCATTTGTCACGTAGTTCTTGTGTTATGGTTTTCATCTCTATCAGCTCTTTTAAGGTCTTCTCTGCATTGATTATTCTAGTTATCCGTTCATCCATTCTTTTTTCAACATTTTTAGTTTCTTTGCACTGGTTACATAGTTCCTCCTTTAGCTCTGAGAAGTTTGATTGACTGAAGCCTTCTTCTCTCGACTCGTCAAAGTCATTCTCCATCCAGCTTTGTTCCGTTGCTGGCGATGAGCTGCGTTCCTCTGGAGGGTGAGATGTGCTCTGATTTTTTGAATTTCCAGCTTTTCTGCCCTGCTTTTTCCCCATCTTTGTAGTTTTATCTGCCTTTGGTCTTTGATGATGGTGATGTACTAATGGGGTTTTGGTGTGGGTGTCCTTTCTGTTTGTTAGTTTTCCTTCTAACAGTCAGGACCCTCAGCTGTAGGTCTGTTGGAGTTTGCTTGAGGTCCACTCCAGACCGTGTTTGCCTGGGTATCAGCAGTGGAGGCTGCAGCAGATAGAATATTGCTGAACAGCGAGTGTTGCTGTCTGATTCTTGCTCTGGAAGCTTCGTCTCAGGGGTGTACCCCGCCACGTGAGGTGTGAGGTGTTGGTCTCCACCTAGTGGGGGTTGTCTCCCAGTTAGGCTACTCAGGAGTCAGGGACCCACTTGAGCAGGCAGTCTGTCCATTCTCAGATCTCAACCTCCATGCTGGGAGATCCACTGCTCTCTTCAAAGCTGTCGGACGGGGCATTTACCTCTGCCAAGGTTTCTGCTGCTTTTTGTTTAGCTATGCCCCATCCTCAGAGGAGGAGTCTACAGAGGCAGGCCGGCCTCCTTGAGCTGTGGTGGGCTCCACCCAATTTGAGCTTCCTAGCAGCTTTGTTCACCTACTTAAGCCTCAGCAATGGTGGGTGCCCCTCCCCCAGCCTCGCTGCCACCTTGCAGTTAGATCTCAGGCTGCTGTGCTAGCAATGAGGGAGGCTCCATCGGCGTGGGACCCTCTGGGCCAGGTGTGGGATATAATGTCCTAGTGTGTCGTTTGCTAAGACCCTTGGTAAAGCGCAGTATTAGGGTGGGAGTTACCCGATTTTCCAGGTGTTGTGTGACTCAATTTATTTTGGCTAGGAAAAGGAATTCTCTTCCCTCTTGCACTTCCCAGGTGAGGCGATGCCTCGCCCTGCTTCAGCTCTCACTGGTCAGGCTGCACCCGCAGACCAACGCCAACTGTCTGACACGCCCCAGTGAGATGAACCCAGTACCTCAGTTGAAAATGCAGAAATCACCCGTCTTCTGTGTTGCTCATGCTGGGAGTTGGAGGCTGGAGCTGTTCCTATTCGGCCATCTTGGGTGCGCCCCCCAATATTGTAAATTTTTTATAGTATATGTGATGTGGTACATATCACTTGAAGGTAGACTGTGTAAGTTAAAAATGTTTGTAACAAATCTAAAAGTAATCACTAAAATAACAGCACAAAAAGTTATCGCTAATAAGCCAATAAATGAGATAAAATGGTATCACAAAAACATTCAGTTAATCCCCAAGCCAAAAAAAAAATGTAACAAGGAATAGATGGGACAAATAGAAAACAAATAACAAGACAATAGATTTAAACCTAAGTGTATCAATAATTAAGTGAAATGTAAATGGCTCAAATGCCAAAATAAAGGATTGATATTACCAGATTGGATATAAAAGCAACAGCCAATTATATGCTGCCTATAAGAAAAACATTTTAACTCCAAAGTTAGAAATAGATTAAAAGTATGGAAAAAAGATATACTATGCTAACACTAATCAAAAGAAATCTGAAATGTCCATATTAATATGAGATAAAGTAGATTTCAAAGCAAAAAGATTTTCCAGAGGCAAAGAAGTTCATTTCATACTGATGAAAGGGTCAATTCATCAAGGGGACATAACATTTCTAAATGTTTATGTACCCAATAACAGAGCTTCAAATACCTGAAGTAAAAACTGACAGTACTTCAAGTAGAAATAGAAAAATCCACAATTGTAAATTGCAGATTTCAAGACTCATCTTTCAATAATTGATAGAATAAGCAAAGAGAAGATCAGTAAGAATATAGAAGATATGAATAACACTATCAACCAACTTGACCTAATTGATACTTATAGAGCACTCCACCCAACAAAAGCAGAATGTACTTTCTTTCCAAAAGCATACAGCACACTTACCAAGATAGACCATATTCTGGGTCATAAAACAAGTTTCAATAAATTTAAAGGAATTCAAGTTATGTAAAGTATATACAAAGTATATTCTATGACTATAATGAATTTAAATTAGAAACCAATAACAGAAAGATCTCTGGAAAATGCCTAGATATCTGGAAACTAAATAACACACTTCTAAATAATCCATAAGTCAAAGAAGAAGTCAAAAAGAAAATTAGAATGTATTTTTAAACAAATGAATGAAAACACAAGATAATAGAACTCATAGGATGCCACTAAATGTCTATATTAGAAAGCAATAATACTCTTGAATTATTTAGGGTTCTCCAGAGAAACAGAACCAATAGGATAGATAGATAGATAGATAGATAGATAGATAGATAGATAGATAGATAGAGAGATATAGAGATATAGAGATATAGAGATATAGAGATATAGAGATAGATAGATATGGAGATATATAAAAAGATATTTATTACGAGGGATTGGCTTACATGATTATGGAGGCTAAGAACTCCCAAGATCTGCTGTCTGTAAGCTGGAGTCCCAGGAAAGCCAGCCAGGTAGCTCCAGTCCAAACCCAAAGGCCTGAGAATGAGGGAGCCAATGGCGTAAGTTCCAGTTTGAGGGCCCAAGAACCAGGACTGCTGATGTCTGAGAGCAAGTGAAAAAGAATATTCCAGCTCAGGCAGAGAGAGCACATTTGCTCTTCCTCTACCCTTTTGTTCTATTCAGGCCCTTAAAAGATTGGATAATGCCCACTTGTGTTGGTGACGGCAATCTTCTTTACTCTAGCTATAGATTCAAATGTTAATCTCTTCTGGAAACATCCTCACGACACACCCAGAAATAATGTTTACCAGCTATCTGGGCACCCCTTAACCCAGTCAAGTTGACACATAAAATTAACATCACAGTTCCTAAATCAGTTATCATAGTTTCCAGAACCAAAAAAGATCCCGCATTGCCAAGACAATCCTAAGCAAAAAGAACAAAGCTGGAGGCATCATGCTACCTGACTTCAAACCATACTACAAGGCTACAATAACCAAAACAGCATGATACTGGTACCAAAACAGAGATATAGATCAATGGAACATAACAGAGCCCTCAGAAATAACACCACACATCTACAACCATCTGATCTTTGACAAACCTGACAAAAACAAGAAATGAGGGAAGGATTCCTTATTTAATAAATGGTGTTGGGAAAACTGGCTAGCCATATGTAGAAAGCTGAAACTGGATCTCTTCCTTACACCTTATACAAAAATTAATTCAAGATGGATTAAAGACTTAAATGTTAGACCTAAAACCATGAAAACCCTAGAAGAAAACCTAGGCAATACCATTCGGGACATAAGCATGGGCAAGGACTTCATGTCTAAAACACCAAAAGCAATGGCAACAAAAGCCAAAATAGACAAATGGGATCTAATTAAACTAAAGAGCGTCTGCACAGCAAAACAAACCGCCCTCAGAGTGAACAGGCAACCTACAGTATGGGAGAAAATTTTTGCAATCTACTCATCTGACACAAGGCTAATATCCAGAACCTATAAAGAACTCAATCAAACTTACAAGAAAAAAACAACCCCATCAAAAAGTGGGCAAAGGATATGAACAGACACTTCTCAAAAGAAGACATTCATACAGCCAACAGACACATGAAAAAATGGTAATCATCACTCGTCATCAGAGAAATGCAAATCAAAACCACAATGAGATACCATCTCACACCAGTTACAATAGTGATCATTAAAAAGTCAGGAAACAACAGGTGCTGGAGAGGATGTGGAGAAATAGGAACATTTTTACACTGTTGGTGGGAGTGTAAACTAGTTCAACCATTGTGGAAAACAGTGTGGCGATTCCTCAAGGATCTAAAACTAGAAATACCATTTGACCCAGTGATCCCATTACTGGGTAAATAACCAAAGGATTATAAATCATGCTGCTATAAAGACATATGCACATGTATGTTTATTGTGGCACTATTCACAATAGCAAAGACTTGGAACCAACCCAAATGTCCATCAATGATATACTGGATTAAGAAAATGTGGCGCATATACAGCATGGAATACTATGCAGCCATGAAAAAGGATAGTTGATGTCCTTTGTAGGGACATGGATGAAGCTGGAAACCATCATTCTGAGCAAACTATCACAAGGACAGAAAACCAAATACCACATATTCTCATTCATAAATGGGTGTTGAACAATGAAAACACTTGTACACAGAGTGGGGAACATCACACACTGGGGCCTGTCATGGGGTTGGGGGAGCAGAGAGGGATAGCATTAGGAGGAATACCTAATGTAAATGATGAGTTAATGAGTGCAGCACACCAACATGGCACATGTATACATATGTAACAAACCTGCACGTTGTGCACATGTACCCTAGAACTTAAACCTAGTTATTATACTTATAACCCTAGTATAATAAAATAAAAGAAACTAGAAAGAGATAAATAAATTAAACCCAAAGTAGAAGAAAGAAAATAATAAAAATCAGAGCAGAAATTTAAAGAAATAGAAAAGAAACAAACAATCGAGAAAACAAATTAAGCCAAAAGCTTAGAGTTGAAAGTTCTTAGACAACATCTGAAGTTCTTAGAGATAATCAATAAAATTGATATATTTTTAGCCAGGCTAATAAGGAAAAGAAGAAAGAAGACACAAATTACCAGTATGAAGAATGACAGGGGTGACATAACTACAGATTCTCCAAATATTACAAGAATACTAAGGTAATATTATGAACAACAACTTTTTGCCAATAAATTTGACAACTTAGATGAAATGGAACATTTTTTGAAAGACACAAAACACATAACCTCACTCAAGAAGAACAGGCACTATGAATAACTCTCTATTTAAAAAATGACTTTGTGGCTAAAAACCTTTCTACAAATATAACTTCAGTGTCAGATGACTTTATTGGTAAATTCTACAAAATATTTTAAGAAGAAATAATACCAATTCTAAACAAACTGTTCCAGAAAATTGTAAAGGAAGAAATATTTCCCTTTTCATTTTAGCTAAGTTTATTACTAGCATTACCCTGATAACAAAAAAGGAAAAAGATGTTATGAGAAAACTACAGATCAGTATCCCTTATAAACATCTATGCTAAAATTTTAGCAAATCAAATCTAACAATATAGAAAAAGGAGGATGCACCCATGATCAAGTGGGGTTTGTCCCAGCAAGGCAAAGTCGGCTTAACATTTGAAAATCAAGCAATGTAATTTGCCATATTAATAAACAAAAGAAGGGAAAAAACGTATGATTATCTCAGTAGATGCAGAAAAAGCACTTGACAAAATCCAATATCTTTTTTTTGTGTGTGTGTTGTTGTACTTTAAGTTCTAGGGTACATGTGCACAACGTGCAGGTTTGTTACATATGTATACATGTGCCATGTTGGTGTGCTGCACCCATTAACTCATCATTTACATTAGGTATATCTCCTAATGCTATCCCTCCCCCCGCCTCCCCACAATAGGACCCGGTGTGTGATGTTCCCCTTCCTGTGCCCAAGTGATCTCATTGCCCAATTCCCACCTATGAGTGAGAACATGTGGTATTTGGTTTTCTGTTCTTGCAATAGTTTGCTTAGAATGATGGTTTCCAGCTGCATCCATGTCCCTACAAAGGACACGAACTCATCCTTTTTTATGGCTGCATAGTATTCCATGGTGTATATGGGCCATATTTTCTTAATCCAGTCTGTCACTGATGGACATTTGGGTTGATTCCAAGTCTTTGCTATTGTGAATCGTGCCGCAATAAACATACGTGTGCATGTGTCTTTATAGCAGCATGACTTATAATTCTTTGGGTATATCCCCAGGAAAAACTCTCAACAAACTAGGAATAGAAGGAAACATTCTCAACTTGAAGAGGAGTATTATGAAAAACCCACAGTTAACATAACATGTAACGGCTGACTACTGAATTCTTTCCCCCTAAGATCAGGAGATAAACAAAAATGTCTGCCCTTATTTGATATTTTACTGGAAGTTCTAGCCAGTGCAATGAGGCAAGAAAATGAAATAAGAGGCATCTAGATTTAAAAAGGAAGAAGTAAAATTGTCTTCATTTGTAGATAACATGATCATGTATATAGAAAATCCAGGAGGATCTACAAGAAATCTACTAGAACTAATAGATAACATTAGCAAGGTTTCTGGGTACAAAATTAATATATACAAGTCAGCTTTATTTCTATATGCTAGCAACAAACAATTGGAAACTGAAATTTAGAAACAATACTGTTTACAATTCAATGAGAGAAAAAATAGTCTTTTCAACAAATGGTGCTGGGACAAGTGGATATCCACAAGCAAAACAATGAAGTTGATCTCCTTCCCTACATCACACATAAAAATTTACTCAAAATAGAGCATAGACTTAAACGTAAGAGGTCAAACTATAAAAGTCTTAGAACATAGGTATAAATCTGTGTGCTCTTAGATTAGTTTTTTCTTAGATACAACACCAAAAGCACCAAGGAAAATGTAGATAAATTCCACTTCATCAAAATGAAGAACTTTTGTGTATCAAAGAACATTATAAAGAAAGTGAAAAAGAAAAAAGACAACCCATGGAATAAGAGAAAAAATTGCAAATCTTATATCTGATAAGGGCCTAGTATCCAAAACATGTAATTAACTCTTACAACTCAACAATAAAAGGACAAATAACCCAATCAAAAAGTGGGCAAAGGTTCATTTCCGCAAAGAAGATATACAAATGACCAACAAGTACATAAAACATCATTAGTCATAAGGGAAATGAAAAATCAAAACCACAAGGAAATACTACTTCACACACACTAGAATGGCTATAATCAAAACAAAAACAGAAATAAGTATTTGGATAGGATATAGAGAAATTGGAACCCTCACACATTGCTGGTGGGAATGGAAAGTGGTACTGTTGCTATGGAAAACAGTTTAGCAGTTCTTCAAATGGTTAAACATAGAGTTATCATATGGCCTAAGTAAATATTTGTAGGTATATTCCTGAGAGAATTGAAGATATACATCCACACAAAAATATGTACACAAGTGTTCATAGAGCATTATTCATAATAGTTGAAAATAAAAACAACCCAAATATCCATCAACTGATAAATGGATAGATAAAATGTGGTATATCCAAACAATTGGATATGATTTGGCAGTAAAAGGGGATAAATTTCTCATACATGCCACAACATGGATGAACCTTGAAAGCATTATGCTGGTGAAAGAAGCCAGACACAAAAGGCCAATATTGTATGACTCCATTCATACGAGTGCTCAGAAAAGGCAAATCTGTAGGGACAGAAAGAAGGTTAGTGGTTGCCAGGGGATGGAAGGGTAGGGGAATGGGAAGTGACTGGTAATGGATATGGAGTTTCTTTCTGGGATAATAAAAATGTTCTAATATTATATTACGGTGGTGGTTGCACAACTCTGTAACTATACTAAAAACCATTGAATTGTACACTTTAAACTGGTGAATTGTATGGTATGTGAATGATATCTCAATAAAGTTGTTAAAATAATTCAATACTAAGAAAACCAACCAATAAAAAATGGACTAAATATTTGAACAGACAATTCACCAAATAAGATATCTGGATGGCAAATAAACACATATAAAGATGCTTAACCTCATTAACCATTAGGGAGACAAAAATTAAAACCACAGTGAGATACCACTACAGATCTACTCGAATGGCTAAAGTTAAAAAGACTGACCGAAGTACTATTCCGATTATATGAGGTAGTAGAGTAGTTACCATCATAGAGATAGAAAGTAGAATGGTGGTTGCCAGGGACTGGGGAAGGTGCAAATGGAAAGTTAATGTTTAATGGGTACAGAGTTTCAGTTTGGAAAGGTGTAAAAGATCTGGAGATGGATGGTGGTAATGGTTGCAGAGCAATGTAAATATACTTAATGCCAATAAAATATAAACTTAACAACAGTTAAAATTTGTTATGTGTAATTACCTACAATTAAAAAATACATGAATGAGGTCTTCTTAAAAATGTCTAAATGGTAAATTTGTTATATATACATTTCACCACAATAAAGAAAACAAACAAAAGACTGACCATACCAAGTGTTGGTGAGAATATGGAGGAACTGGAATTCTCCTACTCTACTGGTGAGAATGTTAAATGGTATAACCATTTTGAAAAATGGTTTGGTAGTTTTATAAAAGTTAAACACACATCTACCATATGGCTTAGCATTCCATTCCTAGGTATTTACCCAAGGGAAATGAAAGACTTTGTCCATACAGAGACTTGTATATGAATGCTCATAGCAGTTTTATTGGCAATAGCCAACAACCAGAAAAAGAAACCATCCATGTGCATCAACAGGTGAATGAATAAACAAAATATGGTGGAAACCACTCAGCAATTCAAAAGTAATGACCTGCGGATACACAAAACACTGTTAATACATACAACAGCAGGAATAAATCCCAAAATAATTTTTCTGTGTGAAAGAAGCCAGCAAAAAAGAGTACATATTGTGTTACTCTGTTTATTAAAAATTATAGAAAATGCAAACTATATATTAACAAGAAAACCTTCCCTCCAGCCCCTCCCCTCTCCTCCATCCCCAGGTGACTGCTTGAAAGCATTATCCCCAAGTGATTGCTTGGAGATGGAGCAGAGGGGAGGGGCTGGATGGAGAGTTTACAAAGAGGTGGGAGGAAACTGTAGGGATTGATGAAAACTTGATAGTGGTGATGGTTTCATAAGAGTATGTATATGTAAAAACTTAGCAAATTGTACACTTTTGTACACGGCATGAAACTTGTGCAGGCATTGTATGTCAATTATACCTCTATAGTGCTATAAACAAAAAAGGAGGATGTCTTTGAACAGATAAACTTCAAGGTCCTTTCCAGCTTCAATTCTGTGGTAACTATTAGAGAAAATTATCCCAAAGCCTGCTACTGAAGTAGTCCTTTGTACTGGGATGCCCAAATCATTGAGACAAAACTGAGGATTTTGCTTGGATTATGCGTAGACATGCTCCGGTTATTCACCTCTCTGGGGCTATGTAGACAGAACCTCAAAAGCCAGTGGCACAGAGTAGGGAAGCACACCACCAAACCAGTGGAAAGACATCCAGGTCAGAGGAGGAAACTGGGGAAATGACAGCCTAATGAGCACTCCTCTTTCCAGTTTCTTTGTCTATGATTCAGAGGATCGGCTCGCCCTGAACATTCCAGACCAGTGAGGCATCTCAGGGCCATGAATGCATAGATATCCCAGGGGATAAAACAATGGAAGACAAGATGGAAATAAGAAATGGCCTTTTTAGGTCTCTTGACCCAAATGCAAGGAGCTAAGAGGATATGGAGGAAGAGGTGGAAGTATCCCTTTCCTGCAGGAAAGGAGATTATGACTTGATGGGGTCTAGGGAAATCAAATGTAAGAAACCAAAGACCTGGAATGTCAAGCCTCCTGGGATGTTTTTTTAGATGGACGTGCTAGAGAAGCAAGAGGAAGGAGGTGATACCACCTCCCCCGCACCCCGCCCCCAGCCCTGCCAACCCCTCCGCCTGCTGCTAACAGTGAAAGCCAAGAAGACCAGGAAGTGGAAGAACGCAAAGCCAAGAGGCACACTTCAAAGCCATTTGTCAGCTGGGCAGTGCCTTAAGCAAGTGCCACGGCTGACGGATCACCTTATGGGAAGCACCAGTCAAGAGGGAGCTAGCCCAGGAGGCTGTCACCCTATCCTCAGCCTGCACCTGGGTCAGATGCTTTAAAGGAAGACAATCAAAATCCTAAATACCCGAGGTGACTCCTGGCAATATTTACACCTGAGCAGAATGGCATTTTCTTCTTGATCCCAGAGGGTGATAAGTTATAAGCTTCAAGCCTGAAGCAGGGGAATTGAATGTTCTTGTAATTTTATCCTACATAGCAGAGCCACAGAAACTCTTCTTATCCAGAGGAATGTAGACCTCAAGTATCCTTCCCCGCTTTCACCCTTGTTCCTCCTGCTAACCCTAAGCCGTGCACAGTGCACTTCCCATTCCCCCAGAAGGCTGGTTACATTGGCCAGTATTGTAATAATTCCTCCAATTAGTAAGGCATTTCATGGTTTATAAAGCTCCTTCCCTTTCATTCTCTTGTTTGGACTCTTATTCAACCCTGGGAGAGAAACATTGTTTTCTCATTTTTTAGGAAAAGAACTTGAGGGACCAAAGCACAGATGTTCAGACCTATTCATTCATTCATTAATTCATTTATGTATTCATTCAGAAAATGACTGAACACCTACTATGAGTTAGATACTGGCTAGATGCTGAGGACACAGTCATGAAACCAGACAGCCATGGCCCCTGCCCTTATGGAGCTCAGTCTAGTTGGACAGTGAGGGGTGGATGGGGTGAGCCAGACATTAGTTGAACACTAACTGAATTGTGAACTATGAGAAGCGATTACAGGGGAATTTCAGCCAGTCTGAGGGCCAAAGAAAACATCTCTTGAGGAGTGATTTGACATTAGAGATGAGCTGATGGATGATAGGCGTTAGCCAGAAGATGGGGCAGAGAATCGTTCAGTAGGAGGAAAAAGTATTGGGAAGGCACTGTGACAGGAGGGACATGGCATTGCAGACAGAAAGAGGATGAGAGGCAAGAGAAGAGGCTGGCGAGGTGGGTAGGGGCTAGATTATGCAGGGCCTTGCATGCCATGGTTAAGAGTTTGGTCTTGGTCCTAAGAGCCATGAGCCACAGAAGGTTTTCAAGCCAACTGGCATAACCACTCTGGTTGCTATGGAGAATGATGTGTGAGGAATGACAGGGCTGGAACAAGAACAGGGCAGCAGAAACATAGAGAAGTGTAGATTTGACAGCTATTTGGAGGTTAAATTGGCAGAAAGTTCATGCTCTGTTGATTCCAGCATGCCAGAAATGTAAATGGAGGTAGTGGGGTGTAATGGGTTGAATAGTAGCCCCCCAAAAGATATGTCTATGTCCTAACCCCTGGAACCTGTAAATTTGACACCTCATTTGAAAATGGTCTTTGCAGGTGTAAAAAGGTTAAGGAACTCAAGAGAGATCATACTGGATTATCCAGGTGAGCCCTAAATCCAATGCTGACAATCTTTATAAGAGTGAGGCAGTCATGCCTATAATCCCAGCACTTTGGGAGGTCAAGGTGGGAGGATCACTTGAGTCCAGGAGTTTGAGAACAGCCTGGGTAACATGGCAAGACCCGTCTTTACAAAAAAAATAAAAAATAATAAATCGGCTGGTTGTGGTGGTGCCTGTAGCTCCAGCTGCTGAGGAGGCTGAGCCAGGGGCATTTCTTGAGGCCAGAAGTTCTAGGTTATGGTGAGCTATGATCATGCCACTGCACTCCAGCCTGAGTAACGAATGGAGTGAGACCCTAGTGAGGCAGAAGGATATCACATAGACAAAAGGGTCAGGTCATGTGAAGATGAAGATGGAGGCAGAGATCGGAGGGATGCAGCCCTAAGTCAAAGAATGCCTGGAGCCACCAGGGGATGAAAGAGGCAAGGAAGAATTCTCCCTTACACTTTCATTTTCTCTTTATTTATTTTTAATTGACAAATGATAATTGTGCATGTTTATAGGGTACAATGTGAGGCTTTGATCTATGCATACATTGTAGAAAGATTCAATCAAACTAATTTACATGTCTATCACTTCACTAATTTATCATAAACTTCTCACCCTAGAGATTTCTTGATTTCATATTTCTGGCTTCCAGAAGTGAGAAGAAATAAACTTCTGTTGCTTTAAGCCACCAAGTTTGTGGTAATTTGTCATAGCATCCCTGAGAAATTAACACATAGAGTTTTGCTTTAAGATGGCTAGTTTTCTTTCTTTTTTCTCCAAAAGTGTTACATTTTAAATTTTAGTACAATATTTGACTCTCTCTATGTGTATGGGAAATGTATGAAAGTCAAAAAGTGAGAACCTCAAAAGATCTCAGTCTGTGGCCACGGTTAGGATTCAGGTGGTGATGGGTGTCAATCCAAACTTGAGTTTGGGATAGAACAAAGCTGACCTCATTATCTCTCTGACTTTGACCTTATTATCCCAGAACTCTAAGCCCATAACGGAACTGGTCATAGACTCAATACCCTGTCCTCAACAGTCTTTGCCCTGGCTCTGCAAACAAAGGTGCCAGATTTGAGACATATAATATCCTTCAAGATATAAGCCCAGATAATATTAACCAGCAAAGCAAGAGGAAGAAAGGTTCAATGGACTTTGGAGATAAACCTGCTCCTTTGGGAGTGGCTATCCTAGCTCACAGGGCCTTGCTGCTTAAGGAAGGCATTCACATGCCTCCCCTGGGAGACCAGGGTATTTATAGACTGTAGGAGAGAGGAAGGATGGAGGCTCCTGGGAGACGTCATAGAGGATGTGCAGAGGAAATGAAACTGCTCTGAAAGACAAACAGGAGGAACGGGGACCTGTGTGGCTATGGGAGAGGATCAGAAGGAATTAAGCAGGATGTAGGGGAAAGGGGGTAATTCTGTGGAGCTGGGCTGGGCTGGGTGCAGGAATAGAAGAACAGTTCTTCACCTCGGAGAATCTCTCTTAGGACTTATTCAGCTAATAAACTGTGAACCCTTCAAAGACATTTGAAATATAGCTGATTATCTGAATTCCATTGACATAACATTTTTCAGGTACTTGGGTGTTGTGTCAAGGAAGGCATATCTGTGGGAACCCCTGGTTTTCCTTAAATATATCGTACGATCTGAGAAGGTATGTAGTTTGCAAAGAAGTTGGAAGAAACAGAGAAATGGAATAAGCATTTCCAGGGCAGTTGGAGCCCATGTGGCTGTGGCTGAAAGGTGCCCTATGGAAGGAATTAGCATGCAGAGACTTGAATATAGTATTAAACACTTGAGATGTGAATAGAGATAATGTGGTTATGCTGCAAAGTGGCTACTTCTCTAATTTTTGCAAATGTGATACCTTGTGATGGCTAGTATTTGACTCTGTGTGCTTGGGAAGAAGGCAAGTGTGAAAGACAAGATCTTGGTCTGTGGCCAGGCTTAGGACCTAGCTGGTGATCAGAATTAAGAGGCATTGGACATCAAGACAAGAATCATACAGTTAGCTGAAAAAGAAACCCCAGCAAAGTCCAACAAAGAGATTACTCCCTCAAAATGATCATTAGGGTCTTTTGATTCACAGAGTAAGTTTCCAGGCTGAGTTTCACATAATGAACATCATGTCCTCTGATTTAAATCGTCTCACACCCAGAATGGGAAAGTGAATTCATGAATATGGCTTAAGCATCTACTACTCTATGGCAAGCATTGTGCTGGCTGCTCTGGTGGTTATAGATGAGTTAGAAAGCTCAACTCTAGCCATTAGTATCAGAAAGACAAATACTCAGTAATGAGAGAGTGAAAAATTCATGTTCTCTGGTGGTGGTTAACTGAGCAAAGATAATTTGTCATGAAGCTAGTTAGTGAGGCATCAACTAGCAGCTGGCCTGTGCTTTTTTTCCCCCAAGTTCCTGTTAAGTAGCTTCAGAGGCAGGGTAAGCTTTGAAGCTCTTCATAAATACTTTTTCCCGATGTTGCTGCTACTGAACTTCTTTTGCTCATTAATTTAGCTTATGTCTTAAGGAACAAATTAGATGAGTGACAATGGAAGACTCATTCTGAGATGCTCCAAAAGGCCTGGCCTGTGGAATAAGAATCCTGTGCCTAACCACAGTCATTTTGTTGTGCCTTTGCAGCCAGCTAGGGGACTGCTTGGCCAGTGAGCACTACTCCTATCCTGGGAAGACACAGAAGGAAAAACAGGAGTTGGGATTTAGTTGAACCTAGGCTCTGTCCTGACTTTGCCACCAGCTTTCTGTGTAGCTTGGGGTAAGTCGCTTTTCCTTTCTGGACCTCAGTTTCTCCATCTGCATGATGAGGGGGTTGGGGCTCTTGCTGTTGTGAAATCTCTCTGATTGCTGGCCAGGTTGATCCTTCTTCAGATGTCCTCTCCCCACTCTACTTTTTGCATTACTCTAGTAAAAACAACTACTACACAATGAGGGGAGGGAAGATGGTCACCTCTTTGTGTATGTCTATTAGCTGTTAGTGTTGACCCATCTAAGAACCTGTTGGACAAGTTGTGATGATTTTGCCCAAATAAAGACACTTGATATGGATCATAAACCTAGAGCAATTATTAATATGAATATACAATTCCTTCTTTCATTCAACAAACATTTATTGAGTATTTGCTTTGGGCAACAGCACTGCTGGTGAGAATATAAAAATGAATGAGACATAGTGTTACTATGTCATATTAGTCAGATATACACAAATACCCATGGGAATATGTAACATTTACACAAATGCTTCCCTTACTATAAGAACAAAACTCAGTCAAATACTTTATAGGTATTGATTCTTTTAATCTTTTCAATAACAATGGGAGCTAGGTGCTAGCCCTTTTTTCAGATGAGGCATCTAAGGCTCAGAAAGGTTAACAATTTGCTCAAAGTAACCTATGTAGTAAGAGACAGAGCTGCCTTATTCCAGAACCCATGTGCTTAACCACTATGTGCTTCATGGCTTCCTAATTCAAGACAGTATGAGTTAGGTGCTAGAAGTTCAAATAAAGTGATAGGTGGACCCAAAAAGTGAGAAACTGCTTCTTGATGTTCAGTGAGGGAAGTGTGTGACTTTTGAGGTTAGGCAGTGATATAGTTTGGTTCTGTGTCCCCACCCAAATCTCATCTTGAATTGTAATCCCCACATGTTGAGGGAGGGACCTGGTGGGAGGTGATTTGATCATGGGGTCCTTTCCCCCATGCTGTTCTCATAATAGTGAGTGAGTTCTCATAAGATCTGATGGTTTAAAAGTGTTTGGCAGTTCCCCCTCCCTCTGTCTCTCTCCTGCTGCCATGTAAGATGTGTCTGGCTTCCCCTTTGCCTTCCACCATAATTGTAAGTCTCCCGAAGCCTCCCCAGCCATGTGAAACTGTGAGTCAATTAAAACTCTTTTCTTTATAAATTACCCAGTCTCATGAGAGCTCTGCCCCCATGATCCAGTCACCTCCCACCAGACACCACCTCCAACACTGGGGATTATAATTCTACATGAGATTTGGTGGGGAAACAGATCCAAACCATATCAGAGCCTTTTCTTCCTCATCAGTTTCAGAAGGCCAGAGGACAGACCCAAAGGTGGGGGGAGAGGCAGGTCAGGAAGAAGAGAAAACTAACATCGAATGAGCAGCTACCATGGGCTGGAGACTGTGCTAAGTACTTTACATACATTATCTCATTTAATCTCCCAACCATAAGGTCTTTGTCCATTCCTGTTGCTATAACAGAATACTCGAGACTGGGTAATTATAAATAATCCAAATTTATTTATTACAGTTGTGGAGGATGGGAAGTCTGAGATCAAGGCGCTGGCAGTTTCTGTGTCTGGTGAGGGCCCAGTCTCTGCTTACTAGATGGTGTCTTGAATGCTGCTTCCTCTGGAGGGTACAAACACCATGTCCTCATATGACAGAAGGGACGGAAGGGCAAAAAGGGAACTAGGGTGCCCCTTCCAACTTCTTTTACAAGACCACTAATTCATTCATGAGGGTGCAGCCCTCATGACTTAATCAATCTCAAAAGGCCCTTCCTCTTAACACATCACCTTGGGCTTTTAAGTTCAACATATGAGGCAGGGCGCAGTGGCTCACACCTGTAATCCCAGCACTTTGGGAGGTTGAGACGGGGAGATCACCTGAGGTCAGGAGTTCGGGACCAGCCTGACCAACATGGAGAAACCCCATCTCTACTAAAAATACAAAAAATTAGCTGGGTGTGGTGGCACAAGCTTGTAATCCCAGCTACTCGGGAGGCTGAGGCAGGAGAATCGCTTGAACCTGGGTGGCAGAGGTTATGGTGAGCCAAGATCATGCCATTGCACTCTAGCCTGGGCAACAAGAGTGAAACTGTCTAAAAAAAAAAATTTTTTTTCAACATATGAATTTTGGAGGGACACATAAAAAATTAGGTACCATTATTATCCTCATTTAACAGAGGAAAAAACTGAGCCTCTGAGAAGCTAAATAATTTGCCCAAGGTCACACAGCTAACAAATGGGATTGAGGGACAGGATTTGAATTCAGTTATGTGAAACTCCAAAAGTTGAGTTCTTTGTAATGCCTCACACTGTTTAACCCATAAGAGAGGTGGGTGAGTCAACTGAACAGCAGTGGCTGGTGGTGGCATAGGACAATAAGCAGAACTGAATAGCGTGTGCATAGCTCTGACGAGGGGGACAAGTCACACTTCGAACTCACATAAGTCAGTTATCTCATTTCTGTCCCCAACAGTGCACTGAGTCCTGCCCTTGCCTCCAGGATTGTCCCTCACCTTGACTGGAAACAGTCTTGCTGCTGACCACAGGTCCTGAGCCCCAAATGCAGCAACGCTTCCAGCAACTTCACAGCTACTTGCTGCCTCAGGGCAGGAGAGTGTGGACAGTTTCATGTACCTCCTTCCCACCTCCAGAGAAATACCTTGAAACAGTGGTCCCAACATTTTTGGCATCGGGGGCTGTTTTCATGGAAGACAACTTTTCCATGAACTAGGGTTAGGAGGGATGGTTTCAGGATGACTCAAGCGCATTGTAGTTACTGTGCACTTTATTTCTATTATTATTTTGTTGTAACATATAATGAAATAATGCTACAACTTGCCATAATGTAGAATCAGTGCGAGCCCTGAGTTTGTTTTCCTGCAAATGGATGGTCCCATCTGGGGGTGATGAGAGACAGTGACAGATCACGAGGCATTAGATTCTCATGAAGAACATGCAACCCAGATCCCTCACGTGTGCAGTTTACAGTACGGTTCATGCTCCTATGACAATGTGATGCCACCGCTGATCTGACAGAAGGTGGAGCTCAGGTGGTAATGGGAGCAATGCAGAGCGGCTGTAAATACAGATGACGCTTCACTGGCCCATCTGCTGCTCACCTCCTGCTGTGAGACCTGGTTCCTAATAGGCCAGGGAGCCATAATGGTCCATGGCCCAGGGATTGGAGATTTATGCCTTAAAACATTTATTCTGCTGATATTCATTCAATAGTATCATCCTGAACAAAAGACAGCACAGAGTTGGGCCAACAGTTACTTACTTACCTGACAGGCAGTTGTGAAGTATCAATTATGTGCCAGGCATTGTGCTAGGTGCTATCACAGCAGTGACCTTAAAGTCTGGCAAATAGATACAGATATTCAAAAACTGGTCATTTCAATCTGATATTAAGATATCTGGGCGCCTACAAGGGGTTGAGAGTGGGCAATCAGAGCTGTGTTCCTTGCCTCTTAAGCCTTGACCCCTGAATGGATATGGTGGTGATGGGTCCTCTCTGCAGAATTACAGCAGGCCCATAGAGCACAGTGTGCAGATGCAAAAGCGCTCCCAATGCACCGTGAGAGCATCTACCAATGAAAGGTACAGCCATAGCTGTTATGGAGAGGGCAAAGTTGCCGTGGGCAAGAGTGTCCTGAGAAAGAAAGATGAAATCTTGGATCTGGGACTACAAAAACAAATGTGGCCAGGCATGGTGACTCACACTTGCAATCCCAGCACTTTGGGAGGCCGAGATGGGAGGACTGCTTGAGACCAGGAGTTTAAGACCAGCCTGAGAAACACAGTGAGACTCAGTCTCTACAAAAAACAAAAATAAATATAAAAATTAGCCTGGTATGGTGGTGCATGTCTGCAGTCCCAGCTACTTGGGAAGCTGAGGTGGGAGGATCACTTGAGCCTAGAAGTTTGAGCTTGCTTTGAGCTGTGATCGCACTACTGCACTTCAGCCTAGGGTAACAGAGCAAGACCCTGCCTCTAAAAAAAAAAGGATGTAATTTGGTTAAATGAAGGAAGGATTCAATTAAAAAATGATTATTCCAGGTGTCAGATATTTAAATCTTACTGTAAACGCATGCCTTCAGCTTGGCTTGAATTTCTATTGGTTTGCTTTTATGTTTTTTTCCCTCACCTTGTACATTTTGAAGGCGAGGTAGGGTGGGAATATGGACTACAGAAAAAAGAAGAATGAATGAGTGCTCTATCCAATAGAACTTTCTTCAATGATTGAAGATTCTATTCTGTGCTGTCCAATACAGTAGCCACTAGCCACATATGGGCAATTGAAGCATGGTCAGTGGAACTGAGGAACTGAATTTTAAACTTCATTGGAAATGTGGTTAGTAGCTATTGTATTGGAAAGCGCTATGTGTTCTAACCACTTAGCAATATGCCATACACACCCTAGTAAATGTGCAATTAAATATGAATGCTTCTTTTAACCTAGTTATGGGGGACACTTATTTGGGTGTGCATGGGCTTGTCCAATCAAGGATTGGAGCACCAAGTTTCCTAAAAACAACTCTGCAAGGGCTTATTCTTAATTTGCACAGTACCTTCAGGCACATTATCTCACTTAGTCCCATAACAACTTTGAAGTGGGTAGAGCAGAGATTATCACCTCCATGAACCCCAGTGAGTTGAGGTGATGATGGCAAGGCCTTATAGCAAATGAGGGTGGAGACTAGAAGCCAGATGTTCTCCTCCTGGTTAGAAAATGCTTTCCAGCCAGGCATGGTGGCTAACGCCTGTAATCCCAACGCTTTGGGAGGCGGAGGCGGGTGGATCATCTGAGGTCAGGAGTTCGAGACCAGCCTGACCAACATGGTGAAACCCCGTCTCTACTAAAAATTTATACAAAATTAGTCGGGCGTAGTGGCGCATGCCTGTAATCCCAGCTACTCAGGCTAAGGCAGAAGAATTGCTTGAACCCAGGAGGCAGAGGTTGCAGTGAGCCGAGATAGCACCATCGCACTCCAGCCTGAGCAACAGAGCAAAACTCCGTCTCAAAAAAGAAAAAAAAGAGAGAGAGAAAAAAAAAGAAAAGAAAAGAAAAGAAAAAGAAAGAAAACTCTTTCCAGGGGAACAGTGAAGGGAGAATGGTCTCCTGCTACCCATGCCTGCTACTCATATCCTGGGTCTCAAGGATGAAGACGGGTACCATGCTTCACACGCTTTTTTTTTACTTGAGTGTGGTTAATGGGCCATAGGCTATTAATGGGAACCTTATCTTATTCCCTTCCTGCTACCTGAATTTAGGCAGTAAAGATGTTTTTGAAAATTTCATTCATATATTCAAAATTATGTATTGAGTACCAGTCATGTCATAGTCACTGTTCTAGGTCTGGGGACACAGCTGTGAACAAAGCAAAGATCCCTCCCTTATGGAGGTAACCCTTCTGGTGGAGATAGACTGATAATAAATACATTGTGTATATATAGGATTTTTGTAACATTTCAAAAATATTTTAAATATGCCGTGGTCTCTCATGTCTTTTATGGCACACATGCACCCTGTCCAATGTATCTTTTGTGTAAATCTGGACTTACACTTCAAGCAAACTGCCTAGCTTGCTGAAAGGTGGAGACACCTTTCGATTCAGTCTTTTAATATGTGTTGAGTGCCACCTATGTGCAGAGCAAGATATTGGGGACTTTGGAGAGATCCAGAAGAGTGAGAAGACAGTATCCTACCTTAGGGGATTCCCAGTCAAATGAGGGAGGCAGCCCCATGCCTTGGGAGCTCCCAAGCTATAGAAGGAGCTAACAGTCCAGTCTGGAAAGGCAAACAACTTCAGGACCCGCTTCTAAACCGGAATCCCAAGTATACCCAAAATGAATCCAGCCTTGGCTGTGTGGAGTTGGGTAAACCACCTGCCTCTTATCATGATGGGGAACTAGAATGAGGACAGCTCCAGGGAACAAGAAAGGGGACACCATAGGAGCTGTCGCATGTCCCAACAGTGGGGAGGAGCTGAGGGGCAACCCTTGCTGGATTAGTGTTATCCCGGGAAGGCTTCTGGATGCGATGGGATTTGAGGTGCTGCTGCAAGAATGAATTGCTCACGGAAAGGTGGGGTGGGGGCATTCCAGGTAGAGGGTGCCTCCTGGGGGATGCAGGGAACATGAGGGTGCTGGGCAATTAAGCCTTGGACACAAGCCTAGGCAGTCACCCCCAATTCAGAGCCAGTTGAAAATGCAGAGGAGAGAGGAAGGCCAGTGTGTGGGTGTCTTGACCAAACCCTTGAAGCTGGCCAGCGGCAAGGGCAAGGACCAGGGTCAGGGTCAGAGGTAGAGGGCGTGAGTGAAGGCGACCCAGACTGAGTCCTTCCCTAAGCGCCTAGGTTTCCTGACAGCTGTTAAGGAAGCAAGGTGAGAAAGGGTTAAGTGTGCCCCTCCACCGCCCCAAATGCTTCCTGTGTTTGAAATCCTTCAGGTCTCTGCAAACCCTCTGGCCCCCGGCCAGACGGGCATTGTCCAGGGAGCGGTTGTGGGTTGTCAGAGAGGCTGCGCAGCCTTTGTTGTGGGGCCACCTCAGGGTTCCCTCTCGCGCTCTGGCTGGGGCTGCAGAGTGCGTGCCTGGAGGGGGGCGGTGCGGGAGGCTCGCTCCCTCTCCCTCTTCCTGCCCCCCCTCTAGCCCTCCCGATGACCACATGACCAAGTGGGCTCGCGGCCAAGCCACAAGCTACAAAATGCAGCCCCTGGAGTGAGCGGGGAGCATTCTCGCTGGCAGCCGGGGTCAGGGGCAGTTGCAGCCGCGGCTGAGCAACCAGCTGCTAGGAAAGAGCTCGCCGCTGCCGCTCCCGGAGCCGCCGAGGCCAGCTTCGCGGCGCTGCCCCGCGGAGGGAGAGGAGGCTGCAGAAGAGCGGAGGCGGCCAGCGGGAGCGGCGGGGCTCAGCGCGCACACTCAGCGGCCCGGGAGCCTCCCGAGCTCCGCGCCCGCACGCGCCAGCCGCGGCTTGCGCCTTTCTTGGCCTCCTGGCGCCCGACCTCTCCTCCCCCGCGCCGGCTCGCCGGGGCCGCGGCGGCCCGAGGAGCAGCATGAATCTGCGGCTCTGCGTGCAGGCGCTCCTGCTGCTCTGGCTCTCCTTGACCGCGGTGTGTGGAGGTGAGTGCGCGCCCTCCCGCTCGCCCGGGCTGCAGCCGGCGCGCTCCTTTCCCTCCGCCCTCCTCGCACTCTCCCCGCCTCCCGGGGAGCCCGGCGCGAGCCGTGCAGTAGCAGCCACGCGCCGGCCAGCGCCAGGCAGCAGATTGACAGGGCGCCCCGGGCCATGGGGCGGCTGGCCGCAAGAACCGCTTCTTCTGCGGGGCTCAACTTGGCCTCTGGCATCATCTGCCCGTCACCTTGACCCTCCTAACTGTCGCTCGCAGTCCCAGGAGCGCAGGACCACAGGTGTGCGCCGCGTGCCCCATGCCCTGCACCCCGCGTGGTGAGGGTGGAGGCCGGGGACATGCCCGCTCCCTCGTGGATCGATGGAAGGAACTGACCAGAATCGGGTGGGCTGGGCTCCCATGTTGAACGTCTTCTGGTCCCTGAAGGCTGGGAGCCTCCCGCCGGTCCAGGGGCGCGGGAAACCGGGGATGATGTGCCAACATGCAGACGTGACACTTGTTGCATAGGCAGGAGTGCGCGAAGGGGGTGGCCCAGCTGTTGCTCCTTTTGGCCTGCATGTGTGAGCAGAGGCAGCCTCCCTAAGGCAGGGCCGGGCCCAGCCGGGCTGGGCTGGTCTTCTCCTCCCTAACCCCAAGGTCCTGGCTGGCCTCCTCCCCTGCACAGGATGCCCTCCCCATTGCCTCCATCCCACCCCCAGATACTTGGTTCTCTTACATCCTGGCTCCAGCCTTTCTTTCTGTCCCAGGCATGGGCATGCTTCACCTTAGTCTCCCTGTCGCTAAGCACCAAAGGAGGAAGCACAGCACCTGACCCAACCCCTCCCTGCAGTTCAGGAAAGGGGAGTCCTTTTGCCCTCACCTGCCAATACTTGGCACTAGTGCCCACGTCCGCCCCTAGCCTGGTCCCCACCCACGCCCCAGCAGCCCCATCCCGGGCTGCCTGTCCTCTGCGTGTCAATGTCTCCTGGGGCTGCCAGCTCCCACCTCCAGCTGCCACAGTCCTATGATCTGGCTGTCATTGCTGCCTGCCTGGCACCACACAAGGGGAAGGCCAAGACCAGGTGGACTAACGCCAGGACCATGGCTGGAGTCACAGGGAGGTGGAAGCAGAAAGAAGGAGAAGGCAGAGCAACGAGTTTCCTAGGGCAAGGGCACAGGGCCCTACGTGGTTCCAAATCCTCCAGAACAGGAGGGTGGCATGCAGCCCAGGAGCCTCCGAGGGGTCCAGCCAGCTCTGCCTGCCTCTCATCGCAGGCCACCTCCTTTCTCTGCTCTTGCTTTTTGGCCCTGTTGTGGCCCTGGGAATACTGCCTGACTTCTCAGAAAGGCGTGGTGGTTGGGGCTGGCACCTCCTGCCTCCAGGTAGCTGGCCAGTGATCTCTCTCTTCAAGACCTGAGCATGAAGTCAGCCACCACCACAGTAAGAAGTGGGCAGGTTTTTTCCACAGAAACTCCTATCAGGCAGGTAACAGAGGGAGCAAAAGATACTAATGTAAGATACAAATGTAAGATACAAATGATACACCATACCAGCCTGTCCTCAGGGAGCCTACCATCTGGTGTCATTAACAAGGCATGATACTTGTACAATACCACCACAGGCAAATAGTCCAGCGTGGTGCCTTCAGGGAAGAAAAAGACTGGGTGCAGAGAGAGTGTTCCAGAGGAAGGTGGGGCTTCTGGATCTGCACACTTGGTGCTCCCCACACAGGCTGTGGGGAGACCCCTAGCCAATAGACAACCATTCAGACCCTCCTGGGGCCCAGCCATTGGGACAGTACTAGCAAAGGGGAGACAGCTGGTTTCAAGGGAAGGGAAGTTGGCCAGGATGCCTGAACACGGTGTGGCTGGTCCAGAGCCTGCCACTTCGTGCTTTAATTCCCCCGTCTTCATTAGGTAATCTGTCTACTCTGATTTGGGTAAATTCGTTGCCCTCACACTTTGCTCAAGCCTCATGTTGGAAACTTTCAGGGCTCTCACTGACTTCTCTACTCCCTGACTTCTCCTGGAGCCAAGAAGGGGCACGTCCCTGGAGGTGGCCACCAGCCAAGGGTCCAGGTACACATGTCCTGCTCCTGCTGGCTCCTGTCCTGGGTTAGAAGTAGGAATCCCAGAACCACTTTGTCCTTGGCCCAGGCTGACATGCTGTCCCCGGCCAGAGTCCCCAGTCAAAGTTGCAGCCTGAAAACCATACTTCCTCCTCTCCACAGTCTGTCCTGACTTGGAATGTCCGCCCCCGACCCCTCTCCACACTGCCTCTCATCACCCCGATACCACCGTGTACACTCCTCCACTGCCTCCTGACCTCGGATACACTTTGCTCTTGTGAGTCTGAGAAGTCCTGGGCCAGGGCCAAGTGTCCCTCAGTCTCTGAGTACCTCTCTTTTTCCCCTTCTCCTCCCCCTCTGCAGGCCCAGCTCAAAGCCTGCAGTCACAGTGGGAGTGTGAGGAGAGCCTACTGTACCCCTCCTGCTCAGGGAAGGGCATCTCCACTCCATCCCCAGTCCTTAGCACTAAGCACCCGTGTAACCTGAGCCAGGCCTCTCCACGCAAAGAACTAAGGCAAGGGAAGCAGAGGGCCGCCAGACAGAGCATGATGTATCCCAGGGCAGCAAAGCTGGCACTGGAGACAGCACAGGGCCCTGGAGAAGGCGACTAGGATGGGGGACTGGGCAGACAAAGAGACACATGCAGGACCACAGAGCAGTGGAGGGGCATTGCCAGCGGGGTCCCCAACGGGGGACACATTTGGGCTTTTAAAGTCATCACAAGACAGGCCAGACTGAGAGGAAAAACAGGTGCGTCATTCCTGATGAGGCTGGCATGTTCCTGAAAAGTCGCACGTACCTCTTTGTGCGTTGGCAGGGTTGGAGTTCAGATTGCATGAAAGTCAAATCCTGTCCTCCCCCGACTGCGGTTCTCAGCATAGAGATGCTATAGCTTCATGGCTGATGGCGCTTCAGCAGGCAATGGCTCCAATCTCTCTAGGCTCAAGATTGTTTGGGGGATTGCTCCAGCCTCCTTTTACATAGCAAATGAGCTAGAAGAAAATATTTAAGTGCATTAGGGCTGGCCTCCATTTCTAAAGGGGAATTCTTTTGTACAGTCAAGACCTCTGCAGTGATGAGAATCAACAGCCTCTAATTTGTTCCTTTGGACAGGATAAAGCCAGGGTTTCAGGTGTCAGCTTATCTGATGGTGAGCCAGACTCAGAATCAAAAGTAGGAAACAGGTGGGTGATGGGCTCAGAGTGCGGGAGGAGCCAGCAGAGCTCGGTGATGCTGAGGACAATGAGTCCCCCACCCAATGGGAGGGATGCAAGAGGCCCGGGGCTGGTCTCCAGAGCCTGGCTGGGGGCTCAGTCAGCTCAGAGCGGTTCTCTGCAGACCTAGAGTCTAGACATCTTCCTGGCCAGAGTCAGAACCACCAACCCTGCTCCTCATCCTGACATACGGCCTCTAGCCCTCCCTTTCTGACTGCCACAGACTTACAATCTTGGGTGCTGAGCACATGGAGATGACGCCCCCCCCCTCCTGGCATGGTGCTTCTCTTCTCCATGTCTGCTACCACCCTGAGCTACAATGGCCTGCGCCACTGCCCCATCCCTTCTGCACCCCCAGCAGTTCAAGGTGCAGAGGTGAGAGCCAAGAGTTGACTTGGTTCACTTCACAAGGCCCCTAGGTCCTTCCCCTGCGTTATCAGCATCATTCAGATCCATCCTCAGTGATCACGGTGAGCCTTGTGGGGACCCCAGAACTCAAGGCAGAGGCTGAAGCAGCTGTGGTGGGGAGCTTAGTGAAGGTCTTTCCCTCCTCCCCCTCTCCAGCCCCAGCCCCCTCACAGATGGCGCCAAGAGGGTAGCTCTGTGATAGTCAGACAGAAGCAGCCCACTTGTTCCATCCATACTTACTGCTCCAAAGTGCTAAGATAATTTTTCTTTTAATTCTCATAGGTTATGAATTTAAGGAACAAGTTGGCATGGAATTGTGGCTAGCTAACCAAATGACCCAACTCAACAGCGGGGTCCTCATGGACCTGGCGATTTTTCTTGGGGAAAGAGGGAAGGAGGGTGCAGGCTTGGAGAATATGTGTTTATGTATGTATTTGTGGAGGGGGTGGGTATGTCTGGGTGTGAGTGGGGAGAACTGCAGGCCCAGAAGCCTGGGGGAAGAGAGCCCTAAGGCCAAACCCGCCCACTTTTCGCCCAAGAGGAGCCTAAACACTTGGAAATTGTGTGCAAGTGGAGGAGGACTCACAAGAGCCAAGGAGCCAAGGAAGGAACAGTGTGGGGATGTTGGAGGCAGAGGCAGAGGGGAAGGGGGAACTGCCAGCGGTATCACTGGGGTGTGAGCAGCCAATGGGAGGCTCTGTGGAAACTGTGAGCAAGTGGTGGGAATTCCTGGGTAGATGGCAATGGGGCTCAAGGGACAGGAATCTAGATGCAGGCAAATCAGATGGTGTGCAGGGGGAGAGAGACTGTTACTCATTATCTCTGGCCTCAGATGCTGTATCTGCACAGGCCCGTACTGGGCATTGCACAAGTACCCTGCCTGGCTGCCTCTTCCCCGGCACCATTTCATCTCCGCACACAGCCTGCTGTCACCAACCAGGCTTGTCTTGGGGGTGGCAGCTCAGCTTCCCTGCATGGACTGTAGGCTTCGTGAGAGTCGGCCTGCATGACTTTTCCCTTACTGCACCCAAGGATACCCTGCCCCACTTGGATTCCATTGTCAGGGCTCAGTCTGGTGTCAGGAGGCTTCTACTCTAAGCCTCCTGACAGATGTGGACAGATGTAAAGAGGAGCCCCATAGTGCAGAATAGAAGCCAGTTGAGATTGAAATGGAAGGAATTTACATGAGACACAGGATGCAGGGTGTGATCCAGGAATTTCAGGAGGTAGGGCATTGGTGGGGAGGTACCAACTTGCAGCAGCCCACCCCGCTCCTGGTGCACAGACATGCTGCTGAAGGTGACCATTCTCTCATTTATTCATTCTCAAATATTCGTGCAGTATTTATTGGTCTCTAAATCTGGTCTCAGGTTTCTAAATGTGGTGACAGTATGAGGCAGGCTGAGTCGGAGACCCCTCCCTCTTAACCCGCCTGGCCCAGCCCCATCCACTGGGAGGACTTGGTGCCCTAGAGAGGCCTAACCACCGATGAGACACCCAGGGGCGAGATATGAGCTCTCTAGTACTCAAAAGTGGGTCATCCTGCATATCAAAGGATGTAGGAGTAAAATGACGTGATGTTCAGGATTTGCTTTAAAATACTGCAGTCAAGGAAAATAGAAAAGGGATAACTAAAGCATATGTGACTCCATCTGGATAACTGTTGAATCCGGGTGATGGGTACATGGTGGTGGGAGGGTCATTGTAATGTCATATGTCTAAAATGTTTGAAGTGTACCAGTCGCAGGGGTGCCATGGTGATTACTGCCTCCTGCCACCCAGCCAAGTACAGGCATGACGCCCCAAAGTGCACACCCCCAATGATGTTCCAAAGAACCCACTTGTGCCTGTCGGCAACATGATATAACTGTCAAAAGGACAGAAAATCAGCTGCATCAATGGCAAGATGTGAGTAGTAGATTCCGTTTGTGCCAGGACAGTGCAGAAATGGCAAATTTTCCCTCAATATGAACAACAGAAACAAAGAAAATCTATGAGAAGTGCCGCCACATGGAGAGACCACCCCTCCCGTGGGCCTGTGGTCTGCGGCCCCTGCTCGTTTCCAACAACCTTCCTCACTAACAGGCTTTCTCCTTCCTGCAGGGCCCCTGATGCAGCTTCCCTATGGGAATGGGCTGGAAGAGGGCAATGTCCGCCACCTGGTGCAGCCCAGAGGGTCGAGGAACGGGCCAGGGCCCTGGCAGGGAGGTCGAAGGAAATTCCGCCGCCAGCGGCCCCGCCTCTCCCATAAGGGACCCATGCCTTTCTGAAGCAGGTACTTGAGCCTCTGCTCAGTGGACAGTGCTAAAGCGGAGGGAGAGGGACAGCCCAGAAGCCGGGTGACCCTGCAGCTCAGCACTGGCCAGACACATCCATCAAGCAGTCCTGGCGCCACACGCACGGGGACTTAGAGTTGGCAAGAGAGCTTATGGGGCAGCTGTCTAGCGCCTTTATTTTACAGACGATCTCCTCGTCTGAGGCCCAGAGAGGGGCTTGACACTTGGGCCAGTCTTCCTTCCACCCTGCTGTCTGGGGTTGGGGAGGCTGGCCTGCTTAGAGATTTCTAGACATTCTGGTGGACCTTAATGGCTGGGGAGGGGTGCCCAGGGCAAACCTACAGATGTCCAGTGTAGATTGTCACCAGAGTTGGGGAAGGAGGCAGAGAGCTCTAGGGGCTCTCAGGCAGAGAACAAGAGGACAGCTGTGGCTGTGGTTGCCTGGAGCTGTGAGAAGGAGGGAAGAACCAAGGCGGCAGCAGAGAGAGGAGAGCTGAATTCTGTCCCTCACTTGGTCTGCTGGCTGTCCCACTGCAATGGGGACAGGCAGGCACCAACTCAGGGGCCTTGGGCTTGAGGTTTGGGCTGAGTGGAGTTGGGGGAAGAGAGAGAAAGGGGTCTCCTCTCCTTTCCTGGGGAGTTCCTTTGGTCTAGGATATGTCCATGACTTCTCTGTTGTCATTTTTTGTCTCCTTAGGACTGAAGGGGCCCCCAAGTGCCCACCCCCTGTGGTTCTGTCTCCTCCATAGATTGGTCTGCTTCTCTGGAGGCCTCACATCCATTCAGCTCTCACCTCACACCTGCTGTAGCCACCGATGGGCCCGGCTCGTCTCACCTGCCTGCTTTCCCCAGTGGCGTGTTCCTGGCTGTAGTTTGGATGATTCCCGTTCTCTCACAAGGATCCGTCCAGTCCATCTTCCTGGCCACTCCCTGGACTGACTTTGGAGACCCAGCCCCGGAAAGCCTCCCTTCTTCTCCAGGTCCCCACTGCTCTAGTCCCTGCCTATCTCATCTAACGCCCCAACCCTTCACTTGGGCCTTCCTTCCTCATGTCTGCCCTGGGCCCGGGGTGGAAATGCTCCCTTCTGCGGGCTCCAGCAGATCCCTTGTTTTCCTGTCAGTTGGACCCCTCACCTGGCCTCCAGGGAGGAATGCAGAGAAAAGCAAGGGGAGACTCTAGTTAAGAGGTGCTGGCTGCGGGGATCCAGACAGGGAACACTGGGGGCACAGAAGTGTGGTGGGGGGAGCTCTGGTGAAGTGGGTGGAGCATCGGTGTTTACTCAGTTAAGGAAGAGGTAAAGGAGAGGGGCCTGTAAAGTCCTTTGTCACTTCTCTTGCCTTACTGTGCCTCCCAATACTCCCTTCTTCCTGCCCCCACACCCCATCCCCAGCTAGCCTAAGCTCTAAGTCAGGAGGGGAGGGTGCTGGGTCTGACATGGCTCTATACCCTCCCAGGAGTAAAAGCCAAGCAAGAGGTTGTTTTTGCCAAGAATCACAGAATATTAGAACTGAAAGGACCCTTGGAGATCCACTTAGCCTTCTTAGGCAAACGCCTGCAAAAACAGAAGCCTGGAGAGGGGAGTGACCTGCTCAGAGTCATTGCAGAGCCGGAATGGGGACCAGGTCTCCCATCTCCTACTTTATGATGTTCTCTTCCCTCTTGATGATGTCTTTTCAAAGCAAATGAAGTGCCTTTTCCCGAGGCTGGGGCTGGGGGTGGCTGGGAGGGGAAGGGAAGGGAGAGGCAAGCTGGCTGTGAACTATCCTGTTGTAGGGCTGGAGCTGCTCCCACCTCCCTGACTTACCCCTGCTGCACCATTCCCCCAGCTGGGCTGGAAGGTTCCATAACTGGTCAGCTGCCCCCATTCTGGCAGCATTCCCAGACCCGGGGTACTCTAATAGGGGCAGCTCAGGAACTGAGACTACCGTTCAACGCCAGTGGTGCTGGTTTTCAGGAGCATGAGGTAGCCTTCAATCCTTGGACTCCATGGCCTTCCCTTCGTGCTGACTGGACCTTCCTTCCAGGGCTTTTCCTTTGGGGGAGGTGGAGAGGGGAGAAGAAGGAAGGGAAGGGCAGAAGGAAGGAGGGACAGGAGGAAGAAAAGAAAGCAAAGGAAGGGAAGGAAGGAAAGAAGGATGGGAGGAAGTGCAGCAGGAATAGCACCCTCTCCCCGGGAGGCCCCAGCTTCCATGAGGGGCCATCACCAGCCATTCCTTGGAGGGAGCTTTCTCACCTATTGCTTGAGCAGGCTTCCCAGGAGGGAGAAAGGGAAGACAAGAGCCTGATGCCCAACTTTGTGTGTGTGGGGACGGGGGAGTCAGGGCCCCCCAAGTCCCACAATAACCCCAATGTTTGCCTATCCGCCCCCCCCCCAAGCCTTCCTTTACCTCTGCTGCTGCTAATGCTGCTGCTGCTTAAAGGCTCATGCTTGGAGTGGGGACTGGTCGATGCCCAGAAAGTCTCTTCTGCCACTGACGCCCCCATCAGGGATTGGGCCTTCTTTCCCCCCTTCCTTTCTGTGTCTCCTGCCTCATCGGCCTGCCATGACCTGCAGCCAAGCCCAGCCCTGTGGGGAAGGGGAGAAAGTGGGGAACGGCTGAGAAAGCTGGGAGATAGGGAACAGAGGAGGGTAGTGGGTGGGCTGGGGGGGCTGCCTTATTTAAAGTGGTTGTTTATGATTCTTATACTAATTTATGCAAAGATATTAAGGCCCTGTTCATTAAAAAATTGTTCCCTTCCCCTGTGTTCAATGTGTTTGTAAAGATTGTTCTGTGTAAATATGTCTTTAAAATAAACAGTTAAAAGCTGACAGTTCGCCCTTACTCTTGGAGGTCATGTTCAGGAGGGGCGTTCCTTTCCCCTGGGGGCCATGATTGTCCCCATGCCCACATATTGCACGTGCAGGGAGGTAAGTGCCTGCATCCCAAATCGGTTCTAGGTCAACTGGCCTCAAACCGATTTGCCACGAGCTCACAAAATGAATCCCTATGCTTAATGACCAGGTCACATAAAATCCAGCCCTTATAGGTTTTCTGGCATCTGTTTGGGTGTCCTCATTTTTTTGGCAGTGTCATTTAAAGAATTTTTCAAAAGCAATTTATTTAAGAACATGCTGATTAAATGCAGGATCGCTACTAAAAATTGTTTTGTATCCTTGGTGGGTGTCTTCTGCTATTTTATCTACTTTTGAACACTTTCAGGACTTTTTAGCCAGTTTGCCTTTCTTGAAAAATGTTATGTTTTCAGTAATAAATACATTTGATAATGACTGTTTGTATCATTTTATGTTTCACAAAGTAGAGTTGCTTGATAAATGAGATAGCCTGAATAATAAAATGCAAAGAGTTGAATATAATTCTGCCCCATCTGTCTCACTTCATGCTTGTTGTCAAAATGCCAATATCTTGCATAACAGAAGGGAACATTGGGTACATGCTAATTTGGTTAATAAACCCATTAGGTGCACACATGCATACACATTACAAAGCAAAACTCGGTGAGAAGCAGAGAGGAGGGATCGAAATGGGTTCATTTGATAAATCTCATGGGAAATCCTATAGATTTGACAAATATTTAGTGCCAGAAATATACAATTTTAAAGAAAGGGTCTTCAAACAAACTCCCTAAAAAGTCATAAAAATGTTCAATAGGAGAGAAAATAGAAAAAGTCACCCCCAAGCATACAAAACAATCTCATTATTGACAAAATGCTGCAAGTTGTGATAGTGATTTAAAAATGCAGTGTTACAGCTGGGTGCAGTGGCTCACACCTGTAATCCCAGCACTTTGGGAGGCCGAGGCGGGCAGATCACTTGAGGTTAGGAGTTTGAGACCAGCCTGGCCAACATGTGAAACTCCGTCTCTACTAAAAATACAAAGATTAGCTGGGTATGGTGGCGGGCGCCTGTAATCCCAGCTACTCGGGAGGCTGAGGCCAGAGAATCGCTTAAACACAGGAGGCAGAGGTTGCAGTGAGCTGAGATCACGCCACTGTACTCCAGCCTGGGTGACAGAGCCAGACTCCATCTGAAAAAAAAAAAAAAAATGATGTTACGTTGGAAGTGCCTCTTGGGAAAACTGGTGCAAAATGCCTTATTTAAAAATTAGTAGTTTGACTTTTAGGCAAACAGGTCATCAGAGGAACTGGTTTTAGGCAGAGGTTTCAGGTGGACTGACTTTATGCTGATTAGTCTGTAACCTCCCTAATCATCCCCAAAGTTCTAAATTCACGTGAAAGCAAGGAGAAGCGGGTGGAGCATGGGGCAGGACAACTTAATACCGACCCATAAGTGTACAGTGAATTAGATAAGTGAATCTAGAATCTGGTCTTCAAATTCCACAAGGCAAACTCTTTCTACAGTACTACAGAAGGTCCCCTAACTAGAAAGAAGAATTAGATACAAAACGTGTTTGATATTCTTTTTTTTTTTTTTTTTTCCCCAAGACAGAGTCTCACTCTGTCTCCCAGGCTGGAGGGAAGCCAGTGGCGTGATCTCGGCTCACTGCAACCTCCACCTCCCAGGTTCCAACGATTCTCCTGCCTCACCCTCCCAAGTAGCTGGGATTACATGCACCCGCCACCACGCCTGGCTAATTTTTTGTATATTTATTTATTTATTTATTTATTTATTATTTTTTAGTAGAGACAGGGTTTCACCAGGTTAGCCAGGCTAGTCTTGAACTCCTGACCTCAAGTAATCCGCCTGCCTCGGCTTCCCAAAGTGCTGGGATTACAAGCATGAATCACCACGCCCAGCTGTGTTTGATATTCTTAGTAAATACAATACGAATTCGTAGTACAAGATGGCACGGTGTGGACTGGTGGGATCAGGGAAAGCTAATAGAGGCTGAGTGATAAAAACAGGCCTTAGAAGGCACAATAGTATTTGGTTAAGTTGGCGAAAGGATGATGGGCAGTGACGGCGGGGACAAGGAAGGGGGAGCAGCCACCAGGGTCCATGGAACATATGTAGTCCACTGGATACTACTGGGTGGATGCAAGTGTGACCTCCTTGGGGCAGGGGATAAGGAAAATAAAATTGGTGGCTTCTGTAAAGATAATTAGACCTCAAACCAAAAGAAGGCTGGACATATGATATGCGTTGCTACTACCCTTTGGAGATATCTTGACCAAATAAATACAACAGAAGCAGAGTGGGGCATTGTTTTTCAAAATGCAGAGCTTAGGAAAAGAAATAGGAGTTCACTTAACTGATTGTTGCTGGACTGGAGGTCCTGAGCTGAGAGGTTGACGAGTGGGGGCAGAGAACCTGAAAACCAACACTCTTTCAAATCCATCCGGAATTAGGCAGCCTCTGAAATGACAGAGATTAGGGAGGCAAACAGACTCAGACCACACACAGCTTTTCAGGACCCCAGGTGTGGTGTAAAATGAGCCATAACTGCTTAGAAATCTAACATTTCAGACTCTCCTGTAGGCCTGGCTGGCTTGGTATCCCCTGTAGGGGCTGGGCTCCTCTGCATTGAGGGAACCATGAGGCCTGGTCTGAGCAGCCATTCTGAGGTCCTTACAGAATTCAATTCTCCAAGCCTAAAGGTTATTCAACTGAAATGTCTCAATCCAAAGTTTCTTTCTGACCAGAGTGTGCCTGTGCCAGCTAACTGCCAAAGGAGATGGCAGAGATTTACTCAATGTCTTCCTCTCCCGGCTTGAGAAGGGCCGCTGACTTAGCCAGCATTTCTCGGTAACTCTCCAAAGGAAGGCTTCTTCTCTAGGACTCCTTTGAAAATCCAGCTTTTCCTATGTACTGGCCAGTGCTCAGAGAAGGAGCCCAGCAAGGGACACCCCTTGCCGCTGTCTTGGACTTCAGCCAAAGGTCCAAGTCGCATCCAGGACACTTCCTTGAATGTTTCAAATCAGCTGCCAACAGACTTTTTCTGTAAAGAGCCAGATAGTTTTCTTGACTTTTTGAGCCATATGGTCTCTATCCCAACTCAAACCTCTTTGAGTTTGATGCTGCTGCCTACTTTTTAGCACTGTGGTCGGAATTGACTGTGATGACGCAGGTAAAGTTTCTGGCATGTGCAGAAGCAGCCATACACAATATATACACCAGTGGACATGACTGTGTTTAAAAAAAAAAAACAAAAAACCTTATAAAAGCAGGTGGCAGGGCATAGTTTGCCCAGCTCTGTCTCAAATGAAGCATCAGCAAGCCCTTCAACTCAGCCCCTGAACCCTTGCCTGGAGCACAAGGGGAAGACTTACATTCTGCAGCAAAGTGTAGAATTAAGTGATTTAATACACTGGTTATGAGATGGCCTCTGATAATAATCATACTGACAGAGTGATTCCAGTGGAAGGAGAAGTCTGGAGTCAGATAAGGTTCAAATCCTCCACCGCCATTTACTCACCTGTGTGACCTTGCAGCAAGGGTCTTGATCTGGATGAGCCCATGTTTCTGCTTTGGGCAGGATGCTGCTGCCCACTTTATAGCACTGTGGTCAGGATTGACTGTGATGACGCAGGGAAAGTGTTTGGCACAGTGCCTGGCCCATGTTACGAGCTCACTAAGTGGGAGCTATTATTATCTCTGCTAAGCCTCATTCTAGCCCTGAGAACTGGACAGGGCAGCCATCATTATCCCCAATTTATAGATGAAAAATGAGGCTCATGGAGGTGAGGTCACTTGTTCAAATTCACAGAGCCACTCATGGGTGAGTAGAGCCTCAAACCTGGGTCTGTCCCCGGCTCAGGTCAGCTGCTGCTATGGTTTGAATGAACCCTTCAAATTCATATTTTGGAAACTTAATCCCTAAATTCATATGTTGGTGGTATTTGGAGGTGGGGCCTTTGGTAGGTAATTAAAATTAAATAAAGTCATCAGGATTGTGCCCCTATGATGGAACTGGGGGCTTTATGAGAAGAGGAAGAGAGACCTGAGCTGGCACACTCTTACCCTCTTGCCATGTGATGCCATTTTACCATGTTATGATTTGCAAAAAGGCCCTCACCAGATGCCAGTGCCATGCTCTTGGCCTTCCCAGCCTCCAGAGCTGTGAGCTAAATAAAGTTTTTTTCTTTATAAGTTACCCAGTCTGTGGCTACAGAAAACAAACTATGACAGCTTCCTTGCTCCTGCTAAGGGTCCTCTTTCCCACCATGAGTGTGCCTCAGCCACTGGAATTTTCTAGTCTCCCAGATAACCTACAGGGCCTCCCCAGGGACAGATTTGGTCCTCGGCATTTTTCTTTGTAGAAGCTTAGCTTAGGCAGCAGCCCAGGAGGCCTCTCCAAAGGTGTTAAGTGCTCACCATTAACATCTGATCTGTCTGGAAGTCTGGAGCCAGGCACCTGTTTCAGGACACCTGCTTGGCCGTTGGGGTTCCTTTCTGCACAAGGCCAGGGGCTCAGAAACCTGGGTTCCAGTCCTGAATCTGCTTCTACCCAGGGCTTTCTGGGTAGCTTAGCAAAGTCTTTCCTTGGCCCTTTCTGGGCCTCAGCCTACTCACCTGCCCAGGACACCTGGGTGGGTAGATGTGAAGCACCTGCTTGTGACTAGGGCTTTGTTGGGGTCCCAGCTAACGGTGGGGGGTGATTCAGGCTGCTCTCCAGAGGCAATTCAGGACCTGACCCAGGGACCTGTAGGGAGGAGCTCTGGGAGAAGAACTGGGCATATGGCAGGAAAATGGGAACCTAAGCCAATGAGGGAGTCCACTGCTGGGTTACGTGGGTTGCACAAGCTTCCCATAACCCCAATGGCTGCTGGAACCTCCATTCCATACTTCCCCCTTTGCACAAATTAAATGCTTTCTGATCTTCTCTGAGTGTTAAAAAATTGGCACACTGCTGCAGAGCTAGCCAGGTGGTGTGAAACTTGGGGTTCTGAGCTCTGGATCCTAACCCCAGCTTGCCCAGTAACTGGCTGTGCGACTCCAGGCAGGTCTGTTCATCTATTAGGGGTCCTGGTTCTCCCTCATCTATTTTCATAGGATGACAATCTCTGCTTTCCCTACCTTAAACACACAGAATCATAGAAGGGCAGAGCTGACTTGAGTCTGACAGATTATTCAGTACCCTAAGCCCTGTTATTTTTACAAATGAAGAAAGTGGGACTCAGAAAGGGTAAGTGAACTCTTAAAAGAACATAGCTAGATAGTCCTAGGAAGCTCATATAGAGTGCTTCTCATGTGCCAAGCACTGAGGAGCTTCACCTGTCCTGACTTATTCAGTTCCCATCATAATCCCATTTTATAGCTGAGGAAACTGAGGCACTCAGAGGCTAAGCCATTAGTCTAAAGATCTTCTGTGGTATGTGCAAATGAACTGAGAGAAACAAGGTGGCATTGCTTTAAAGGAAGGCAAAGGCACTGCTGAAATGCCAATCATTCCCTCCAGGGCTGCAGTCACCTCTCGTCTGTAGGGGATGGGCTTCGCTTTGGCACCCTCAGTCCCAGGGCAACAGAACTGCTTGTGATTTAGGGGCTGTGGGAGGCCTGCTGGGAAGAGGGTGCCCCTTTTTCCATCTAGGCAGAGACATCTCTGGCTCCCTCTCCAGCAGGTGTAGGGATAGAGGCTGGTGACTTTGGCATATGTTATGGGGGGTTTCATCCCCCATGTCTCTAGGCTCCTGAACTTTCTGGAAGCCTGGAGTTCCTCTCTCCTTTGGAAAGTCCCAACTCCTCAGATGTGAGGGATATGGAAAGATAAGGGAGGATAAACAAAGCAGGGAGAAAAAAGGTCCCAGTGAGGAGTGCAGGGGGATGGAGGAGGGGATCTCACCACACCGCCCCTTCCACCTCCAGCACCGCAGAGACCTTCTGATCTGATTATCCTCTTTCCTCCTTCCCTCTACTCTGGGCTACTCCCCAGCTCAGCTCCACAGCCTGCCCCACCCCCATTCCCACTCCCAAATTGCCTGTCAAGTTTTAGGTCCCAGGCCTTGTGTAAGTTTCAAAAGGAGCTCCCCTTCTCTCAATCTATGCCCAAACTTTTAGAACTCAAGCCTAGAAAGAGCTTTTTGGCCTACCCCTACCCAAATAATCAGTCTCCTGGACAATCAGCTAAAAAACACCTACCCTTGGCCAGGCACGATGGCTCACACCTGTAATCCCAGCAGTTTGGGAGGCCGAAGTGGGCAGATCATCTGAGGTCAGGAGTTCTAGACTGGCCTGACCAACATGGCAAAAACCCGTCTCTAGTAAAAACACAAAAATTAGCTGGGCATGATGGTGGGCACCTGTAGTCCCAGCTACTCAGGAGGCTGAGGCGGGTGAATCCCTCGAACCTGGGAGGTGGAGGTTGTGCCACTACACTCCAGCCTGGATGACAGAGCGAGACTCCGTCTCAAACAAACACAACAACAACAACAACAACAAAAACGCCTAATCTGTGCAGGACACCATGCAAGGGACAGTGGAGGAGGAACAGTGGAGAAAGACTCAGTCCTTACCTTTCCTCTGGGAGGCGCCACTGAAAGGAGGTGTGTGGTGAGGGTGTGACAGCCCTCACTAGCTGTTGTAGCCACAGTGCCCTCTGTACCTCTCCCCTGTAACCCCAGGGATGTTCCCCTGGCCTTCAGCCTGTGTACTGGCCTCAGCAGGACCTGCAAGGGAAGGAGCTTCATACCCATCTTTTAGGAAGCAGAAGCAGGGAAAGCCGCAGCCTAAGTCACCCAAACCCCATTTCCGGTGCTCTTCTAGTTTCCCCAGACTTCCCTTCCCAGGTTCTCCACCTTCCTCCAATTCTCCGGGTCCTCCAGCTTCTAGCCAAGGCTTGCCTCCCCCCATAAAGCCTCTCTGGATGCTCTCCTAGCCCTGAAGGTCACCTGCAGGTGAGGCCAGAATTGGAACCCAGACTTCTCCCCGCCACCTCCAAAAGCCCTTGTGCTCGCCAACCGTACGCTTCCTCGCCAGACTAGGCATGGCCATAGCCACAATGGAGGTGATGATGCTGACAGTGATAACAAGGGAATATAATGATCATACCTTCCAGCACGGGATGCAGAGACTTAAACATCCTGACTCCTCCAAGTTCCAAGCCTGGGTCAGTCACTTCACCTTTCTGGGCCTCAGCTTTAGCTTTTCTAAAATGGAAGTAAGAATCTCCGGCTCACTCTCAGGCTTCCAGTGACTGAAGTTTCTGAAGTTAAAATGTTTGGTACGGTAGAGAGTGCTGTGCATGTAACAGGGGGAAAAAAAACCCACCTTTCTTAGCGGGTGCCACGAAGACCACCCTGTTTGCATATGAAAGTGCTTTTTGATCTGTAAAGGGGCTATGGGAATTCATTTCTCAGCATTCACTGAATGTTTATTGAGGGCCTACTTTGTACCACATTCCTTATAACCTGGAAAGGGAAACAGATGTTATTCAAAAATCACAACCGAATGTCTAACCAGGAACTGTGGCAAGGGCCCCGGAGGTGAAAAACAGGCCTCTAGGAAGTTTATCACTGAGTGCACCATCTGGGGTCAGAGAAAGCTTCCTGGAGGTAAAGTGGGAGCTGACACCTCAGGAGTGAGCAGGGGTTAAGCTGGAGAAAGGAGGTCTCAGCAGAGGGAGCACAGGGCTTGTGTCCAAAGCACCAAGGTGGGAGGAAGCAGATGTGGTTTATTGTTAAACCCATTTCACAGACAACGAAGCAGGCCCTGAGAGAGTCTGTGACTTGCAGAATGAGAGATTCCGCTGAACTCCTGTGTGCTGGCTGATTTCCTCTGTGGCTCTAGGCTGGGCAAGCAGGATGTACTATGGTCACTAAGACATCCTCTTCCGATAACTTGCCCAGACTCTATCAAATTCACCAGCTGAATATGAGGCATTGAGAATTCCCCACCCACAGGAGTGGCTGGCTACATGCATCTGGGTCAGCTTGATGGCCTGACACTTTGGAAACTTCTTATATGTTTCCCTTTCTTTGCGCTCGGCCTCCCTTTTTCCTCCAAGCCTGCTTATTCTTTGGGGGAAACCCAGTGTACCATGAGAGGCTGCCCCCTGCTGGCTCAGTCCTGGAACTGCAGGGACTTCTTGGGGCTTGCGCCAAGTCTAGGCACAGGCCATTATAAGAAAGTTCCCGAGGTCATCTCCTCTTTCCTGTTCGGCAGGAGGTGTGAGAACGAGCAAAGGCCAAAGTGTGTGTAGAGGAGTGGCTGACTGGTGTTAATCAAAGACGACTTTTTTTAAGGGGGGCAGCTCTAAAATTGCTTCTACTCCAAGATTCTGAGTCTGAACAATTTTGCGGGTGTGCCCCCCTGACCTGAGAGGGTGAGAGGGTGCCTCTACAGGTCATGGGCATACGTGGGCTCCACGCATGTGCTTGTGTAAACACCGAATGGGTATGCATATTTGCTCCGCGCTGTGTAGCACATTATAGTCCGTATGCCTGTTCACTAAGAGAGGGAAAGGAGTTGCCAACCCAGAGGCACCAGGAGTGAAGTCTGCGAGGGCAGAGGGCAGCATCTGGGTCTCCAAGGCCAAGCCAGGCCCCATTTGCATCCTTACAGGACTGTCCTAGGCTGTCTGGCCCTCAAGCTGTCCCAAGGAGCTCTTCCCTCAGTGAACCCCATGTTCCCACCAGTTTTCTCCCTACCAGGTACACCAACCCTGCCCCACCCCCCACAGCTGCTGTGGGAAATCTCATACCTTCTGGTGGCCACAGGCAGATCTGATTCCTGCGTGTGCTCATGGGAGAGGCCTCAAGGAGCAAACCCTCCCTTCACCCTGCCCTTGCCACGGCCCACATCCAGGGCTGCTGTTTTCCTCTATCTGGGCTGGTGCATCCCTACAGCGTGTTTCTGGCCAGCAAACATTCTAGTCAGGTGGTGTCCAGACCTTGCTGGCTATTAAAGATTTTCACTATTGCCGCTGTCCAATTCCCATTCTCCCAGGTGACATGTGCATTTTAACCTGGAGCTTCATGAGGCCACGAGTTAGGGCATTACTCTTGTTCTCAGGCAAGGTTTTTTTTTAAACAATCCTTTCTCATTGCTCCTCCAAATGGCATGAAAACACTAGCCCACCTTGCTAGTCTCAGCAAGCAAAAGCCCTTGGTGAGGCCATGAGCCATCCGTTAAATATTTGAGCTATTAGGTTGAAAGCAGAAGTGTCAGATCACAGTTGAATGACCCCCTTGGACTTTGCCCAAAAGGAAAGCTTTCTGAGTGAGCTCAGAGGGATGGGAGCTCTGGAGGCTCCAAGTTCAGCTCCAAGTGAGTGCTCACACGCAGGCCGAGCCTTGTCTTTTGCCCATGGGTGGAGCACACCAGCCACACCCGCAGCATTTCTAGGAAATACCCTCTTCTGCTCCCTGGCTTTGGCCTCAACTCCTCCTTGCAGAAGTGCAGACAGTGGAAAGTTGATTTTCATAGGCTACTGTCATGCTGGGCTCCTCCTCCGCCCAGCCCATGACTTGCCCCTTCCCAACTGCTGTCCTCCCCTTATGGCGCCCCTGGGGATTGTGAGGTGGTGTGACAGAAAGGAAGCTTTCATCCCAGTTGTGCCACTTGGTAGGTGAACCACTCTCCCCCTCTTAGCTTTACTTTCCATTATCTATCTCAAGGGGATGGTAACTGTACCCTTTGCTGTTGTCTTTAGACCCAATTGAGACACTGGATCCAAAAGTACTTGGAAAGGAAAACCATTGCTGGAAGCACACAAGTGGTGAGCTCAAAGCTCTGAGGTGCTACCCTCAGCCAGCTGTCTGGTCGGCACAGAATCTTACCCTTGCCAGAGTCCCTTTCTGATTCTCCGTGTGCAGGAAGATTTGTGACCTACAGTCATATAGAATCCCAAGCTTGGCAGGGACCTTTGTTGGGCCATCAAGGGATAATACAAGCTACCATTTCTTGAGCAATTATATGTTATGTACTGTTCTAAGTGCTTTATATATTATACTCATTCCATCCCCACAACAAGCCCATGAGGTAGAAACTCTTATCATTCCCATTTACAGATGAGGAAATCAAGGCTCAGTATGATTAAGTGAATTGCCCAAAGTCACACAGCTGGTAAACTGAGCCAAGATTTGAAGTCTGGCTGTCTGGCTCCAGAATCTGAGCTCTGAATCACTGTGCTCTGTGGGCTCTACATGGCCCTCACTGGGCAGGATTTTTTGCCTCTGCTTGTACATCTCCAGTGATGGGGAACTCATTACTTCCCAACGTAGCCTATTCTAACTTCACATAGCTGTGGCTGCTGGAAACTTCTAGCATGTCTGGCCAAGCCTTTGGTGATTCAGACCACACAAAGATCTGTTTCCTGAAGGCTTAAGCAGGGGATAGGCGAAAAACAGGAGGCTACAGAAAGCAAGCATTCTCCGTGTACCCCTTGACACACAGAGACCCCCTGATCCCATTCCTTTGGGTATGTCAACTCCTTTTCCTCCAATGGAGGTTGACACAGGAAGTAAGATGGTCCCCTCCACCTCAATATACTTTTCAACTGAAGAGAGTTGGTGAGCCCACCTGTTTGCTCCAGTTAGAGCCCAGGACATACGCAGTGACCACTGTGTTAATGAGTGTGCACTAAATACTGAATGAACGAATGAATGAATGGGCATGTGAATGAAGAACAGGATCATAGCCTCCTTTCCTGCCAGCCTCAGTCTGCTGGAAGAGTTGGTTTTGCACTGTGCTTTGAGATCCTGACAAACAGCATTTCCATGGTAACGAGGCATAGACCTGCCAGTCTGCAGGGCCAAATTCTTTCCTGTCACATGGACTGTGAGCTTGCTCCAGAAAAGACCCTAAACTACCGTCAGTGTAAGCAGAGCAGGTCACTGTCAGCTGGGAGACCCTCAGAGTGGGCACTGTTGGGCAGATCTCCCAGCGCCTGTCTCCTCTGGGAACTTCCCGGACTGATCGACCTTACTGGAGTTTCCATGGTAACAACACTAGGCTAATGGGTTGCCAGGGTGATGGTGTGCTACTGCTAAGATTGCATGGACCCGACCACACAGGGCCACCGAGTTGAAAAGATGCTAATAACACCTTTCTGAGTTTCCATGACAACAACACTCAAGCACCGGGTAGGCGTTGTCCCAAATGCAGATTAGGACCCCGCCCTCCACGCTCTGGGAGAATGCCCTGGGAGGTTGGGCCACTGGAAACTGTCGTAACTTCCTAAGGGAAAGAGATGGCCAGGATCTGTTCCTCCTCCTCAGCCTCTTCTCTGCCCAGGGCCCCTTGCCATACTGTTCCTCAGGGCATCTGGTGGAAGTAGCCTGGTTTTGGGCAGTTGGAACTGTCAGGGAGGAGTTCTGGGACAGAAAGACAGCTCAGGATGGGTGGTGTGGGAGAAAATGGAGCTTTGGGGTACCTTTGGGATCCAGTGCCTCTCTTGGTGTATCTGCTCCCAGGCCAGGGAACTCATGCACTCTGGGGCTGAGGAAGCGGCCAAGGAGCTCTCTTTCCCTATCAAAGCTAAAAGCATGAGGTGAGAGTTTTCAAACATTTTTTTTTTTTATACAGAGTCTCGCTCTCTTGCCCAGGCTGGAGGGCAATGGCATGACCTCAGCTCACTGCAACCTCCGCCTCCCGGGTTCAGGAGATTCTCCTGTCTCAGCCTCCTGAGTAGGTGGGATTACAAGTGCCTGCCACCACACCTGGTTAATTATTATTATTATTATTATTTTGTATTTTTAATAGAGACGGGGTTTTGCCATGTTGGCCAGGCCTGTCTCGAACTCCTGACCTCAGGTGATCCACCTGACTTGGCATCCCAAAGTGTTGGGATTACAGGCATGAGCCACTGTGCCTGACCTCAAACTATTTTTTTAAAGCCTTGGCACATATAAATTCCATCAAAGTAGGCTCAGGGGCCCAGAGCCCCACCCATTCAGTCTCATCCCTCTCCCTACCACAGAGTCCCCTGAGGCACCCAAGCTTCTGTGGAACACGATTTGAAAAACCTCTGGTCTAGGCCACTCCATCTCATAGTCCAGACAGAGACGCTGAGAATCAGAAAGGGCAAGCGCCTTGCCCAAGGCGCCACCGCCAGTCATTAGGACTGCCAGAACTAAAACTCAGTAGTCTCACATTTGTAGGGTTACTCCCAATCCACTAGGATGTTATTGACCTCTAATTTGGGTTCTCTGACTTCCAGAGGACCACTGGAGCTTCTGCCCTTCTACCTATTCATGGAGCTGGGGAGGAGAGAAGGTTCTGTTGTGGGGGCAGGCACAAATGTTTAGAACAAACCTTCCAGATGTGACATTTTTAAGCACCTACTAAGTGCTAGCCATTATGGTAGGATATGTTTTTCTATGCTGGTTGTCATTTTTGGTTTTTTTTTTTTTTTTTTTTTTGAGACAAAGTCTCACTCTGTTGCCCAGGCTGGGGTGCAATGGCATGATCTCGCTCCAACCTCCACCTCCTATATTCAAGAGATTCTCTTGCGTGCCACCACGGCTGGCTAATTTTTGTATTTTTAGTAGAGATGGGGTTTCACCATGTTGCCCAGGCTGGTCTGGAACTCTTGACCTCAGGTAATCTGCCCACCTCAGCCTCCCAGTGTGCTGGGATTATAGGCGTGAGCCACAGCGCGTCATCTTATCTCTTCTTTATAACAAGTTATTGAGACAGGCATGGGTATCTTCAACAGATGAGAAAACAAAAGCTCAAGGGGAGTGAACTGAAGCTTGGGTGTATTAAACATTGAGCATATCTTTAGCAGGGATGTCTCCTTACTGGCTCCAGGAGGGACCACTGGGATGAAGGCTGACCCATGGCCTATCTCCGGTGACACTGGGCTGAGGCAAGTGGATGCATTCAAAGCATTAGAGACACCTTACTGCCTGCTGCACCCCCATCCCCTCACTAAGTCTGCCCTGTCAGGGATGACTGTAGGGTGACTCCAGTCTCCAAGGCCAGGCATGTGTTATTTATTCACAACATGACACAGCTGCTGGCCACAACAGACAGAACATCTTGTGGGTTGGGTTGGGGGTGGGGGGGCAGTGGTTCCTAGTTGCCATGGAAACTTGAGGAGGTGTCAGGAACACCACATCATGTAAACATTCCATAATTATTCATTTGGACTGGGGCGGCAGCCGGCAGTCACTTCCCCAATTACTAAACGCTTGGCCTTGCTGGGCCACAACCAAGGCTGGTGGGCCTGGTGGGTGTGGTTCCTCCTTTGGCTGTCCAGGAACCGCCCAAGCATGTGGGCTGCTGCCAGTGGCTTTCCTGGGACTTCACTGGGGCTCACTGAGCACTGAACTTTCTCCAGTCGCACCCCTCCATCTGGACATCCTTCTCCTGTCTTAGTCTGTTTGTGCTGCTGTAACAACATACCTGAGACTAAGTCACTTATAACTGGAAATCTCTTTCTTACAGTTCTGCAGGCTGGGAAGTCCAAGATCAAGCTGCTTTCAGATTCAGTTGTCTGTGGAGGGTGGTTCTCTGCATCCAAGATGGCACCTTGTTGCTGCATCCTCTGGAAGGGAGGGACACTTGCGTCCTCAGGTGGTGGAAAAGACAGAAGAGCAAAAGGGAAGGAATGCTGTGTCCTCGCATGGCAAAAGAGCAGAAGCCAACAAACCTACTCACTCAAGCCCTTTTATAAGGGCTCTAATCCCATCCATGAATGCTCCACCCTCATGACTCATCTCCGAAAGTGGAGACTTTCATAATACTGTCATATTCGCTGTTACGTTTCAACACATGAATTTTGGGGGACACATTCAGACTGTAGCACCCCCTTTTGAACTCCAGCTCCAGTAGGATAGCCCTTCTGCCTAACCCTGCCTGCCTCATGCCTCTCCTTAGTTCATAACACCCCTCTTTCATCTGAGCTTGTTTGCATTTGCTTGCTTTTGCTGTAGCAAGGATCATGCTGGATTGGGAGTCTGAGCACTGACTCTGGGACCAGCTCTGTGACTCACCCACTGAGTGTTCCTGGGCAAGACCTTTGACCTCTCTGGGCCTCAGTTTCCCTCTCTGTAGTCTGTTTGCTAGTTGCTCTCCCCCTCTAGACTGTGAGCTCTCTAACTGCAGGGATAGGTCTCTGGTCTGTTGCTACAGTCTCAGCCCCCTGTACAAGCACATATTAGGTGTTTCATAAGTGTTAAATGACCAGAGATAATAATGAGCTGCCCTGTACCCTCCTCCATTCCTATTCAGATTTTTCCACCCTGGTTCATTCTCCTTAGGGCCCTACTATCCCTGCAAAGGTCTGAGAAACTCATGGCAAAGCCTTCATTGGGCTAATGGCCCTACCATTCCTAAAAGAGGCCAGGAGGGAGACACCTTAGGCCCCAAGATAGAGGTGGGGTGGAGACCTTGGGGCCTCTGGCAACCCCAACTTGCGCCCTGCTATGCTGCCTCCAAGCAAGGGTGGCTGTGAGTGTGTCAGTGAGTGGGCCTTCGATCCGCAGGGGCAGCAGCTCCACTACAAGCTGCCTTGCTCAGTGAAACGGCAGTATAACCTAGTGATTAGAAGCATAGGTATTGAAGTCAGATGGCCTGGGTTCAGATCCCAGCTTTACTTCTTATCAGCTGGGAGATTAAGGTCAAGGCACTGAACTTCTCAGGGCCAGTTTCCTCATCTATAAGATGGAGGCAATGATAGTGCCTGCCTCATAGGGATCATGTGCATTAATGCTGTGTGTGTGTGTGTGTGTGTATGTGTGTGCGTGTGTGTGTTTCTGATAATGCTTGGCACCAAGTAAGCAATCAGTAAAAATGAAGGGGGAAGCAAGAGGGGAGCTCTTTATCCCAAGTAAGGGTGGGGCGTCCCTCCCTCTAATCTACCCCCTCCCCCCATTGCCATTACCCCAGTTTCTGGTCAGAGTTGTCCTACTTTCCCATGGGAAAAAAGCCCAGCTGGCTATTCTAGTGTCACTGATCTGGACCCAGCAGGACCCAGACCAGGGCAGAGTTTTCTGTTCTTGTGGCCTAGTCCTTCCCAGCTCCCCCGCAGCAACAATCAGTTTTATTTATTTATTTATGCACCATTTGTTGAGCACCTAGTCTATGCCACTCGCACGCTTCAAGTGTTTCTTGGATCGACTCTCTAAACTCTGCTTAGAGGAGCTCCTACCTTAGCTGCTTGACAGTCCCTTTTTCTGTAGCATCGAGTCTCCTCCAAACTATGGCCCTCCCATTCTGCCACTCAGTGGCTCTGTGATTCTGGACCAAATCCCTCCCCATTCTGTACCTCAATTTCTTTAGCTGATAAATGAGGGTCTGGAAGGTTTCTCTGGGGCCCTGTGTAGCTCAGGTGGCTATAGATGACTGGTTCACTGGCTCCTTGTCCCAGGGTCAGAATGAATTGTGTGTATCCTAGGAGCTCACAAAGGGAAGGGCTTGGAAGTTTGAGCTGCTGGTTTCCTGCCTGCTGGGGCAGACACAGTCCCCAGTCTCAAGGTGCTCCAGGTTTCCTGGGGAAAAACTAAGACCCATGGTGGGAGCAGGGGTGGGGCAGGATTCCTAAAAGGGAGACCTCCATTTCCTCAGTAAGTTTCCAAATGTTACCCAAAGTGGGCTGGACTCCAGCTGAAAGGCCTTGCCAAGGCTGGATAAAAGCAGCCGCCCAGCTCTCACTGGGGCCTTCCAGGCCTGGATGGAAACTCTTTCACTGGGCTTGTCAGCTGCTTGGAGAGCCAGCGGGGCTGAGTGGCTGGAAGAGGATATAATGGGGACAGCTCATTTGCAGTGAGAACCAGGCTCCCAGCCCGCCTGTCTTCCTTGTGGGCCCTTACTTGGCCCACGTGAATGCTCTCTCCAACACTCCCTCACTGGACCTAATTAGAGTCCCACTGACCCGTGGCGTGCATCTTACCACCTCACCATGCAGGGGCTTCCCCACACCACCCTCACAACTTCAACCTTAATTCGGGTTACAGCCTCTTGATTGATAGTCAAGGAATTCTCACTCATTTTCAGCCGTTGTCTGGCCTGCTTGAACTGGAAACTCTCATTCGGTTCCCTGTAGGGTGAGAGAGTTCTTGACCTTACAGACACAAGGGAGAGGATTTGAGCAGAGGAGCAGCACGCTGAAAGTGCTGAGGCCTAATGAAAAGCCAGTACTAGACTTGAAACACTTAGAGACTGGATACCCGAATTCTAGTCCCGGCTTGGCTGTTTATTGCCTATATGAGCTAGGGAAAGCCATGTCACCTCTCTGCATCTGTTTCTTCACCTAAAATAGGGACAATGAGATCCTTGTTCTGCTAGCCTCACTGGATTGATATGAGGCTCAAGTAAGCCTGTATAGTCATCCTTTGGTACCCACAGGGGTTTAGTTCCAGGACCCCCGCATATACCAAGATCCATGTATACTCAAGTCCCACAGTCAGCCCTTTGAGACACATACACAAAAGTTACCCCTCCACGTACAGAGGTTTCACAATATGTGAATATTCTATTTTCAATCTGTGTTTGGTTGAAAAAAGAAATCCACGAATAAGTGAACCAGTGCAGTTCAAACCCATATTGTTCAAGGGTAAACTGTATATGGAAAAGTACTTTTTTACCTACAGAGCACTGTGTGTGTTTCTGATAATGCTTGGCACCAAGTAAGCAATCAGTAAAAATGAAGGGGGGAAGCAAGAGGGGGCGTCCCTCCCTCTAATCTACCACCTCCCCCATTGCCATTACCCCAGTTTCTGGTCAGAGTTGTCCTACTCTGGGTAGATGACAAGATGCCCTTCCTCTTCTCCTAGAAGCCTGGCATCCACATTTCCCCTTCCCCTCCGCCATTTGCATTGGCTTCTTCCCCTTGGCCCTCAAATGTGCTCAGAGATCCCCCGTCCAAGTTCTGAGACAAACGGTCTCTACCAGACGTTTTCCATCCTCCTACTTCTGCTCTCTGGCTTTCACTCTATGCCCCTCCTCACTCTTCTTCCTCCTCAATGTCTCTGCAGGCATTTCAACCAATCGATTCTTCCCCCACCTCAGTCCTTTGGTTTCCATGCTTGGCAGCTTCTCTGATAGTTCCCAGTGATCCCCCATCTTGGTATTCCTGCCCTTGTCTAATCCCGTCCCCTTGGATGTGGGCTGGGCTAAGTGACTCGATTCTAACAAATAGAATATGGCAAAGATGATGGGCTGCCATTTCCAAGATTAGATTGTGAGACTGACTCCTGCCTTTCTCACACACTCACCATCTCTCACTGGCTTGCTCTGAGGAAGCCAGCTGCCATGTTGTGAACTGCCCTCTGGAGAGTTCTGTGTCTCAAGGAACTGAGGGCAGCCAATAGCCAGCAAGAAACTGGGGCTCTCGGTCTGATAGCCAGTGAGCACCTGAAGGCTCCTGCTGACAGCCATGTGAGTGAGCTTGGAAATGGATTCTTCCCTTGTTGAGCATTGAGGTGACTGCAGTCCTGGCCAACACCTTGACTACAGCTTGTGAGAGGGCCCAAGACGGAGAGTCCAATTAATCTGCACTCAGACCCCTGACCCACAGAAACTGAAATAATGACTCCTTGTTTTAAGCCACTAAGGTTTGAGATAATTAGCAAAGTAAAAATCACTTCTGTTTCTTTCTTTCTTTCTTTCTTTCTTTCTTTCTTTCTTTCTTTCTTTCTTTCTTTCTTTCTCACTGTGTAGCCCAGGCTGGAGTGCAGTGGTGCGATCTCAGCTCACTGTAACCTCTGCCTCCTGGGATCAAGCGATTCTCCCACCTCAGCCTCCCGAGCAGCTGGAACTACAGGTGCACACCACCACACCTGGCTAATTTTTGTATTTTTAGCAGAAATGGGATTTTTGCCATGGCCAGGCTGGTCTTGAACTCCTGACCTCATGTGATCCACCCACCTCGGCCTCCCAAAGTACTGGGATTACAGGTATGAGCCACGGTGCCCACCCTATTGCTGCTACTTTTCAGCACCTTGGACAACATGGCTAACCAAATATCACCAGCTTAGTAAATAAGTCCCTGTGAAATCAACAGATGTGATGTGTTCCCTGTTGCCTGGGAATTAATGATCCCAGGCACACAGATGCAGGTGAACAGAAATACTCAATCATTTACTATCTGTGTGCCCAGCACTGCAAAGCATTATATCACACTCTGTGGAGTACAAAAAAGCATTCGGAAATCCAAACAACCCCTATTATCCTAATAATAGGGTAGTAAGTACATAAATTGGGACATATTTATATAATGGAATACTATGGAGTCAAATGTAAAGAGCTAGATGTTTCAGTGTGAAAAATCTCAAAAACTTGATGTTGAGCAAAAAAAGCAAGTTGCAAAATGATATGTACAGGAAATCATTGATGGAAAGTTCAAACACTCATAAAGCAATCCTGTAAATTGTTTGTAGATACAATGCACTGGACAAGTATAAAAAACACACAGGAGCTGGGCGTGGCAGCTCATGCCTATAACCCCAGCACTTTGGGAGGCCGAGGCGGGCAGATTACGAGGTCAAGAGATCGAGACCATCCTGGCCAACATGATGAAACCCCGTCTCTACCAAAATTACAAAAATTAGCTGGGTGTGGTGGCACACGCCTGTAGTCCCAGCTACTCAGGAGGCTGAGGCAGGAGAATCACTTGAACCCGGGAGGCGGAGGCTTCAGTGAGCTGAGATTGTGGCACTGCACTCCAGCTTGGCAACAGAGCGAGACTCCATCTCAAAACAAAACAAACAAACAACAACAACAACAACAACAAACAGGAAAGGTATAGGTATCTCCCTTGAGCTCCAGACTCATGTACTAAACTGCCTATTCGTCATCTCCCTTTGGATGTCTAACAGGCTTCTCAAACATAATGTGACCACCACTGATTGCTTGATCCTCTCCTGCTGCATACCTGGTCCCTTTGAAGTGAATGGCAGTACATGACAATTCCCATGTGGCTGAGGCAGAAATCTTTTTTTAGAAAACATTAGATTCAGGGGATATATGTGCAGGTTTGTTATATGCACGATGCTGAGATTTGGGCTTCTATTGATTCCATCACCCAAACAGTGAACATAGCAACTGGTAGTTTTTCAACCCTTGCCCTCCTCCTTCCCTCCCACCTTTTGGAGTCCCCAGTGTCTATTGCTCCCATCCTTATGTCTGTGTATACCCAATATTTAGCTGCTGCTTATAAGTGAGAATGTGTGGTATTCGGTTTTCTGTTTCTGTGTTAATTCACTCAGGATAATGGCCTCTAGCTTCATCCATGTTGCTGCAAAGGACACAATTTCATTCATTTTATGGCTACATAGTATTCTATGGTGTACACATACCACATTTTCTTTATCCAGTCACATTGATGGGCACCAAGGCTGATGTGATCCCATGTCTTTGCTATTGTGAACAGTGCTGCGATGAACATGCGAGTGCATGTGTCTTTTTGGTAGAACAATTTATTTTCTTTTGGATACATACCTAGTAATGGGATTGCTGGGTCGAGTGGTAATTCTATTTTCAGTTCCTTGAGAAAACTCCAAGCTTCTTTCTACAGGAGCTGAGCTATTTTACAATCCCACCAACAGTGTATGAGTGTTTTTTTTTTTTTTCTTCTCTGCAACCTCGCCAACATCTGTTATTTTTGACTTTTTAATAGGAACCAGTCTGACTGGTGTGAGATGGTATCTCATTGTGTTTTTGATTTGCATTTCTCTGATTAGCGATGTTGAGCATTTTTTCATATGTTTGTTGGCCACTTACATGTCTTCTTTTGAGAAGTGTCTGTTTATGTCCTTTGTCTAGTTTTTAATGGGGTTGTTTGTTTTTTTTCCTTGTTGATGTGTTTAAGTTCCTAATAGATTTTAGATATTAATCAGTCCTTTGTTGGATACATAGTTTGCAACTATTTTCTCCCATTCTGTGGGTTGTCTGTTTACTCTGTTGATGGCTTCTTTTGACGTGTAGAAGCTGTTTAGTTTAATCAGGTCCTACTTGTCAATTTTTGGTTTTGTTGCGTTTGCTTTTGAGGACTTAGTTATAAATTCTTTACCTTGGTCAATGGCCAGAAGAGTATTTCTTCAGTTTGATTCTAGGATTTTTATAGTTTGAGGCCTTACATTTAAGTCTTTATTCCATCTTGTGTTATTTTTTGTATGTGGTAACAGGTAAGGGTTGAATTTCATTCGTCTGTATATGGTTAGCCAGTTTTCCCAGCAGCATTTATTGAGTAGGGTGTCCTATTGGGTATTCCCCATTGTTTATTTTTGTCCACTTTGCTGAAGATCAGTTGGTTGTAGGTGTGCAGCTTTATTTCAGGGGTCTCTATTCTGTTCCATTGGTCTGTGTGTCTGTATTTATTTTTGTACCAGCACCATGCTGTTTTGGTTACTGTGCCCTTATAGTATAATTTGATGTCAGGTAATGTAATGCCTCTGGCTTTGTTCTTTTTACCCAGGATTGCTTTGGTTATTCTGGCCCTTTTTTGGTTCCATATTGATATGGGTTGGCTGTGCTTCCGCCCAAATCTCATCTTGAATTGTAGTTCCCATAATCCCCACATGTCATGGGAGGGACCCAGTGGGAGGTAGCTGAATCATGGGGGTAGGTTTTTCCCATGCTGTTCTCATGATAGTAAGTCTCATAATATCTGATGGTTTTATAATGGGGAGTTCTCCTGCACACACTCTATCTTGCCTGCCAACATGTAAGACATTCCTTTGCTCCTCCTTCACCTTCCACCATGACTGTGAGGCCTCCCCAGTCATGTGGAACTGTAAGTCCATTAAACCCCTTTTCTTTATAAATTGCCCAGTTTGGAGTATGTCTTCATTAGCAGAATGAGAACAGACTAATACACATATGAATTTTAGGATTATTTTTTCTAATTATTTGAAAAATGATGTCACCATTTTGATAGGAATTGCATTGAATTTGTAGATTGCTCTGGGCAGTATGGTCGTTTTCACAATATTGGTTCTTTCAATCCATGAGCATGGAATGTTTTTCCATTTGTTTGTGTCTTCTCTGATTTCACTGAACAGTGTTTTGTAGTTCTTCTTGTAGACACCTTTTACCTCTTTGGTTAGATGTGTTCCTAGGTATTTTATTCTTTTTGTGGCTATTATAAATGGAGTTGTGTTCTCGATTTGGTTATCAGCTTAATTGTTATTGGCATATAGAAATGTTACTGATTTTTGTACATTGGTTTGTATCCTAAAACTTTACTGAAGTTGTTTATCAGATCTAGGAGTCTTTAGGTGAAATCTTTAGAGTTTTCTAGGTATAGAATCATATTGTCAATGAATAAAGATAATTCGATGTCCTCTTTTTTATTTGGATGTCTTTTATGCCTTTCTCTTGTCAGGCAGAAACATTTTGAGTCATCTTTGATTGTTCTCTTTTACATCCTACCCTCCATCTAATCCATTGACAAATCCATCTACCTTCAGAATATATCTATATTCTGCTCACATATCACCACATCCACCATTACCACCATGGTCTGAGACACCATCATCCTTCACATGGATTATTGCAAGAGATCAAGAAATTATTGCAACCAATCTCCCTGTTTCCACCCTTGTCCCCCTACAGTCTATTCTCAATACAACGTCTGGAATAATCACTTACAATCTAAGTCAGATCACATCAGACCTATGCTCAGAACCCTCTGGTAACTCCTTCCGATCTCTCTTATTACAAAGGCAAATGAGGGCCCACAGGATCTGGTCTCCATCACTTCCCCAGACTCACCTGCTACTCCTCCTCCTTCAAGTCCTTCAACCCAAACGCACTGGCCTTCTTGTTATTGCTTGTTCACACCAGGCACATTCCTACCTCTGGGCCTTTGCATTTGTTTCTCCCTTGGCCCTGAATGTCCTTCTTTTGAATATCAGCATCGTTTACTCCTTCACATCCTTCAGTATTTACTTTAAACATCACCTTCTCCAGTGAAACCTTCCCTACCCGCCATATTTAAAATAGTAGATGGGGACTGGGGGCAGCTTCTACCCAGGAAGTTTTGCCTGTCAGTCAGGGGAGGCTTCCTGGAAGAATGTCAGTCACGTACCCACAGAAAAAGTAGCTTCTGGCCCTGACACACCTGATGGCTCCCCTGGAAAGATGGGTTGGGTGAGAGAGTGCATGTGAGAGCATGTACAGAACTGTGTGGAATGGGTAGAATTTGGAATGGAGGGGCATGGCTGTGTTTGTGTAACTCTGCGGGTAGTTGTGTGCAGTACTCAGGAGGGAGGGGGGAAATACTTGGCTGGGGCCTTCAAGGTGAATTCAAGACACAGAAGCCTAGGTAGCCCCTCAGATTTCATCTTTGACCTCAGGCAAGTGTACTTGTAGTGCTAGCCTAGCCAGATTCTCCCACGCAGCACAGCATCCCTTGAGGGGCCAGGAGGGCCGGTGACTATTAGGCCGAGCATCTGAAGAGGTGAGGGCGAAGCTTCAGGCATTTCCCCTCATGAGCCAAAGGAATGCCGGAGAAGCCCCAGAAGCCCTGAGAACAATGGGGAGTTGACAGCCCCTCTGAGGACTTGTGACGTGGGCCCTTGGAGGGGCACACAGCTGCCTGCCAGAACTTGGGGCAGGGGAGAGGGTTTGGCGAGGATACAGAGGAGCCCCTGGAATCCTTGAAGGAGGAAGCCGGAAGCAGCTGGGGATGACACTGATAGGCATTTCCCGCCTCAGGATGCCCTCCTGCTTTCTTCACTGCCGCTGCAGCTGCAAAAGCAAAGCTGCAGCTTCCCTCTGGCCTCGAATGGCTGGTCTTGAGGTTGGGAGCTGTAGGGCCCCAGCCATACCCCCTACTTCTTGCCTCCTTCCCTCTCTCTGAAGAAGGCAGGCAGCCCCCATTCAACTCACCCTGCCTAAAAGGCAGGGTGCCTTTTAGGCTTAGGGAAAGCAGGGAGAGATTAAGGCCATTGTCCCTTTTCTGTTTTTGTTTCTGTTTTTGTTTTCACAGATAGGGTCTCACTCTGTTGCCCAGGCTGGAGTGCAGTAGTGTGATCATGGCTCACTGTAGCCTCAACCTCCTGGGTCAAGTAATCCTCCTGCCTCAGCCTCCTGAGTAGCTGGGACTATAGGCTTGTGTTACCATACCCAACTGATTTATTTTTTGTAGAGATGGGGGTCTTGCTATGTTGCCCAGGCTGGTCTTGAGCTCCTGGTCTCAAGTAATCTCCCTGACTCAACCTTCCAAATTAGTGAGATTATAGATGTGAGCTACAGTACCAGCCAAAGGTGATTGTCTGTAGCTCTTTCCCTGCCTGAAGCCAGGCTTATGCTTCCTTTGCCAAAAGTAGGGCTGGTCCTGAGGGCATCTGGGCCTGGAAGGTGTACTTACCCTCTTGCTGTCTCACTGGGGCCCACACCAGGGCGGGATGATTGGGCATTGCTTAGGCTCCAAGGCTTCTATAGGTGCTTCAGTGAATAGCACCAGGCCCCAGGCAAATTGAGGCCTCTCTGTCTGGAGAATCTGTCTCACCTTAGTCCCCAGTTCCAGGATTCCTCCATATTTTTTGCAGTGCAACGCCCTCTAAGCATGCTCCCATTGACATAGGTTGTGATTTCATCCCATCAAAGATCTTTAGTAGATTCCACTACTCACATTTTCTTGGTGGGAACTGAGAAAGGGTCTAGGTCTGGTGCTTTGGTCAACAGTATGAAAGCAGAGACCAAGCCCAAAGCTGCAGAACGTGGGTGGTAAGAAGGCCATGAGGATATAAATCTTCCCTCTTCCTCCACTCTAAGGGAAGGTGGCTTAGAGTGGGAAAAGGAAGGTGGCTTTAAGCTCAGTCTTTAAGCACTGGAGGACAATGGGTCTCACAGCACTTTAAGGAGTGCAGTAGCAACTCACCCCAGGCCTGGCTCAAGAAAAAGTAGTCATGGCCTTCTGACCAGGTCCAGCCCAGACGATGCTGCCCATTTCCCAGAGGGCCTTGCTGAGCTTCACTGGCCAACCACTAAGCTCTAAGGCGACTGTTCATTTGAGGATTTCAATAGTAATCCTTAATGCTTGGCAGAGTGCTTACTATGTACCAGATACTCTTCTAAGTGCCTTGCAAATAGTAACTTACTTAGAAATTCAAAAATATCTTGGGCTGGAGTCTCGACTTGCACTGTTCATGGCACAGGGGTAGAAGGAGGCTCAAAGCAACGTCATTTAGATCTCAAGGGGCATAGAGGGCCCTGATGACTCAGAGATCCACTTGCATGATCAGAATTGTAAAAGTTAGGAAAAATATAATCAGAGTGACTATAGCTTTATTTCCCATCTCCCACCCCTTGATTCAACCAAAAAGAATTAAGGAAGCTTCTACTACAGGCTAGGCCAACATCTACCTCCATGCTATGTGCTATGATGTATACAAAAAGTCACGGTCACTTGCAGCACACAAAGAAGTCATTTCAGCAAGAAGTAGCACCAGCAAAGTACAGAAATCAGATAATAGAGTAGTTAAAGGTATGTGGGGGTGATGAGTCCTGCCTCAATGGACGGTGGATCTGACTCAAGGCAGTGCTGGATATGTCTAGAATCTTTGGCCAGGAAGGAAAGAAGGGAAAGCAAGCAGGCAGCATCTGGAGGCCCAAGTTCAGCAGCAACTGGGTAAGTCGTATGAGAAGGGGACCAGCAGGTTGCGTTTTGAGGGAAGGGAATGTGTAGGCTTTGGCTCTTAGTTCAAGATTGATCTGGCTCTACTGTAGAGCCAGAATCCTGGGATTCAGGTGGGCATAAAGCAGCCCAGATCTGGTCCAGGATGCCTCATGCTTACCATCAAGGGACAACATGGTAGAGGCTGCTTGGCATATCCCTTCACTGTGTTCCCTGTTGACTTTGCCCCAAGCCTTGCCAGCGCTCACAAGGAAGACCTGATGAGGGAGGAGTGACAGATCTATGTGAGCCAGTACCAACTGTGACACACATAACTCGCTGGCGAGGAGTCAAGTCCCTCATTTTCTGGTGGGGAGGCCAGCCAGGCTTAACAAGCAGCTGCGCTCTCCTCCTGGGTCATGTTATCACCCTTTCAACTCCATTCGATCCTTTTCCAAGGATCTATTGAGCAAATACTTGGTGTAAGGCCCTTTGGAAGTTATGGAAGAGTCCCAACCCTCGGATAGCAGATACATGTGCATACATTGTTATGATACCAGGTAGGTAGCTCCCCAGGAGAGATCCAGTTAAAAGGCTATGGAAAGTTAGAGGAGGGAGAGAACATTTCCACTGGGGTGGATCAGGAGGGATTCACTGGGGAGGTGGCATTTGAGCTGAACCTTGAAAGAAGGTAGGATTTCAATATTAATTCCTAATGCTTGGCAGAGTGCTTACTATGTACCAGATACTCTTCTAAGTGCCTTGCAAATAGTAACTCACTTAGGGCTTACCACAATCCTATAAAGTAAGTGCCATTATCACGCCCTTTTAACAGACATGGAAACGGAAGCACAGAGAGGTTAAATGACTTGCCAAAGGCCACATGGATGGTAAGCAATGGAGCCCAGAATTAAACCTAGACAGATTCCATGCTCATCACCACTGTGCATACTGCCACCTGGATGGGCAGAAATGGGGATGGGGGCAGAGTGGTCCAAGCAATAGGAATAGAATAAGCAAAGTCAGAAATGCAAGAAAACGGCCTACTCGTGGAAAGCGGGGATGCATCTGGTATGGCTGGAGTGTCTGGTGCATGAAAGGGAGTCAAATAAGATGAGGTAGAAAATAGGTGACGCAGTGACTGACACCTGTAATCCCAGCACTTTGGGAGGCTGAGATGAGTGGATTCCTTGAGATCAGGAGTTTGAGAACAGCCTGGAAACATGATGAAACCCCGTCTCTACTCAAAATACAAAAATTAGCCAGGCATGGTGGTGCATGCCTGTAATCCCAGCTACTCGGGAGGCTGAGGCAGGAGAATCACTTGAACTCGGGAGCGGAGTTTGCAGTAAGCTGAGATCACACCACTGCACTCCAGCCTGGGTGATGGAGTGAAACTCTGTCTCAAAATAATAATAATAATGATAATAATAATAATGAGGTAGAAAAGGAAGGTGACTTCAAGCTCAGTCTTTAAGCACTTGAGGATGATGGGTCTCACGGCACTTAAAGGGGTACAGTAGCAACTGATTCAAGAAAAGGTAGGCATGCCCCTCTGACCAGGCTCAGCCAAGATGAAGCTGCCCATTTCCCAGAGGGGCTTGCTGAGCTTCACTGGCCAGCCACTAAGCTCTATGGCGACTGTTCATTCGAGGACAAGAATGGAAAATTCATCATGCTCAAGACAGGAAATTCCACAGTGAAGGCCTCTTGAGCTATATCATTGCAACAAGAGCCATTCCCTGCGCAAGACAGGTCTCATTCCTGTTTTGTTTGTTTGGGGACTGAATGTTGTTATTCCCTGCTCTGCCTGTGTTTATGTCAGGGAACATTTACCATCAGAAAACAAAGTCCAGGCAGTAGACCCATCAATGCAGCCAACCACGGAGCCCTTCACTCCGGCATTTCCGGGCTTGCTCCCACCTGATGGATTTCTCAATTGAACAACATCAAAGATCTTCTTCTAGCTTCCCTCCCATCTTAAAGGGACTGTGGTGCTGAGAGGAAGCCATTTGATGCTGGAAGCAAAGCAATTTCTGGACTTGGCATCCTCACCTGTCTTCAGTCTGATTGAGAAGCAAAACAGGCTTGTCCCACAGCCCCCAGCAAGGAGTGGCACAGATCCCAAGGCTTGGATCCTCAGGCTTTTCTGCCGGTGGACGTACATCCACAGAAGCCAGTAGGGCGCAGCCCTGGGAGAGCAGCCCTAAGACAGCAGTTCTTGCTGAATGAGATCTCAGAACTGGAATGAAAAGCAGGAGAGGCAACACCACCAGATTCCAGAATGAGCACATTTATCTTGCAGATAAAATAACTGAGACTCAGAAAAAAGGGAGGAGGATGACAAAGAGACCCAAAAAAGGGAAAGAGAGTAGAGAAGGGGAGTGGTGCGGAAAATAAAGGCTAAAAAGAGAACAGAATGGGATTTGGAGGAAAAAGGCTACCCCCATGGCCTCTGCCACCTTCTGGCCAATGGTCCCTCTATGCCTTTCTTCTGCCCCCAGCCCTGACCCCCACCTCGCATGCTCCACCTCTCACCTTGGCCTGATGGACATCTTCACTCCTCATGGGACATGGGTCTCTGCTTCCAGACATCAGACAGCTGAGCACATCCCCCTGGGCCCAGGCTGGAGTCTGCCACCCCATTCCAAGCCTTCTTCTCCTTTGAGATTCAGCCCGAGTCCCCCTTCCTCTGGTATGGCCCTCACTGCCCTTGCCCTCTTCTTAGACAGCATAGAGTTTAGACTGCATAGTTTAGCACTGGGTTGTGTACCGAATGCCACATGGGTTTCCCCACTCCCTCCAGCATGAGATAACACAATCCGTCAGGCAGGGCAGAGGCCAAGTCCTGTCCTGTCCTCTCCTCTTTTTCCAGTGGGCCATGCCCTATGGGTGAGTGAGCTATATTGCTAAGATCCAAAGAGCTTCCCGTTCACCATGGGGATCCACTGACCACTAAGGCTAGTAGTGACTGAGGACATGGATTGGAGAGTGTGTGGGTGAGTATGAAAAAGAAAGAGGACCCAAAATAATAGGAAGAGTCTCTGACAGGAAGGGGAAGCCAATTCCCAAGAAAAGGTAGAGAGTGATGGTGCCTTGCCAACGGCTGAGACACTGAAAAGGGTAAACAGAAAAACACTGACCCAAGACTGGGCACCATGGCTCTTGTCTGTAATCCCAACACTTTGGGAGGCTGAGGCCAGCAGATCACCTGAGGTCAGGAGTTCAAGACCAGCCTAGCCAACATAGCAAAACCCCGTCTCTACTAATAATACGAAAATTAGCTGGGTGTGGTGGCACATGCCTGTAATCCCAGCTACTTGGGAAGTTGAGGCAGGAGAACAGCTTGAACCCAGGAGGCAGAGGCTTCAGGGAGCCAAGATTGCACCACTGCACTCCAGCCTGGGTAACAAAGGGAGACTCTATCTCAAAAACAAACAAACAAAAAAAGAGAATTGACTCAGAAAATCACTGACCCAGATCTCCACTGTGTCCAGACAGACCCACAGAGCAGCTCCTTGCCTTGGTGCTGAGCCCTCCGTCCCAATGCCCCGTGGGGCAGCCCTGGCACTCAGCACTCAGATGACATTCTGGCAGCGTGGTGGTGGGGCATTCGTGAGGGTAAGAGTCCGAATGTTGCACCCAGCTGGTGACACTCCCTGGCCTGAACCCCATGGGTCCCACGCCAGGCCCCAGGTGCTTGCACACTCAACTGCAAGGTCCCTTGGATGAGGTGGGGCAGCCACATCTGGGTGAGGAATGGAGCCAAGCTGGGCCTTGTCTGACTCATCTTTGAGTTCCTCTTGCTAACTCTGCCAGCACCTAGCACTGTGTCTGGCACACAACGGGTGTGCAGTAAGCCCTGGCTAATAGTAATAGCAGCTGTCATTTATGAGACACCTACTATGTGCCAGGCACTGTGCTGAATGCCTTTCAAAGATGATCTCATTTAATCTTGACAACCTTATGAGGAAGGTACTGCATTTGAGCCCCATTTTGTAGATGAGAATAACACTCAGAGAGGTTACAGGTGGCTTGTCTAAGGTCATACGGCAAGTGTCAAGTCAATGTGATGCTAGAGTCAGGCTGGTAACCCCATGCTGTAATGTTGAATAAACGAAAGAACAGGAATCCATGACTATTACTTCAATGGCCTTATGCTCAGAGCAAAAGACAAACGAATCCATGAAATGTGAGGGTCTGACATACAGCCGCCCTTCCATTGTGTGTGTGCACCTACCCCTTCCCCCGCACACACACCTTGGGCTTTGAAAGCCATCTTTTTGGTGCAGTCGTTGCAACCTCCAGCAGGGAAGTGACCCTGCGATGCAGAGCACAGGCTGTTGGGGATTGGAAGGGGAAGGAAGGCCTGTGCCAGGGCTGCCTTCACACTAAACATACAAACCTGGAAGGACAGACAACAGCTGAGGTCCTCAGCAGTGCCTGCACCAGGAAACTGATAAGGTTCTGGGGAGGGGGTTTGCCCCTTTGAGAGTTTTGAGAGCCTCTAGTGGCTCTTTGACTGCCCCCTGTCCCCAGGAGGGGCATGGGGGTGGGGTCATTTCAGCACAGCTGTTTTCCAAGCCCAGGAGGGATGGGTGGGTGCCCTTGGGCTGAACTGCTTGTGCCAAGCCCCACCCAAGAGCTGACAAACACAAGCAGGCTCAAAAAGAAGAGGGACATCTAGGGCAAGCCATGCCAATGCCTAAGGTCTCACATATACTAGGGCCTCAAGCTGGACGACTGGAAATGCCCTCACTCCCTTCAGAGCTTTGCTTATGAGTTACTTCCTCAGTGAGGCCTGCCCTGGTCACCCTATTTAAAGCTGCACCCAACCCCTGCTCTCCCTATTTCGCTTCTATGCTTTATGTTTCTCCAATAGCATTTATCATCAAATGACAATTTTTACTTATTCATTTTCTTTATTTTCTGTCTTGCTCTATTATATCATATGTACTATGAAAGCAGGGGGCTTTAGGTTGTTTTGATCACTGCTGTAATGCCAGTATCAAGAATTGTACCTTGCACATAGTTGGAGCTCAAGAAGAATTTGCTGGATGAATGAATTCACTGACTTCGATGACTTGTGAGCAGTCTACAAAACACGATGATATTTACATTGTACTGCATTTTCAGCCATTCCTTGGGGGAAGCACGGTGTTTGGAAACATTTCTACATAGAATTCATTAAACTGAGTGGCGTGAGAGCCTAACATAGAACAAAGAAAATTCTTGTCAACATAACTTCCCTGCCAAGATGACTTTTTGAAATCTTCACTTTTTTTTTTCCTTGTTTTTCCTCTCGACTTTTATTTTAGTTTCGGGGGTACATGTGCAGGTTTGTTACACGGGGAAATCGCATGTCACTCAGGTTTGGTGTACAAATGATCCTGTCACCCAGGTAGTGAGCATAGTGTCTGATAGGTAATCTTCACTCCTGACTGAGATTCAGAACTATTAAGTCACATACAAAATCAATGAGAAAAATCAGCAGCATCTACTAGGGTATTATTTGTTTACCACAACTATCAGCAGACAGGATCTAAAATACTGTAGGAATTGATGTAGCACTTCCTAAGCAACCCAGATCAACAACAACCACAACAAAAACAGGGGAATTCCCAGGTAGTGACTAATAATAGCTCATTTCACCCTCACTGGCTGTGTGGTGAACAACCTGTCTGACCTCTCTGAGCCTCAATGTCCTCATCTGTAAAACTGGGAATAATAATGGTACCTACCTTATAGGGTCACTGTGAGAATTAAATGAGTTAATAGATGCAAAGTGTTTGGAACAATGCATGGTACATAATAAGCACTATATAAGTGTCTCTTATTATTTATCTTGTGCTGGGCACTGTGTGTCTTCAGAGAGGATCTATAACCCTCCTCCCTGTGCCCAGCACAAAACATGCAAGCATAATATGTGTTAGCCATTGCTACTACTATCAGTACATTATTATTAAATGATGATAATTAAAAGTAGTAATTACTTGATTTATGCTTTTTCCATTGGAACTGCAAGTTTCATGGAGGCAGGCAAGGACCATGCCAACTTAGAGCCCTAGAACATAGTGGATGCTAAACTTATACACAGTTAAGTGCTCTGTGAATCCTCAGGAGTGTCTTTCACCTGGGAATTTGATACCTCTACTACTACTTTAGGACTCAAGTATTTTTTTTTTTTTTTTTGTGATGGAGTCTTGCTCTGTCACCCAGACTGGATTGCAGTGGTATGATCTGCCTTCCAGGTTCAAGTATTCTCCTGCCTCAGCCTCCCACGTAGCTGGGATTACAGGCGCCCGCCACCATGCCTGGCTAATTTTTGTATTTTTGGTAGAGACAGGATTTCACCGTGTTGGCCAGGCTGGTCTCAAACTCCTGACCTCAAGCAATCCACCTGCCTCGGCCTCCCAAAGTGCTGAGATTGCAGGCGGGAGCCACCATGCCCAGCCAGGACTCAAGTATTCTTAAACATGAGTCAGCACTGCCTCTTCCCTACCTTGCAGGAGACAAAGGCTATAGAGACTTCAGTCCCTATTTTCCCTTAGGAAACTCACAGTCTAGTAGGCTCAGTCTATGTGTGTCCCCCATATCCATATATTGAAACACTAGCCCCCCAGTGTGGCTGTATTTGGTGTTAGGAAGTAATTAAGGTTAAATGAGAATGGGGCCCTGATCTAATAGGATTAGTGCCTTCGTAAGAGGACATACCAGAGAGCTAGCTCTCTCTCAGCCATGGGAAGACACAGTAAGAAGTCAGCCATCTGCAAGCCAGAAAGAGGGCCCTTACCTGACACTGAATCTGCCAGTGTCTTGACTGTGGGCTTTCCAGCTCTCGAACTGTGAGAAATGAATTCCTCTTCTTTAAGCTACCCAGTCTATGCTAGTTTGTTATGACAGCCCATGCTGACTAAGACTATTTGCTTCTCCATCTCTCTTTTCCCCTGCTGTGGAGTTCTAGGAGGCCATATGTTTCAGGTTGGCCTCACTACCTGTCGTCCAACCTGCACTAGACTTTTGTGAGAACCAGAAAGAAGACTTTCTTGTGTTAAACCCCTGATATTTCAGGGTTTCTGTGTTATTGAGGCATAACTCCACATATTCTGACCAATGCACAGTGACAGAGAAAAGGACATGGCACACCATCTTTGTCCAAACAAAAGTGAAAGCAGATGTGGGCCACCAGCTGTCCTCCCTCTGGCCCATCTTGTCTCCAAGGCTAAAGGTGGCCCCAGTGAGTCCTGGGTATTAAGACAGATGCAAACTGTGCTTCCTGGGTCCTGGGATTCAGCAAACTATGAAGATTTAAACTGCTGGAGGAATCCACTGAGGTTTCAAGTAAGAAAACAAGAGCTCCAGCTGCTAAAAAGTTGGGAAACCCTGGGAGACAAGGCATTGTTTCTAGAAAGCCCCCATTGAAATGCATACCAGTTCCCTGGAAGGGGTCATGCATTTATCCACTGACAACCAAGAGGCACATGTTAGGGACTGATTTTTCAGGGGAGGGCTAGAGGGACAGGTCCAGGGTCTCAGGGCCACCCTGGGTCACAAAGTAGGAGGTAGACCGCACAGCTTGGCCCAGAGTTCTCCTTCGACTGCCTGTGAGGAGGTTCAAATTTCAGCAGGAGTAGGAGGGCCATGTCACTACGTCAGTTTCCCTATGACTTCTCACTGGCATGCCCTTCTTGGGCCAGGCCACCTGCATGACCATCTCTTTAGACCATCTAGGAGAGAGGATGGAAGTAAACTTTGTGGCCTTACATTTTTGTTCCCCCAATGCTTGGCAAGACTTACTTATATGCGTCTTTTTCTGACATTCCAAATTTGTCTCCTGTTGTCAAGGCCAAATTCAAGCTTAATCTCCCATAGGAGATTTTCCCTGACCCCTCCTTCCCTTTGTAATGGCTGCTGATCTCTTAATAATCCTAGCTACAGCCAACATTTATTGGGCACCACTCTGTATTAAGCCCTGTGCTAGTTCATTCTTCTTGAGTACCATCTCATCAGATCCTCCCAGGTCCTGAGGGAGGTGTTATCATCCTTACTTTACATCTGAGGAAACTGAGGTTCAGAGAGGGGAAGTGACTTATTCAAAGCCACACAGCTAGGATGTGCCAGAGCTAGAAACCAAGGTCCCTGCTCTTCTCAGCTGCTCTCTACTTCCTCCCACAGCTCAGCCCTCTGTCATAATCTCTTATGAATTGCTACCCAATCCCTGCAAGATCTTTGATGGTAGGGATGGCTTCTTTAAAACTAATTAATAATTAGCTTCACTTCTTTGATCAGTGCTTTACAGTTTATATAAGGCTTCTACATACATGATCTCATCTAATCTTTACTACATTCCTGGGACATTTGTGTTATCTGCAGTTTACAGATGAAGAAACTGAGTCTTAGGGAGTTCTGTGACTTGCACAAGGTATGCATCCAATGACTGACAATGCGTTACTCTTTCCACTACTCCAAGGTCACTTTTACTTGAGAAGGGCTCCCAGCTAATCCTTTCCTCCACTCTTGGCACCTTCGCATTCTATGCCCCATTTCCATCCAATGTAAAATAGCTGAGGTGAAGAGGGGACACTCATTTTCCCTCCAGTCCTTAGGAGTTGGAACAGAGGCATGCAAAATTATGCAACTGACATTCAACAGGATGTGAGTGGGACTTCTATAGACCCGAGAACTGGCAACAAGGGCCCAAAGCTGAGGACTAGTTCCAAGAAAGAAGTGCCAAGGAACTTCCAACGATAGGGGACCAATGCTTCCTTTAGAGCTTATTAAGAGCTTAGCAAACAGGTTCTACTGCTCCCCACCCCATCTAGAAAAGCAGAAGGTGGTGGTGGGGCACCACTGGGATGATCAGGAGACTTTGGTCCAGTGTTGTGGCCAAGTGAGGGGTTCCAAGAGAATGCCATCAAGATTGGGATGGGGTGGGGGGTCAGGCTGTGAAGTGGGGACATGTTATCTCATTCCTGGTTGGACATCTGCTTCGGTGGCAGCCTTGTGGCTCTGCCCTGAGCCTATGAGAACAACTAAAGGGGAGTGGAGAGAGGGCAAAGAGCAGGGGCAGCAGTGGTGTAGCCAGCCATGTGGCTTTCCTTGGGTCAGAGGGACACCTCCAAAGATCACACATTTGAGTTGTCTTACCTTGTCCCGTTCAAGAGGACTGGCTTCAGGGTAAGGGGACCTCAACAACAAAGGTCTTTGGAGATACTGCTGGGGACAGGTGTGTGTGTAGGTGTGGGTGGGGATTGGGTTGGTTGGAAGAAGTAGTGGCCAAATAGCTTCTCCCACGTCAGGGAACTCTGAAGTGGGGAAGCCTCCAGAACCCTGCCAAGATGGTTTGTGACTGTGGAAAGAGAAAAGCGTTGTGTGTTTGTACCCTATTGAGTTGAGGCTCTACAATGAAGCAGTTATACAGGGTGGAACACAATCTCTGGTGGTCACTTGCCATCCATCTCACCTTCCTTAAAGAGCTCAAGTAGCTCCTGCCTCCTTGAGACCCCTCCATGGTTAGACTGGCGTAGCAGCTGGAGGAAAGGAAAACAGAGTTTCTGTTCAAATACTGCACCCAGGGCCGAAGTTAGAGGGAGGCAAAGGAGGCCCCTAGGGCACACAGTGTCAGGAGGGGCTCACTCTCAGCCTTCACCCCTGCCCTTGCAGGAGTGCCTCCCTAGAGTTTGCATTCCAGATACCCTCATTTGTCTTACCTATTTGTAGCTGTCACAGGGCCTGGGCCAATGCCCAGTGGTTCCCCATGGGATTTACGGAACCTGTCAGGCCCATGAAGATGTTCTGGGCTTGAGTGCTGAGGATGTAGGGATCTGGGGTTAGCACCCACCCCCCCACCGAACAAAAAAAAGGCCAAGAAATTAGCTGGGTGTAGTGGCACACACCTGTAGTCCCAGCTATTAGGGAGGCTGAGGCAGGAGAATCGCTTGAACCTGGGAGGCAGAGGTTGCAGTGAGCTGAGATGGCGCCACTGCACTCCAGCCTGGGTGACAGAATGAGACCCTGTCTCAAAAACAAAACAAAAAAAGAGTCAAGCAAAGATTTGTGAGTGTAAGAGAGGTAGGGGCACTAGAAAGGAAGATTGGAAACCTGCTTGCATCCATCCAATTCCCTGCTCTACCATGGCATGATCCACTCAGGTGACAACCTCTCTGTGTCTGTTCCCCACCTGCAAGACAACAATAGTGCCTCCGCTCATGGGGCTGCAGTGAGGATGAAACGGGATCATGTCTGCAGAACACCGGGCTCCAGGCCTCCTTGTACCACTCACTTGCTGTGTAGTTTGGAGCAAGTCCTCTAACCTCTCTGTGATTGGTCTGTAACAAACCAAAGAATGTTTTTCACTACCTGAAAACAGGTAGTTAAGTGGAAATGGAAAGAATTTTTTAACTACGAAAAAGCAGAGGACTGGTCCCCATGGTTTCTTAAGGTCCATTCCTGCTTTATGTTTCCGTGATTTAAAAACAAAACAAAGCAATAAAAACTCTTCTCTATGGAGCTGGAGAAGGGAGCCCAGAGCCAAGAAGTCGGCTTTCTGTACCACGCCCCCTGCCTTCAAGAAAACTGAGGTTATTCTGCCCCCTGGTGTCCTGTCCTGTCATTGCAGTCACTTCCAGTGGCCCATCTAGACTTCAGATTTGGAATCACGAATATTCATTCATTCATTCATTCATTCATTCATTCATTCATTCACTGAATGCCCCACTCTGGGCCAGGCACTGTGCTGTGCACTGTGGTTGAAAAGATGAATAACACTGGGCCCCTTCCTTGAAAGAGGACACAGTCTAGTAGGGGAAGTCAGACACCTAAACAAATCATTTAGATACAGCTAACCAAGTGCTCTGCAAAAGGCTACTATACAGTGCAAAGAGGGCGTGCTTGGCTTGGGGGAGGCAGGCAACATGTCTGGAAGAGCCTGACAAAAAGAGGTGGTAGTTGAGTTTGATGACCACGTTTGAATTCTTTAGGTGGCTGGACAGGGATAGGTGTGTGTAGAAGGATGTGGGGCACATTTAAGAGGCTACAGTGTATTTGGCTTGCTGCGGGCATGCTGTGGGCTTAGGGCAACAGTGGAAGACGGACTTGAGAGCTGGGAAGTGGTCAGGGTTTTAAGCAAGACAGTGACCTGGGTAGATTTGAATTTCTGTATGTTCATTCTGGCTGCTCTGTAGAGAAAGCCTTGAGGAGGCACAGGGCTGGGAAAACTCTTGGTTGGGCTGCCAGATTTAGAAACAAAACAAAAGAGTGAAACCAAACCAAACCCCGGATACCCAGTTAAATGTGAATTTCAGATAATAGAGAATGGTTTTTTAGTATAAGTACATCCCAAGTATTATACAAGATGTACTAAAAATTATTCTGTGTTTATGTGAAATTCAAATTTAACTGGGTGTCCTGTATTTTATTGGCAACCCTATCTTGGAGACATCAAGGAGAGAGGATAGTGGCTTAGACAAGGGTGGAGGGAGCAGATTTGGATCAAAGGGGAAAAATTCCAGGGATATGCAGGAGGTAGAAATGAAAGAACTTGGCGATGACATGGACGTGAAAACATGAAAGGGAGGTGTCAAAACAACACCCAGTCTCCCGTTTGTTACGTGTTGGGTCCTCCACTGCACCGCATACCCCCAACCACCACACACCTGGAGGTCAAGAGTCCTTCCTAAAATATCCCAAAGAACCCGCGCGAAGCCAGGAGCCAAGACATCCTCCAGGGCCCCGCCTTCCTTGCTTGGCTCCGCCTCCTGCTTGGTTCTGCAGTGTGGCGCTCCCCGCTTGTTTGGGCCAAGTCATCTGCCCGTGGCTGATGCCTGGGATGAATTAGGGCCCCTTTAGGTGTCTGTTCTTTTCCTCTTTGCACCACCCTTCGCAATGGCCAGCATGAGGTGCCCAGCCCAGGTCCCCACTGCTGACTAGAACAGATCCTTTCTGCCAGGGAGGCATGTCCGAAAGAGTCCCAGAATCCTGCACGTTTCCCTAGGGGCTTTCTCACTTCCCGGAGGCTGGGACTGAAATGGTGGCCGCGCTTCTCCAAGCTTCTTGTGACCTCACAGTGCCTCTCAGTGGTCACACAGCACACTGCAAGCTGAGGTGAGATAGAAGACGGATTTGTAAGCACTGGGAAAGTTTCGTGTGTGTGGGTTTTTTTTTCTTTTTCTTTTTCTTTCTTTTCTTTTTTTTTTTTTTTTTTTTTTGAGGAGTCTCTCTCTGTCGCCCAGGCTGGAGTGCAGTGGTACGATCTGGGCTCACTGCAACCTCTGCCTCCCGGGTTCAAGCAATTCTCCTGCCTCAGCCTCCCAAGTAGCTGGGACTATAGGCACCCGCAACCACACCCGGCTAATTTTTTTGTATTTTTAGTAGAGACGGGGTTTCACCATGTTAGCCAGGATGGTCTTGATCTCCTGACCTCATAATCCGCCCACCTCGGCCTCCCAAAGTGCTGTGATTACAGGCTTAAGCCACCGCGCCTGGCCAGCACTGGGAAAGCTTTTCATTCCTGATTCTCCCCTGGCAGGGTACAGGGCTCCTGCCTCTGCTGCTGGCCACCCATCTGTCAGGAGTGCTGTTGGCACTCCTTAGCTCTTAAGGATCTGAGCAAGACATTTGTGCAGTGGACCCGCTGGTAAGGAGGTGGCCTAAGATGACATTTTGCATATCAAACAACTAGGCCCTGAGGTCTCCATTCTTGGTGGGACTCAGCAAGATGCTTCAGGTTGAATGGGTCAGAGATTCCGAAATCCTCAGCCTTCCAGATTTCATAGGTACCAGCCTACAGACAAAGCTTGATGTGCTGGAGGACCCGCCCACACCTGCCTGTGGACATCTCCGCCCAGAAAACTGGGGTGAGGCAGAGGGGAATCTCACAATTGGGTTCCCCACAGTGGGCATGTTCAGGCCAGGCGCTAGGGCTGGTCATCACAGAGGGTGGCTGCCCAACTCTCCAGCATGACACCTCCCTCTCTGGGGTCATAGCCAGTCAGAAAGAACCTCCAAAGGCCCCATCCTGTATCCCTTCCACACTGGAGCCTGTGTACGGCAAGAGGTGAGGATCCATGTTCCAAGGAGGGGAGCTGAGAGACAACCAGGCCTCAGATGACTTTGGGGCTGGAGCTTGAAGCTGGTCTGAACACTGAACAGGAGCCTGGCTCAGGAAACTCAGCTCCCTCTCTTGTCTTCAGACTGCAGGCATGTGCTGTGAGGACTGGGGACACCTCAGGATGTAGTGCAGAGGCTGAAGCTGTCACTGACCCACTGCTGGTGGCTCCCTTTGACTTCCGATGCCCTCTGTCTGCAGATGGTGAGCCATGCCGTAGGAATGGCAAGCCCCCTCCTTTCTCTCGAGTTTTGGTCATTAGTCTTTCTTTACTATATCCCCTTGGGAGTAGCTGGATTACAGGCATGCACCACCACACCCGGCTAATTTTTTGTATTTGCAGTAGAGACCGGGTTTCACCATGTTGGCCAGTCTGGTCTCGAACTCCTGACCTCAGGTGATCCACCCGCCTCAGCCTCCCAAAGTGCTGGGATCACAGCCACATTTCTTGAAAGAGTTGCCTCCACTTGCTGAATCTCAGGTTCCACCCAGGAAGAGGAGGGGCCTGGCTCCTCCCCGCTGCAAATGACAGGAACTTATGTGATTCCACCCCACTTTGCATTCTTCCCAGTGCGCAGGCTGTGGGAGGTTCTGTCAGGGAGCCCTTCCCATCTGGCTATCTCACTATGTTAAGAGGCCCCAAGCCTTCAGTGGTGACAGCTGAGACCACAGTCTAGATCAGGGCAGTCCAATCTTCTGGCTTCCCTGGGCCACACATAAAAACATAAAATGCACTAACGATAGATGATAAGCTAAAAAAATAAAAAATTTAAAAAAAAATCAAATCACAAAGACATCTCATAATGTTTTAAGAAACTTTATGAATTTGTGTTGGGCTGCCTTCAAAACTGTCTTGGGCCACATGCAGCCCACAGGCCACTGGTTGGACAAGCTTGTTCTAGATCAAAGTTTGGCAAACTTTCTGTAAAGGGCCAGATAGTAAATATTTTAGACTCTGAAGACCATATGGTCTCTGTAGCAACCATTTAACTCTGCTGTTGCAGCCCCAAAGCAAGTATAGACAATATATAAAGAAATGAGCATGGTTGGCCAGGTGCAGTGGTTCATGCCTGTAATCCCAGCACTTTGGGAGGCCAAGGAGGGCAGATCATGAGGTCAGGAGTTCAAGACCAGCCTGGCCAACATGGTGAAACTCCATCTCTACTGAAAATACAAAAATTAGCCAGGCATGGTGGCACACACCTGTAATCCCAGCTACTCAGGAGGCTGAGGCAGGAGAATCGCTTGAACCTGGGAGGTGGAAGTTGCAGTGAGCTGAGATCACGCCACTGCACTCCAGCCTGGGTGACAGATTGAGACTCCATCTAAAAAAACAAAACAAAACAAAAAAAGGATGTAAACCTGAATCAGATGTGATGCCACTGTAAACAAGTCTGAAGTGTGTGGTGGCAGCGACAGACTGCTTCAGATAGAGTTTGGAGACAGCTGCAGACAGAGGAGTGAGTGGGGTTTATGAAGGAGTAGTGTAGAGTAAGAAGAGAAGTGGCCCAAGCCCAAACCTCAGCACATGCCATCATCTACTGGAGGGGCCAAGAAAGCAGAGGAGCCTGCAATGGAGATGGAGATGGAGTGGTCAGTGAGGCAGGAAGAACTCCGGGAAGAGTGTGGAGTTCCTGCAGCCCAGTGAAGGGAGTGTTCCTGAAGAAGGGGTGGAATGCTGCTGAGACGTTGGGTTAGGTGAGGACTAAGAAATGACCTTTGGTTTTGGCAGCATGGAGGTTGCTGGTGACCTTGGTGAGAATTATGTCAGAGGAATGGGCTAGAAAGGGTTGAGGGGTGAGTGGAGGTAAGAAAGTGGGGACAGCAAGTGGAGACAACTCTTTCAAGAAATGTGGCTCACACCTGTAATTCCAGCACTTTGGGAAGCCAAGGCGGGTGGATCACCTGAGGTCAGGAGTTCGAGACCAGACTGACCAACATGGTGAAACCCCATCTCTACTAAAAATATGAAAAATTAGCCGGGCACGGTGGCAGGCGCCTGTAATCCCAGCTACTAAGGAGGCTGAGGCAGGAGAATCGCTTGAACCCGGGAGGCAGAGGTTGCAGTGAGCCGAGATGGCACCACTGCACTCCAGCCTGGGCAACAGGAGCGAAACTCCGTCTCAAAAAAAAAAAAAAAAAAAGAAAAGAAAAGAAATGTGATTGTGGAGGGGGTGATAGAATGGTAGAGGAGGAAACTTCTATCCTTCAGCCATCACCCCCACGTATCAGGTCCAACAGTCCTGGAAGTGTGTGAAGAAATTCTATTCTGATTTTACCACTGTTTCATGGCTCCAAAAGCCTTGTAATTAATTTCCCAGGGCTGCAGTAACAAAGTACCACAGTGGGAGGCTTAGAAACATGTTGTCTCACAGATCTGGAGGCCAGAGTGTGAAATCGAGGTCAGCAGGGTTGGTTCCTTCTGAAGGCTGTGAAAGAGAATCTGTCTCATGCCCATCCTGAGGTTCTGATGGTTTGCTGGCAATTTTTGGCATTCTTTGGCTTAGAGATGCATCACCCTGATCCCTGCCTTTGCCTTTACACAGTGTTCTCCCTGTTTGTGTGTCTCTGTCCAAATTTCCCTTTTTTATAAGGAAACCAGTTACACTGGATTAGGGGCCACCTTACTCCCAGTATAACCTCATCTTACTTAACTAATTATATCTGTGATGAGTCTATTTCCAAATAAGGTCACATTCACAGGTACTGGGGATTAGGACTTCAACATACCGATTTTCGGGGGGATACAACTGAACCTGTAACAAGCCCCATTCCCTTTTGGTCTCCTTCCTCTCCACTTCGCTGTGCCATCTTCTGGCCAGGGATTAGTCCGTTTCTTCCCAGGTCACAACTGTGCTTCTCCCCACCTCTCCAACTGCCTGGATTGCTTCCATCCTTCCTTCCCAGCTGATCCCTCTCCAAAGAAGATCGAAGTCATTATCTTTCAGCAGCGAGATCACCTCCCAACCATTGTGGACACTTTCAAAATAACTTGAAACATTGATGGACAGTGAAAGAGGCAAGAGAGGAAAATGTGATTTAATTCTGTGTTCAATGAAAAGAAAGAGCGCTGAAACTTCCATGAACTTTAGATACTTTTAACCTAGTTCTGAAAAAAAAAAATGTTTTTGTTTTTGTGGACTTTTAAGGCCATAAGTAAGAGACTGTAAGGAGAAAAGTCAACTGAATTTCCCAAAATAGAAATGATCATGAAATAAGAAAAGTAACTGCAGCTTTAAATACCAATTTTATTATACAACTAGGAACTGTCATTCTCCTCTGCCATCTAGTGGCCACAGCTACAATCAGAAAATGATCCTTGCTCTTCAAAGCTAGGGCCACTGTTAGAGGTAGAGGGGTATAAGCCCATTGTTGTCAAATGGCTTTTGCAAGTGTGCTTGGCCCGTGGACATGCCTTAGAACTCCATGCTCCACGGCGCTGCCTCCGAGGTGCACAGTCAAGATGGGACCTTTGCTGCCCAGCCATGTCAGCAGCTGGAGGACGGATGCCTGCGGGTGCGAGGAAGAGGGCAGGCTTGTGATGTGAGGGAGCTGCGGTGAGCGGCTGTGCTGGCAAGGCCCTGTTCAGCCGCCCATGTGCTTGAGCAGGACACTGTGTTCATTCATCCCAACACACAGAAATGCCTTTCTTTCATGAAATAATGTTTTCCTTAATCTTTTTCTGATTATAAAAGTCATACATCTTCATTGTAGAGCATTTAGAAAACCAGACAAACATGAGTAAAAAAAAAAAGCCATTGAGGTTGGCTCCAGAGAGTGGCTTGGGGGCTTTATCCTAATCTCCATCAGCACCCCCATAGTCACTCTGAATACAGATGCAGTGTAAGGCAAAACCCTGCTTGCTATGCAAAGACATCTTGCAGCTTCAAGACAAATCCCCTAGCCTACCTTTCAATGGTTTCTAAACCCTCCTGTGTAGACATTCTGAAGCCATGACCGCCCATGATGCCACCCTCTAGGGGTGACTGCTGTTAACAGTTTGGAGAATGGACTTCCACTATTTTTGTGCCTATGTATTGTCTTTATATCTGATTTTTTAAATTTAGGAACATTAGGTACATACCTACTTACATGCTGCCTTTTCCACCTCATGTTATATCCTAGCATTTTTCCACGTCACAATTCCTTAAAAACATTATTTGACAAGGCTCTGTAATATTATATCCATAAACATCTACAATGTGTTTACCCATCTTCTGGTGATGAAGGTTATGTAAATTGCTTCATTTTTTGTGCTAATGAGTATGTTGAGAAGAACGGGTAGACTTACGCCATTGCGCTCCTCTAGGGTGATTTCCTAGAAGTGAAATTACGAGTGCGTGAATGCTTCCAGGCTCTTAATGCATGTTGCCACATTGCTTTTAGAAAGGTGACACTCATTTACTCTTGTCCAAGCAGCAGGAAGGCTTGTTTTTCCTTGCCTTTGCCAACACTGGAGTAATCAATGATGAAGATTACTGGATGCCAGGCATCAGGCTAGCTGCTGGAGATATGATAGTAAGGGGAGGAAAAGATGTGGTCTCTGCCTCAGCAGCGTTCCTGGGCTGGTGGGAGAGAGTGACCTTGCTCAAATAATAAATGTGTAATTACAAAGTGAAGGAGAGGAAAGGGTGCAAGGAGAGTGTGTCACAAGGACATGTTACATCCTAGGCTAGGAGGTGGCCAGGGAAAGCTCCACAGAGAAAGTGATGTTTTTGCAGAGACTGAGGCCTTGGGAGGAGTTGGCTCTGTGTGAGAGGGAGCAGGGAGCAGACAAGGACAGAAGTCCAGTCTGAAAGAATGGGGGATGGGTCTACGGCCACACGGCCGTGAATGTGCCCCACCTCAGCTGAAAGAATGGGGGATGGCAGAAGAGGTTTGAGTCCATGACAAGCAGTCAAGCCAAGGCTTGTGGGTCCAGGTAAGAATTCTGGGACCCAGAGAGGGGCAATGTGATCAGACTCACCTTTGAAGAATCACTTAAGATTTAAAAAAATGTTAATCATGGTAAAAAGCACAAAACAGGGGTCAGGCACGGTGGTTCACGCTTGTAATCCCAGCACTTTGGGAGGCCAAAGAAGGCAGATCATGAGGTCAGGAGTTCGAGACCAGCCTGGCCAACACGGTGAAACCCTGTCTCTACTAAAAATACAAAAATTAGCTGGGCATGGTGGCAGGCGCCTGTAATCCCAGCTACTCGGGAGGCTGAGGCAGGAGAATCGCTTGAACCTGGGAGGCGGAGGTTGCAGTGAGCCAAGATTGTGCCACTGCACTCCAGCCTGGGTGACAGAGCTAGATTCAAAAAAAAAAAAAAAAAAAAAAAGAAAAGCACAAAACATAAAATTGATCATCTTAGCCATATTTAAGTGTAGAGTGCAATAGTGTTAGGAGTATTCACATTGCTGTGCAATGAATCTCCAGAACATTTTCATCTTGCAAAGCTGAAACTCTATACCCATCAAACAACTGCCCATTTCCCCAATTCCCAGCCCCTGGTAACACCATGCTTCTTTTCTCTATGGATTTGGCTATTCTAGGGACCTCATAGAAGTAGAATCATACAGTGCTTTTTGGAACTGGCTTATTTCGTTTAGCATAATGTCCTCAAGTAGTAGCATGTGTCATGACGAATTCCTTCCTTTTTAAGGCTGAATCATATTCCATTGTATGTAGAGAACGAACACATTTTGTTTTGCTATCCATGGGCATTTGGGGTGCTTCCATCTTTTGGCTATTGTGAATAATGTTGCTATGAATATGGGTGTGCAAATATATCTTTGAGACCTTGCTTTCAATTCTTTTGGATATATCTCTAGAAGTGGGATTATTGAACCATATGGTAGTTCTATTTCTAATTTTAATAAACTTTGAGAATCAATTTTAAAAAGCAAATTCAACAAGGCTGATTTTGTTGCCTACAAAACAATAGAAAATAACAGTACTGTGTGGTTGCTAAAAACTATTATCTTCTTGGATTACATTAATATAATTCAGTAAGTCCCCCCCTACCACATGAATTCCTCTAAAGTTAATAGAGCTCAGAATGAATAATTAAATGTATATACATTTCAGGAACACTTATTCGATACACTTATGTTTTGAGGGACAATCTTTATTTATTAGCCAAACATCATTGAACATTTACTCTTGGCAAGGCATTGTGGGAAACCCAAAATATGCCCAGCTTGGTTCCCACTCTCTTGAAGCTTCCAGTCCAAAAGGGGCAACAACATCCTTTGGTATGCAGTATTTTTAAATGGTGGTACAGAGGGCAGGTTCTAGGAGTTCAGTAGGGGCAGGGGTTGTGGGAAAAGGCTTCCTGGAGGAAGTGACATTTGGGTTTGATGAGGTTTGGGTAGGTGGAGAGGTGGGGGCTGGAGGGTTCCAAGTGGCTGGTACAGACCGAGCCAAAGCAGAGAGTGCACATGAGTTTAGGGAAGGGAACAGCATGAGAAGGTCAAGTGGGAGACTCGGCCTGAGAGGTGGGTGGAAGAGACTAAGGAGAGCTTTGCATGCCAGGTGGAAGGATTGGAACTTCCATGGTAAGTGGGCTGGGGGGCCAGCAGGGGTCTGGAATAGGGGAGAGACATCAAAACAGTGCAGGGATGTGTACAGGGAGAGAAACTGGTAACTGAGAAATTAGTTAGAAAGGAGTTAAATACATCAGGCGATTTAACTCCTTAAATGAGGCAATGAGTGTTTGAATTTTATTGGGGAGGGGGGCAGGAGTTGGAGGGGCTGGGAAATGGGCAGTGGAAAGGAGGGGCCAGCTAGAGACTGCAGTTGAGCTGATCTTGCCCCTTTTCCGTGGAGGTCCTCCCTTCCTCCCTCTTTCTTGCTTTCTTTACTTTTTCTCACCCTTCCTCCCTCTTTTCTTCCTTCCTGCCCTTCTTTCGTCCATCTTTCCCTTTTTTCCTTCTTTTAAAAAAATATTGGCCAGGTGCGGTGACTCACGCCTGTAATCCCAACACTTTGGGAGGCCAAAGCAGGCTGATCACCTGAGGTCAGGAGTTCAAGACCAGCCTGGCCAACATGGTGAAACCCCATCTCTACTAAAAATAAAAATACAAATAAATTAGCTGGGTGTGGTGGCACGCGCCTGTAGTCCCAGCTACTAGGGAGGCTGAGGCAGGAGAATCGCTTGAACCCAGGAGGTGGAGGTTGCAGTGAGCCAAGATCGTGCCACTGCACTCCAGCCTGGGCAACAGAGTGAGACTCTGTCTCAAATAAAACAAAACAAAGCAAACAAAAATATTATGTCTGTCTTGTCTTGTAACGACCAGTCTCACCCATTTTGGTTTCCTTCAGAACCTTGCATGGTAGCCTGCACTTGGCAGGTGCTGGATAAATATTTGTTGAATTGCAATTGGTAACTGATTAGAAAGTGGGGCAGGGGCCAAAAATAACCAAAAGCTTAGGCCTGGGTGATGGGAGAGGATGCCAGGAGAAGCTGGTCAGGGTCAAAGAAAAGTTGAATTTGACCTGACAGCAGGCAATCTAGTTGACATGAAATCTTGGGATGTAGCTAGAAGGGATAGGGGTTTTAAGGAGTGCCCTCACCTTCATGCCCAGTCCAGCTGGGGAGACAGTGGCTGTGTTTAAGAGCACAAATCTGGGCTCTGAAGTCATTTTCTGGTCAGCCACTAGCTAAGTACCAAGTTACGCCGTCTCTCTGAGTCTGTTTTCTCACCCATAAAAGTGGGATAATGGCCGGGCACAGTGGCTCATACCTGTAATCCCAGCACTTTGGGAGGCCAAGACGGGTGGATCACAAGGTCAGGAGTTCAAGACCAGCCTGGCCAAGATGGTGACACCCTGTCACTACTAAAAATACAAAACTTAGCCGGGCCCTGTCACTACTAAAAATATAATACTTAGCCAGACGTGGTGGCACATGCCTGTAATCCCAGCTACTCGGGAGGCTGAGGCAGGAGAATCGCTTGAACCCGGGAGGCGGAGGTTGCAGTGAGCCAAGATTACGCTACTGCACTCCAGCCTGGGCGACAGAGCTAGATTCTGTCTAAAAAAAAAAAAAAAAAAAAAGGTGGGATAATGTAGTACTTTATCAGCCTATTGTAAAGGCTAAAGTGATATTAAATGTATTAGTACCTGGGATAAATGACAGCTAGGGTTATTAGTTATTATTACTCTTTCTAAAGTTAGGAGAAGGAGCATACAGAAGTCACGTCACTTCCCTGAGTAAAGGCAGCCATGGCCTCCTGTGGTGTCGAATGAAATGCAAGCTCCTGCCAGAGGTTCCTCAGGCCCTCTGTGACCACGTTCCTGCTCGCCTGTTGTCCAGCAAGTCCTGTCCCTCACGGAGTTCTGCCTGGCTGTCCCCTGAGCACGGCCAGCTGTTTTGCTGCCTCAGGGCCTTTGCATTTGTCTTTTCCTTTGCTCCGAATGTCTTTTGCCAGATCTTGCACGTGTGGCTCTTTTTGTGGGTATTCAAATCAAGATATGGTGCCTTGGCTTCCTGAGGTTTAAGTCTCAGCTAAAACATCACCTCCTCAAAGCAACTTTTCCTGACCAAGGCCCCCCGCTGTACCCTCAAGCGCATCCCCCTGTTTGATACTCTCCACAGTACTTGTCAGGATCTGTAGTGACCTTGGGTACTGTTAATTTGCATATCTGTCCACCCTCATCCCTGCCCTGCCCTCTTGATGAAGGCACCATGAGAGCGGCAACCTTGTCTGGTTTACTTCTAGATCCTCAGCACCTTGAACAGCATGGGGCACACAGGAGCCACTCAACAAATACTTGTTAAATGAATAACCCATACTGAGATGTAAGAGGAGGGGTGATGGTTGATGGGGAAAAGTCCAGAGAGGGTGGAGGAGAAGGGCTCAAAAGTGCAGGTGGAAGAGCTGGTCTTGGCGAGGAAGACCGCTTATTTCTCAGACAGATGGAAAGAGGGAGAGATGAAGTTAAGCTGGAGACATTTTGATGTGCAGGGGGCAAGACTGTTTCGACATTTTCACAAAGCAAAGGGTACAGTCATCTGCTGGGAGCTGAAGGGCAGCAGAAGTGGGTTCTGGGCCTGGAAGTCAATGGAGGGCTTGGGAATAACTCCACTAGCTGCCATTTATTTAGCACTTAGGCACCAGGCACTGTTCCAAGGCCTGGAAATGTATAACTGATCTCATCCTCATGATGATACTACGAGGAAAGGTGCTATCATTACTTTTAAGATGTGGATACACCTTCAATACATACAATTTTTCTTCTCAATTATACCCAATAAAGCTGGGGAGAAAAGACATGGAAACCAAGGCACAGAAACGTCAATTAACTTTTCATCAGGGTCACATATCTAGGAAGTGGCAGAGCTGGGATTTGAACTCAGGCAGTCTGGTCATTGGAGCCTATGTGAAGAACCACTATAGTTTTCTGCCTCCCTAGGCCCCGTGGAACAGGTACGTGAGGTCATCAAGAGAGGAAGAGGAAGATTGTGGAAGAGTACATGGCAAGTCCAGGGGCAGTCAGCCAGAACGTTGTACCAGAAAGCCCAGGAATGAGGGCAGAGAGTCAATGGGACAGGGCGGGTGACTTATGGTTAGGCACAGCAAAGATGGGGACTGAGGCAAGAGAGAGAGAGGAAGGAGTTTTCTGGGTAAACAGCACATGCAAAGGCCCTGAGGTGAGAAAGAGTTCAGCTCACCGGGAGGGGTAAAAGGACAGTATCAGAGTATAGTGGCAGGGGTGAGGAAGGCTTATGGTAGGCAGAGGTCAGATCCTTTAGGGTGGTATTCCTCAAAGTGTGGTCCAAGCACCCCTGCATCAAAATGCTCTTGGGTCCTGATTTAGAATGCAGACTCTGTGCATAATTATCTCAGACCAACTTACTCAGAGTTTCTGGAGTCTAGGAATCTGCTTTTTAACAATGTCTCCAGGTGATTCTTCTGCACATGAGTATTTGAGACCCACTGATGCAGGGCCTGGTGGGCCACAGGGAAGCTTAGGTTTCATTGTAAATGTCACTGAAGGGTTATCCACAGGGAAGGGATGAGACTGATGTAATTAAGTCATGCTGCCTGCTGCGTGGAGAATGGATTAGAGGGCAGCAAAGCTAAAAGGAAGACCAGGCAGGGCATGGTGGCTCATGCCTCTAATTCCAGCACTTTGTGAAGCCAAAGTGGGAGGACTGCTTGAGCCCAGGAGTTTGAGACCAGCCTGGGGAACACAGGGAGAACCCACCTCTACAATTTTTTTTTTTTTAATTAGCCAGGCTTGGTAATGTGCACCGATAGTCCCAGCTACTCGGAGGCTGAGGTGGGAGGATCGCTTGAACCTGGGAAGTCAGGCTGCTCAAGTGAGCCGATCATGCCACTGCACTCCAGCCGAGGCAACAGAGTAAGATCCTCTCTTAAAAAAAAAAAAAAGAAAAGAGAGAAAAAGAAGACCAGGTAGGAAGCCATTACAACACCCTCGTAATGGTGATGGCCTTGACCAATAAAATCGGCAGTGGGGGTGATGAAAAGTAGATGTGTGGGGCACACTGCTGACGTGGTCAGTCAGTAGGAAACAGAGAAATTAAGGCTAGCTCCTAGATGCTTGGCCCTAGCAACTGGCCAGATGGTGGTGACATTCTCTGAGCTGAGGGGAGACAGCTAGAGGATCTAAGTTGGGTGGTAGTAAAAGAACCAGAAGTAAAATAATTCTACTTTGGAAATGTGAAGCTTGACATGCCTGTGATACATGTGAGGGGAGATGCCAGCTAACTAACTGGATATACTGGGCAGGAACTCGGAAGAGAGCTATGAGGTGGAAACGTAACATTTGGAAGCAGGGTATTACAGATATTTACAGCCACGGAAATTGGTAAGATGCCACCAAAGGAATTAATGGGCAAGCAGAGTAGAACTGTTTGAAAAAAAAAAAAATGCCACTATGCCATGCAGTGTCACTAACCTAAGTAACCTTAGGTCAGTCATTGTCCCCTCTGAGACTTTCCCTATCCAAACAATGAGATCAGATTAGGTCATCACTAAGGTTCTCTCCCTAACATTTAGTGATGCCACTGTTGTAATGTGTGGCTTTTACATTATGAGGCTACACCAAGAGCCAGTTCTTCAACTTGCCCTGCAATCAGAAAGGCCCTACTGGGTCTCCTATAACAGAAGCCTAGCAGCTGGGGATGCCATTTCCTCTCTAACCTCTGGAAAGATAGACCACCATGCCTGCTATTCACATTGCCTGCTGCTATGTAAAAACTTCTGGTGTCAGTCTCCATCTGCTGGGGGGAAAATCACTCTCAGAAAGAAACACCTTCTCCTGCCAAGGCTTTGGGTGGGGCTTCAAAAGTTGTTTATGACAACACTGAGTCAGCACATTAAGCAGGGTCAAGCTCACAGCTGGAGGGAATTGGAAGAGGGCCTTAGTAGAGAAGAAACCTCCAGCTGTGGCTTCTTCAGTCTCAAAGGGAATGGAATCAGAATCCACAAATTCATAATGGAGACTGGCACCATGCTCAAATCAGGGGTTTCCTCCCAACATGTTAGACAGTTCAGATGAGAACAACAAAAAAGTACTAAATTTATGGACTTGATCACCCCAATAAGTCATAAAAGTTCAAAACTGGTTTTCAAAAGCTGCAAAATAGGATTATGTTAAAACAGGCTCTCTGGGGAGGCACATCTTGAGACTATGTGAGCAGGGGTAACTGGGTTCTCCCCAGATGTGCATCTTAGGGTTTGTCAGGTTTCTGGGGCTGGAGGGATCACAGATCTGACCTAGTGTGACATTTACATGCATTAAGAGTCAACGTCCTTTCCTCTAATTCAGTTGTTTTGTTGCCTGAATCCTTAGGGTTAAAATAAGGGTACTTGGCTGGCCTCTGAAAGTATAGGACGCCTTTATTAGCCTCTGAAAATGCACGGTTTCTTCTCATCTCTGAGGGTGAATATACCAAGAATTCTTATAAATGGTATTTCCCTGTAAGACAGGTAATGACAGTACAGGCACAGCTGATGGGGACTGCAGTCAAGTCGAATGGAACCCAGTGACACATAAGCCCTCCCTCCTGAGTGCTTCCTCACCAAAATCACACTTTGCTTTTTCACACAACATATATTTATTCAGAAAAAAATTTGCAATAAATTATAATAAAAAAGATGACACGAAATATAGAATCCCACTAGCAGCTTTGCTTAGTGATCAAGACGTTTTTGGGAAATCTAACAAACAATTATAGAATAAGAAAACAGTGAAAGGGAGACTAACGCAATGTCACCACATGGATTTAAACCATTTCTTCCCTAAGACAGCAGGTGCAGAGTCTTTCCCTACCAGTTGAATCTGAAATCATTACTTCAGAGCAGCTACAAATTAGTACCTTAGAGGACTTGGGAATTACAGGTGGGGTGTTGCAATAGGCATGGTAGGGAAGCAGATTTCTTCTGTCTGGGTCTACGTCTTGTCTCCTCTACCTAGAGATTGTCTAAAATTCTCAACCCTGTATATGTTCCAGGATGAGGTGTAAAAAGGTCGAGGCAGTACACCAACTTAGTGTTTTGACCTGATGTAGAAAGAGATAGGATACTGCATACGTGCAGCACAGAGCCTCCACTAACCACACCTTTGATCACCCAAAGATCCCAGGTCAATGATATGCTAGAAAACAAGCCCAGGAAAGGTATTTCCCTGGGGTATGATCCTACCCCAGTGTCTATTATCTGCCTCTTTTTGTGGTCACTTTCTGGCCTTGCAGAGATGACAAACCTGTTCTGCTCTCAGTCTTCCATTAACTAAGTTCAACACCCAGCCCCTGACCTATCACACCTCCAGCTCTGTGGCACCAGTAACTTGACTCCTACTGCTTTAACTCTCAATCAGGAAAGCGTTTAGCCGTATTGCAAAATACGTACCTTTTTTTTTTTTTTTTCCAAGAAATGGGGGAAATCACTGGTGGTGCCTTGGATATGCTAGAAATGTCATGGAGTCAATGCCCAGGATCGTACATAGAGCCTGTACGTTATGTTCCTTGCAATTAACGTAAACAGGCAAGGGTGGTTGTAACAAAAGAAAACCAGGAGGAAACCAATTGCATCAGGCAGTTTTGCAGTCAGGCTTATCAACCAATATAGATTAATTTTTTTAAAAAAGGCTGTATCACAGAGTTTGAATAAATGAAAAGCTCAGAGGGTCATCTTGGATGGGAGAGGTAAGGTGCTTGGTTGGTCCTGTTGGCCAGTCTCTTTACACAACACTGGATATGGTCTGGGAGCCAAGGGGAGCCTCTAAACCCTTTACGTGCAGGAGCTGGTTGTAGAGCACAGAGTCAGTCCCGCTGAGGAAGGAGGTGACACCTGCCCTTGGTACTTCAGAAGACCAGAAAATGGATTCTAAGGGTCATCCGCAATACCTTTGCTGTGGGAAGGATCAATAGCTCTAGATGGGCCTGCCTGAGGTACAAGACTCCCTCTTTTACTGTGGGGCCAGTGTTGCTCTGGAGGTGGATGTCTAGGCAGGAGATGGGTCTCAGAGACACCCAGGATTAGTCTTGCTGTAAAATTTGAGTAACAATAGGAAAAGGATAGTGGGAAGCAGGACCCGTCAAACACGAATGCTCTCACTCTTCAGATACTCAAAGTGCTTCCATTCTGATTGTGATTCTCTCACATCGATGGGATGCCATCTCTAATAGTCCCTAAAGTTATGCTACTAAATGTGATCTAAGAGAATATGGTTCCACCCAGTGCGGAGCCATGAAAAGGCCAATGTTACAGAGACATAAAGATGCCATTGTAGTAGAAATGCACAAATGCATGTAATAACTGCACGCAGACAGTGAACTCACTGTTGAGGACACCCAAGGAGTCACTAGCCTCACTCAGACTTCGTTCAAAGTGACAGAACGAGGGGAGTGGAGTGCAAAGGAGTGATCCAGGAGGGGGTGGGTCAAAAGTGCATTATACAAAGGACTCTAGACAAGTCTCAGCTACAGCAAGTAGTGCTTGTAGGCCTAGAATGGGAACATCTCAGAATCTAGGCCTAGGGTACTAAGGACAATCATGACAATTAGATAGGAGGGCAACAAACACATCCCTAGGTAAAGGAGTGTAAATACAGATCTTTTTGCCTTATAAAGAGAAAACACAAAAACACCAAAATATGGTAACTTTGGCTTGGCAATATAAGTCTAAAAGTATTTTGCTGTGGAGGATATGGTAAAGGAGGGATTAGGAAACACTCTTCCTTTTTACTATAAACAGAACTTGAAATTCTGCAATAGACCCTTCCTGTGGCATGACTTTTTAAATCATTCTGAAATACTTGGAGCCCGAGATCGTCTGCTTCTAGAATATCAGAGAATAGTAAAAGCCTTAGTCTTCTTCGCTCCCAAGCAGAAAGCCCAGAAGGAACTGAATAGCACGCTGGCGGTCACTTGGAGTCTGTCTTGCCATAAGGTTGGGTGGAGGCCTCAGGAGAAGACTAGTGAAGAGAGTAGCTAGAAGACGACAGAAAGACAAGCGGAAACTTTTGTCAGACATAACCTAAGCAAAACCTCAGGGCTGGAGGGCCTGGGGACAATGACTGTTGACTGCCATGTGCCTGCACACGCAGTAAGGTATATACTGGATACAATGCATGAAGAGTATTCTCAACAAATGTCCCATGCTGCATGAAGCACTCTTACCGATCATGTTGGCATTGACGCTATTGTATTCAGAGAATTTTAAGAGTTCTCGAAGGAATGCCATCAAGTAACGGAAAACATTTCTATGGCATCTCGGAAGCTGGGAGATCACCTGTTTTTAAAAATAGGGGTAGGCAGTGAGAAAAACAGGTGGAAGATGAAAGTAAGAGGAACTTACAGCTGCCATTAATAGTAGTCTATAATCCAACTCTTGCAGGACCCGTTTCATCTATCAACTTCTATTATCTCCTCATGGCCAACACAACACCTTCCAAATTATAACTTCAAAGTAAGAACGGCCGTGCTGTTTGGTCCCCGTCCACTCAATGACCAGGCCACATGGTCATCACACATTCACACGCACACCCCGCCTCACAATAGGTCGGTGTTCATCTGCTCTTTTCCCATTTCCGCAGGCATGTAGCCACAGCACCTACCAAGCTGAATGGTTTTGTTCTTTTTTGTTTGAATGGTTTTCTTTACAATGTCACTTAACATGGATGGGGACTCCTCCCAATACTCACTAGTCCAATTCACAGGTACTCTCAGTTACTGTGCATTAAAATCATTTCAGGATTAAAAACACACACCAAGAAGAGAAAAAGAAGAAAGGCTCCCAAGTGTCACCCATCCTTCCAGCCAGAATTCCATGTACAATCAGCTTCACCAATTTACCCTAGAGTAGAGGGATCCACCCCACTGTTTTCTGTAAACAGAAATAGGCCAATGGGGAAAAGGTGGCAAATATCATAGGAAATAACACAACCTAAAATTTAAGGGTAGCAACCCTCAATGTTCGTGTCCTGCCACTAATAACAGATCCAGACCCATCCTACCAGACAGCTGGCTGCCTATCTGGCTCTGTAAAACTGATGACTTCTCTATGGGGGAACCTGCGTCAAACACATCCTCAGGTCAGTAGAACCCACCTGTCGGCAGATCCGGGGATCATGAGCAGAGTCAAGACATCGCTGATACAGCTCATAACAGATGACTGGCTCTGGCAGGGCTTCCAAGAAAATGAGCAGTGCTTCAGCCACAGAGTGGTTGCTGCCAGCTGAATCAACTTAAGTCAAGGGAAAGGGGCTCCAGGAGAAAGGCCACACAGAGCCCCGACGGGCTCCTTTCCTCAAGCTCCTGCAGGGACTGTTTCCCTCCTCTTATTTGGGGCACACTGATCCTAATGGGGGCTTGATATTTTATTGATTCAAGTGCCCTGCAGCTGAGTTGTTACAGAATTGGTCAAAGACTCTTGGCAGCTTTGGCCCAGCTTCAGGGTCAGGGGAATATAGCCTGCAGAGTGACAGTTGACACTGGAGCAGTCCTATAAACCAGTTGCCCATGTTTCTCATCCTTCTCCCTGCCCTGTCAACAGTACGTGTGGTGGCAGGAGTGACTGATCACCTTAAGGAGAATAGTACCAGCGTTGTGGCTTCTACGTCCCATGCTTTTTAAGTCATTGTTATCTACCCCTTGCTTCCTTTTAGTAAGAGCTGGATATGGAAAGAGGTCAAAAGTTCATAAAAGGAAATGAGAAACAAGTGGATAGTCAGTGGTTATCCTACAATAAAAGACATTACAAAGAAAATAAATATAGAACCACAAAAAGCAAATAGAGGTGCGAAGAAGAGTTTGACCAAGTACTCATCCAGCTTCTTATGCTTTGGTCGCAAAGGATACGGATTGTCTCAGGAATGCTGGTATCCAGACAATCAATGATCTGCTGGAGCTCTTCCTGCATTCCAGGGGTCTGGAACAGGTCCTCCTACCAAAGAAGTCAGAATGAAGGGAACAGGCAAGATAATCACTCCTGAGGTTATGATGATTACCCAAGGATCAGAAGAGCAGCAGGAAGCAAAAGGGAAGGGTGGTATGTGTGTTAATAATTACAAATGGAGGTGTGAAAATAGCACATTTTTCCTTTAGCATTTCTCTAATCCATGTGAAATGTTATTTCAAACGAGAAAATGTTCTTTCCAAAGGTTTTAGCCTACACCTGATAAGGCAGGGGACCAGATGGCTAGAGCAAGAAACCAGGTGTTCTAATTCTAGCCTCTTTTTAAATTTTTTTTAATAGAGATGGGGTTTCACCATGTTGCCCAGGCTAGTCTCGAACTCCTGAGCTCAAGCAATGTGCCCGTCTTGGCCTCTCAAAATGCTGGGATTACAGGCATGAGCCACCGTGCCTGGCCTACTTGTAGCCTCTTGACAAGAAGCAGAAGGCAGAGTCCAAACAGAATAACCACATTCAAATGCTAGTACTACTGAATGCTGGGGAAGGAGGAAATCGCATGCTCATACTAAACCTTGCTTTCAAGTTACATTATTCTTCAGTAGGTAAGAGAACATTACCTTTCAATTTAGTCCCAAGAAATGTCTCTTTTGGGGGTGAATGAGTTGGGGTGGCATTTTAGATAGGATTTAAAAGAAAAACTAGGACCAAGTTAAAAAATGGGTTTAAAATCTGCTTTAGATTTAAAAATCTCTAATGCCTACATGACTCATAGCCAAAGTAGGCATTATAGACTCAGGTGTGCAGATGTCCAGGGAAAAGAGAGAGTAGCCAGGAGACAGGTGCTCTTAATTTGGTCCTGGCTCTGCCACGACTACACTTAGGCCTTGGTCTTAGTAAATAACTTAGCTTTGCATGCTTCAGCTGTGACATCTGTGACTAGGGACACTTCCACCCACCCAGTTGATCTGACAGTGCCACTGTGTGCAGGTAGCTTGGGAAAGTTAAAAGCGCTATGCTGATGCGGGGTGTTATGATTTCCTATAGTATTTACACACCTTCCAAAGTTGTAGGGAAGGTCTACTCTCACTTACCTGGTGACAGGCATATTTGAATAGGTGATCTACTAGAAGCCAGATCTCCTTGGGGACCTGAAGGGGTCTCTCACTGGCACCTTCATCCAAAGGAACCATTTGCAGAAGGGATTTCTCCTAATAGATGGAAAAGGATGAGAATCAAAGGGGTCTCAGAATAAAGATTTTGGTGTATAACTTAAAGTCCTTCAAATTCTGGTCATGCAGGTACAATGTGATCTTCATCTCTTAAGATTTTCCATTTCTTCTCAGTGGGGACACCCCTGGTCAGAAGGCACTTGATAGCGAGTCTCACAGTTAAAGGATGTCCTTTCCTAAATGCTTCACTTAATTGTTCTGCATTTCATTTGAGTTTATGATGTTTATTACATGGATGCCTTGTGTTTAAATCCTTTCAAAGGTGACACTGAGAACCAGTGCTCCAGTGATACAGTCACAGTGGAGTCCATACAGCACTGGTGACTTGGGGGGACTATTAAATTACAATTGTCAATATAGTACTTTGAGAGATCAGGGTCTACACTTAGGTATTTGTTTATTTCTAACTTACTCTTCCTTCAGGTCTTACCACAGATACTGTTGTTTGTTTTCAATGTTGATTTAAATGAGCTTCTTTGGTTTTCAGGAATTAAAGAGAACTCTCCACAACATTAGACCCACATATGTAAATATTTCAGGCTTGATGGAAGTTCTAATCTTAAGGCACTAAAACTCATAAGCCTTAAGGTCCAAAAATAGTAAACTGAATATAGCTAACCAAGAGGCAGAAATACCATGAAAAGTCTAAGGTCTGAGTCCAGAAGTTACATTTTCTAGGAATAGCTCAGTCAAGATTTCTAGGGGCTTTTACTCCTTTCATCTATCTTTCTACTATCTGTTATATTCTTCTGAAAGAATTTTGTAAGAGAAAAACCCAGAAGTGGCATAAATTAAATCAATCACTATATGTGAATTGGAAATGGCTAGGAAATAAATTCAGTTATCTTAGGTTCATGTAGTCAAATATACATTACATGAAAAAATGTTTGAAATAGTAAAGGCATCTGAATGTAGCCTTCAGAAAAATCCCAGTGGAGAGAACTATGACCAAATTTTTTGCATCCTCCTCCCTCCCCCGCCTCTAGCTTGAGGTCATATATATTCTGCATGTTTAACTAAGAAATTCTTGCCCAACATTGTGCAACTTGTGAATTCCATCCACAACCCCCAGTCACGTAGCTTTAAAAGAAAAAAAAAAAGGAGCATGTCACTACTTTGACAGAGACCACATACACCACAGCCGAGCTGAGGTCTCTTCTCAACATTATGTTCTTTAACAAGCACTGATGACCTTTAAAAGCTGCTGTGCCTTTCTAAGGGAATAAGAAAGAGAAGGGAGTGTGACAGTTGGTTACCATTTAAATTCTTTCTTTTTTTTTTTCCACATTCAGTTTGCTTCCTTTCTGTCCCTGGGATTCTATCACTTGATATTCATGTTCCTAATAGTTGCCAGAATGTCTATCAATGGCTCATCCATTTACTTCTTTCCAGTTGCAAGTATCAAATCCAAGCATCCACATGGTATTTGAGCCAAAACACTGTCCATCTTGCACTCTGCTAACTCTCTGGACCAAATGCAGCACATGTACTGATTCTTTAGCAGATGCCTCTAAACTTGCCATATAGAAATTATGCAGCACTGATTCACGTACTTTTTAAAAAGTCTGACATCCAACTGGAGCTTTTCCTATACTAAGGCATTAAGGCAACACAAGGTACTGTGTAAGATAAAAAGACAGAACATGGACTGCTCTTAACAAGGAAGAGCTAGGAAGCACAGCTGTCTCAAACCTTGGTGGTTTAAAAAGGTTAATAAAATGTCAGTAGATTACATACACCATCCACTATTCATTTTCAAATTCCTGTATGATAATATGGAATGCCACAGTTGTGTCTCCAAAGTCCAGAGAAAAGATCATGCACAAGAAACAATACTTGAATAATTTCACAAATTATCCTGAACTCTAATTTTCAAAGGAAAACCAAGTTACTTTGTCTTCTTTCAACAAGACACATTCAGCGCCTGATAAGCCCACACTTTGTAACCTTACTTAGTGTTAATAACTAAAGCATGAAAACAGCACGCCATCCCCATCATCAAAAGGCATTAAATTCCACCAAGTGGGAAGGGTGTATGACTTCAGCAAGTTTTTCAACCTTTCTGGGCCTTGGTTGTCTCATCTATTAGAATGGAGAAAATACCTTACCCTGTCTGAAGGTAGAGGCCTGAACCAGATGATCTTTTATGATCTTGTTCAGGTCCACAATTCTATTCTATGCTCTATTTCTTGATCATATCTGTGTATTTTTTTCTGAAATTAATTGCTATGATCATTAACCTCAAATCATTCTTAATGCAACAGAAAGCTACTTCTTCTGGTTTTATTGTCATTGGAAATGGAGGACAGCTAACTGGTACCCTCCTCCAATTCATGAGCATTCAGATACGTCAAGATGGCTCTGTAGTTACTTCTCATTTCAAAAATACAAATCTAGAACCTTGAGTCCTACTGTTTTTATGTTCCGAGTCTCAATGACTTGACTGCTACAGTAAATATCTTTCCTGTACTTCAAACACTTAAGGACAGCTGGTAGGGCTTTAGGGGAGTCTCACCAAGTCAGAGGTCTCTGATATGGGAACGCCTAGGGACAAATTCCAGGGACCACAGTTAAGTGTTAATCAAGCACAGGGAAACTCTCATAACCACCAATGGATTGCATTACCTTTTCTAGGAAGCTGTCTTCTTCCTGAGAGCGGAGCAGGAAAAGAAAGTCATTGACAGACAGAATATGATTAGAATTAATTTACAGAATTAGAAACAGATCAGTATTAGAACTCACTATCTTACCAGATATACATGCTTTAAACAGCTTTGAATTCTTCAAATAAATTATGATTGTTGAAAATGAAATACATTTTTCATACACAAAGTTCTCTACTAGACATTTTAAATTTTTGTGCAGTTTGAGAATATCACTCAATAAATACGTGCGGTTCTAGACTTCTGTGTCCTTTGGCATCTGCCAACTGACCCAGCCAAATGCCCCAATGTCTCTTCCTGTCTGCTGCTTGGAGGCAGGTGCACTGAGGTATATACCTCACTGAAAGAATATGGCTGTAGGCCCAACAGTGGCCATCTGGAAAGAGATGGTAAACCACTCTACTTTCCATTTTCATTCTTCTCACGCCAGCCAGCCTCCTAAGCAGCATCCCAGATTCCTTTTTATCCCCTCGTATCCACTCCCCTCCTCAAAGGCCCTCAGAGTGCCCAGATTTGAAGGTCCTTCTGAACTATAAATGAATTTCATTTCAGACCTTTGCAGATCAGAAGATCCATCATTATCCCCTATTTTTATTTTCCTATTGGGTATAAGAGAAAAAAGAGAGGCAGGGGATAGGTAAGAAGGTATCTTTTTAATCTTCCTGTCTTTTATGCTGTTATTACAATCCAATAACAATAGCAGCAATAACTACCACCACCACTTAGGAAGCATCTGTCATATACCAGGAACTGTGTAAAGTGCTTATATACAGTCATTTAATCTGTACACACGTCCAAAGTAGATATTATTCCCATTTTACAGATGAAGAAACTGAGGCTTTGAAAGCTTAAATTATTTTCCCAAGGCCACACTCACTATTAGGTAGTAAGTGGCTGAATCAGGATTGGATCCCAGGTCTGATCAACTCCACAGTCATTATCACTATGTTCCGTTAGACAATTCAAAAAGGACAATGTGACTGCTTCCTGGACAGAGAGGTAGAGGAAAACTGTGAGAATGTATTCTCCATAACAGGCTAAGGACAGTGAGAAACCCCACTTAAAAGACAGCGTGGTTAATGGAAAGAGTATAGGTACTGGTGTTGGACAGGCTTGGGTACAAATCTTTGCTCCACCTCTTGGCAATTTTGTATAGCCCTCGCACAAGTTACCAAACTTCATAGAGCCTCAGTTTCTTCATCTCTAAAATAGGGATAGTAATATTTACCTTGAAGCAGCCTAAAACCAAGGGGTGATGGGGCAGTATGCCAGCAGAAGGTCTGGGTCCCTCAAGGTTCCTCATACCTCCCCAGTGACTCCCAACCTGGATTGTTTCAAATCTGACTATGGACCACTAAGCGCTCAAGTCTAAATTACATGTCTCAGTTCTTACAGGTAAAAGGAGAAATCCCAATCTTACTGTCTGAGATGCACGGGAGCTGGGAGTGGACAGGGAGGAGGAAAAGCATGTGTTCCCTGGCATTCCTAGTGGTAATACTGAATGCATTCCTCCCAGACTGTTATCCATGGGGATTAGGCGTTTTAATATTGGTAGATACTTCACGAATTAAACATGCTTTTGTGGGTTTACCTAGACTCTTAAATATCACATGAAATAAAGTAATTAGAATAATAGCCTCTATAAGGTACGTATTTATAGTACTATAATTACAATACCTTTTAATGTCAAGTTGATTTTGAGTACCCAACATCTGATACAATTTTATACTAGAACCTCTTGTAAAATTTAGGACGTGTTATCAAATGAAGAATCTACCTGACACATTTTATATTTTTCCCTCCATGAATATCTGATACATGATATGAATAAAACTAGACAGAGATTTTGTATACTAACCTGTCAAACCAGGCTCTCAAAAAAGTTTTCTTTAAGCAGCAGCCATCCTCCGGTACAAGGCATTGTGCTAAAATGCCTTTGCAGGGGAAGGCAATGAGAAATGAGGATAAAGGAGAAATACCTGGTTTGTCCCTGACTCTGATTTGCAACTGAGTTGGGGTGAGGAGTTCCAGAGTTTACAGACTGGTATTGTCATAATTCATGAATACGAGTTCTCAATAGATCATTGCTAGCCCTTTAAAAGACTCACAGAATTTTAAAGGGTAGAGATGGGGAGAGAATATTACAAGTGGAAGAGGCAGAAATAAACAAAAGGCACAGAGACTGTAAATCACAAATTGAGATTACGAAGAAGTTAGTCATCTGTTTGTGGGGTGCATGGAGAATGCCAAGAAAAATAGTGGGAAATAAATCTGAAAAGGTATGTTGAAGTTAGCCTTGGGGGGACCTTACATGACAGATTAAGGCATTCGGATTGTATTCAGCAGGCATGGGGGAGCCACTGACTACCTTTAAGCAAGGAAGTGACAGGCCCCAAAGCAGTAGTACAGAAAGATCAATCTGACAGCCCTGAATAGGGAAAACTGAAGGGCAGAGACAGAGAAAGAGAGAGAGAGAGACAGTGAGAAAGACAAGGGGATCATTCAAAGGCTACCGAGGTAGGTCAAGCAGAAGAAGGTAAACATCTTAATAATGGAAAATTATAAACATATATATATATACACACACACACATATAGGTATATATATAATTTCTAAGTATATATATATTAAAGGGTATATTATATATATAATAAAAGGTATATACATACACTTACAAATGAATACAAGAGAAAACTCTGAAAGAAGAATCGAAAGGACTTTGATTAAATATGGATGGAGGGACAAGAGATTTACTTCTCTAGGTACAGGCACAAAGAAACAACATAGAAATTACATTGAATTAAACCCTGCTCTCAATTTTGAAAATAGAAATGTCACTTAGCCTTTATTAGTAAACAACTTAGTCCCATAATAATCCTAAGGTTTCTACTATGAATCACTTAGTCCAACGAATTTTAAAGAGCAGAGATGCCCACTCTCTGCAAAAGGCTATACATGGATTACATTTAAAAAGGAAACTGAGTTCAGGATTTCCCCAGTGGGACAACATTGGCACACAGCAAATGCAATGCAAATCATTCTTTACCCCAACATTCACCCTCAGAAGAATATTCCCCGTGGCAAATGCAGCTAAAATAATATAAAAGAGTCAATTAGAGGTAGAATATCCAAATTTAAAAATAAAAAGCATAGCCGAGCACGGTGGCTCAGGCCTGTAATCCCAGCACCTTGGGAGGCCGAGGCAGGTGGATCACCTGAGGTCAGGTGTTCAAGACCAGCCTGGCCAACATGGTGAAACCCCATCTCTACTAAAAATGCAAAAATTAGCCAGGTGTGGTAGCACGCACCTATAGTCCCAGTTACTCGGGAGGCTGAGGCAGGAGAATAACTTGAACTGGGAGGCGGGGGTTGCAGTGAGCCAAGATTGTGCCACTGCACTACAGCCTGGCAACAGTGAGACTCCATCTCAGAAATAAATAAATAAATAGCCGAAAACTGAATGGAAAATGAAGTTCTAAAAAGGATTAGTTCATATGAATAGAGAAGAAATACAAGCCATATACTTAATGGAGTAAGAAATGGATGGTTAGATTAGTAAGACAAAGTAAAAACATAATGGGAAAAAAAAACTATGGACAAATTAACAAGTTATTCCTGTTATTTCAAATTTTTAATATTGTTCTCCCAACAGATATGTCCCCAAGCAAATACAGTTTCTCTACTCATCCCTCAGCTTTTTTCATCTCTGTATTTACAACTTAGCCACATCTGGCAAGTTCAAGTCTTGTCTCCTTTCAATTAGTCCATTCTACAAGCAACACCAGAATGTTCTTCCAACTGTATCAATTTGCAACCTCATACTCATCAGCAAACCCTTCTGATGGTTCTAGATACCCTCTGGCTCAAGCATAAACTTATGTATTGACTTCAAGACTCTCTACCACCTGCCCCATTCTCCCTAACCAGCTTCATACATTTTTATCCTTGATCTTTACTTGTACCAGGGAAATCTTACAGTTTTTCATACACAATCTTTTCACTTTCACCTTCTACCCTGTATTCAAGATGTCCCTTATGCCTGGAAGAGCCTGCTCACCCACTATATTAATACATGTTTCCTAAGTACTTGGACTTGACTGAAAATACTTCTATAACTAACCCCAAATCACCTTCCTAATTCACTTTATTCTTATGTGCTAAACTTATTTCTCAGTCATGTTAATGTTACATGTATTAAATATTCATTAAAATGAAAACAGGCCGATTCTGATTTCTACAGGGATTAGCTGGTCAGCCAATAAGCTTTTATAGCATATAAGGGCTTTAATAAATAACACAGGAAAGGAACCTATTGTTAACACAAACTACAACCTCCATAATACTCATTTTACATGACTTTCCAAAATACTGACTTACCAAGCACACCAGACATTAGTCAGTAAAGGTGGTCAATGTTCAGATTATCTGTAACCAAACTCCCTATTAACCATGACTTAAAGTTTAGCCATATTTTACATGTAAATATACTTTCATCACCACTAAATTATGGGAACTCACATAAACTCCTTAATACTTTGTATCCAGTATGTAATGAATCAATATTGAGGATTATTTGCTACTTAATATTCTAGTTAATATAACAGAAAAATCTATCTTAATTCTGAGAAAGAATAAAGATGATTACAAATGGTAGATTTTCATCCGTTTCCCACTTGTGCTAATCCCAACTATTCTAGAAGTGGCAAAGTCACTGTTATGAAAAGAGCTGGAAGGATAAAAAATAATTATGTCAGTTATTTCACTCTGCATTTGGTGGGAAGACGGTGTGGCATAAGGATCTTTCTAAAACAGTGCATAAGGATCTTTCTAAAACAGTACATAGAGAGACAACACATACATTGAACTCATTTCTGGCTTCACCAAAATTTCAGAGCAAATAATACAACAGAGGGCAGGTACCATTATTAATAGCATCATCTCATGAGATTTGAAATATGATATTGGGTCTTGGGGAAAAAAAACATGAATACTATACCTGAGGAATCATTTCAAAGGTCAAAATCAAGTCACAACAGAGTGGGAAGGTATTAAAAATGGGGTAGTAATTTTCAGATTTCTTGTTTACTGCTCCACACTAATACAGGTTGAGTATCCCCAATCCAGAAATCCAAAATGCTCCAAAACTCGAAACTTTTTGAGTACTGTCATGATGATCAAAGGAAATGCTCACTGGAGCACTTCAGATTTCTGATTTCCAGATTAGGGAAGCTGAACTGTTAAGTATATAATGCATACATTTGAAAATCTGAAAAAGATTGAAATCTGAACACTTTTGGTCCCAAGCATTTTGGATAATGGATAATCAACCTGTATAGATAATTTCCTTATCAGTGAGATACAGGAATTTAATAACACTGAAATGCAACAGACTGTGAAAAGAATCAGAACCCTAAATCCTACAAAATAAAAGCTTCAAAAGAAAAATGATGACCACACACATACATTTTAATAAAAACTAGGAAATTTTGTAATTAAAAATGATCAGGGTTCTATTATTTTAACCCTGAATCACTTGTGACAAAAAGAAGGAAAAAGGCTTCACAAAGAGCCATTCATTCCTCTAATGATTTTGGTTCCTTTCTATTCATGAGCAAACATGGTAAAATTACCTGATAGTATACTTTACATAAAATAAAAACTTTATGCTGGTTGAGCCTCTTCTGGCCAATCCCAGAATACGAAAAACTGCCAAGTTTTTCATATTAATGGCTTTGCAGTTTTTCATATTAATGGCAAAGATATTCCAATATCTTCACTGACTTTGATCAAAAATAAGGGTAGGTTTCAGTTTACATGTAGGCGGAAGGAGAGAGTATAAAAGGGATAAGTTTGAAAAAAAAAAAGAAGAAACAACCAGACGAATTTAGAAAATGGTAGACCCTTGACTGGACATTTGTACTGGACTCTTAAAAAAGTCAATGTCACTAAAGAAAGTGGGAACTGCACTACTCCAATAGCGACTTTGGAGACCTCACCAAATACTATATGAACCCAGATTGGATTTTGGTTTAAAAAAAGGTGTAACAGAAAGTATGTTTATTGCAGCACTATTCACAATAGCAAAGACTTGGAATCAACCCAAATGTCCATCAGTGACAGATTGGATTAAGAAAATGTGGCACATATACACCATGGAATACTATGCAGCCATCAAAAAGGATGAGTTTGTGTCCTTTGTAGGGACATGGATGCAGCTGGAATCCATCATTCTTAGCAAACTATCACAAGAACAGAAAACCAAACACCGCATGTTCTCACTCATAGGTGGGAACTGAACAATGAGATCACTTGGACTCGGGAAGGGGAACATCACACACCGGGGCCTATCATGGGGAGGGGGGAGGGGGGAGGGATTGCATTGGGAGTTATACCTGATGTAAATGATGAGTTGATGGGTGCAGCACACCAACAAGGCACAAGTATACATATGTAACAAACCTGCACGTTATGCACATGTACCCTACAACTTACAATATAATAATAATAAATAAAAGAAATTCTTGGAACAACTGAAGAAATCTGAATATGGACTGAATGTTAAATGATACTATGGATTACTGTTAGTTTTCTTATACATAATAATGGTATTGTGCTTAAGTGTGCCCTTTTTGTTAAGAGATGCAGGCTGAAGTGTTTAGTGGTGAAGTGACATATTACCACTTAATTTTACGTGACACAGCAAAAAACATCTGTGTGTATATATGTACAGAAGGCATGTGGGGGTGTGTTGTACTGTTCTTTCCATTTTCTGCACATTTGACATTTTTCATAATAAAAAGCTGAAACAAAGAAAGCTGGAAAATTATGTCTGAGATGAAGGAAAGGGGGTAGGAGAAATAAGGAAAAACAACTTCATCATCCAAAATGTATTCTAAAAGGTGAAATACTAAAATCTGAAAGACAGAAATATAATGTTAGGAGAAAAACAATTATCATGAAAAACAGCAGAACAGTAGGATATGAATTTCTGAAGAAAATGGTTCTCTCTCAAACAGAGGTAATATACTCAGCCATGAAGGCTCTAGGGAAATAAGTATAATTCCAAGAAAGAATGCCGGGGCTGGACTCAGTGTTTTAATCTGCTATCTGAGTCACAGCTAAAACAATTCCATGGCAACAGAACAGATCGGACTCAGACAAGCCAGCAGCCTGCCCGTGGGTCTAGACCTCCCTGCTAGACACAATCACTCGCTCTGGCTAGGCCTAAAGGATCCATGTGAATGAATACTAACAGTAAGGATAACGTATGCTGTCACCTCACCTAATTTTCTTTGGTAAAAAACCAAGAATATACTTTTGTAGCCCAAAGAGATTCTGCATACAATCCAACAATATTTTCATTAAGAAGGAAATTTCTTAATACAATGAACTTTATTACTAAATCAATTTATGTTACTGAAGATAGTAAGTACTTCCTTCACAAAAACATTAATATTATAGCTTGGCTTGTGGGAGAGGTGGGAAAATCAACCTCCTTTTCTTTCTTAAGCACATCACATTAAATAAGCATCAAATTTCAATGTACATTATAAGCATCTGGAATGCGGATAAAATGCAGATTTGTAGGCTCCACATCCTGAGATTCTGATTCCATTGCCAGAAGTGAGGGTACCTGTAATAAGCGCCCCCAGGGATTCTGATTCAGGTACTCCAGGGTTGCAGTATAGTTCTATGCTTCCATAAGCAGCAAAGTTTTACTCTGATTAGATATAATGTGGTATTAGTGAGGAATACTAAACTGGGAACCAGGAAATTTGGGTGCTAGATTTGTTACTAACTGATGGTATCTGACTTTGGGCACATTAATGTCTCTGTGCCTCAGTTTTTCTCATATGCTCAATGAGAATAATTCTGCCTGCCCCACTTAGCATACCTCACGTACATGCTAATTTATACAAAAGTGACTTGAGAGTATGAAGAGCTTAACAAATAAGCATTATATCTTTGAGAGGGGAGTCTTTAATCTTATTTGGTGAGCTTAGTATTATCTATTGTACTCCCAACAAGAGCCAACTGCAGATTAGTCCCCCCTCTTTCCTCTAAGGCTTAATCTAATCAAAACAGTGCTAAAGTAACATGCTTCTTTATCATTTGACATCCCCCGTGGCCAAAAGAAGACAGAAAGCACAAAGATAAAGAGGATGTCACTTAAGTATTATGAAAATTAAATGTAAAAGAGGTTTATGTCTTGGGACAGTTCTTACCAAGTCTATGAGTTTGGTAACAGGAACTTCTCGGATTGGTCTTTTCATACGGCACAAAGCCTCTAAGGATGTGCCAAAACAACTTGGGAGGTAATTTCCACTGATGGTCAAGAAGTAATCTTTGCCTCGATCCAGGTGAAGGACGAGAATATCTTCAATCTTATCTTCCCCCGAGTTCAGGATGGTTACAGAGTCTTTGCTGACATACACATCAAGAGAAATGTCCACTGTCTCATCTGAAATGTAAGAGATGATACATGGTAATAGAAAAACTTCCAGTGGGAAAGCAAAAAGTATAAGAACCAACAGAAAAGTGTCCTCTAAAAAAATCATTAAGCAATGAGAGGGAAGAGATAGGACACACACAAGAGGTATCACCAATATGACAGTAAAGGTAAGAGACATGTGGTTAGAAAACAGAAAGTTAGACCAAGGGGATGGGAGTCATGAGGACATTACCAGCAGAGACATTGGTAAAGGGAAAACTCACTTGGCTCCAAGTAGCCCTCAAAAGGTTCAGCCCGAAGCCATGGCTTGCAGTACTGGCTGTCATTAAGTTTAGGGATGAAAGAAAAATGGCAGGGAACCTGTCCATTGTTGCTGATCTGGAACTTCTCCTTTTGTAGTTGCCGAAACTTCACATTTTCAAACACAAACTGGGGAATAACAGACAGACACAAACATGCATCACTAGTAGGGGAAGTAAGTCAGTTGGATTATTCCATAGAGGATATGAGGAGTAAGGTAATTGTTAAGCAGGTGTGCAAATGCCATAGACATTCACCAACTGAACCAACTTCACACCATCCACTTGCATGTATTATTATACTCACACCAGCAGAGAAGGAGTTAGGTGGCTCCTGCTACTTCTCCAGGCTACTCTGATCATTCCTAGGATCCTAAGAGGGTAACCCAACCTTGGTTCAGAGTATTCATCCTGGGACCAAGTCCTGGTTTCTGAGATATAAATTAACTAGCAACTCTGAAATATTAAACAAGAGCAGCTAACAACGGAGGGCTTACTATGTCCCGGGTGCTGTTCTGAGAGCTTCGCGTGTATTAACTCATGTAATCCTTACAACTACCCCTTAATCCAGAAAAGGAAACTGCGGCTCTGAGTGGGTAAGACACTTGCCTGAGGTCATGCATCTACGAAACAGCAGTGCTAGGACTGGAATGGAGGCAGTCTGACTCCAGCGACATGGGCTTAACTACCGTGCTATGTTGCCTTTTCTAAGCAGCAGTTTCTTCTGTGCTAACCACAGTGGGCAGTAGACAGGGAGATCACGTATTTTGGCTCACCTCCCTCCTGCTGAGTTCTAAGGAAGGAAGGAAGTCATTTTCCATTCTGTCCATGATGCGTACACTATCTTCAAAGACTTTACGGTACCTTCGTTCATCCACAACCTTCACCTGAAAGAAAACGTATCCTCTTTTCAGTCTTATATGCTTCTAGCTCATCTGCCTTGGAGATTATCTAACAATTTAAAACTGGTCATTACAGCAACCATTTAAAATAAACTGTGGTGCAAACAACATCCTCAAACACTTTCCGTATCTTGCTTCATCCACAACTTTCACCTGAAAGAAAACAGATCCTTGCTTTAGTTTTACATGCTCTCAACTTTTATATCTCCAAGAGTCTCTAAAGCAAACATAAATTGAACAAAGCATTATAGAAGCACACGCTTTAAGGTAAAGGTAAGATTAATTGGCTAACGTCCTGTAAAAGTTAAACTCCTATGTTAAGAAGCTTGGCAATAATAAATATTTGGGAAGAACATTTTCTTGCTTCATTGTTATTTGGTAGTGGAAAAAATGTGATTGTGGTAAAAATGATTGCTTGCACTGTACAAAATGACAGTGTCGAAACACAGCAATTACTGTTTCTAACAATCATAACTTGGTGAGGTGGGAGAAAATATGATTAAAAAGCTTTTAACTCTATTAGATTCTATGTACAATACCAAGAAGTATAATATCACTGCTCAGATTATATAATAGCAAAGATATATTAATAAATGGAGCCTACAGCCATTTTAGAAAATGGCTGAAACAAAATGTCCTAGACTAGAGTAAAACCATGACAACGGATAAACACATCTTGACTGATAAATAAAAAAAATTCCCACCTGACACAGCACTTTCAGCTTCCTGATATAGCCGTGTTTTTTTTTTAATATTAAAACTTCATACAAACCAATGCCAAAATTAACATAACTAACAGATTTTAACTTGAGATATCGGTTTCTCTTTTAGACTAGGAAATTTCACAAAAATCCGTGTCAAAAAAAATTGACACATGCAGCAAAGGTTCTAAAAAGATGTGGAAACAGATGCTGGCGAGGCTGTGGAGAAATAGGAACGCTTTTACACTGTTGGTGGGAGTGTAAATTAGTTCAGCCATTGTGGAAGACAGTGTGGCGATTCCTCAAGGATCTAGAACCACAAATACCATTTGACCCAGCAATCCCATTACTGGGTGTATACCCAAAAGAATATAAATCATTCTACTATAAAGACACATGCACACGTATGTTTACTGCAGCACTACTTACAATAACAAAAACATAGAACCAACCCAAATGCCCATTAATAATAAGACTTGATAAAGAAAATGTGGCAAATATACATCATGGAATACTATACAGCCATAAAAAGGAATGAGCTCAGGCTGGGCACAGTGGCTCACACCTGTAATCCTAGCACTTTGGGAGGCCGAGGCAGGAGGATCACTAGAGGTCAGGAATTCAAAACCAGCCTGGCCAAGACAGTGAAACTCTGTCTCTACTAAAAGTACAAAAAAAAATTAGCCAGGCCTGGTGGTGGGTGCCTGTAATCCCAGCTACTGGGAGGCTGAGGCAGGAGAACCCCTTCAGCCCAGGAAGCGGAGGTTGAAGTCAGCCAAGATTACACCACTACACTGCAGCCTGGGCAACAGAGCAAGACTCCATCTCAAAAAATATAAAAAAATGTCCTTTGCAGGGACATGGATAAAGCTGGAAGCCATCATCCTTAGCAAACTAGCACAGGAACAGAAAACCAAACACCGCATATTCTCACTCATAAGTGGGAGCTGCACAATGAGAACACATGGACACAGGGAGGGGAACAACACACACTGGGCCACTCGGGGTAGTGGGGCGAGGGGAGGGAGAGCATTAAGGTTAAATAGCTAATGCACGTGGGGCTTAAAACCTAGATGATGGGTTGCTAGGTGCAGCAAACCAACATGACACACATATACCTATGGAACAAGCCTATATCTTCTGTACTTGTATCCTATAACTTAAAGTAAAATAAAAATTTTTAAAAATGTTGAAAATAAGAACATCAAAGCTGAGTCAAGCATCTCAGACTGGGGAAGTTTTTCATGTATTTGAACTGTAACTCTTAGAGAACTGAGGATCAAACATCATTTTACCATCACCAGGGTCCATACTATAGCATTAGGTTAACATGAATTTTATACTTTTACAAAACTTTGCAACTTTTAATTTCCAAAAGTATTTTGCACATGTCTTTTAATTTTCACAACCTGGAAGGCTACCAAAGCAAGCAATATTTTTGTTCTGAGAGTTGAGAACATTAAGATACACAACAATCAACAAACTTGCTCACTGCCACAGTTAATACCAAAGGTGATATCTGGACTAGTGTAAGACTCTTTCCAATATACCAGATATGTGGCAGAATCAACTTGAGTATGTCTTAAAAGCACAGCTGCCTGGGCCTACTAATCACAGTCTCCAGGGGTGGGGACGCATGCATTCACACTTTTTTTAAAGCTCTCTAAGCAATTCTTACATCCACTGAAGTCTGAGAACCAATGCAACAGATCACAGTACCAAGTGCAGGGTTGGAACCCTATCTCAGCTCTATCTCAGCCAGCCCACAGAAAGTCTTCTGAAATTAATTGGCCATGGTGCACTCGGCTCCTTTGTTAACAGTCATTGGTGCCAGTGGTGGTGAAAATGTAGTGTGGTTTTTAAAGCCTCTAATCATAACATGCCCAAGAATCCAAAACATGGGGTGATTACTCAATAAAATCAAACTTTTTCTCAGCAGGTTATCATGATCACAGCACTTAATGGCAAATCAAGGATAATGAGGTGGGGAAAAATCCCAAAGAATTCACGACCTGACACATCCATTTTAGTAAAGGAAATTACTGACGAAACTAGGAATTTGAAAAAAAAGTACAATGAGCTAGGTCTTTATGTAATAAGATGGGAGGTTCTCCAAGACACACTGCTGATTTTTAAAAAAAAATCAAGTTGTAGACCAACACATACATATGAGACCGTTTATGATATAGAGACACACACAAATCAGTATTTTGTCTATGGGTGAACAAAAAAGCATATACAAAGGTCTAGAACTGCACTGTTCAGTACAATAGTGACTGGCCACATAGGGAATTTGAATTTAAATTACTTTAAATCAAATAAAAAGTTCAGTTCTCAGTTGCAATAGCCACACTTCAAGTACTCAATAGCCCCTTGCGGCTAGTAGCCACTGGACTGGACGGCACAGATACAGGACATTTCCATCATCACAGAAGGCTCTATTGGACAGCACTGGTCTAGAAAGATATAAACTCCTAAGGGTAGTGGCCTGGCTGGGGAATGGGGGTTTAGGCAAAGGTGGGAGTAGGAGACAGAACAGGGATTGAAGAACTTCTCCCTTATCTGTCAATTCTGCTTAAATTTCCTTTTAATTCTTTTAAAAGCACTTGTAATTGCCATACAATTTAAAAATCATTAAAAACTCAAAAGGCAGATCTTTATTAAAGATACACATAAATACACAAGAAGCCTGAAAAAAATGTAAATATCCCACTAGAAGCTCTGCATTAATGTGTATGGAGTATTAAAAACATCCGAAGGTTGGCCGAGCGCAGTGGCTCATGCCTGTAATCCCAGCACTTTGGGAGGCTGACGCGGGTGGATCACAAGGTCAGGAGACTGAGACTATCCTGGCTAACATGGTGAAACCCTGTCTCTACTAAAAATACAAAAAATTAGCCAGGCGTGGTGGTGCACGCCTGTAGTCTCAGCTACTAGGGAGGCTGAGGCAAGAGAATGGGGTGAACCTGGGAGGTGGAGCTTGCAGTGAGCCAAGATCACATCATTGCACTCCAGCCTGGGTGACAGAGCAAGACTCTGTCTCAAAACAAACAAACAAACCAAAAAATTCTACGGTTTTGAAAAGAAATACAAACAAAAAAGCCAAGCACAGCTGATCTAACCAAAGAGGTTAGTGTTTGAGGAAAGATATCCTCTCAAAATGGATTAAGAGAATTCAAATGAAGAAAAAGGGGCAGCCTGCAAGTACAAACTAGAAATTAGATGGGCTAAAAGAAGTTATCTAAAGGTATATTTTGTCAAGTTCTGTAGAATTATAGAGGCATTGTGGGGTAGTAGAAAGAGCACAGAGTTGGGAGTTAAGCCAACTTAAGACTGGAATCTCAGCTCTCCTCCTAGTTGAATGCTCTTAAATAAATTATTTAAACTTGCTGTTCTCCATCTGCTCATCTGTTAAATGGGAAATACAGTTGTCCCTTGATATCTGTGGGGGATTAGTTCTGGCATTGCCTGTGTATAATCAAATTCACGCATACTCAAGTACCACAGTTGGCCCTCCTTATACGTGGGTTTCACATCCTGTGCATACTGTATTTTCCATCTGCATTTGGTTGAAAAAATCTGGGTATAAGTGGATCTGTGCAGTTCAAACCCATGTTTTTCAAGGATCAACTGTATTTAACTCAAAGCGTTGTTGTGAGGAGTAAATGAGATGTGTGCAAATTGCCTCACATAGTGCCTGCCACACAGCTACTAGCTGCTATCTGAGGAACAGTTACTATTATTGATGATTATTATTTTAAAATTTCAAAATGGACAAAAGTCAAGTCATGACTGTCTTGATAAAATTTAAAATCTATTCTAAGACCAATAACTAATTCTGATCTTAAATGAAAAGCCCCAAAGTCTTTCTTCCTTAAAACAGGAGCAGGATAAAACAGGTTGGTGATATCTATCTCAGAAGCCCACCAAATCAACACACACACAGAGGAAAGAAACCTATCCCATTATGCTATTCACATGTCTGAACTCATTAATCTTCATGAGTATGTACCAATATTACCCACACTTAATAGAGGAGGAAACTGAGGCATAAATATGTTACATAAATGGTCCGTGGTTACACAGTTAGAAAGTGGTTGAACTGGGATGCAAATCCCAGAAGTCTACTACAAAGTCCATTCTACTAAGCACTGCACTATATACATTCCGCCAGATTATAGAGCTGTAGATCTGAAAAATCCACAAGAAATAACCTAAATGTACTGGCTATAACAAATTAAATCAGCATGATTACAAGATATAACCTACATACCAATAACACACAGTTTAAAAATACAATGAGAAAAAAACACTTTACTCACAATAAAGACAGAAAAATAATTGGCCATTAATGCAGCCCAGGATAGAACAGAGTTAAAGAAAAAATTGGCTGGGCATGGTGGCTCATGCCTATAATCCCAGCACTTTGGGAGGCTGATGCAGGGGAATCGCTTGAACCCGGGAAGAGGAGGTTGCAGTGAGCCGAGATCACACCACTCCAGCCCGGGGGTCAGAGCAAGACTCTGTCTCAAAAAAAAAAAAAAGAAAAAAAAAAAAAATAAATGTAGGGATGACACTATGTCCCTTAAGGCAATATGCAGATTTGGTTGCATTCTGATCAGTCTGTGCCTTTGGTCCTGCTGTCTCTACCCTTCCACCCAGAATCTCTCTCCAGGCGTTTCCCTTCCTTACTATCTGATAAAACTTAGCTTTTAACTCTTCATTATGCATACTTACTTTAGGAAGCTCAAGTTACCACCTAACCACTACGTAGCATGAGAAACATCTGTGTCACTAAAAGGCCTGGAGCATTAAGAGCTATACGGACAGCATTTGGGAGGGCTGGGGGTACTAACCTTTCAATGCTGCAAATGGTTACTTGGTTATGGAACATTTATGGCTTGCTGAATTACTGATCTGCTCTGAGTCTAAATAATCCTCTAGTAATTGATACTTAACACACAAATAAGTGAATGTACAAACAAGTGTTTACCCCAATATGGAAGAGGGCGCTAACAGGCTTGTGGTCACTGGTTTTCAGTTCCATGTGACTCCGATAATTAAGCTGATTAACATTTGTTCCTCTCCAAAGAATTCGGTCACACCAGGCTGGAACCCGGCATTTCCCACTGTAAGTAAAGAAATGAGTTATAAAGAGAACATACCATACAAGAACATAATACCTACCACACTGGTTTAGATCAGGGTTAGGCTGTCTTGTTACATGCTCCCAAAGAACCGTGTACTTCTCCTTCCCTAACAACCCCTAACTATCATCCTCCCTATTATTTTGCAAGCTCTGTGAAGGGATTGTATTTGCTTGTTTGCCACTGAACTCCTAGAACCTAGCATGGTATCTGGTGCAAAGTAGGTGCTCAATGAATAGCTGTCTAATGAATTAATGGTTCTGTTAAGATTGGGAGTACATCTTCAACAATGTCACCACAGGAGAAAATAGCACGTTCTTAAAATATCCTCAGAAGATTTGGATTGTATTTTGAACACTTCATTTTCCTTTCCTCTATGAGTGTCAACAACACTTCACAACAGATAGACAACTAATCAAGTCTAAAACTCCAATCTTCTCTTCCTAGACTGGGCTTAATCTTTGGAGAGGAATAACAGTATTGATTTCTCCTTTAAACCAGACATTTATGGACAAGTCTAGCTTCTTCCAATAGAGACAAAACAAAATCAAACCATGCAAGTCTGAGCAGGTATCAGTCCACAGAATACCAAGGGTAGGGAAAAAGAACCTATTCATCATTCCATTAAAACAAGCAACACCTTGTACACCTGATCCAGAAGGTGGCACACATATTTCTCATCAGTAGCTATGCAGTTGACTCTCAAGTCAGGTGAGTGAAACAAACACGGCAAAGTGTACAAGATCTGACAGTGTCACTTCATTTGCTGGCCAGTTACCTAGAAGCATAGGAGTATCGACTCCCCCCCACCCCCATGCCAGTACTCTCAGAGTTCAAAACAGCTGAACATGCCTGGGGATTCTTTGTCTTTCAAGTTTCTGTGCTCAGCCAGCTAGGAGAAAAAGAAAGAAAAAGAAAAAGAAAAAGAAAAAGGAATGAAGGAAGGAAGGAAGGAAGGAAGGAAGGAAGGAAGGAAGGAAGGAAGGAAGGAGAGAGAGAGATAGTAGGTAGAGGACAAATAGTCACTAAGAACAGTGGGCGCACTTTACTATGGTGATTAGGAAATCAAAAGGGTCTACTGAATAGTGCTTCTCAGTGTTCTCCAGCTGTGGCAGATATTAGGTCCAAGCATTAGTATTTTTTGAAGTTCTCTAAGGGATTCTAAAGTCTTTTAAGGATTGAGAGCTACTGGTGCCAGAAGAACCTTTCATGGCTTTGTTTTGCCTTCTGGTATCCTGAGTTCAACAGTTGAGTAGTTTGGGGAAAAAAAGCCAGAATAAGTAATAGGTAAGAAACAAAGGCAAAATCAAGAAGGCAAAATTTAAGCAAGTCTAAGTCTGCTGAGATGAGAGAAATAAGGCACTGTAGGCAGCCCATAAAACTTCAACCGTCTTGACATATAAGTAATAACTTCCCTAAGATAGGCTCACCTTTGAGTATAGATGAATGAAACACTCCTATTGTTCTACAATAGCACTGAGCCATTAGGTTTTTATATCTGCTTATGGTATGGCCTAAAAAATTCCTAGCCCCTTACCAATATGGAGGGTCAGAAGTAAGATCAAGCCTTAACCTTTTCTGTGAGATGGTTCTTATTACTTTACCTGGAATCCCACCGGTCTGTTTTAGAGTCATACTTATAAGTGGGGATGAACTTGATTTCCCCTTCATTGAAGTCAACAAAAGCTTTTTTCTGTGTGCGCTGAATATTTAGCTACAGATAGAAAGAAGCATCAAATAAGCAGGATAACACTATCTTAATATAAGAGATAATCAGGTTGATAAGCCACTGTTCCCATTTCTAAGTATCTAGTTCCACAGCCTTTACAACTGTTGTGAGGGTACATAAATAAAACTTCTATACCTTACGAATTAAATCTCAGCATTCCCATAGCATCTAAACTCACCCTCAGATAGGATGCTTGTTATTAGCACATCACTATTCTTTTATTGCTAATAGTGGCAGAGGGTAAAATGGAAAAACGAAATCTGAATAATTATAAGTTCATTGGAGCTGGGCAGAAACCACCCAGCACAATTTTAATTTAAAGAAAAAACACACAAATGTTGAATGAATAATTCCACAAACCAAATTCAGCGAATAGTTTCAAATTGTTTTGAAAGATCCTCACTCAAATATTTTACCAGAGTTACATAAGACTCAGAATTTATCCTAAATATACCCCTTTTGGAGGCAGAATAGAGAAAGAAAAAGCAAAGAAATTTCCCAGCCAACCATAATGTGAAGGTAGACATAGACAAGAACGGCTCGCTACAAAAACCATTCTGCTGCAAATCACCTGAATGTTGGCTACGTCTGAAGGTTGAAAAGGCTCTCATAACGACTTAAAGATTATTCGAATGAAGTCAAAACATTTTCTTCCCTCAATAAGCAGCATTCACTTTTAGCAGCCAGTATCCATATGTTGAAGTAAAAATTCAAGTCACATGCCAGGTTCTGAAGCAAATTTACTGCTTCAAATATATGGAAACCAGGTTCTTGAATATCAGGTTTTATGTAAATGTTACCGACTCAATGCTTTTTCTGCAGGTTTTAAATACCAGTTAGCTTCAACTTATCATCTAGTTCCCATAAGCCCATAGCCTATGCTGTTCATCCCAGACAAACTTCTTTTCTGTGCTTCCCAATTCCCCTCACAGGGCCTCCCTCTTTTACCTCCAAGCTGTTCCTCAGTCTGCCAAGTAATCATAGAACAGTTTTCCCTGTTCCATCTGCCAAACCACATCAACATAGCTGAAGGCCCACTTCCTCCAGGAAGTGTTCTCCAATTAACCCCACCCATTCACCAACTCATTTATACAAATCTCTGAAATCTCTTCTTGATAAAGACATTTTGAATAAATGTTATATTTACTTTTTATCACTAACGTTATCTTCCCTCCTCCCATCCAAGCACTTAATAAAAGCACTACAAATCTTGTATGTAGTCAATGCATCACTAGTTAGACTGTTTTCACAAGACAGTAAGATGTTTCCATCACTCCCTAGAGTAAGATATACCTCCCACAACTCTAACAATCTCATCTCCCATCTAGGAAAGTTCCTTTAAAATGAAACTTTACTTACCTGGTCGAATTTCAAGAGTCTCTGAAGGTCTTTCTTATTAATAAGACTTTTCACCTCATTGGCATCAGGCATGCAGAGTCTATAATTCAAATCTCCCAGCCAAATGACAACACTAAGGATCAAAAAAAATATATGAACAGAAGTAGCAGCGATTAGCATAAAAAAACAGAGAAGGATGGAGAGAAGAAAAATGGGTAGATTATTGACAAGCGCTCACTAACCACTACCTCACAAGGGGTTTAAAGTTGTAACCAATCCTTTGAGGGCAACTACTATCAACACCTGAGAGAGACAATGGATTACAAAATAGGTGGGAGAACAGGACTCTACACATGAAGAATGAAAATGGGAAATATTATGTATGGGATTCAGAAGCCAAGGAGTTAATGGACTGAGAAGCATGCAGTTTATTTGCTGGACTAGCTTCAAAATTTTGCCTGGCTGCTAGCCAGGTCTTTAGGGGAAGAGAATCTGAACGTCTTCCGCCTCTTAGAGCCCTGAAGTTCTGCAGGTTCTCCACTAAGGTCTGCATGGTCTGAGTGACAGCTCTCCCAGGTAGGACCCACTAAGAAAAGTAGGTCCAGGGCTCTCTAGTGTAGCCTAATCCGTCTACCATTGCCCAAGTTACAGGCAGGAAGATGTGCTGAGCCCCACAAAGGGAGACAATGCAATTACCACATCAAAATGGACTCTTCTGTTGAGTGATCGCAAGTTCCCAATGGGTCATTCTGACAATCTCAAATGCAACATGAAATTTATGGAATCTGGGAAAATAAATTTATGGAATTTCATGGCAACTTCATGACCATACATTTTAAGGCCTTAACTTTACCACTGTGAGATAGAATTCCACATGATCCTAATTATTGAGACATTATGGAAAATAGTTGAAGATCCCTACTCTTTCCTCCTCTTTCCCCAATTACTCTACTCTCTATATTAATTTCTTTAAAGCTAATCATTTTCTACCACCACCATATCTACTCAACACATCTCTGCTTCTATGTTTATTAAATCCCATTCTTCACTGATCTCTCTCTGCTGCCCCTATTTTAAATAATCACAGCCATTAAAAAGAACAATGTAGATCTAGGGGCTTGGAAAGGGATCCACAATAAATACAATAAATAGAATAATACAGTCTTTTTTTTTTTTTTTTTGAGACGGAGTCTTGCTCTGTCGCCCGGGCTAGAGTGCAGTGGCAGGATCTCAGCTCACTGCAACCTCCACCTTCTGGGTTCACGCCATTCTCCTGCCTCAGCCTCCCAAGTAGCTGGGACCACAGGCGCCCGCCACCACACCCAGCTAATTTTTTGTATTTTTAGTAGAGATGGGGTTTCACCGTGTCAGCCAGGATGGTCTCGATCTCCTGACGTCGTGATCCGCCCGCCTCGGCCTCCCAAAGTGCTGGGATTACAGGCGTGAGCCACCGCACCCAGCCAAATAATATAGTCTCATACACCAGGTACCTATGTGTGTGTTTGTATGTGAATAGACAAAAGGCTAGAATAGCGCTATTTAATAGAATTATAATGCACCTCACAATATAATTTTAAATTTTCTAGTAGATGCATTTAAAAAGAAAAAAAACTAGTGAAAATATCAATAAATTTCATTTTACTCAATATATTCAAATTATTTCAACATGTGATCAATATTTTAGAAATCAAGATATTGTACATATTTTTCCTAAGTCTTTAAAATCCAATATATAGTTTATGCATACAGCATATCTTAATTTGGACCAGTCACTTTCAGGTACCTAACAGCCATATATATGGCTACTGGTTGTCATCTTAGTACAGATCTAAAAGGCTACACACCCAACTGTTAAGAATGGTTTCCTTTGGAGAGAGGGACTGGCTAGGTAGAGAATAAGAAATGAGGAAATTTTAGTTCTAATTTTATCTTTTATTACATTTACAATGAATATTTCTATTTTATCATAAAAACAATAAAAACTGACTCCAACTACAGACCCTCCAGCATTACTCTAGATGCCCCACTAATAGAACTATCCTTTCCTCTGATATCAAGTCTAATTTCTCTGCCTCAATGATTCTGTTGTTACTCAAAAACCCGCTCTTCTTTGTGACCCCAATCCCTCACTGGTAATCTTTCACTCTTCACAGCTCTACAGTATTTCACCACATTTAATCTCTTCACTATCCAAACTCCTGTAGCCACTACTCAAAGGCTACAGGTGAGTTAATCACTTACTCATGCTTCATGATGTTCAATTGTGGGAGGGTCTGATTTGGGACCACAAAACTCATTCTTGCACAAATGTCCTTATAATCTTGATTCCTTCTCTCAAAGTCCTCCACGTGGGCAGCCAGATGGGAATTGACAATGCAAAAGGTGGTGTTGTGAAATACAAATCTCACAGCGACCCCACCTTTGTTTCCCTGTTAGCAAGAGTAATTATTCAATTAGTACACTGAACTAGCAACTGAACTTTACATGAACATGAATAATAATCAAGCTCATTTCCAAAGTAACTCACCATTTTCCCCATGATTCCAGTTCCAACCGTTTCTGTAGCAATATCACGAATATATCGACACTGATCCTTTCTGGCAAATATAAGAAGCATCATCCCGACAAGGCGCACCAGTTGAACCTATGAGTTGCGGAGAGTTATAAAAGGTTAATGTTAATACCAATCTTTGCCACATATCTAACGTCCCATGACTAATTTTTCATTAAGATGATATACCAATGCCCAAACCTGAATTCATATCCTCTAATTTCACAGTGGACCCCATCAAGTGGAAACCAATATTCTCTGGGGAGGCTCTAATCTGGCTCTGACCAGTAAGAGTTAAAAGCCTGGAGGGACAATGAGTACTTTCAGCTCTAGAGCCATTCTTTTAATCACTTCTTAGCCTACCAGGAGTAAGCAGCATTAAAAGTTCAAATAATAAAGCCACTACCCCAGCTTGTTCCTTCCACCTTTCCTTCCTAGTTTCTGATGTCTAATTTTCTAAGAAATTGAAATCAACCAAACAGCAATCCTTTTTACTTCACTTATTTTTAACTTGTGAACTACAGCTAGAAATATGTCTGAGATATGCATTAGTCAGGGACCTATATGAGAGGAATAACATCCCCAGGAGTTTTATTACCTATATAAACTGTTAAGAGATGTAGAGAAAAGTTACTCACATTACTTGTTTTAGAGAGCTTAGTATGATAGCCCTGTAATTAAAATAACTCTTCTGGTAGATAAAAGATAAATGTCTTTAGACAAACAAATTGGCCCATCTTGCTAAAGTCAACTCTCCTCTTAACTTAAAACCAAGTTTAGAACTCGTTCAAATTCCACACCACTTCTATTCTTGCTCTGATTGCAACACATGCACCATGAGCCCACATTTCATACTGCTTTTCTGTAAAGCATTCAATTCTGACCATGTCAGTGAGTAATCTCAATCTTCAAGATTTACTGCATAAATCAGAAATCTTATGTGTAATTATTTCAAACTAAGTATTGATATATGAATAATAAAATTCTTTTTTTCCCCTAAAAGCTATCTAAGCAATGAAAATACAGTATCCAAAAGCTTAGGGAAATTTTTTTCTAGGAAATAAGGATGAATGATCAGTCTGCCCTATCCCAGTACTACACACAGAGAAGAATTCAATTAAACTATTCTTTTCGAACAAGTTGTAGATAATGGAATAACTCCCGGTGAGCCCTATTTAGTCATATACTTAAAAAGATAATTAAATGCGGCTTACTTTTTTATACTTGGCTTTGGAATGCAAACCCCTCTCTACAGCCATGGACCATTCTTGTTCCTTCACAGATTCAAAGTAAAAAAAGGCTTCTGTGCTCAAGTCCAGTTCTTGGAATCTGAGGAAAAAAGCGATGTGAGATCTATACATATCCCGTAATTATCTCTGGCTACCTCCTGTCCCATATGTTGAAACAGCAAATGAAAAAAAGATGGGAGAGAGAGAAATTTTATAGAACTGCTCTGTTCACCCAAGCTATAAGTAAGGACAAGTAGCTTTCTTTTCTAAACAATTCCCACAAGTACATTCATAAGCTATGCAAAAAATAAATCAAAATACCTCCCACAGAGGATAACAGTAGAGCTTTGCGCTTATATCCTAGGAACTGTCACTGTTAGAACTGACCTCAAGTCTTAAGTTTCTATGCAGAATATATAGATTCCTATGGGTTTCAAGAAAGTTAGAAGCTTCCTTACACCATTTTAGATATCTGTTCCTTTCTGTTCTCACAAATTTGACCCACAAGTTAACTCTCGTGTATAGTCTACAGTAGGTTTTACCAAATTCTTTTTTAAAAAAGGCAAAAACATCATGTAAACTAACACCAAACATATAGCCAAAAGGAAATTCCAGAAGTGTTCTTTACCCAATGCAGTAGATATCAGGAGGACTGGGATCACAGTTCAGCCAAGGTTCTAACCCACTATCTGGAGACTGGCCATTCACATTCCAAGTTCCAACAAAAAACCTAATACATAATATGAAAAGATAATTTGAAAACAAAGATGAAGTATAAACCAACAGAAGGTCTTTCTTTTCACTTCTATACAAAGGTATGTTCACAATATGCTAACATAATTCCTCAAAATGTTTTGCTACATATGTAAGAAAGATCTTTTGCATCTAGAACACAAAGGCAGTGGGCTTATTTTCTCTAAATTTTACATTAAGTAAAACTACAGAGGAAACCAAGTCTCTATTTTTAAAAATGCAAAGGTAATTGCTATACCACATTTCCTTTCAATTAAGCTCCATCCAAACTCATACTTGAAAGGAGAGCTTATGGATGGGAAAGAGGTATCTTCATGCTGTAAGCTAGTCAAATATGGATAAATGTTCTATAAGGGGCTGTAGTTGACTCCAGAAATTCACTTCCTGAAGGATTACAAGGACATCTGTGTAGGAAATTCTGATGAGGCAGACATAGTATTAAGGGGGAAAGCAGAAGGGAAAACTCATGACTGTCTTAACTGTTTACACACAAATATAAGCATAGTGGGCAATATGAGGAACTGGAAGTTTTAGCACAGTGATATAGTTATGATTGAATTAGAATAAATGAGGCATGACAGGAAAGCAGATGGGACTAGAATCTTGGACTAGAAGGGTACATTCTGCTCCTGAATAACAAAGAAAGGTGGTGTTGCTTCATGCATTGGTGATACACGCCACATGGTACCTCACATGCAGCATACACACACAGGTCCAGAAAAGAAGATGTCAACAAGTAAAGATGAAATAAAAAATAATACAGATGAAAGAATCCAAGATAGACCTCCCAATCAAGAGGACTGGGTGAAACTTTCTTTACCAAAGTAAGTAAGTTAAGAGCTAGTGGTAATGATGGACTTTAATTTTCTAATATTGGCTGAAAAAAAAAAAAAACTTAGCAGGCCAGATATATAAACACGCTTGCTTATGGAATGTGCTAGGGGAAAATTCCCTAGTACACGTGACCTTGATTTGGTTCTCTAGGACTCGATAGAGACATTAGTAGACATGGCATAAATTAGTAGTTAGAAAGTCCAAGGGAAGGCCAAGCACAGTGGCTCAAGCCTATAATCCCAGCAGTTTGTGAGGCCGAGGCAGGTGGATTGCCTGAGTTCAGGAATTTGAGACTAGCCTGGGCAACATAGTGAAACCCAGTCTCTACTAAAAATAAAAAAAATAAATAAATAAAAAATTTTTTAAAAAATAGCCAGGAGTGGTGGCAGGCACCTGCAGTCCCAGCTACTCGGGAGACCGAGGCAGGAGAATGGTGTGAACCTGGGAGGCGGAGCTTGCAGTGAGCTGAGAGCGTGCCACTGTACTCCAGCCTGGGTGACAGAGTGAGACTCCATCTCAAAAAAAAAAAAAAATTAGCTGGATGTGGTGGTGTGCACCTGTAGTCCCACCTACTTGCGGGGCTGGGGTGGGAAGATTGCTTAGGACTAAGAGGTTGAGGCTACAGTGAGCCATGATCTGCTCACCAGCCTGGGTGACAGAGAGACCCTGACTCATAAAAAAAGAGAAAATCCAAGGGAAACTGTATCATCTGCATTATTTTTGATATGCATGTTATTGGCCAGCATAGAGACAGGAGCTTGAAACAGGCGACCATTCCTTTTTATCATATTTTGATTCTTAATTAGGCTAATGTCTTAAATATCAACAGGCCACTGTCTGTTACACCTACTAACTTTTTAGACTCAGGAAGCAAAAGAGACACTAACCTGAAAGTCTGAATGTTGACATATTCTTTCTCTCGCTTTGCCAGGATATGTTTGATGAGACCCTCCCGCTGCCCAGATTGGGTATTTGGTACAAAGAGCTTCCGCATGGTGTTGGTCACTTTGGGCTGCTCCTTATTAGAAGCTTCTTTTTCACGTGGAAGCCTAGCAAATAAACGAGAGATTCAAAAGTAAAATTGTTTAAACTATAATTCTCCTACAGGGGAAATATGTTTTCACATGGGACTTACATTTTATTCACTAAAGGGGGTGGAGGTGGGGGTTCCCGGTGAATCCCAGTAGGCTGATTTTGTGAATTTATTTTCTTGTCCAAATTCATAGAAGAAAAATTGTCTTCAAATCCGAGAAGCCCTGAAAGACACAGACCCCAAAGTCAAAGGGGGAAAAAATCTAACATCCAACATATCCAGGGTAACAGGGCCTTGATTTGATCACCATTTGATCGGTGGTATTACTAAACAGAAAGCTACCATAAGGGTAGAAATTACTTGGATTGGGGTTCGAAGAAGCATACCCATTCCTGAAGCACTGATATACTAATTAGAACAACAGTTTACAATAACTTGGAACAGACCAGTAATAGCTAACATTTATTGAAGACTTAGCACAATGCCTGGTTGACAGTAAGGGAATATATCATTATCTCATTTAATCATCACAAAAAACCCACAAAGTTAGTCCTATTAACAATCTTCCCATATTACAGAAAAGAAAATGGAAGTTCAGAGTTGTTGAGTAACTCGATGAAGGTCGTATAACTAGTAAGTCCTTGACTTGGGATTCAAACCCAGGCTGTCTGGCTCTGGAGCTTGTACTTTCTACTATCCTGCTAAGCTGGCTCCTGAACAGCTACCATGCTACAGAAAGGATAAGGAGTGAATGCTGGTCAGTGGGTCTGGACTCGACAAAACTACTCTGCAGGAGAATGTGTCTGACATTGGCTTTAATCTACATCACCACATTTGGCCTGATAAAATCCACTGACTCTGCAATGACCATAGCAATAAGGGAACCAGGAACTTTTTAGTACCTGAAAAAACAGAAGGTTTGTCCTTAGTGTCTAATTTCTGGTACCAGCTAGATGAGTCCTTTTGCTCTGGAACAAGAAGTTGTGACTGAGCTGGAGAGATAAGGTTCACGGTCAGAAACTGGGAAGTCTTTCATTGAGTAGAATTTACCATAGCCAAAAGCCATTCTTTCAACATTCGTTAAAAGCAGGGGCCAGCACCATCTTTGGATACAGTGGAAGAAATTAAGGAAATGAGGGCAGCTCTGGGGTCATCTGCGGGCAGAAGGAGAATTATAGTCTATGGTAATCTATGCTTGCCATGACACCGAATATTCTGAAAACTGGCCTAGTGTCCTAAAAGCTAGGCAGATTTGTTCCCTAACCTATCCCTGTGTTCACTCCTGAGGAAAAAAAAAATCAGCTATCAGGGCTTAAAGGGTGAGGTATTTTGCCAATGGCCACTTTCCTCTGTATCAGCATGTCAGAATTCCACTCCCATTGAAATAGAAGAAAGAAAATTGCTGAGTCTTGAGTTACCTTTCTGAGCAGCAAGGACAGCTGAGAGGAACTTCAAACAGTGTTCCTCATCAGGGATTTCAAAGCGGCGCTCTCTGATCCAGTCCCCCTGAACCCGAATTTTGCAGCCACCTAAAAAGAATTGAAATCCATACATATACTGCTATGGGATAAAATGTTTTACTGGGATCATATTCTCAACTTATCAGGTTAATAGAAGGTCCAGAACACAAATATTCCAGATCTATAATATAGGAAGCACATGTACAAGATCAAGAGAGTCAGTACGACGGTGGTGGAAGGGGTGATGCAGAGAGGGAACCCTAAGGGAAGTGAGAACTCCTAGGGCTGATGAACCGTGTCAATGAGCAGCCCAATCTAAGGATATGACACACACTAAAATCATACTTTCCTGCGTTCTGATCTCTCTCTCAGACATCAAAGCAGGGACCTTCGAATTCTAGCAACAGGTAAATTCCTCAAATCACCCTCCTCCCATTCCTTAGCTGGAAATTCCTACCATTTCAAGTCCAGATGATATTGTCAGAGTATCTGAAGCACAAAGGGAATAAAAGGAGTAGGATGGTTTGTCCATAAGTACAGATTAAATTTACAAAATAACTTAAAAACAGTGATACTGAAGTATTCTGAAAAGAAGCATCTACAACTCATTACCTCAAGTTTAAAATGTATGTCTTGAATAAACATACAAAAACAATATAATGACCTATGCTCAGAAGTGGTTTCGTTCAAGTACAGCCCAATTGGAAACTAGGAGAATTAGAAGCAAAGTTAGCTAGGACTTTAATTTCTTATGTGTATAACATATTGTCTCCCCTTTTCTGATGCCCTATAGTTATCATCTATATCAACTGTTTGGATGTGGTGATCCAGGAAACCTATGTACTTGTTTCTATTCTTATTGTAACTGATTTATTACATACGTTGTTTTCTCATGCCTCTGGAAACTACAAGCTCCTTAAGGGCAAGAGGCAGCATACACATGCAGGGTGCACATACAGGGAACCCAGCACTTTCAGCAGTCTAGGGTAACCAACTGTCCCAGCATTGTATGGGACTCAGAGGCTTCCTAGGACTCAGGACTTCCAATGCTAAGACTGGGAAAGTCCCAGGCAAATAAGGCTTGCTGGTCACTCTACTGGTGACAGTAACATTAGACTTCACAGACAGAAGGTATTTAATGACTGATGAACTGGACTCTTTAACAATTGTGAATAACAAATACATGAGAAAATGAAACGAAAATCCTAGTTTTTTTTTATGGTAGAAATTCACTTCTGAACCTTTGGCTTTTTGTCCTCTGCATTTTTTTTTCTTGTTTCTATCTTTGTAAAGTGAGTTACAAAAAGGAAAATAAAATGATTAGTTAGAAGAAAAGAGATAAAAATGGAGAAAAAATGTGAAAGAAGGCACCCAAATAGACTACAAATAAGAAAATTAATGAGGGTGCCGCTGTAGAGAGGAAAAAAGAGAGGGAAGGAATAAAGTGTCAATTACAGCAGCCATGAAGATACAGGGAAAACTCCTTCAGGGCCTAACAAGTCCTTTCTTTCTCAGATAATTTATACTAAATGTGGTTTTAAAAGAGTAGTTTCTATCTGACATAAATTTAGAACAAAAACGCTTATTCTTTCTCACACACACAAACACACAATTCCTGAAAGACATATTTTAGCAAATACATAACTGACCTATTTAACGGGCCAGAAATTGCTTACAAAATAATGCTGGATGCTCCCTCACCATGTTGCTTGAGAAAGAGAACAAATTACCTCAAGACTCAACCTTCTACTCTTCTTGTCCATCCTAAAACCCTCTGTACCTCTGTGATCTGCAAACACTCCTACATCCTCAACTTCATCTGAATATTCTCTGCATCTCTCAGTAGTTCTCAACTATGCGTGCATTAAAATTACCAGAGGCACTTTATTATTTTTTATTTATTTATTTTTTGAGATGGAGTCTCGCTCTGTTGCCCAGACTTGAATGCAGTGGCACGAACTAAGCTCACTGCAACCTTGTCCCCCGGGTTCAAGCAATTCTCCTGCCTCAGCCTCCTGAGTAGCTGGGATTACAGGTGCCTGCCACCACATCCAGCTAATTGTTGTATTTTTGGTAGAGACGGGGTTTCACCATGTTGGTCAGGCTGGTCTTGAACTCCTGACCTTGTGATCCGCTCACCTTGGCCTCCCAAAGTGCTGGGATTTTAGGCGTGAGCCATTGTGCCTGGCCACCAGAGGCACTTTAAAAACAATATTGAATCCAGGCCCCACTCCAGGACAATTAAAACAGAATCTCTGGAGGTGAAGCCCAGGCACTCGTAGTTTCCCAGTGATCTGACCATATGTCCACATTAAAATTCAGAGTCTACCGCAAAACTGGCTGGTCCCTAGGAGGAGCACTTCTCCTACAACCCTCTTGTATTTATTTATTTATTTTTGAGATGGAGTCTCTATTGCCCAGCCTGGAGTGCAATGGCATGATCTCGGCTCACTGCAACCTCCACCACCCGGGTTCAAGCGATTCTCCTGCCTCAGCCTCCCAAGTAGCTGGGATTACAGGCACGCACCACCACACCCAGCTACTTTTTGTATTTTTAGTAGAGACGGGGTTTCACCATGTTGGCCAGGCTAGTCTCAAACTCCTGACCTCGTGATCTGCCTGCCTCGGCCTCCCAAAGTGCTGGGATTACAGGCGTGAGCCACTGTGCCCGGCCTAACCCTCTTAATGGAGTCTGTTTATATTCTCTCACACCTGAAGTAATTTTTAGTTGGTGTCTTTATTTGTTTTAATAATACCACCAGACTATTCTTTCTCCTTCTCCCTCAGGCAAAATCCTTTCTCCTTTGAGGCTCATCCACTGGAATCTACCATTTCCTCCCTTTCCTCTACAAGATCATGCACCATCCTCCCAGAAACTTCAGAATCCAAGATAAGACTCATAAGACTTTCTCTACACTCAATCTCCTGCCATTAACTTTGGGTCCCTTTAAAATTAGCACAGAAAACCCAGTCAACACCTTCAACTTCCTCATCCAATGAGATTCCCCCTCCATCTCAGCCACCACTTCCTCAGTTGCTATTGGGACCCTCTCAGTTATACCCTGGATTTTGTCATCATAGAACCACCACCACTTCATAAACCTCTAATTCAAATATCCCTCCCTGATATGTTATTCCTTCCAACTTACTTGCTCATTATCCCCACTGTAACTTTTTTTTTTTTTAACCTCATGGGAACCTCCAGCCCATTAATTTCTCCATTTTCTTACTATCCGTCAGCCCCTTCCTGTTCTCACTTCCCCTTCTACCAAACAGATGCCATCATTACTTTACACTCTTGCAAAAACCCAGAACTGCCTTACCTCTCTGTTCTTCCATGGCACCTACCTGGCTAAATACCAACCTTCATAAATCGAACTAATTGCCTTTCTGAACTTATACCTGAACAACCAGAGGGGGCAAATATGCACATCCACAACCAGATGGCTATCATTATAAATTCCTGATTGCCAATCTCAACTGGGTCCTCTATCATAGGAAGCAACCTAAGTTCCCACAGTCAATCAGTCTCCTACTACTATCTGAAACAACTGTTTGACACCTACTCATTTATCTTCAAAATTTGGATCCCCCATCTTCTTGAGCCCTCTTATTCTAAGCAGAATGCTTCAACTCATATTTCAGAGAAAAAATAAAGCTATCACATGGAAACTTATCTGTATTTGTACTCATCTCATCCTTTCCCTACTGATACAAGGAAGAAGATTCCTCCTATCAAGCCTCCTTCACTTTGAATTACAACCCCTCTGATTCTCTCAGTAATCTTACACTCACAACTATTCCCTAGACACATCCCCATATCCTTAACGCTTTTCCTTTCACTAGTTCCTCCACATTAGCATATAATCATGTTCTAAGTCCTTCTCATCTGAAAAACAAAAATCTTCCTGGAGCTCTGATTTCCCTCCAACTCCAGTCCATCTCTATATTCCCCTGCAGTCATGTTTCTTTAAAAGACACACAGTCACAGACCTCCCATTTCTTACTTGAATCCATTCCAATATGACTTCCAAACCCACTATTTATCTGAAATTGCTTTAAGTTCACCAATAACCTCCATCCCATGGATATTTTTCAGTCGTCTTATTAGACCTATTAGCAGAAATCAACAGTTAATCCGGGCTTGACATAATCTCTTCCAAAGGCTTCTATGATACCATACTCATCTAGTTTCTCTCTCTCTCTCGTCACTAATTTTGAGTGCCCTTTGAAGTATCTCTTCCTCTATCTAACATTTAAACAGTGGAGCTCCTCAAGTTCAAACATAAATCTTTTTTCTCATTCTATACCAGTATTGTCCAATGGGACTTCCTGTGACTATGGACATGCTCTAAACTGTGCTGTCCAATTTGGTAGCTAACAACTTGATATGCGACTACTGCAACTGAGGGACTGAATTTCTCATTTTATTTCTAATTATTTTAAATAGGCACATGTAGCTAGTGGCTACTGTATTCGATAGCACAGTCCACACACAATCACATCATCTCTTACGATTTTGAGTATCATCTACGTGCTAGTGACCCAGACCTTTCTTCTGAGATTCAAATGCATACATTCACTTGCCAATTTATCATCTACACTCAAGTGTCTCAAAAAAAAAAAATCTCAGCAGGTGAGGTGGCTCACGCCTGCTAATCCCAAAACTTTGGGAGGCCGAGGTGGGCAGATCACCTGAGGTCAGGAGTTCCAGACCAGCCTGGCCAATAAGGCGAAACCCCCATCTCTGCTGAAAGTACAAAAATTAGCTGGACATGGTGGCGGGCACCTGTAATCCCAGCTACTCAGGAGGCTGAGGCAGGGGAATAGCTTGAACCCGGGAGGTGGAGGTTGCAGTGAGCTGAGATCGCGCCACTGCCCTCCAGCCTGGGCGACAAGAGCGAGGCTCCATCTCAAAAAAAAAATAAAAATAAAAAAAAATCTCAAACTAAACATGACTGAAACTGAATTCATGACCCTTCCCCCTTAAGGAAAACTCATTCTTTCTGCAGTGTTCTTATTTCTGCAAATGGTACCATCATCCACAGTCATGTCAGAAACCCGAGATTCATCCTTGACACTTCCTCTCACCCCCTACACTCAAACCAATTCCTATGGATTTTACCTCCAAAAACATCTATCAAGTCTGACTGCTTATCTTCATTACTACTGCCACCACATTCTCTAGCTTATGCTATGGAAACAGCCTCCTAACTGGTCTCTCTGCTTCCATGCAAATGATGGCACCCCAGCATAAAACCCTTCATATTCTTCTCATTTTTAAAATCTCAAAATTCAGATTTAATACAAGGCTTACAAGATCCTGCCAGATCTGTCCCCTAGCCCGTTTTTCTTACCTTGGTGCCCAAGACCTGTTTTAGGCACCCTGGTCTTCTTTCACTTCAAAGAAAGTGTCAAGCTACTTCCCAGCCTGGAGCCTTGTAATTCCCTTTACTTGGTAAATTCTTCTCTCTCCCATCTTAACCGGTCTCTTACTTAGCCCCTCTGGTCTCAATTTAATTGTCACTTCTTCAAAGTGGTCTTCCTTGACCACCCTCCTAATATACTTACTCCTCACATAAACTCTTAGTACCTTCCCTCAAGAGCATTTATTAAAACTACAAGTATCTGGGTCGGGCGCGGTGGCTTACACCTGTAATCCCAGCACTTTAGGAGGCTGACGTGGCAGATCACAAGGTCAGGAGATCGAGACCATCCTGGCTAACATGGTGAAACCCCGTCTCCACTAAAAACACAAAAACTTAGCCAGGTCTGGTGGCGGGCGTCTGTAGTCCCAGCTACTTGGGAGGCTGAGGCAGGAGAATGGCGTGAACCTGGGAGGCGGAGCTTGCAGTGAGCCGAGATGGCACCACTGCGCTCCAGCCTGGATGACAGAGTAAGACTCCATCTCAAAAAAAACAAAAACAAAAACAAAACAAAACAAAACCCAAACAACAATTATCTGTAGCTTATCAGTTTAAAGTCTGTTTCCTATATTAAAATCCTTAAAGTATCATGACTGTACTGCTTTCTGCTATATCCCTAGAGCCTAGCGTAGTTCCTGGCACATAAAAGACAGTCATATTTTTATAGAATGAATGATTGAATTATAGGTATCTGTGTGACACTAGTAGCAAATTGCACAGAAGCAAGACCCAAAGTAGGAGCAGCAACTTTATCTTTGTCGTTCTGTACTGATTCTGCACTTACAAAAGTGCCTGACAAAGAGAAGGCACTCAACAAATAATTGTTGAATAATGAATAAACAAGGGACAGTTTAATATTAGGAAATTAGTACAATACAGTGTACCAATTGGTCAAATAAGAAAGAATGAAATCATCTCCATAAATACCGAAAAGACATTTGCTAAAATTCAGTATACATTCATAATTTTAAAAAACACAAACTTGAAATAAATGCAGTTTCTTAATTAAAAAAAAAAAAACCTGTTAAATCAACAAGCAATAATGTCATTAACAGTGAAATACCACTTGAGGCATTCTCACTGAAATCAGGAGCCAAACAAGAAACATCATCGTTTACCACTGGTCCCAATATTCTCACTGGTATAGTGTACAACAACAGTAGCTACTAGAAAAGAGACAAAATTATTATTTATAGATGATTAAGGTTAGCTACCAAAATGAAAAAACAAAATGAAAAGCAAAAAAAGATTAAAAATAAATTTCAATGAAGCAACTGGATAAAAGATAAATAGCCATAACTCAACAGCTCTTCTGTATACTAGTAATAAACAATTAGAAGGGCATAGAAAAAAACTCCACCTGCAATAGCAGCAAATAAAATCCACCACAAAATACTTAACCTAAAAACTATATATATGAAGAAAGTATAAAATTTTACTGAAAGATATAAAAGAAGACCTGAAAAAAATAGATACATCATGTTCCTTGACAATGACTTAATTTTATGAAGAAGTTAATTTAATAAAATTTGGCACAGACCTATGGTGAAATATTGGTCTTTAAAAAGCATATTATAAAATAATTGTAAATGACATAGGAAAATGTGACAATATAATGTTAAATGAAGATGCAGGATAAAAACTATATATGAAGATTCCATTATGTAAAAATATAAAGAGTGGAAGGAAATACATAAAAATGTTAACCACAGTGGTGATCTCTAGATTGCAGGAAAATAATCTTAATTTGATACTTTAAGCTTTTCTGAATTTATAAATTGTACATAACGAAGATGTATTACTTCTATAATGAAAAAAAATTATTTACAAAGCATTTAACACCAATATCCAGACAATGGGAAAATGCATATTTACATTAAAATCAGGCCTGCCTAACAAACCCAAGATCTCCTTCGTGCAACACTGTGTACCGTAAAGGTTTACGTATGAAGCCCAAGGATCAAGATAAAATACGGTTTCAGTGCAAATATTACTAAATGGGTAGAAATAACCAAGGATTTTATTTAAGTGGTCACTTACCTATTTTCCCCCTATAAGCCAGTAACTAGAACTCTGGACATAGCAACACATGGCTAATGTAGAAGCGGCTACAACAAAACTAATGCCGAAAATCAAGTGTTTATAAGAGAAAAGACACAGCTCAGTTTAACTTTTCAGCTTTGAATCAAATACCTCTCTACATCAAATACAGGACGTTTCCATCTCTCATTTCAGCAGCAATTTAAGTTGTTACAGAATTGCCTTTGTTCTAATTTTGCTTTTTTAAGTGTTGTTTTTGCCTTCTCCTTTCTAAGCACAGTAAGAAATAGACATTAAGTTATTTTCTCTCTTGGATACTTGCAGCTGGGGTTTACCTGGCCTTTCAGGCACAGCCTTTAAGACTTCTAAAATCCACAACCAAAGGGAAAAAAAAAAAACTCAAGCCAGAAAAAAGCCTACTTAAACTGTTCAATACAAATTAATAGTGCCAAGGGCTGGGACTCTGTCTAAACAAAGTTATGTAAACCCCTAGTCCCAAGCTCAGTGCCAGTTCCCACTCATCCAAGGACTCAACTAAGAGATAAGGCAACCCATTTGATTTCGATTCATGTGGTCAGATACTCTTTTCCATAGCAACCTCACAGTAGCATCGAGTGCCCATTTTCTCCACCCCATAAAATAGGACAATTAGATGATAAACAAAGAACAGCTTGCACAGAAAGTCAAAGATGATTTGCTTCAAACAGATAAAAATGAGAGAATGGAAACACTGAAAAGAAGATCATGTTCCCTCTAATAAAGAGATGCCTTGAGGGGATGGGGCTTAAATAAAAGACTAAACTTTTTTTTTTAAAGGAATGCCTGGACAAGCAATTTAAGGGACTCTTCAGCCTTCCAAAAAATACAACAAATAAAGGAAAATATTATGACTTAATTTGAAAAGAGGGTAGGGAAAAAACTTAAAATGTAATAGCAGTTAAAAGTGACCCAAAAAACCCACCAATAAACCTTATGTGCTTTAAACATTAGCCCTTCCTACAATTAACAATTCTACAGCAATGATTTAACTGACAGTAACAATACTGGTAGCTCAATGAAGTACAGCATTAGAAAGGTAGATCATTATTTTTAATTTTTATAAAGATTCTTACCAGCCACCTGCTTTTTCTTAGGCTTAGCCTACATGTTTTTGGGAAACAATGCTAATTTGTATGGCTGCTACAGGAACCTACAGGAAAAGATGGTAAAATAAAAAATGTGCCCCAAAAGGTGTCTTAAATGTAGTGAGTGTTCAAGTAAATATTTGTCGAATAAAAATCAAGCACATTCAGAAAGATACTCACTGTTAGAAGCTATGTCAATCAAAAGAGTTTCTTCTGCTTCTGAGACAGGAAAAAAAAAGAGTAGGATCAGGGAAGAGAAAACCACTCATTACAACCAAAAGAATACATGCCTAACTAAATAACTGCTTCTCTCAGTCACTACTCCTAGGTCTTAGAACCTATTTTTTTAAATTCTTTTTCATTTAATATTTTTTAAAGGGATTTTTAATAGCACTAGGTTCTAAAGACTATGAGCAAATCAACTAAAATAAAAATGAACTGAAGAAGTAACCAAATGGAACTCCTCAAAGCAAATCAAGGAATGAGAAATTAATAGTACAGAATATAACAACATGTTAATTCAAGCAAAAGCAAGTTTAATTCCCCTTAACTGTAATATACTGATTTAACTCTGGGTCCTTTAGATACTTCTTTAGATACCAGAAGGCAAGGGAAATTACCCTGAAAGTCCACAGGTGAATTACTTTCTTAACTCAGATCTATTCTATGAAAATTTCCCAGTGATCTCATCACATCTGCCCCCGTCCCACACAGGGGGGCAGAGTATACCTTCAGGTTACAACTACCACCTGTGGGCCAAAGGCCCTCCATACCCAACAGGGTGCAAAGCAGTCTGCAAGTTTAGAGTTCTCCTTATCTCTCAATGGTTCTCCTGGACTTCTTCCTTTACAACAAGTGTCTAGACCCAACCTATCTCTTCCCCTCTGATTTCTCTGGATTTGACCAACTGCACCTGCCAGACCCTCCAGGCTAATTGAATTCCGGGTACTGACTCCGTGGGATTAGCTTGGATCTACCTTGGTCAAATGGAGTAGTCTCACCTTTTTCACCTCCCTCCCAAGACTGAATTATTTATTTGGCTCCATTACTCAGGTACAACAGAAGCAACTGGCAAGAAACTAACTCATTTAATGCCAGAAAGTAGTCTTGATATTATTAGGATGATTACACAAGGGGAATCAGGGCATCAAAACATAGATATTGTATGTTTACTACTGTTCTTCATTAACTTTTAGTTCTGTAAAACCTGAGTGTTTACAGATGGTTTTCTTTTTCTTTAGAGACGGCCTCACTCTCTTACCCAGGTTAGCATGCAGTGGCACAATCACAGCTCACTGCAGCCTCGAACTGCTGGGCTCAAGCGATCCTCCTGCTTCAGCCTCCCAAGTAGCTGGGACTACAGATATCTGCCACCACGTTTGGCAAATGTTGTTTTTTTAATTTTATTTTTGTAGAGATGGGGTCTCGCAATGTTGCCCAGGTTGGTCTTGAACTCCTGGGCTCAAGCAATCCTCCTGCCTCAGCTTCCCAAAACATTGGAATTACAGGCGCAGTTTACAAAATAGATGCACAGGTCAGGAAATAGAAAGGAGATGAAAATCATACATAAGTCTTCCTTCAGTCATGGGGAACTATATTACATGTGTGCACATATTTTCCCAGATTCTAAGAAGCAGCACTACGATCTAACAATCAGCAATTGATTTCTTATTAAAAATACTAAGAGAAACAGGGTAAAAGAGATCCTAGAGGTAGAGTAAAAAGGTACAAAACTAATAGGATATTAATTTAAAGTCACGTTCTTTGGCTCTTCCCCTCTGTGAAGGGCTACATCTTGAAAAGTGAGGTGGCCACAGCCACTTACTATGGCACGCAGCTACCTTGTTTAGAATGTCTCTCTCACATAGGGCAGGCTAAATAGCTATCACTTCATTCTTCTGTACAATATGGACACTATTCATTGAAGCTATTTTTAATTCTTAACACAAGCATTCTTAAAAAGTCATATCCACTAGCTTAGTATTTTCACTTACAGGAATAAATCCTTAGGAAATAAGAGATGTGCAGGTATATTTAGGTGCAGAGATGTTCATCATATTACTATTTATACTAGTGAAAAATAACCCAAATGTCAACATAGTGGAATTATTACATTATGGACCATTCATAAACTGGAATGGCATATAGCCATTAATGACATGGAAAAGTGCTCATAATACGATAGCATGTAGAACAGACAAAAAATTGTATAAGATGAGTATCACTCATGCTGCAATGTATGTGTAGAAAAAAGGAAAATGCTAGGTGTTTATCTCTGAAGGATGGGAATTTAAGTGACCTATTTTCTTTACATTTTTCTGTTCTTTCCAAAGGTATTACATCATGTACATGTCACTTAGTGATTAAAAAATAGTTCAATGTAGTTTAAGAAAGAATCCATGCAAGCTAAGATTTAAGTTTTCCAAGAAAGGCCAGGCATGCTGGCTCACGCCTGTAAGTTGCCCAGCACTTTTGGAGGCTGAGACGGGCAGATTGCTTAAACTCAGGAGTTTGAGACCAGCCTGGGCAACATGGCGAAACCCTGTCTCTACAAAAATTACAAAAAAATAAAAATTAGCTGGGGGGTGGTGCACCTGCAGTCCCAGCTACTTGGGAGGCTGAAGTGGGAGGATCGCTTGAGCCTGGGAAATGACCTTGTCTTGAAAAAACAAGTTTTCCAAGAAGCTACAATTGATACAGAATGCTTCTGACTGATAAAGCCACTGGTCCTAGTGAAAACAGAATGTATTTGTTCTCTAGTATCAATTTCCTTTCTAGAGCAATGTGAGATGACAGAAGCAACACCTCCTACACAAACCTCCCAATTTTTAAGTTTCATCGTAGCAGATGAAACAACAGATTTTCTGTGCTCCGTCCCCAAATTTGAGGGCAGGAGGCCAAATATTTCCTCCCCAGAGTCAATTTTCTTATGAATCACCAATGTCAAGGTTTGAGAATCAGCACAATTGAGAATCAGCACAAGATATTACAATCTGGCAAGGTATGTTGCCAAATGTCTTAATTTCAAATAGCATGTGGAGAAAGTGCTGAATGTGTGTGAATCCAAGTGACCTTGGTACCTTATAATGAGCACTGTGTCCATTAAGCCCAAGAATGTTATTTAAATCCACATATAGGTCAGTCAGCATAAAAAACTACCTACACAGGTAATAATCTATGTACATCTCTAACCCAAGCCAAGGAAACAGGTGAGACTACAGACACACGCATATATACAAATATATTGCAATATAACCCTTCAGCATTCTTAAAGTATCATCTCCTCAACGTTATCTTTTTATGCAAAGAGTAATACATTTCATTTTACATGCAGTGACAAATTTAAATATGTATGGTATTACATAATGCAGTAATGACCAAGAAAAAACATTATAAAACTAGCTAAGCAATTAAAGCTAGTACCTTGAACACATCTGAAGTGGCTATTTATAGGAATGATATCTTGAACATGCTGTTCCTTCTCATGCAACTGGATTATTAACCTAGGAAACAGAAGAACGCATCAAAGAATAGCCACTGAAAAACCCATTTAGCAACAAAATACTTCGCTGTCCTGTTATACAAATCTAGTCTGTATTTATTAGACTTGCTGCATCTAGTTCCTGGATCTGAGCATCATGACAGCTAGATATTGCTCTAGGCCTAAAAGGACGCTAGTGGTGATGAACATCTGATTACCCACACTGTTCTCTAGGCCATATATCCTAAAAGCAGCATACAAGCTCAAGAGCATGAATTACAGAGTATATAGCTTCAGAGTATGCATACCAGAGTGAAGAACTGACAGCTAGATGTGAAGTCCAGGGACCACAGCCATCTTTACACCATGGAATTTCTAGTACCTAGCACAGAGCCTGGCACACAGCAGTTGCTCGTGTGTGTGGAATCAGTGAATTAGAAAATTCATAAATTAAGTTTCCAATTACACTACCATGGCTTTTTACCAAAGAATGGATCTGTCTCTTCAAACAAGCATTCAGGTTCATGGAGGAGTAAGAGGCAATGCCGAGCCAGCTGGATCGGTCAAAATATCAGTGACCAACAAGGTGGCAGATACCACAACCGGATTGCCTTCAAATCCCTTGTGTTTTTTCTCTGGTTTCCAAGTTTACACTGGTATTTCTATGAACATGAGTAAACCCGGCTCCCCAGTATGAAATCCATACTTCTAAATCCATATGTACTCCTGAAATATTAATTTTTCATTTATTATTTATCCTTAATGGCCCAGAATCGAGGTACAACCTACTGGTAAACAGCCATTCTGAACGTCAACTAGCATTCCCAAAGTCAAGCACTCTTCCAAGTATTGTTTTTAGTTTTGTTTTTGTCAGGAACACTCTGTTTCTTCCCGAGTTTCATCTTAAATATCACCTCCTCCGTGAAGCTTTCCTCAATACCCCCAAGCAGAACCAGCAGCCTTATTGCCTTTGTTTGCCCCTCTAATAGAATACTTATACACTCCATTATGGTTATATTTATTTCCCCTCACTGATTTTAGCCCCTTGAAAGCAAAGACCAGATCATAATCAGTTTTGTCTGCAGCCTAACAGATGCTCAACAAATACTGGTTGAATAAATCATCTAGCTTAATTAAGCTATAAGCAGAGGTGAATTTTAAAATGAAACTGTTCAACTTCTGACATTAAAATGTCATCATTTTGAAGGGTTTGATTTCTATTTTGTTGTCTTTTGGGGTGCTTGTTGTTTTTGCTTTTTGCATTTTCAAATGTGTTAACTTTGAAGAGGATAACCTGGGATAGGATAAGTAATTACTTAGATAGAACTAAGGGAAATAAAAGTATTAATGCTTCTTTTCTGCTCTGATCCTTCTTGCCTAATTTGCAGGGGTTTGTATTCTAACGTGACTACAGGAATATGGGGCAGGCCCCTTTCAATCTGGAAAGTTCATGAGTTGAGTGGAGAGTCCTATAAACGCAGATGGAAACCAGAAACCAGATAAAAGGCTGAGAAATCAAAGGTTAAGGAGGAAGAGCTTACTTTGAGGAAGATAAACACAAACCACTAAAATCTCAAAACATGTAAACAAGATATGGTGTTGAACATCTAGCAGTAAAGCTTCATGTGAACAGTACTGTTAAAAACTATTACAAAACAGAAATAAACTGAGAATTTAAGTGAATTCCACAAACATTTATTGAGTATTTACTACGTGTTACCCACTAAATTACGATGAAAGAGTAGGGCTAAGAATAAGCATAAAAATTCTACCTGAGTGTAATTATTCATTTCAGAATATGAAGATTAGAAATAATTGGCATACAGCAAAACAATGGAATTCAGAATTTGGTAGTTGTCAAACAGAAAAGAGTGACAAATCCTGAATGCCAACTCTGCCTTATCCCTAGGAAACGCTTTGATTTGTTCAAGGAAGGTTAAAGGTCAAACAGGCTTTTTCATAATCTATTATCCTTGAAAAAGATGAATCTTAGTGTTTGATTCCCTGTTTCCAAAAAAACCTGATTTTTAATTGTAATTTTGGTCAAGTAAATTTCCCATGGTTGACAGTAGGAACCACAGACGTAAAGATTTAAGACAGGCTTCAAGTTCTAGGATAAAAAGGCCAAAAGTAAAAAGTTCTGGACGCTCGAGTCAGAGAAGGCACCAGAGAGACAAGAACATGAGGATTACAGATGGTATTATGGTATTAGGTGTCTCCAGTAAATGCTTTCAAGAGAAACTTCTCAGTGTAATTCTGAGACATGTTACATAGGATCAGATCTCAGGTATTCTACTTCCTAATTGCAAACAAGTGACTTAACCTGTCTGTGCTTCAATTTTTGTATCTATAAAAGGGGGATGATGATATTACTATTTTATCGTAACCCTCACACGTGGATTAAATGAACTAATGAAAAGTGCTTAGAACAGTACCTGGCACATAAGCAGTCATTGAGTGTTAGTTATATAGCAACAACTGTATCAGTTGTTAGTTTATATATAAACTATAGTTTATATATATTTAAAACTATATAGTTTATAAACTGTTAATACAGCAACAACTATATTAGTTGTTAGTTATATAGTTGTTAGTTTTATAGTGTTATTTATATATTAGTGTTAGTTATATAGCAACCCCATACCCCCACATATACCCCCAACTATACCCCCATAACTTACACAGAATTGGAACACAAGACTTCCTTATTAGCTCAACAGAGTTCCAAATCTACTAATCCGAGGGACCACCTTCTGGGCTGTGGTCATCTCAGTAATGTAGCTATTCTATTCAATCTTCAGATTTTTGTTTTTACATTAGAGGAAACCAAGGCACAGAAGTTTTACTGGTTTGCTCAAGGGTCACCTCTCTCTAACCCACTCTAGCCTTTGGAAATGTTAGTGGTGTTCCACTTTTCTGCTGAATTTAGTTTTATTAAATTCTGAATTTAGTTTCATTAAACTAGTCTTCCAGGGTTGGATGAAATCTGGGTTTGATGAACTTCCCAATAGAGCTGACTAAGCAGGACCTAGGAAGGAGCTACTTCATAGAACTAGTTGACATCCAGTTACAGTGGCACCAATAGTCTCAGAAAAGAGCAGGTTGGGCCAGTGGGGATTTCTTCCATGTAAATCAGACAGCATAGACACAGAGGATCTAAAAGTGGGGACTGAGGAAATTGGTTTTAGGCAGAACCCAATGTTGGGAGATGGCAAGATTTAAGTGAACAATTTTTAAACTGGGAAGGAATATTATGCCAAGAAGCCAGTGAATATCCAAGGGAGGTGTCTTGGGCACACAGGGATAGGGACCTATGATATGTAAAGGTCACTATGGATACTTTTGAGATGAGGCATTAGTGACAATAGACGTTAGCAGCTATGGTGATAGCTTATCAAAATAATCTTTTGATCAATCATTCAACAGTATTTACTGAGTTCCTATGTCTAAGGCAGAGAGGAAGGTGACACACTGATAAAATACTGTTATTTCTATCTCTACACATTTCATTACATTTTCTAACAGTCAAATCAGTAAGTGAGGCAGTTTCTGGCCTACACTAAACCATTACTGAATTAATGAATATGCCTTCAAACAAGTGGGATAAGGGGGTAGGGAGACTGGAGAAACCAGCTGAATAGGGTTAAGACAAGTCTGTAACGTGAACAATGAGGCATTTCCATAGCATTTTTACGTTTTGTAAACCACTCTCGCATTTATTTTTCCCCCACTTATAACTCCAAAGGCTATAAGGTAAGGCAGTTAATGGTTTTATTGAACTGAAGAGTTAACTTTGGCCCAGAAAGCTTTATTGACTTGCCCAACGTTACACAACACATGTCAGTTGCAGGGGCAGGAACTAAGAACCCAGGCTTCCTGCTTCCCCGCCCATTCAGTCCTTCCACTGAGCCACACTGCCAAGCAAGATCCAGAGGCTTGGAAGTTGAGGACAAAGCCCCGAGGTTAGAGAGCACTGGCACTTCACACCTGGACCTGAACCTGTTGCCCGCGTGGCCTTAGTAGGAGGACAGTGGGTGACCCGTCGCGGTTTGGGGTTGGGAGGTAATGGCAGGCTCACCTCCTCTGTGGGAATCAGGTGGTTACTTACTCATATTGCCCGTTCCTCTGGGCTAGGGTCAGGGCGCAGGGCTCCCGGAGAGGACCCTTCATCTCCATACCCTCGACAGTATGCGGGCGCTAGTCAAGGGTCTCCTTTGGAAGCGCGGTGGGGAGGAGTGGTGCACTGCAGGGCGAAGGGGGTCTTCCACCCCCCGCCCCGGCCGCCCTCACCCGCCCCGCCCGGCTTCGCCTCCCGCGCCGGCCCCCTCCCCCACTCTGCTTGGCCTCTGGGCCACCCGGTTGCCCCGCCCCGCCGTGTTCCGCAGGGCCCCCGACCCCCACCCGCGGCCCTGCGCGGTCTCCCCTCCCCCTTCTCTCCGGCGGATACGGCAAGGGGCTGGGCTCCGACCGGGAGCGGCGGCTCCATCCAGGCGGCCTCCGGGCTCGGCGGGACAGCGGACTGCGGGCGGATCCGACGACAGTGGCTCCCGAGTCCCCACACCCACCCACCTCGGCTGCTTGTCGTTTGAGGAACCGCTCCGCGCCGGGCGCCGGGCGCCGGGAGCCGGGAGCGGGGAGCTGGGAGCTGAGAATCTGACCCGAGAGAGAGCGGCGCCTCGCGCCCCCGCCAGTTTTCCAGGCCGCCGCAGATTCCGCTCCCTGCGGCCAACCTGCGGAACTGCAGCGAGAGACCCGACGGACTGGGGGCGTCTCTACTACGTCCAGCAAGGAATGGGGTTTAAATGCCACCTGTGACATCAAAATTGTTCTGAGGACTTTGAAGATGGCCACAGAAACAAAACACAGTCACACCTATGGGGGATCTCAAACCTGTTGTGTCAATACGACCCACATCATCCATATATGAAACAATATATATAAAATATATAATATATTATACATAATATATATTATATATGTAATATTTTATATATATATATTTCTTAAGGTTATAATGCTCTGTGTTGGTTATCCTACCATTTCCCTTCCTCTTCTTTCTTCTATGCCCTATATCAGAGAACTCCCCAAAGCCCAGACCTTTGCTCCTCCTCCGCATCCCCTCCAGGTCACCTCTAACTAGACAATGTCCAAATATATATCCCTGGCCCAGACCTGTTACCTAATAGAGTCCATTGTTAATACATCACTACGTCACAAAACTAACTCATTATCATTTCACTTGAAAGCCATATATTGCCTTCCCCCTCCTAATCTCTATATCCAATCAGTCAACAAACCCTGTTAATATTTTACATGGAATTACTTTTAGATTCCTTATTTTCTTTCCATTTGCACTGCCATAACTTTATTGTAAGCCCTTGTGATAGCCTATCTGGGTTATTGCATTTTTCTTTAAATAAATCCTGTTGGGTTTACTCTGTCCTTTGACCTGTTTACTCTGTTGACAACCATAACAATATTTTTCCCAAAGTAATTTTTCGATTGTGTTATTCATTTGTTCCAGAATATATAATACACTAAGTATCAAGACTGACTGTAAGTCTGTAGTAATTAAAAGTATACTATGGAGATAGACAATCAATGAAACACAATATAAAGCCCCCAAACAGACCACACATATATGGAAGGTTGATATGCAGCGTGTGGGACATTTCAAATCAGTGGGGAAATAATGGATTATCCACTAAGTGGTACTAGGACTACTGCTTATCCATATGGAAAACTATAAAATTAGACCCCTACCTCTAACCATGGAAGAAAAATCAATTCCAGGTGGATTAAAGATCTAAATGTGAAAAGCAAAACTTTATAACTCTCAGAAAAAAGCTGAGTATCTTTGTGAGCTTGGAATATGGAATGAGAATAAGACATTTAGCTAAATAAAATTTCAAAATGTGTGTACTTCAAGACAATATAAGCAAGTTAAAAGACAAACTGGCCTGCACAGTGGCTCATGCCTGTAATCCTAGCACTTTGGGAGGCCAAGGCGGTAGGATCACTTTAACCCAGGAGTTCAAGACCAGCCTGGGCAACGTGGCAAAACCCTGTCTCTACAAAAAAATATAAAAATTAGCTGGATGTGGTGGCAAGTGCTTGCAGTCCCAGCTACTCAGGAGGCTGAGGTGGGAGTATCCCCTTGAGCCAGCGAGGTCACAGCTGCAGTGAGCCATGGATGGCGCCACTGCACTCCAGCCTGGGAGTCTGGGCGACAGAGCAAGAGCTTGTCTCAAAAAAAAAAAAAAAAAGAAAAAGAAAAGAAAAAAGGCCAGCTGTCATCACCTTTCTGACGTCTCCCACCATTTCCCTCCACTCTCTCTAACTAGCTTTGCTTAGTCACACTGACTCCTTGTTGTTCCTAGGACTTGTCAGGCACACTCTTGCCTCAGGGCCTTTGCACTTGCTGTTCACTCTGCCTGCACTCTCACCTCCTTCAGGTCTTTGCTCAAATGTCACTTTCTCGCTGAAGCCTTCCTAGACCACTTTATTGAAAACTGTAATTCAACAATCCCCTTCTCCATCATCACACATACATGTTTCCTATCCCTCTTCCCTGCTTATGTATCACTATCCACCACTTCTGTTTTATTTATCAATATTATTAGTCATTTACCTTCACCCACTAGAATGTTGAGTTCCATGAGTGCAAGGATTTTTGTCTGTTTTGATCATAGCTGCATTCTCAGTGCCTAGAACCATTCTTGGAGCAAAGTAGGTGCTAGAGAAATATTGATTACATGAATGAATGACTTAGTATCCAGGATATATAAGAACTCCTATAAAAAAGAAATAAAGAAACCTAATAGAAAAATTGACAAAGTATCTGAGTAAGTAATTCATAGTCAAGGAAACCCCTTGGTTTCCTTGGCCAATAAAGACATGAAAGATGCCTAACTTTATTACTATTCAGGGAAATTGAAAAGTAAAACCACAAGATACCATTTCACAACCATCGGTTTTGTGAAAATTTAAAAAGTCAGACAACCCCAAGTGTTGTTGAGGTTCTAGCAGTAGAACTCTGATTTAAGGCTAGAAGGAGTTTAAGTTGGTAGAACTGCTATGAAGAACAATTTGACGATGTCTAATAAAGGCAATACCCCTGAATCTAGAAATTCTATTTCTAGATATAGACACTGGCAAAACTCTACCTTTTATATGCACAAAGAGACATATAAAAGAATGTTCATTGCAGTATTATTTGTAATCTCAAAAATGGAAGCCAAGTAAATGTCAGCAGGTGAATGAATAAATAATGGTGTTCTCGATGAATGAATTTGAGCTACAGGTAGTAACAGCTAAATTTCAAAAATATAACGTTGAGCAAAAAGCGAATTGCAAAACATGTACAGTATACTGTGTATATAAAGTCTGAAAATATCATCTATTGCTTATGGCTACATAAATGAGTAGTACTGTAATAGTATATAAAACATGAAAGGGCATGATCACCAAATTTAAAGGAGGGAGAGGATTGACACTGGGGAGGGGCATACAGAGAATATCAAATATATCTGTAATATTTATTTCTCAAAACAGAATCTGAAAAGTGATGTTGCAAGATTTGATAGAACTGGGTGGTGGGTACATATATTGGTTCTGTTATTCCATGTACTTTCCTGCACTGAAAATCATTTGCAGTCAATGAAAATGAAAGATAAAGAAGGAATATGCAGGGGAGGGTTAGCAGTATCAAATGCTGAAAACAGGACAAGAAAATGAGGGCCAAAGAGACTTTGTTTGGATGTGTCAAGGAGTTCACTGGAGACCAATACTTGTTTGGTTTCAATAAGTGGTGAGGATAGAAACAAGATTATGGGGAATTGAGGAGGAGCTGTATTGTGAGAAAACGGAGACAAGAGACCACAGATTAAAGAGGTTTGGAAATAAAAAGGAACGAAGTACAATTTTAATTAAATTAGTTAGAAGGGTCAGAGGTTGTTGACAAAGCCTGAAGCCACTTTAAAGCAAAGAGGCAGGAGCCAACAAAGAGGGGGCCTTTTAAGATGCTAGAAGAGAGAGGTGGTAAGGTTGCAAGCAAAATCCCTCAGTAATTGAGAGGGACAAAGATCCAAGATGGAGATGGCAGAATCAGCCTTAGGAAAAAAGTGAGATACTTCTTCTTCCAAGTTTACAGTGTCCTCAGCACCTAAACAGTGCCTTGCACATAGTGGGTACTCAATAAATATTTGTTAAGTGAGGAATAAAGGTTGTATGGAAATTAAAATATATTGAGGTAAGGACACTAAAAACTGAGGTCTCTCACAGGGTAAATGATGGTTGCATGTAAGTGGCTTCCAATGCAAAGAGTTAAAAGAAAATTGAATAAAATTCAAATAAATGAAACTCTGGCTTCAAGAAAACATGAATCTCACCACCTTTACCACCACCATCACCACCACCACCACCTGCATGTGCGTGCATGTACACACACACACACACACACACACACACACATATTCAATGGGTGCTCAGTGCCTGCCTTTTATCCATTAGGCAACTGTCACTAAGTGTCTACAACTTACAGGCTTTTCAGAAACAAAATTTAAAAAAACAGGATCTTTAAAAAAGACTAGAGCCGAGCACGGTGGCTCACACCTATAATCCCAGCACTTTGGAAGGCCAAGGCAGAAGGATCATTTGAAGTTTGAGATTAGCCTGGGCAATCTAACGCGACTCCCATCTCTACAAAAATAAAATAAAATAAAATTAGCTGGGCATGGTGGTATGTGCCTATAGTCCCAGTTACTCGGGAGGCTGAGGCAGGAGGATCACTTGAGCCCAGGAGTTCAAGGCTGCAGTGAGCTATGATTGTGCCACAGCACTCCAGTCTGGGCGACAGAAGGAGACTCTGTCTCTAAAAAAAATTGTTTTTAAGTAAAGGCTACAAAATACTAAAATGACAAATTAAAAAATAATAATTTAATTAAATGGCATACAAAATAGAACAGTATATCAAGTTCATTAACAGTTAAATTTAGTATGCATTAAAAAACCCATTATATTTGAAGACGATTTTTAGGTTGAATTTCTCACTTCCCAAGAATTCCCAAGTACATATAATTCTTATGGAGAAATCACAGCCATGTAAATTAAATTAGTTATGCACAGACAAATAATTTCAAAAGCAAAATTACCAAAGCATTTTCAAAAATTTATAGCAAAAATATAAATGTTTAATGCAGGATGCAGATGCATTTTAATATGTTTATTATGATGTTGGCTGAAGTCTCCACAAGTGACAGTGTTTAGGGCCTGTGAAGGCAAAAACAGGCCTGCCTAACATAGATGAGGCTGGGAAGGAAGATTTTGCATAGGTGAGTCAGCAGCCAGAGGCTGGAAGGCAGGGCCAGTGGAAGCATAAATGATTCATTGATTTTTAAATCACCACTAGTTGAAAAGCCTCCCTTTTCATATACACAAATCCAGCATGGGTATGGCTTTCCATACAGAGCAACACAAAGAGTTAATTTTTATTTACATATTTCTGATTTGCATTTCTATATGTCTACTTACACATTTCTATGTTATTTATGTCTATTTTCATTTCTTATAGAGTTTCGGGTGAGAAAGGCTCATTACTTGGGGCCACAGCCCCCTATTCACCACTCTTTCACCAAGGGTGTAGGGGTCACACCTACACTCTTGGTGAAATGGCGACAGGCACGGCAAGCAGGAAAAACTGGCCTCCTTCGGCACACAATGCCCTCCAGGCCCTTCTTTCACTTTGCTACTTTATTCCTACCCAGGCTAATTTCTTAATTCCCTTCATTCTCTACCCCTATCACATTCACCAAGGCTAGGCTCTCCTTTCTGCTTAGTGAATCCCATAGGAAGGTCAGCATTGCCCAGGCCTACTTGCCTCTTCTTCTCAGAAATTGGAGGTGCTGAACTGAAAGAATATGGCGTCAGCCTGGCATTAAAGCTCCAAGGATCTGTCCTGAATGCATCATTCCAGAGTTATCTCCCAAGGAAACTCTTTATAAACTTTATGCTCTGCCCATCGTTTCCCTTCAGATGTGAACATGTGCAGCAGTTAGTGGCGATCAAATGCATGTGTCCGTGACTCAAATACTCAGTCGATCATTTAGCTGAACACTGCTGGCTTGCCATCTTGGTCTTGACCTTTATAGAGTGTTAAATTATAAAAAATGATCCATAAGCTGTTTAATATATATCCATAAAGAATCGAAGAGATGCTGATGATTGAAATACAGAGCATAAAATGATTACAATTCTAAAAATTCCCAAGATAACACTCATCAGACCCAGAAGCTGCATTTATCTGATCGAAATTCTTATATGGCTCATAAAAATTTCTCAAGCACTTCAGAAATCCTTAAAAAGAAAATTGAGTTATGGCTAAATTCAATTTGTTTTCTCACTTATTGGGAATAAAAAATTATCCACATCTGCAAAGTCAAATGATGAGATCTCTAATGTCATCATTTAGAAACAAAATGCAAAAATTATTAAAGTAAGCAGGTTGATATTTTTTAAAGCACGAAATTCAATAATTCCAATTTCAGGTCTTGAAAAGGGTTTTTGTCTATTTGTGAATGCTGCAAGGCCTAGTAACATTTAACCATACTGTGATGGATATAGAGGGATGATCTATGAAGGCTGCCTGAGCTCCCTGCTACTCTCAATCATGTGACCCTTCTGGATGCAGATAGGGATGAGGCTGGTCTTATCCCTAATGCAGGTGTCACAAAGGAAGGGGAAAATATATTCTTGGTTTTTAGGTTATAATTTTAAGTCTCAGTCCAGCGTGTAAGACAGGAAGATTTGGAAAGAGTCTCTGTTGAGAAAGATGTGTTACATTCCTCAACCCATACCTCCACCCTCAGTAGACAAGAGCCTCAGAACTGAGAAGGAGTAGAGCAGGAAAGTAAGAGAATGCTTTTGTTTATTTAGAGACAGAGTCTCACTTTGTTGCCCAGGCTGGAATGCAGTGGCATAATCATAGCTCACTGCAGCCTTGAACTCCTGAGCTCAAGTGATCCTCCTGTCTCAGCCTCCCGAGTAGCTGGGACTGCAGATGTGCACTGCCACGTCTAGGTAATTAAAAATAAAATTAAGAGACAGTATCTTGCCATGTTGCCCAGGTTGGTCTTGAACTTCTGGGCTCAAGCGATTCACCCTCTCTTGGCCTCCTAAAGTGCTGGGATTAAAGGTATGAGCCATCATGCCCAGCCCAGAAGAGAATTTGGAAGCTGGAATCTTGTGGTCATGATGAGAAGAAGCCATGTTTGGGAGAAGTAAAGACCATGTCATTAGAGGCCTGATGGGCAGTTGGCCACCCTAATGGATGGCAGCAGGGATGGAAGACAGGATAACTGCACATCTCAGGGAAGCCCAGTGAAGAATATACCAAGAACCTGAGAAGTGGGTTCCTTCTCCCCACCACTGTTATTTCAGTCTTGCATAAACTCGAGTTCAAAATCAACATGTGGGGCGTGAAGGAGGGAGGGGTGAATCCTAAATCTGATTGGGTTTAAACATGAATTGACTAAGTTTAAGTGGAGGATTGGTTTCTGCCATCAGAAAGAATGATGCTTCTAGAAAGGCATTAAATCCAGACATAAGCAGCATAAGCTCCAGAACCTTGTCTGTCTTGCTTATGGCTGTATACCTAGCACCTAGTACCTGGCACAGTAGCATTTCGATAGGTATCTGTGGAGTGTATAACTGTCCGTTACAGAAAATAATGAGTGATTTAGAATTATTCTAAGTGTGTTAAGCATCAAAACAAATTGGGAAGTTTTGCTCTAACCAATGTAACTATTTAATCTCTTGATTGATCACACATCACTTATTCTTCACTCCATCTCAGTGCTAATGCTACATCTTTTCCCCAACATCCTCTGCAACTGTACCTCCTGGAATCCCCTATTCTTCAATGCTCACCTCAAGTGAAGCTTTTCCTTCTTTGAAGCTTTTCTCCTGTCTCCTCTCAGTTGGAAAGGAACGCTCCCTCCTGAATAACAGTGCCTCTGTGTACCTCTTAGGGAAGTTCTTGGAACTTTTCAAGGTCTGTTTTGTACAATATTGTAACAGAATGAACAAGCACATGATAAACTCTGATCATTCTTATCGCTACTCAGCACCATCTCCTCAGTGCTTTATAGTCACACGTTTTGAAAGAAACATTTATAAAGTACTTCTTTATACTTTTCTTTGGTGTGTCGAATTTTTCTTCTTTTAGTGTGCATAAAACGTATATGTACAGTTTAACAAATAATTATAAAGTGAATGTCCATGTAACCTCTACCTAGGTTAAAAAACTGAACATTGTTAGCCCTTTGAAAGTGCAAACAATGCAAGACTCCAGCTTCCAAATTTGCTTCTGGGCTGGTCACCCAAAACAGGTAGTTTTCTTTGATCATTCCTTCTTCTCCCACCCGGAATTAAATCAAGGGTAGTATTGAGCCAGCATTCCCTGGTGAGGTATAAAAGATTCTGTCTGTTTGGAATGGTCAAAGTCCATGCCATAGTGGTCGTTAACATTTTTGAAGGTCATCCCTAGACATAACCACTATCTTGAGTTCTGTGATAATCATTTCCTTGCTTTTCTTTATAGTTTTATCGCTTATGAATGCAGTCATTAAAACTTTTGCCTGCTTTTGAACTTTATATGAATGGCATTGTATGGTATATATTCTTTATATCTTGCTTATTTCAGCTAATAGTATGTCATGCATGCGGTCGTATATAGATGCCCTGCAGTTTAATTGATGTACAATATTCTATTGTGTGACTATATTGGAATTAATTCATTCTCTTGTTGATGGACATTAGGTAGTTTCCAGCATTTGGCTATTACAAACAAAAGCTGATAAGAGCATTCTTTTTTTTTTTTTTTTTCCTGAAACACAGTCTCCCTCTGTCACTCAGGCTGGAGTGCAGTGGCGCGATCTCTGCTGACTGCAACCTTCGCCTCCAGGGTTCAACCGATTCTCCTGCCTCAGTCTCCCGAGTAGCTGGGACTACAGGTGTGTGCCATTGCACCCAGCTAATTTTTTTTATTTTTCAGTAGAGATGGAGTTTCATCATGCTAGTCAGGCTGGACTCGAACTCCTAACCTTAGGTGATCCACCCACCTCAGCTTCCCAGAGTGCTAGGATTACAGGTGTGAGCCATTGCACCCAGCCTAGAACATTCTTGTACATGGTTTTTGGTGCATATATGAATGATTACCTCTGGGGTGTATTATCCTAGTGGGGTGAAAGATGTCACAGGTTGGGCTCTCTAGAAGCAAAAGCTGAGATGAAATGTTGGGTGCAAGATGTTTATTAGGGATCAATACCAGTGGAAGGAAGGCAGAGGGAGTAGTATTGGGCAGGAGAGATGAACTATGATACAAGGCTGACGAAGCTTGAGCTAACTTGGCACTGAGTTTTGGAAAAAGTAGAGCCCATTGGTGAGTACTTTGTCAGGTTGAAATGGTCACCTTAGGAAGAGTGTGACTTCCGGTGGAGCAGCTCTTTGCAGCTAAGGCAGAGTCTCAAGGAGCTGACAGCTGGAGGCTATCTGCTGACTGCACCTCCCCCACATACCTGAGTAGAATGTTCTTCCTCGAAGCAGAATCTAGGTGGCACATCTCTGTGTTGCTACTACAAAAGGGTACATATGTGCTCAACTCTAGTAAATACTGTCAAACTGGTTTCCAAAGTGGTTGTACAATTTACATCTTCACTTGTACTCTATGAGAGTCCCCATCCTCACAAACTCTTGCCATTGTCAGTCTTTAAACATTTTAGCCATTCTAATGGATGTGCAGCAGTATCTCATTGTTTTTGTTTTGTTTTGAGACAGAGTCTCATTATGTCACCCCAGGCTGGAGTGTAGTCGCATGACCATGACCCACTGTAGCCTCGACTTCCCAGGGATATGTGATCCTCCTGCCTTAGCCTCCTGAGTAGCTGGCACTACAGGTGCATGCCACCACGCCAGATTAATTTATTTTTCATTTTTGTAGAGACAGGATTTCACCATGTTGCCTACGCTGGTCTTGAACTCCTGGGCTCAAGCAATACACCCACCTTGGCCTCCCAAAGTGCTGGGGATACAAGCATGAGCCACTGTGCTGGGCCTCATTGTGGTTTTAACTTGCATTTCCCTGATGACTACTGAGGTTAAACACATTCTCATACATTAATTGCTTTGTTAAGTCTTCTTTCGTCCACTTGTGTTTGTCTTCCACAGAGAATGAGTCTCTTTGAGGCAAAGGTCAGCAAACACAGCCTGAAGCCCATTTTTGTATGTGCCTTGAACTAAGAATGTTTTTACATTTAAAATTGTTTTTAAAAATCAAAATAATAATAATAATAATATTTAGTTATATGAAATTCAAATTCCAGCGTCCACAAAAACAGTTTTATTGGAACCAGCCATGTTCACGTGTCTATAGTCTATGGCTGCTTTCACGTTACAACAGCAGAGTTTAGTGGTTGTGACAAAGACTTTATAATCTGTAAAGCCTCAAATACTTACTACCTGGCCCTTTACAGAAAAAGTTTGCTGGTCCCTGTTCTAGGTCACTAGTTCTCAAAGTGTGGTCCCTGGACCAACAGCATCAGCATCAGCATCAGTGGGGAACTTGTTAGATAGACAAATTCTTGGCCCCACTCCAAACTTACCAATTCAGAAACTCTGGGAGTGGGGCCAACCATCTTTGTTTTAACAAGCCCTCCAGATGATGCTGATGCGCTAAAGTTTGAAAACCACTGGTCTAGGCCCAGGACAAGGACTCAATCTTTTTTTTTTTTTTTTTTTTGAGTGTGTGTGTGTGTGTGTGTGTGTGTGTGTGTGTAGACATCATTGTCTTTTGGTATCTTGTTCTACATGTAGTGGGTAAGCTGGGGGAGAGCCCTGAAAAATGTTATATAAGTGTATTATTACGCATGTGAAATCTGGCAAGAACGGACACTCAGGACATGCTTGAAGGAAGAAAAATGGGAGAAATAAGAGGGCAACACAGAAGCTGAAGGGTATGTGTGGAGTGGGGAGGGCACGGTGTAGCTAGGGAGCCAGTCCCTGAACTGCCTTCCCTCCTACCTCTTATTATTATTATATATATATTTTGAGACGGAGTCTCGCTCTGTCACCCAGGCTGGAGTGCAATGGCATGATTTCAGCTCACTGCAACCTCCGCCTCCTGGGTTCAAGCGATTCTCCTGCCTCAGCCTCCTGAGTAGCTGGGATTACGGGCATGTGCCACCACACCCGGCTAATTTTGTATTTTTAGTAGAGACGGGATTTCTCCACATTGGTCAGGCTGGCCTCAAACTCCTGACCTCAGGTGATTCTCCTGCCTCGGCCTCCCAAAGGGCTGGGATTATAGGTATGAGCCACCATGCCTGGCCCCTCCGGCCTCTTTTTAAACAAAGATGAATCGAGTGCGATTCCTGTCCTCAAAAAAGTCACAGTCTAAGTAGAGAAGTAGCCTAACCCTCTTCTCCCTCATTACTGCCTTTCTTCAGAACTTACCTTTGAGGAAGTGTAACTGCACCAAATTGCTGACCCTGATAAATGATAATGAACAGAGAAAATGAACTTGGCAAACAGCACTTCCGCCTTATTCCTGTTTTAGTTTAGCACTGACTTTCAGACTTACTTTACCATATTCTGTCTTTTTCCTTGGCTCAGCCAAAACTGAAAGCAGCACCCTGCTTTTTTCTTTTTGTTAACTACTATCCACTGAGTAATCTGTTATATGCCGGGATCATGTTAAATGTTTTATACATATATTTTACATTAAATCCTCATGAAATCACGTTGAATTAGGTATCATTATACCCATTTTACAGATGCAAATCGGAGGAGACAGAGGTTAAACAATTTGGTAGAATCTGAACCCCAAGTCTTTCTGACTCTACAGCCAAAGTTGGTAATAATTGTACTATTCTGCCTCTAATAATATCGCCATGGATAATATTGTGCCTTTACATACATAGTAAATACATGGACATCAATGGTAACATGTGCATCCATGAGAATTTTTACTTGCATGTAATAGAAACTAACTGATTTATTTAAATGGAAATAAAATGTATTAAATAGTGAAAAAAATATTGTGCCTTTCGCAAACCCAATTCAGATTATTTAGCATGTGTTTCGTGTTTTAGGGCATGTGTGGGTGGGTAGAATTTCAGGGTTGGGAGCATTTAAGAAAATCTTGCTGGGCGCAGTGACTCATACCTGTAATCCCAGGACTTCGGGAGGCCAAGGTGGGCGGATCAAGAGGTCAGGAGTTCGAGACCAGTCTGACCAACATGGTGAAACCCCATCTCTACTAAAAATACAAAAATTAGCCAGGCTTGGTGGCACGTGTCTGTAGTCCCAGCTACTCGGGAGGCGGAGGCAGGAGAATTGCTTGAATCCAGGAGGTGGTGGTTGCAGTGAGCCGGGACTGTACCACTGAACTACAGCCTGGGTGACAGAATGAGACTCTGTCTCAATAAAAAAAAAAAAAAAAAAGAAAAGAAAAGAGAAGAAAATCTTGTATTTTTTTTCCTGAGCTACTTTTGCAAAATTGCTTAACAGTAGAAAATCATTTTATATACCACTTAAAACAATATCAAAAATCATTCCTCAATGAAGTAACGTTATTGTGAACAGTATAATACTCACATTGCATCTGTTACATTACACATTACTACTGCATTGTCTCTTCTGTGTGAAATTGTTCTGTTCAATTTTTTTTTGAGACGGAGTCTTGTTCTGTCACCCAGGCTAGAGTGCAGTGGCGTGATCTCGGCTCACTGCAACCTCCACCTCCTAGGTTCAAGTGATTCTCCTGCCTCAGCCTCCGGAGTAGCTGGGATTACAGGTGCCCACCACTGCACCCAGCTAATTTTTTTGTTTTTGGTAGAGATGGGGTTTCCCCATCTTGGCCAGGCTGGTCTTGAATTCCTGACTTCATGATCTACCCGCCTCGGCCTCTCAAAGTGCTGGGATTACAGGCGTGAGCCACTGCACCTGGCCTGTTCTTTTTTTTTGACTCACCCTATCTACTAGGTCATACTCCTTCTGTTAAGGATTAATTTAAACTTGTCCAGTTTTGAGTAATACGTTTTGATTCATCTGTAAAATGGTATTTATCTATTATATAAAGAAACACCTTCATTGAGGAAAACTAGAATAGAAAAGCAAAATAAGAAAAAAAATTACCCACAATCCCACCACCTTGCTGTAACCACTGGTTTAACATTTGGAGTAGAACCTTCCAGGGTTTTTCCTTTGTGGAAATACATTTATGTAAATAGTGTTTTTCAGTGTGTGTGTGGCTAAAACGGGATCATTCTATCTTTTTGCCTGTATGTTTTCACTTAACAATATACAGGAATATATTTGCATGTCAACAGATACCTGATTACATAATCATTATTTTTTTTTCTTTTTCCTTTTTTCTTTTTTTTTGAAATGGAGTCTCACTCTGTCACCCAGGCTGGGGTGCAGTGGCGCGATCTCGCCTCACTGCAACCTCCGCCTCCAGGGTTCAAGCGATTCTCCTGCCTCAGCCTCCCAAGTAGCTGGGATTACAGGCGCCCGCCCCTACGCACAGGTAATTTTTTGTATTTTTAGTAGAGATGGGCTTTCATCATGTTGGCCAGGCTGGTCTCGAACTCCTGACCTTGTGACTCACCCGCCTTGGCCTCCCAAAGTTCTGGGATTACAGGCATGAGCCACCGCGCTTGGTCAACACATAATCATTCTTAATGCTTGCATAGCATTCCATTTATTAATGTACTATACAATGTTTTGGCAATCCTTTCTTCTTGGACATCTCAGTTGTTTCTATTACGCTCTCCCCTTCTTTGCACAAACTGTCCTGAGTCTCATTACTGTTTTGAGAGTTTACTTTAGAGCATGAGTGTCCAATCTTTTGGCTTCCCTGGGTCATACTGGAAGAAGAATTGTCTTGGGCCACACATAAAATACTAATGCCAATGATAGCTGATAATCAAAAAAAAAAAAAAAGGTCCATGCCTAATTTTCGTGATATCCGCCACCACATAGGCAAAAAATGTTCTTGCATTCAAAGGGTCGGACACAGCTGCTTTAGAGGGAACACCGTGGAGACAGATGGCAGAAACATTTTTCAGTTATTTTCTCATAATTTCTACTGTCAAGCAGGAAGCCCTGTGAAGACCAGTGAACTTAATAAAGATGAAGTGGAAAAATGAGGTTTGGACTAGACAGTCTGGGGTTTGAATCTATCTCCTGTCACTTACTAGCTATGGAACGTTAGATGAGTTATTTAGCCTAAATCTCCATTTTCTCATCTGTAAAATAGGGATAATATTTATTTCATAGAAGTATTTGGAGGATTAGCAATATCATATGTAAAGAATCTAGCATGGTGCCTAATACAATAGTGGGTGCTCAAGAAATGGTAGATGTGTACTAGTTATTACCATGACCTTTTCCTTAAAATATGGATCACCAAGGAAATATCACATTTTCAAAAATGCTACTATCATAAATGTCTTTTAAAAAATAGTGAGAAAGCTTACTGATATGAACAGAATGGTTACTGTAGCTGTAAGCAAGACAGCATGTCCAGAATCTTTTGTGCCAGTTTCTGAAGAACATTAATCAGTCGGATCACAATGTGGTTTTAAGTCATACTGTGGTTTCAATGACAAATTTCAGACACAAAATAAGAGAAGGAACACGAAGCCTTTGGCTTTTCCTTTATGAACTTTATAAAACATTTAATATCACCAGTGGGCACATGTTCTAGTAGCTACTAAACAAGTTTGGCTATTCGAGAATGATTGTTGAACAACCTCTATAATCTGCCAAAATGGACATATTGACCGGTAGACCGGGATTAGTTCTGAGGTTCCCAGTTTATTTTTATTTTATTTTTTGATACAGAGTCTTGCTCTGTTGCCAGGCTGGAGTGCAGTGGCTTGATCTCGGCTCACTGCAATCTCTGTCTCCTGGGTTCAAGCGATTCTCCTGCCTCAGCCTCCCGAGTAGCTGGGATTACAGGCGTGCACCACCATACCCAGCTAATTTTTGTATTTTTAGTAGAGATGGGGTTTCACCATGTTGGCCAGGATGGTCTGGATCTCCTTGTGATCCGCCTGCCTCGGCCTCCCAAAGTGCTGGGATTACAGGCGTGAGCCAGTTCTTTATAAAAGTTTGCTCTGTCCTCCAACCCCAATGGAATAGAGCAATCCAAGACCATTTCAAATGAAAAGACATAATTGGGGAAAGTAGTAGCAGATAGAGCAAGGTGTTGAGTAGGCTCAGAAATGAGATGACTCTTGTTGAACAAAGTCTACAGATCATGAATTTTAGGCAGATTTACAAATAAGGATAGCACATGCTCTGTAAACAGCAGCTGTTGCCATAAGCCAAAGGGCAATATTTACATGAATCCTGTGGCAAGGTCTGTTGACCAAGCATCGACCTTTCCAGCCAAATTCATATACTTGATAGCACTTTCAACCGCGTCATCTCGAAAAGGAAGGATTGCATTATACATGCATGGAAAATTGCCAACGTACAAATATGTTCTGCCCCCAAATAAATTTCTAAATTCTTTTTTTGGAACTTGGAACACATGTCCCCACACAAAAAAAAAGGTGTTAAAAAGGGATGTGAGTTTCCCAGATTTCCTCACAAAAGTGCATTTAACCCACGATGTAACTGAAATAATGTACACTGACAATGAGAAATACAGTGGAACAAGACTGACTTGAAAGCAGGGACACACCAATACACAACAAATATTTCTTGAACTTTTCTCCTTTGCAGTCCCATACAATGAAAGAGGAATTCTGTCTTCCAATAGCTGCAATTTGGTGAAAAATAAATCCTCCACTGTTGCTGTCCTTAAGGGTCCTTCTCAAGTCAGGGTATTTAGGGTGTCCATCGCCTCAAGTATTTGTCATTTCTATGTGTTGGGAACATTTCATGTCCTTTCTTCTAGCTATTTCGAAATATACATTGCATTGTTTGTTCACTAGAGTCACCCTACTCTACTTTGAACATCAGAACTTATTCCTTCCATCTAACTGTATATTTGTACTCATTAACCAACCTCTCTTCGTTGATCCGCTTCAACCCCACACACCTTTCCCAGATTTCTGGTACCTATCATTCTACTCTCTACCTCCATGAGATCTACTTTTTAGCTCCCACATATGAGTGAGAACATGTGCCTGGCTTATTTTGTGCAACATAACCTTCAGTTTCATTTATGTTGCTGCAAATGAAATTTCATTCTTTTTTATGGCTAAATAGTATTTCATTGTGTATATAGACCACATTTTCCTTAACCATTCATCTGCTGATGGACACTGATTGATTGTGTATCACGAAATGATTTTATGTCCATGATCGTTCATATTATCAGTGTATTATTACCAAATAATAATGGAGGTGCAAATAAGACCTGTGCCAAAAAATCACAGTAATTCATTTCGATTACTAATGTTGAGTGCCTACCACATGTTGCCCCAGGTTCGGTGGGGAATCTTGACCTTGTCCTCTAGGAATTTAAAAATGTAGTGGTGAAGGCAAGAGAAGGGTTACTGCACATTGGCCACCTGAGAGGTACCAGAGGTGAAAATAGAACAAATATACGTAAAACTTGAGAGTCAGACTGCCTTGTAAGTGAATGTTTGCAGCTGCAATCAAGAGATTCAAGGAATGCAGCTTTGTGCAGAATTTAGGAAGGTGGAAACAGCACCGCTAATCCTACCTCTTTAGCGACCTGGGAAAGGGCAGTCCCAGAGGTGTTCCGCGCTTTGCAAATGGTGAAAAAGACCTTCTACAGTACAGTTATGAGCAGAGGAAAAGTTCTTTGTGCAAGGGGAGAGCGCCCCGAGGTACAAAGAGCAGATTTAAGGGAAAGAGGATTCGTTTTGCACGCATCTGCGAGGGGAGCTCAGGCTCACTGTTGGGGGCGTGTGGGAAAGGGGATTTTTAGGGGACCGCGAGTTGTGGGTTCCCGCCTCCACCCCTGTCCGCGCCCCACACTCAGGCAACAGTTGGTCGTGCGGGGCCGGCCCGGGCTCTGGGTGGGGAAGGGGAGTCTCGCGATCGTTGAGGGGGGGTGGAGGAAGGGGGGAGAGTGACGGGGGGAGGCCATGACGTAGGGTGGGTGGACGGAAGTGGGGCAGGGTTGAGGGTTATTTAAAGAAGGGGGGGCCTGAGCGAAGGGGTTGGAAGCGGAGTGATTCCCCACCCCTGCTCCATCTAGCTCTTTCCAGTGCAGGCACTGCCGCCGCCCAGGAGCCCTCGTCCCCTGTCTCGTCCCCCTCCTCGTTCCCGCTCCCACGGCATGGAGCAGGACACCGCCGCAGTGGCAGCCACCGTGGCAGCCGCGGATGCGACCGCCACTATCGTGGTCATAGAGGACGAGCAACCGGGGCCGTCCACCTCTCAGGAGGAGGGAGCGGCCGCCGCGGCCACCGAAGCCACCGCGGCCACGGAGAAGGGCGAGAAGAAGAAGGAGGTAAATAGGAAGGGGGTGTGTGTGTGTGGTGGACAAATCCTGTGCCTGGCCCCTCTGAGGGGCCCAAAGCCTAACCTTTCGGCGCCGACAGGTACCCGCGGAGCTTTGCGGGGCTGGGGGCGGCGGGTGCGGGGGTCGGCGGCGGAACCGCCTGGCGTTCGCTCCCCTCCCCCTTTCCTTCTCGCCGCCTGGAGGACGGGGGCGGGGCTGGGCGCGGGCGGGAGCGGCGCGGGGTGGAGGGGTGCCCTCTCTCCCGCGGCCTGGGGGCTCGGGAGCCCCTCGACAACCCTCGACCCCCTCCACCTTCCCGGAACTCGGGTAACGGGGTGGGGGATGGGGCTGTGCAGGAAAAAGCCTCCGCCTCTCCCTCTCCTCTCGCTCGCTCCCTCTCCCCCCCTTTCCCGTCGGCCTCTGCCTGGGAAATCTGGGCCCTTCAATCCCACACTCGCGCTAAAGGGGTTTTGCTGGGGCTTTTTTTTTTTTTTTTTGTAATTCGAATTTCAAGGTGCTGCTGGTGGTTGCTGGGTGGAGGGTGACAGGGAAGACATTTCTTTCTTTCATTGGCAATGTCAGTCTTTTGGATGGCAGGAAAAAAAAACCATCCCTTGTTCGTTTGAACCCCGCCTGCCGAGGTGGGGGTGTCACCCCGAGGAAAGGAGTTCTCTGCGTCGTACCCCCCCACCCCCGCAAACTGAGGAACCGTGGACGCTGGCTTAGGAAAATTTCCAACATCTGCACCCTCACCCTCTTCTGCCCCGCCCCCGACGGTATAGGGTTTCACTCCAGGGCCACCCCAATGGTCCCTCAATCCGGCCCTAAGCTTTCCAGGCTTCCGCCTCCCTCTCCTAGTGGGCGCTGCTGGCTCCTGGACACACACAGGTTTTTTTTTTTTTTTTTTTTTTTCCTTTAATTTTTAAAAAACTCAGCGTCGCCAAGATGAGCTGCTTCTAACGTAAGGGAACCGCTCTGACACATATTAAAGCCAATCCAGAAAATATGTATTATCTCCATAAGGCACATTTCGTGTGGCCCGAGACATGCAAATAAAACTATAGAACATTGAAAAATTGACATAAAAATAGGATGGGGCATAAGCATTTTTGATGTATGATAAAATTGCACAACTAATCGTTTATAGGTGGATTTTTTTCCCATTTACGAGTAGTCATATCGCAATTTTAAAAAGGTGGGTAATTTTGCTTTAGAGATCTCAAGTGGCTTTGTCTGAATCATTATATGATACTATACGACCAAATGAAAAGCTTTTGAGGAAAATTAACACCTTTCGCCTTAAATGAGAAGAGTAATTTTAAATTTAGCAGTTGCTTATGTGACATATATTTTACTGATACAAGGTTGACTAAACAGAAGGACAATTGTAGTGCTAAATCAAAACCGTAGAAAACATACACATTGTAAGATCTACGCGGTACTTGGATTAGTAAGACAATATTGTTGATTAAAAGTGGGCGTAATACCAAGCATCAATATAAATCAAATGTTGGGAAATTCGGAAATGTCTCTGTGCTTTTTATTCCCTAGACTGGTCAAATGTGAGTGCCAAACTGCCTTTTGTATGGCAGGAAAGGTTGTCAAATTTCCAGGTTGTATACATTTTTGAATTTTGTATAAATTTTTTAATAAAATTTTGAATTGTGTAAAAACAAGGGACCAATAAAAAAAACTGTATAATATAAACACTGAGTTGATGCCTACATATTTGTCAACTCTGTTGCCTCATCAGAAATAGCCCTACCAGTACTTCATTTGTCCACTGAGGATAGGGGAATGAGGTGCTGTATGTCAGGAACTTCCTGGATAGCTGAAGTTTAGCCGCTGCATCATTTTTATTTTTAATTTTTCCTTAACAATTGAAATACATTACATACTACCTTGACTCTTTAAATTGTGTACTAAAAGTGCAGATTAACCTCTTCTTCATGGTCATCAGTTAGTGTACTCAAACAGTGACACAAAGGCACCTGAAAATCCTGCAGGTTGTTCCGTCTCAATTAAGTAACCACCTACCAGACTCTTCCAGTATTGTGTTGATTTTTAAAAATAATTTTTCTGACCGGGCGCGGTGGCTCACGCCTGTAATCCTAGCACTTTAGGAAGCCGAGGCAGGTGGATCACTTGAGGTCAGGAGTTCAAAACCAGCCTGGCCAGTATGGTGAAGCCCCATCTCTACTAAAAATACCAAAAAAAAAAAAAAAAAAAAAAATTAGATGAGCGTGGTGGCGGGCACCTGTAATCCCAGCTACTTGGGAGGTTGAGGCAGGAGAATCACTTGAACTGGGAAGGCTGAGGTTGCAGTGAGCCGAGATCACACCACTGCACTCCGACCTAAGCGACAGGCTGAGACTCCGTCTCCGAATAAATAAGTAAATAAATAAATAAGTAAATAAATAAAATTTTTCTGTCTTCTTCCTTAATTGCCAGACTGTTAGCTATCACTTTTTAAACACCTCATCTAGTTTCACCAGAAATAATATGTTAGTTTATGATAAAGAATATAGGTGTAACAAAACCATAAACTCGTTTGAAAACAACTGTAAAATACAAAAGTGTCAGTGATAAAGCGGAGAAAGGGAAGTAATGACACGTGCACACCAAGGATGAGGGATGCTACTGCAGTGGAAGACATTTTCATCTTGGGTTTCTGCTGTGCCTTCTTGTAGAGTGCCTTCCTCTAGCCATCTTTCCCATGTCTTTTACTGTTGCTTGTATTCTCGGTGACATGGGAAGCCAGATTTTCAAACTTGGTGGAATTGTCTACCAAATAAAATAAAATAGGTTTCTGAATGAGAGCACTTTCATGATGAAGACAGTAGATGAGATTTAGTGAATTGACCTGTGACATTTACCTACTCAAAGGTATTTTTGCTTGCCTTCTGGTTGTCGAACTTACTTGGTTTAAGTGACGGTTGGATTACCCAGCACTGTAGAAATTGGAGATGGTATCTTTGGTAATGAAAACATCAAGAAAAAGGTCATGGTCTTTAAAACAAGCCATTTTGTTGACCTTGTGCTGCGTTCTCATGGCACCTAGACTCAGATAACAAAATCCAAAGGAATTCATTAGAGTCTGTTAGTCACCTTTCATCTTTTCTTGTATGAAAAAATGTAGTTTTGAGAATGCACACACACACACACAAATGAGAAGGTTTAGAAGATAGGTATTTTAAAATTTGTTGTGGAAGATACTGCCAATTAAGTAATTACCCACAGCTTTTAATAGCTCTGCTCAAGATAAGAAATTTTAATTAGCATATAATTAGATTTTGATGGTAGTCTACCGCAAGGTAAGCAAAAAAGTAGTGGGTAAAATGTTTTTCTAGGATTAAAGCTTTAATTTTCTGTAAGTGTACTTCCCACATTATTATATACACTTGTGTATATGAGGAAGTTATTTTCACTGTTTTGAAACTGGAAAACTACACTTCATATAGCCTTTCAAGGAATGAATGATAAAGGTATGGATTTGATACCCAATTTTTCTTGTTGCTTTGAAAATAAATACGATTTATATTATATATGGCAGTCTGAAAGTGTGAGTTTGAGGGGCTCTTCAGCAGTTTTCTATTCTCATCCATCCAGGATTACCTTCAAAACGTTCCACATAGATGTGTACATGTCAGATGCTGTAAATCAAGATGGTTATTATTTGGGTTAGTGTAACTGAATGATATCTGATCAGTGCTACAAAGAAAGAGTCTGGACAAGGTCAAATTCCATAATCTCAGTTTGGATTTCCTCAAAATAGAAATTTTAGTAAATATTAGAAGACATATTGGGGCCATATCTTTCTTATGTTTAAGGTCACATTCTGTTGATTTTTGACCTAAGTTTTCAGCGATAGTTTGACAAAAGCCATGATGGTTTTCACGAACAAATTTGTGTTTTCACTTACGCAAAGTCTGTGTTAAAAATGAAATACTCTCATCTTTGGTTCTGATGGGTAGATTTGTGTTTTTGTTATTTTATTTCTTGATTTCTTATAGGGAAGGAGGCTTATTCTATATATGTATTTATATTTACCAGTACAGGCTTGTCTTTACAAAAGATAGGGTGCATGAGATAACCCCCTTCCCCAGATAATCTCTGTATTAAGTTATTGATTGAGGTTAGTTTTTGCTAAATTACAATTTTGAAATATCAAACATTAATACTTAAATAGTCTTGATAAATTGCTTCTACAAAATATTTATGCAATATAAATAGTTTAGTTTTCTTTCCAGTTAGAGAAAATTAACATAAGCCAAAAGTTTAAAACTGCACTATTATATTAAGTATATATGATCACATTGCATTACATAAAAAATTAAATATTCTTACAATGCTATGAAAACAATTTAAAAAGTATTGTTTTAGGAACAGAAACCACAGTTTTTCTTCTGAAAGTGTGGCATATTTCCATGACATGAAGGAGTGTTTCTGAGAATTAATATTTACTTTCTTTGAATTCTTTGGTTTGTGGTTGATATTAGCCTTTTCTAGATTTTAAAATCTCTTATTTAATGTTTACACATTTTCTTACACTGTAAATTAAAGAATGGATGAGAAAGCTCAATGTTTTGCCTTTTGGGTTTTACTCCAATTAATATTTCTCTGGCATTCACAATTTTTCAGATGTTTTTATTGGACCTCAGGTGTACAGAACTGGATTAATCATAAGCCTTGCTTCGTGACATGCTCTCATCATCAGTCCATGCATGTCCCACATTGATTTATATATTTAGTTATGTAATTGCTTTCCGCCTTCTTCTAATGAGAACATTGACCAATTTAAGAACCTTGCTTTGCAATTTGATGACATTTATTTTCTTTGAAATTCTAGAAAAACGTTTCTTCATTTCAACTCAAACTTGCTGCTAAAGCTCCTAAATCTGAAAAGGAAATGGACCCGGAATATGAAGAGAAAATGGTAAATGTACTCTTGGATAGGATAGTGAATGCTGTAGTTAATTTTTATAGTTGAGATGTTAAAGACGAAAAAATACGTATGTATATGTAATGCATAGAGAATCATCGATTTTAGAATTGGAAAGTAATTTAATATACAGTCTGTCACAATATTTTATGTTGAATAAATTAACCTCATTTTCAGATGAGGAATTAAAGGATCAGGGAAGCTATATGTCATAGTTGGGACTAGAAGTCACATCTCATTTTTGTTCAGTGCTCTCTGTCCCATAATAAAATACTGTAAGCTAGAAATATTTATTTATGAGGTGAAAAAATCAGTGGTAATACCACTGTGGCTTTGTGACCTGAGAGAAATCCAGTCACAAAGCCAGATTTTCATATTTTTCTTTCTTTCTCCTTCTTTGGACATATGAATAAATGCTACACATTAGTGAAATATGTAATACGTCAATACACTTTAAAGGGAAGAATATTTGTCCAATGCATGAAAATATCACATATTTAAGCAGCATAATCTTAGTTATACTTACATATTGCTTGCTATAATACATTTAATTATTTAATTTTTAGTCACTAAAATCCATATTTTAGCCTTAATTTTAACTAAACTCTTATAACCTTGGATCTTTCAACAATTTGACAGGTGGTCGAAATGGATTTTTTTTTTCTCTGAGGGATTGTTTTTGCAATAATATTGTAAAAATAAGTAGAGATGAAATATATTTTTTTGGTTGTTGATAGCTATTTTATAAGACTTTATGTTTAAGGCCACATCTAATGTAGGTAGACAATGTTTTAACAACTCTAAAAATAACATTCCAGTGAGGATAACATAAAATGGAAAGTTTTTGGCCTCCTTCCAGCTCATGGTCTGAATTTATCTAACTCTTATATTTATGTTAATGAACTCTTCTGTAAGTTTTCTGGGTTATTAATTATGCATCCTTCATTAGCAATCAACTATTCTTTACTCTGTGGTTGGAAAGCGACTTTGAATAAATAAATAGTCTATTTTTTCCTTTATCTAGAATGATGTATATGTCTTTTGATCTTTTAAGATTTTTTAGTGAAACAAAGTTTTATTGCCTGTATATGGTACATGTTCCCTGACCTTTTACAATGTATTGAGAAATTAGAATACATATCAACTTTTAATAGTTAATATATATTAACTATTTCACATATATGTGTGTGTGTTTATATATTTTTCCCAAATTCTGCTTACTTTGGGGAGAAAGTTTATATGCTACTAGCATAAAATGCAGTTTTCTAGATCCCTGTGAGTGAAGAGAGGACTGTTTGTTACATTACTATACCATGACATTGAAAATATTTTGAGACAAGATGATACTGTATTTTAAGATTTAAGTTATTTCTGGATACAACTTGAAAATTCTTAAGAGTTCAGTTTATGGTATATATATATTATAGTTAATTTATATTTCAATATTTGGGATATGTTACATATTTGATGCTTAATTTTGTTACTATTTTATTTAATAAAATAATGTTTTGGAAAGAGAATTTGCTTTATGATTATGACTCTTTAAGAAGGATATTTGTTACTGGGGAATTTACTGTCTGTCAGATCATTTTTCTTCCCTTCAAACTATTTGAAAATACATTTTCAAATTCTGCTATTTATTAGCTGTGCAAGGTTGGGCAAATTACTTACCCTCTGTGTGCTTCAGTAGCATGTAGTTACAGTGGAGATGATACCTGTAACTACGTCATAGGTTTCTTAAGATAATTGAGTGGATTAGTATGTTTAAAGTGCTAAGAGTGTTGTACAAAGTAAATGCAATGCAAGTATTTGTTAAATGACTTTGAAGGAATGAAAAGCAAAGTCCTTACTTTTCTTTTGTTTTGCAAATTAGAAAGCCGACCGAGCAAAGAGATTTGAATTTTTACTGAAGCAGACAGAACTTTTTGCACATTTCATTCAGCCTTCAGCACAGAAATCTCCAACATCTCCACTGAACATGAAATTGGGACGTCCTCGAATAAAGAAAGATGAAAAGCAGAGCTTAATTTCTGCTGGAGAGTATGTTGGCACCTCTCTCTCTATTTTCTTTCCTTTCTCCTGCCTTTTCTTCCTCCTGTCCTCCCTGATCCCTTCATGCACCCCTTCCCTCTTTATTGTTCAGTATACCTTCATGTGACAAAAAATAAGGGTATTGCCATTATAATTATGTTTTGAAGACACCTATATTTTTTTTCTCACTAGAGGCTGATCAGTAAAAATGTAGGCTGGTTCTACCGATTTCTAAGCAATACCTTGGACAACTCATTCTTTTTCTGTAAAAGATAATAGCCATGTACACTGATTTAATTGATACCTTAGCATTTGGGTCGAATATGAAGGGATTTCCTTTTTTAATTTCAGCTACCGCCACAGGCGCACAGAGCAAGAAGAAGATGAAGAGCTACTGTCGGAGAGTCGGAAAACATCTAATGTGTGTATTAGATTTGAGGTGTCACCTTCATGTAAGTACTTCATCACATTGGTGAGTTCTTTTTCAATTTAGTTTTAGAAAAATTTTACTTGAATATTTTAATGAAAGTATGAAACGTCCTTGCATTTTTTCCCCAGATGTGAAAGGGGGGCCACTGAGAGATTATCAGATTCGAGGACTGAATTGGTTGATATCTTTATATGAAAATGGAGTCAATGGCATTTTGGCTGATGAAATGGTAAGGAATCAGTAGCTAAAACCACATTCTAAACCTGAGCTTACCTGCCCCCGCTCCCCGATGCCTGGAGGCTTTTTTAAAGTTGTTACCATGTAAAAGGTATTTTGTAGTCTTAGAGTTATTATTATTTTTTTGAGAGAGGGTTTCTCTGTGTTGTCCAGGCTTGAGTGCAGTGGTACAATCTCGGCTCACTGCATCCTCGACTTCCTGGGTTCAAGCGATCCTCCTGCCTCAGCCTCCTGAGAAGCTGCGACTCCAGGCATGTGCCCACCACACTGGGCTAATTTTTATTTTTATTTTTAGTAGAGACAGGTCTCGCCATGTCAACCAGACTAATTTTGAACTCCTGGGCTCAAGCAGTCCTCCCACCTCGACTTCCCAAAGTGTTAGGATTACAGGTGTGAGCCACAGCACCTGGCTAGAATTGTTTTGTTAAGTAACCGCTAGAACACAGACTTTCACAGGCCATAAAACTCTGCTTTCCTCAAGTGGTCCAAAAACCTTCCCTGTACTTTTGTTTTTGTTTGCAGTTTGGCTTCCAGGAAGCACAGAGTGAAGATGGATGCCCAAATTATGCCTTTATGTAACTTTTTAAAAAAAATTTTTTTGAGATGGAGTCTTGCTCTGTCACCCAGACTAGAGTGCAGTGGCACGATCTCAGCTCACTGCAGCCTCCACCTCCCGGGTTCAAGCAGTTCTCTGTCTCAGCCTCCTGAGTAGCTGGGATTACAGGCACCTGCCACCACATCCGGCTAACTTTTTTTGTATTTTTAGTAGAGATGGGGTTTCACCATTTTGGCCAGGCTGGTCTTGAACTCCTGACCTCGTGATCCACCCGCCTCGGCCTCCCAAAGTGCTGGGATTACAGGTGTGAACCACCCCCACCCTGACTTTATGTAACCTTTAATGGTCTGCCCCATGTGTCCTTCTGTCTTTTCCTATTCTTTATCTACTTGTCTTTCTTACTTTCCTTGTCGTCTCTTTATTTCTATTTTGCCATCAATTTATGTTCCATGTTTTGATTGTAGGCTACCTGAAATCCTTTTGGGAATAAAGCGGGGTATACAAACCAAGCAATACATAAATGACTGACTGAATATATGCATGTGTGAATGAATATCAATATTTTGACTTGTGAACAATCAAAAAGTGCATAGGTGGAATAAGGAACGAATAAAGAGTAATGCTGAATCTTGATACAGTACAGTGCATGGTGGGGCTTTGGAAATCAGTGAAGGAGTTATAAATGTGTAATAAAATAACCGAACAGGAAAAAGTAAGGCACGTAAGATGCCAATTCATCAGCTAAAGGGGGAATATATGAAGGCCTATATTTGTATTTGAAGACCAAATTAATAAAATGGGATTTAAGAGAGGGCAGGGAAAGTTCTAAATCCATATAACTCAATAATATTCGTATTTATGTGACTCTGAAACCATACTTGTAACCACTATTATCCAGAAGAGCCACATGATGATATGTGCCCTATGGCGTCTAGTATAGTTAGTAGTCAGTTGCATAAGTACTCATCCCTGGTTGAGCAACTGTTGGGTGTGTGGCAGAGGATCCCTTAAAGCAAGGGTCTGTAGCTCGTTATATTTAGGTATTCTGATTTGAAGACTATTGTCAGTTCAGAGGGGGAGGAGCTTGGTAAATTGGACAATGGAAGGACCAGGATTATTTGCCCCAAGCAGCTCTTGGCTGCAGCCTGTCTAAACATGAAGGATCTGGTCTTTAGTGATGTATTTATGCTACCAGATATATATAACATATGATATATAAAATATATATAAAATATAATATATATCTAGTATCAGCATAAATATATATTATACATAACATATATTTATATGTATATATATTTTTTGAGATGGAGTTTTGCTCTTGTTGCCCAGGCTGGAGTGCAATGGTGTGATCTTGGCTTACTGCAGCCTCTGCCTCCCGGGTTCAAGCGGTTCTCCTGCCCCAGCCTCCCAGGTAGCTGGCATTACAGGCGCCCGCCACCACGCCTGGCTAATTTTGTATTTTTAGTAGAGATGGGGGTTTCACCATGTTGGTCAGGCTGGTCTCAAACTCCTGACTTCAGGTGATCCACCCGCCTTGGTCTCCCAAAGTGCTGGGATTACAGGTGTGAGCCACTGCACCCAGCCAATACTAGATATGTTTTAATTCCTAAAAAATAGACACTTTAAGGAGTATAGAAAATTTGGAAAAAAATAAATAAATCACTAAAATTAAATTATACTTGTGCTACTTAGAAGTAACCACAGCTAACATTTTGGCATATTTCTTTTTAGTCTTTTTCTTCTGGTTGTACTTATTTTGTATAGTTGAAATCTTATTGTATGTATAATTTGGCATTCTGATTTATTTACATACATATTTTCCATGTAATTAAGACATTTTCTGAACATAATTATTACATAATAATCCTAGGGAGGTACCATAATTTTATTCAACTTCTCTCTTATTGCTGTTCATTTGGATTGCCTGATGTATAGTGTAAATAATGCCACTATAAGAATCTTGTAATTTAGTTTTTCTGTACCTCTCAGATTATTTCCATAGGATTCCTGGAAGTAGAATTACTTGGTTAAGGAATATAAACATTTTAAGGTTTTCATGTATAGTATTCATAAAAGTTGTCTCATTAAGTGACATATCAGATAGGACACAATCTAAAAAAAATAGCTTTAAGCAGACATTTATAAAAAGAAGTATATATCTTGCTCAGAGATAAAACCAAAAGCAGTTTTAAGAGGCCAAAAAAGGCTTAGTTCCCTTTCTTATGGGTTAGGTATCTGTTCATAGGTATTGAATATGTTATTTTTTAAAAAGTCCTCTGGAATTGGTGATCTCTCTAAGGTTCTTTCTGGCTGAAAAATTCTGTTCGTTTGTGGTTCCTAAGGTTTTTAAGAGTGTGAGATGCAAGTACAGAGCCACAAGCCCCTTGAGACACATAGTCTGAATATTTAATGTCTGGGCTGTAATAATGTTAGGAACAATAGGAAAGAAAGACCAGTATCTAAGCAGGCTGGCAAAGGAAGCGTGTCTTTGTAAAACAAACACACAGAAAATTCCTAACTTCAGAACAAGTAGAAAAATTATCTAGTAGATTGCTTGCTCCTTTAGGAGGAAAAATGTTCTAAATAGAAAGTTGCTTTGTTGAGCAACATTCTGACTGCAAGTTACTGGTTTCAGTTTGTGCTCACGGTAAGTACGATACTGAATTGGAATGATTTGATTATCTTCTTTAAAAAAGGTATTTGGTATTTTTACTTTTCATTGGTAGAAACATAATTGTCTTTGCGAGATAGTGGACAAAGATATTTTGTTATGTTGTTGCTAACAAGATGTTTCCATACAGAAAAAATGTTCATGGATTTTTTTCCTTGTGATGATAATGCAGGGTCTTGGGAAAACTTTACAAACAATTGCTTTGCTTGGTTACCTGAAACACTACCGAAATATTCCTGGACCTCACATGGTTTTAGTTCCAAAGTCTACTTTACACAACTGGATGAATGAATTTAAACGATGGGTCCCATCTCTCCGTGTCATTTGTTTTGTTGGAGACAAGGATGCCAGAGTAAGTGAGAAACGTGTAAAAAGACAGTCAAGAATAACAACATTTCTGGAGTTTAGTTACATATTATTGCTGTTAAAAACATCTGAGTTGACTACTACTAAGTAAGACTTAAGTTGTACGTACCCTAAGCTAGGCTCTGTTTTAAGTGTTTTGCATCTATTTAATTCTCACAACACTCCCATGAGGTAGATATATCACCTACTAATAATAGACAATCCATTATTATGCTTCGTCTACATTTGCTTTAACTAGTTAATTAACCTAAGCCGTTTTGAATTGTACTTTGAGTGACTTTTCATTAAAAACATCTTATTTTATTGACAGTATATCTCACCAGTGACTCTCATTTGTGCTATTTTGAAGCCAACAATATATAAATTTGCATGACTTAAAATTTTATATTTAAGTTTTTGCCTTTTGACTTGGTATACACACACGCATATGCATGTACACAACTGGAACCTCTTCTATATGTACAGAGAGCCTCGTGTTTTGTGTTTATGCATAGACACAGCTTTCAGTTTTGGTCTTTGAACAGAAAAATACATGTCTGTATATGTTATCAGGTAATATTAGAAACTGGGCATTTTTTGGGGGGGTGTTTAAATTAGCCATTTGTCAATCTAGTAGGCTCCAGTCATTTTAGGACTGTAGAATTAATCTAAAACTAATAAATTATGCAAAAATACTAAAATAATCAGCTTAGAAAGCATATTATTAAACTTTGTCTTTATTTTGCCTCCAGAGAACACAGTTTAGAGATGTATTCTGTTTTCCATATTTAGATAGGTTATCTAAAGATATCCTCAAAAGAATGGTAGCATAATGAATTACATAATTTTATCCTCATCATTTTGCTTGAAGAAAAATTACTTAAATTTATTTAAATTTAACATAAATAATTTAAATATTGAAATATTGAGCTCATAAGTTTGCAATTACAGGCCAGATTCTTCCCTATGCCTAATATTTCCCCAAAGCAAATTAGTCACTTAGAACTCTTTCTGGTCACCACTGTTACCTAATGTAATACCACTCCATATAAACTTTGCATTTCTAAAGTATTGAACTTTTGCTGAAATTATTTCTTAAAGATTAAAAGCAAAAGATACATATCTAGGTTTGTGTTTTCATAATGTCTCAGTATATTTATTTTATGACTGCCCTATCTCTGCTTCCTGGGGAGGCTGGGATTCTGGTGGCTTGAAAAATTTCTTTGTTTCTTTTTCCAGAGGCAGAGTCTCACTCTGTCGCCCAGGCTGGAGTGCAGTGACGCAATCATAGCTCACTGCAGCCTTGAACTCCTGGGCTCAAGCGATCCTCTCACCTCGGGTTCCTGAGTTGCTGGGACTACAAGTGTGCACCACTGTGCCTGGCTTTGAAAAATTTCTTAATCTTGAAAACCAGTCTTCAAAGTTAGTGTTTTTCAAATTGTGAGTTGCTACCCATTAGTGGGTTGTGAATTCAGCTTAGTACTTGGTGACAACAATTTTCTACAACATTGAGAGAGAATGGAATAGCAAATTGCAGAGTGTTTCATACTATAATAAGGATAAATATTGCTTTGAGAAACTCTTAAGTTGCCTCTTTCTGTGTACACACACTCAAACATATATGTTTATACTGGATTGCAATTCAAAAGGTAATTTTACTGTGGGCCATGGTCAAAAGAGTTTGAAAACCAATAATTACTAATTACATAAATAATAAATGTACCATGTTCAGCACTTAGAGATCGATGTGGATATGAATAGAGGAAGTCCAGATCATTATATATAGACAGATTTGAATCTTGGTACAACATAGGATAGATATGTTGGGTCTTTGTATTTTCCTGGTCTTCTGTAAACATTTTATGAAGGTAATATTTTAATAATAAAAATTTGATGTAGGTTATAATAGGCATTTAATTGAGTTGGGAGATTATTAGAGATACTCTTGATCCTGTCTGATTGATACCAGTGTGCTTTGTGGCCCCTTCCTTTTCCACGCCAGAGGTATCAAAGATAGTAGACATAGAAATGGGTTTGATTTCAGTCATGGCTTTGCTACTGATTATGTGGGGTTGACTGTCTTGAAGGGCCTTAATTTTTTCACCTCTAAAATGAGAGCTTTTGGATTATGTGACACCTTTAATGTTTTTTCAAGATGTTTAACTCTAAATTTATCCAATAGTTACAAAAAATTCAAAGGAGAGCTAATTTAAATTAAAAATATGCATTTGTTCCATGAAACTTGTAGGTGAAACCATCAAACTGAGAGCTTCACAAAATCAAATAAGGATAAGGTGTTAGCACGACTGAATGGGGTCTGGCACTCTACTCTTTATTTTGTCTCCTATTCCCTAATGTCTTTATTAAATTTATAAATGTGATCACTTCCCAGGGTGCAACTGAGATCTCTGAAAAGGCCTTTTTTTTTTATTCTGTCCTCCTCTTCAGTCCAGGTGATTCTCTTATACATAGTAGACACTCAGTAAATATCTGTTGAATGAGTCTGCAGTGTGTTTAGTGCATAGTTGTGAATTATGAAATAAAGACTTTGCAGGGAACAGTTAATTTTGTTTATGCACTGTAACTTCAGATTTATAAAACTTTTTTTTTTTTTTTTGAGATGGAGTCTCATTCTGTCACAAAGGCTTGAGTGCAGTGGTGACATCTCAACTCACTGCAACCTCCCCGCCTTCTGGGCTCAAGCAGTTCTCCTGCCTCAGCCTCCCAAGTGGCTGGGATTACAGGTGTAAGCCACCATGCCCAGCTAATTTTTGTAATTTTTAGTAGAGACGGGATTTCACCATGTTGGCCAGGCTGTTCTTGAACTCCTGACCTCGTGATCTATCCGCCTCGGCCTCCCAAAGTGCTGACATTACAGGCATGAGCCACCGTGCCCAGCCAGATTTATAATACTAGTCATCCTCTTCTTAATATAGATTTTCCTGCTTCCCATTAACTTTTGTGGTTTTATTTTGACCGATAACATCTGGAATTCAGCTCATACAAGTTAAAAATGCTCTCAGTCAACTTACCTACCATGTTGGCCACTGCCTGTGAAGACTTAAAAATAGTTTTAAATAGTCTCACTGTTTTCCATAGCCTCCTGTACTAGACAGAGCAAGTCCCCTTTATGAAATCACATTTGTAAACCTCATGGCAACATCTGGAACTTCACAAAAACATTAATGGGCTTCCATGACCTTTTAACAAAGTGTATGACTCAGCCCAGCTAGAAAATGAAGAAGGGACATACGAGAGTTCTCAAAAGGTTGGAATCATTCATGCACATTGAGTTCTTTCTATTTGTTCAAACTGTATTATGTTGGTAACTCTTGGATCTTGGCAAGAATATGTTGTTCAGAAAGAGTTATTTTGTCTATGTTCTTTTGGATGCCCCATGATATGAAGACAAGCCTAGTAACTTTGTGATTTCTGGTCATATGGACTTTTCTAGGTCATTGAATATGCGGTATTTCTGTAAGGGAAGCCTCTGTTTCTCTTCTGCTAATGAATATATTAGCAGATCATCCAGATAATTGACCACACAGTTATCTTTGGGCCTCAGTTTTCCCATCTCTAAAATGGATGAAACTAAATGATCCTCAGGGTCTCTTACAATTCTTAATATTTTCTTGATACTTTAATTCTGTGATCATCTTGTAACATCTTCTAATATAAATATATTCTAATATGAAGTATTTTATTTTGCATTAGGCTGCTTTTATTCGTGATGAAATGATGCCAGGAGAGTGGGATGTTTGCGTTACTTCTTATGAGATGGTAATTAAAGAAAAATCTGTATTCAAAAAGTTTCACTGGCGATACCTAGTCATTGATGAAGCTCACAGAATAAAGAATGAAAAATCTAAGGTAAGTTATCAATATCTTTATTAAAGTTTAATTACCAGATTTGTTTGTTCCCTTTTCTGTATTCAGAATAAAAAATGATGGAACAGTCGGGTGCGCTGGCTCACGCCTGTAATCCCAGCACTTTGGGAGGCCGAGGTGGGCGGATCACAAGGTCAAGAGATCGAGACGATTCTGGCCAACATGGTGAAACCCCATCTCTACTAAAAATACAAAAATTGGCAGGGCGTGGTGGTGTGCACCTGTAGTCCCAGCTACTTGGGAGGCTGAGGCAGGAGAATAGCTTGAACCTGGGAGGCGGAGATTGCAGTGAGCTGAGATTGTACCACTGCACTCCAGCCTGGCAACAGAGCGAGACTCTGTCTCAAAATGGAACATCGTGATTTTATTCATGGAATGTGAATGCAAATCTAAATTATTGAATATAAGACACATTAAAATTGAGCACAGTTTTTAATGTAAAGAAAATTAAGTGTTCCTTTGCTCTACCTCCTGTGTCTGTGTTATGCTGTAGTATTTTAATTTTGTTGAGAATATTTAGTGTACAAATATCATTTGTATTGATTTATTTTTTATTGAGGGGCTACCCTATATGTATTTATATGGATGAGAGAAAATAATTTCCTGGAATTATCTGACTTGTGTGAATTAGAGTGTGGTGTTAACATTGAAAAATATCAGTATTTCTTGCCATTCAATTCCATCAGCAGTAGGAAAAGCTTCAATTATGGTGAACCTCTCTTTGGATCACTGGGCTAATTTGGGAGAAACAGGGACAGAACTGGAGCAAAACCACCAGGTGGATTATACTAATTTCAAATTGGAACTAATATCTGACAAGAGGATGCATGTTAGAAATAATTTTATATTTAAAAGCATTATAAAAATGCATTTCTGTTTATATGATTACCATTTTTTTGTGCTTTTTGTGTCTTAATTTTTGTGGTCTTGTGTTTAGAAAGTTAATATAAGTTACTGGGAAAATCAGCTCAATTCTGGGGCTTAAAAATTGTGACCAGGCCAAGTTAGAACATGTCTAGGCATGTAGATGAATGTGGTTGGTGGGGAGATGGAGATTTTATTGTGTAAAATGGCTGACCTGGATTCCATGGAGAAGTTCTGACTGTTTTCTGTGAGCCCAAAATGGGGAAACTAAAATATTGAAGTTGCGGGGAGGGTCTCAGGTATAAATATGATTGCTTTTTTTTTTTTTTTTTTTTTGGTAGAGATGGGGTTTCACCATGTTGACGAGGCTGGTCTCAAACTCCTGACCTGAGGTGATCCACCTGCTTTGACCTCCCAAAGTGCTGGGATTACAGGTGTGAGCCACTGTGACTGGCTTGCATTCTTATAAGTATAGAAATGTTCAGTTTTGCCTTACTGCAGCTTTGTCACTTGAACTGGGGTATTTTTCCATAGAAAATTTTCAAGTTATATTGTAGTAAAAAATGTATTGGTTGGATAAATTACAGTATAACTGAATGTTGAGCATTCTAATAAGTAAAATAATCCTCATATGAGTATTGTTTTTGCAGCTTTCAGAGATTGTTCGTGAGTTCAAGTCGACTAACCGCTTGCTCCTAACTGGAACACCTTTGCAGAATAACCTGCATGAACTGTGGGCCTTACTCAACTTTTTATTGCCTGATGTCTTTAATTCTGCAGATGTAAGTTTAAGCCATACATTTTAAGTATAACTTTCTTATGTTCATTGACATGTGTTTTAAAACACTATAGATTGAAATTTATGGTACTTTTTAATTTGTAATTTTTTATCTGCATGTTTTGGTTTTCTTAGGAAAGAGTTCTTTAAAAGTTTTTAAATGGAGATCTTTTGAGAGATAGTATGCTTCTTGTCTTTGAGATTAACCTGCCTGTTCAACTTTGCCTCTATCACATTGCTCCTAAAACTTATGATGTGAGGCTGAGTCCATAGTAGTGCATTCAACATTTTATTTTCATTAAGTTGAAGTGGTTTGAAACATATTTCTGTATACTAGTTTGGCAGGTGGAAGCTATAAAATGATCTTTGATTATTGTAGGCATTGACATTTGGTGAGTGCTAAAGAGCTCAGAGTATGTGAAAGACAGCATATTGTGTAAATGTGTGATTTTTATATATATATATTTTATCATTAACACAAAATTATGCTAGGACACCAAACTAAATTGAAAGATTTAAGAACTTTGGTGCTTGATTTTTCCCATTATTGTTATTATTATTATTATTTTAAGAGGGAGTCTCACTCTGTTGCCCAGGCTGGAGTACCGTGGCGCAATCTCAGCTCCCTGCAACCTCTGCCTCCTGGGTTCAAGTGATTCTCCTGCCTCAGCCTCCCCAGTAGCTGGGATTACTGGTCCCCGTCACCACACCTGGCTAATTTTTTGTGTTTTTAGTAGAGACAGGGTTTTGCCATGTTGGCCAGGCTGGTCTCGAACTCCTGACCTCAAGTGGTCTGCCCGCCTCAGCCTCCCAAAGTGCTGGGATTACAGGTGTGAGCCACTGCACCCGGCCCCATTATGATTATTAATTAATAATAAAAAGTAGCAAGTTCAACCATAAGTTGGTTTGCACACTTTATTTTGCTTTTATTTGTTTTATTGTTTGGTAAAATTAACATTTTTATTAGCATTATGTCTTTGATTTTATATTCTACTTTTTAAACTGGACATAATATTACTACAGTATGGGGAAGCCTAATAAATATCTTTTAAGGAAAAAGTTGATGGAATTCTTACACAATGGGGCTCAAATTTTGTTAACTGCTCCAGTATTTTACCTATTTTCAGAAGTAAATAATAGTAGCCATCACAGCCAATAATATTTTTGAAAGTACTTTTTAAATGCATTATTTCCATATTGGTTGTGTAAGAATCTATAGAATATCAGGTATATTTTAAAAAACTGCACTCATTGGAGAATTTCCGCCCCTCTACAGGACTTTGATTCTTGGTTTGACACTAAAAATTGTCTTGGTGATCAAAAACTCGTGGAAAGACTTCATGCAGTAAGTAATAGCAGACAAGAACATTCAGTAATTAAATAGTGTATACAGATTGACCCAGCAAACAAAATGCTATAGACTCTGTTTGAACTTGTGTTTGCCTCTTGGCTCAATGTCACTGTTTCTCCCTCCCAACCTTTCTGACAGCCTCTTTTGTGTATTTTTGTTTTTTTTTCCTCTATGTCCTCAGCCTCTCTCTAGAACAGCTTTTTTGCCTTGGCTCTCCCCTGTGAACAATGTGGTCCTCTCCAACAGAGAGGCTGTTCCTGATCCCACACCCCACAGTTCCTCAGGATGGTATCGGTATTCTTCTAGTTCCCCCACTGCCACTTCTAAGCCACTGCTTCTCCACTGTCATGTACAAAGCTCTTCCTTTGAGGCCTAAGCTGTCTTGCAGTTTTACCCTCCACCCATTCTCTTTTCTGTTAATCTGTTCATCATCAGGTGGCTCCTTAACGTTTATTGTATGCCAGTTTTATATTCTTTTTTTCCCTTTGAGAGGCAGAGTCTTGCTCTGTCGGCCAGGCTGGAGTGCAGTGGCATAATCTCAGCTCACTGCAACCTCCGCCTCCCGGGCTCAAGTAATTCTCCTGCCTCAGCCTCCTGAGTAGCTGGGATTATAGGCATGTGCCACCTCACCTGGCTAATTTTTGTATTTTTAGTAGAATGGGGTTTCACCGTGCTGGCCAGGCTGGTCTCGAACTCCCGACCTCAGGTAATCCATCCGCCTGGGCCTCCCAAAGTGCTGGAATTACAGGTGTGAGCCACTGCGCCCAACCTTTTTTTTTTTTGAGAGAGTCTCGCTCTATAGCCCAGACTGCTGGAGTGCAGTGGCACGATCTCGGCTCACTGCAACTTCCACCTCCTGTGTTCAAGCAGTTCTCTTGCCTCAGCCTCCCAAGCAGCTGGGACTAACGGCACGTGCCACCACCCCCGGCTAATTTTTGTATTTTTAGTAGAGACAGGTTTTCACCATTTTGGCCAGGCTGGTCTCGAACTCCTGACTTTATAATCCACCCATCTTGGCCCCCCAAAGTGCTGGGATTACAGGCGTGAACCACTGTGCCTGGCCCCAACTTTCTATTCTTTGATCGCAACTTCTCATCTCTTTCTAGTACTTCCGTTCATGTTAATCCTTCTGTACTTGTCCTGTTACCTCACAGAGACCTCTAATCCCCAGACCTCTGCATTTTCTCCCCATGTATCAGCTTATTCCTGTTGTGACTTTTTTCTCTGTCCAGCAGTTAACTCATTTTCTGTCACTCAAACCATCTTTGGCCAGTACTCCTAAGCTCCCTTGCTCCCTTCTCCGTCTGCCATACCTGCCTAAAAACCGTAACCTGGAATAATGTGATGTAACTGTCCCTCTGTCTTCTGGGTTTCAATTTTGCTTCTGCCACTTACTAGCGGAGTGGACGTCTCTGTATTGGGGCTGCCCAACACTGGTAAAGAAGATTTCACAACTGCCCAGGTTGGAACCACTATGATTCCATGTTCTCTAACATAAGCTGAGATGTTGTGATACTGGTGATCCTTCAACATGACCTTCTACAGTCTTCTTCCCTGTTTCCTATAACAACTATTTCAGACCTTCCCCAGTCTCCCCAAGACTTCTATCCCAGGTATCTCTGCCCTCCTTCTCCCTCAGCAGGTAACATCATTCCTTTCTCAAAGAGAAAAAAGAAGACGTTAGGTAGGAAGTACTTCAAGGATGTCTGCCTTCTAAGGAGGCCTGCATCTGTGTTACCTTCTGTTTGAGTGGAAGAGGTGTCTTTTCTCTGGTTAGTGGCTAATTCTCCCATGTGAATCCTTTATCTCATCTCTTCCTATTCTTTATGGACTTTCCTCCATGATTTATCTTTTTAGCTGACTATATTTTCTACCTCTTTTTAATTGACTATATTTTCTATCTTTTTAACCGACTATATTTTCTACCTCTCCATCCAGATTGGGTCTTTACCCTAAGTGTAAACATGCTCAGGTATCTCCCTTATTAACTCCAAACCCGAACACGTACCCATCCACCCTCACACATATGCAAAACAGTGCTCCCTCAACACTGCGTCCCTCTGGCTGTGATTCCATTTTCTTCCCTTGATAGCTAAACTTCTTGAAAGAGTAGTTTATCCTCTCCATATCTACTCCCTAGTCTCCTGTTTACTCTTGAATCCATTGACCACTGGCTTCTATCCATTCCATACAACTGAAACTTATCTCACAGTGTCTTCAATGACTTTCCAGTTGCTGAATTCAGGGTATGCTTTTTGGTCAGTATCTTGGCTATTGCTTTGAAGCTGCTAACCATCTCTTCCTGCTGAAAACTCTTTCCTGGTTGGTTTCTACGATACTGTTCCCTTTTGGATTTTCTTTCACCCTTTGTACACCCCTGTCAGTCCCTTTTGTGAGCTTTCTTTCCTTGACTGTCTCTTATAAAGTTTAGTGTTTTATAGGGCTTTGTCTTTGACTTTCATACATACTCCCCCTGGGAGCCACGCCCATGGTTTTACCTACCACCTATATACTGATACCTCCTGAACTGACCTCTCTGTATCCTCCTCCTAAGCACTATACTTTCATATCCCCTTGCCTTCGGAGTCTTTTTGCTTAAGTATCTCACAGGCAGTTTAAACTCTGAAGGATATCTTTTAGAAATCTTTGAGGCTCACACCAGAAACCAGAAGTCTTCTTTTACTCTTCCCTTTTCCTTACCTCCCATAGATCTCTAATAATAATAGCTACAGTTTATTGTCTACTGTATACTTAAGTTCTACACATGTACTACCACAAATTTCCACAGCAGACTTGGAAATAGGTATCGTTATCCCCATTTAAAAATGTTTGACCAGGCACGGTGGCTCACGCCTGTAATCCCAGCACTTTGGGAGGCCGAGGTGGGTGGATCACGAGGTCCAGAGATTGAGACCATCCTGGCCAACATGGTGAAACCACATCTCTACTAAAAATACAAAAAATTAGTTGGACGTGGTGGTGGGCGCCTGTATCCCAGCTACTCGGGAGGCTGAGGTAGGAGAATGGCTTGAACCTGGGAGATGGAGGTTGCAGTGAGCCGAGATCTCGCCACAGCATTCCAGCCTGGTGACAGAGCAAGACTCTGTCCCCCCCCCTCGCCCCCACCCCCAAAAAGTTTGGCGGGCTGGGCATGGTGGCTCACGCCTGTAATCCTAGCTCTTTGGGAGGTCGAGGTGGGCAGATTGCCTGAGCTCAGGAGTTGGGCAACATGGTGAAACCTCATCTCTACTAAAATATGAAAACTTAGCCAGGCGTGGCGGTGTGCGCCTGTAGTCCCAGCTACTTGGGAGGCTGAGGCAGAATTGCTTGAACCTGGGAGGCGGAGGTGGCAGTGAGCCGAGATTGCCCCACTGCATTCCAGCCTGGGCAACAGAGCGAGACTCTGTCTCAAAAAAAAAAAAAAAGTTTGGCATATACACATATCATATATTTGTTTTTGGATGAACCGATGAGGAAATAGGCTTGGAAAAATTAAGAGTACTTTCCTAGGCTCACAACAGCTAGTCAGGACTGAGCTGATTTTAGAATTAGCTTGATCTGGGTTTGAATTCCACATCTACCACTTGCTAGCAAAGTTCCTTTGATGAACTTACTAAAATAGACTGATAACATTTCCTTGAGACCATCCTGGCCAACATGGTGAAACCACATCTCTACTAAAAGTACAGATTTTTGTAAGGATTAAATAATACATGTAAGGATTTATTGTAAGGAATTACAATATTTATTTTATTTATTTATTGTAAGGATTCAATTTATTTAATTTATTGTAAGGATTAAATAATACGTGTAAAGTTCATAGTATAGTGTCTGGCACATTGTAGGTAGGTACTCTATAGATTGTAGCACTATTTTCTTGTGATAGAATCTGTCTTCCAGGTATATACTGATTATTTTTATCTCGTTTTCTCTATTCATCTATATTTTCCTTCACATTGAATATTTTCTCCTCATTTATATATTTAACTACAGTCATGCACTGGCATAACAACGTTATGGTCAACGATGGACCGCATAGATGATGGTGGTCCCATCAGATTATAATGGAGCATATATAGAGACCTGATATATGGCACTTGATACTGGCATTGCAGATCAAGTAGGGGAAATGATTGATAGTGAGTAATGGTGCTGGGAACTTGGTTTTCTATATGAAAAAACAAATAAATACATATGACATATAGGTTTGTGTAAGAACACTCTATGATCTTAGCACAATGATGAAATCACTTAACAACACATTTCTTAGAACATATCCGCATCATTAAGTGTCACATGATGGTATTTGAAATGACCCGCATTTTTATTTCATTTTTGAAGACTCCCTGATCAATACTCTGACTTCAGATTTCCTCTCAGGTTTAAAAATCTTGTTGTGGGCTGGGCGCAGTGGCTCGCACCTGTAATCCCAGTACTTTGGGAGGCCAAGGCGGGTAGATCACAAGGTCAGGAGTTTGAGACCAGCCTGGCTAACATAGTGAAACCCTGTCTCTACTAAAGATACAAAAATGAGCCAGGCATGGTGGCGCATGCATGTAATTCCAGCTACTCAGGAGACTGAGGCAGGAGAATTGCTTGAACCCAGGAGGCGGAGGTTGCAATGAGCCGAGATTGTGCCGTTGCACTCCAGCCTGGGTGACAGGATGAGACTCTGTCTCAAAAAAAAAAAAAAATCTTATATTACAGCAGCTTTTTTTTTTTTTTTTTTTTTTAAAGGGTTCTTTAGTGCTTATTCAGCCACCAATAGTCTTGTCTTAATTTTTCATGTATTTTGTGCCATGAAGTCATGAATGCCTACTTTAGGTCCCCTATTCTGATTTTCTAATGGACTCTTGCTTGGTGGTTCTTTACCAAGAAAGTTGGCAACTGGTATTGGTAGTGTTTGTCGGACTTTGCAGTGGGAAGTAAATTTCACATTAATGTTGTTGATGAAATACATTATTAATCATATTAAATGTTTCATAAACTTTTATAAAAATGATCACCTTTTAGGTTTTAAAACCATTTTTGTTACGCCGTATAAAAACTGATGTAGAGAAGAGTCTGCCACCTAAAAAGGAAATAAAGATTTACTTGGGGCTGAGTAAGATGCAACGAGAATGGTGAGCTATTTCATTTCCATTAAAACTTATTTGTATGCAAGAATTTACTAAAAATTAGCTTTGTAGTTGTTCAGTTATGCCGTTAGTTCAAAAATTACATTTTATATTTAAATGGCAAGTTAAGTAGTTCAGATATTCTCAGAGAAAGTTTGTAAGTATTTTATTTAACCTTTTGAAAAGAGTATAGGTTTTGGAGTCTATAGATCTGTGTTTGAATTCCATGCATTACCACTTAATAGATAGTTATGTTGGGCAAGTTACATAGCCTAAATTTCCATTCTGTAAAATGAGGATAATAATACTTGTGAGGATGATGTTAGGATTAAAGGGGGGTAATGTCAGTGGCATACTTGTTAGTTAAAAAGCATTCTTTTAAAGCATTCCTTGGCCAGGTGCAGTGGCTCACATCTGTAATCCCAGCACTTTGGGAGGCCAAGGCAGGAGGATCGTTTGAGCCTAGGAGTTCAAGACTAGACTGGGCAACAAAGTGAGACCCCATCTCTACAAAAAATAAAAAATAAAATTAGCTGAGCATTGTGGCACACACCTGTGTTTCCAGCTACATGAGAGGCTGAGGCAGGAGGATTACTGGAGCCCAGGAAGTCAAGGCTGCAGTGAGCCATGTTTGTGCCACTGCACTCCAGGGTAGGCGACAGAGTGAGACCCTGTTTCAAAAAAAAGCATTCTTTTTCCTTCAGTGAAAATGGTTATAACCATATTACTAGTGATGATGAAAATGTTGGTGATTGTGGATATTACAAAGATAGAATCTGGAATGGTTAGATAAATGCAATTAAAGCAGGAAATTGACAAGGGAAGTCACAAGGAATCATAAATGGGAAGTGTTAACATAATAGTGCTGCTAATAGGAGCAAAATGTTATGTATATAAATACAGTTAGATCATGTATAAAATATATGATTTCTTTACTACACAAGCCAGTATAGGGTAGAGATTAAGAGTATATTCTTTGGACTCAGACATAAGATCACAGCTTGGTTTTGTCCCTTCTGTGACCCTGAGTAAGTTGTTTAACTTCTCTTAGCTGCCTTAATTTCTATCTGTAAAATGGGGATGATACTAGTAAATACTCAGAATTGTTATGAAGATTTAGTGGCATAATTCATATAAAGCCCTTGACATGGTACTTGGCACTTGCACTCAGCAAAAGTTGATAATTATTATAATTATATATTATCACTGATCAGGTATCTATCTATCTATCTATCTATCTATCTATCTATCTATCTATCTATCTACACACACATATAAGTCTCTGTTTGTAGGGGTGGAATTGTAGAAAAGAGAATGAAAAATGTTTATAGGATCAGAAAAAAATGACCTGTGAAGACAGGTATAAGAAATTGAAATTGTTTCTAGTTCAAACAAGTAAATGTTGGATGTCAAATTCAGGCACATGCTGTAGTTATTAATAATTAGCAGATAGAATTCTCTAAATAATTATCAACTGATGGCAATTTCTGGTCATGGATAAAGCAGGAGGAAACAGGTTTATAAGCAGCACATAAGTTCACATGTTCAGATATTCATTACTTTGTTGGTTTTGCCCATCAGATTTAATCTCAAATCAAATCTTGTTTATCTTCAAACAGGAATCTAATCTGATGGCCAAAGGAACATTTCTTTATGACATTAACTTTCTAGTAATTGATGAGTAATTATAGTTTAAATTTTTAGGTATACAAAAATCCTGATGAAAGATATTGATGTTTTAAACTCTTCTGGCAAGATGGACAAGATGCGACTCTTAAACATTCTGATGCAGCTTCGAAAGTGTTGTAATCATCCATATCTGTTTGATGGTGCTGAACCTGGTCCACCTTATACCACTGATGAGCATATTGTCAGCAACAGTGGTAAAATGGTAGTTCTGGATAAACTATTAGCCAAACTCAAAGAACAGGGTGAGTAATAAATTTTTAAATTAGCATGGAATAAATTTATATTAATGACTTGTATATAAATAAAATTTTTCCATATTCATTCACTCAGTTATTTAGCAGACATTGTTGAGTACTTACCATTTGCCAGGAATTGTCCTACGGGCTGGGTGTACAAAGATGAATAAGACAACAATCTTTGCCTTGGATAAGCTCACAGTGTAGTGAGGAGGAATAGTTGCAATTCATTGTGATAAGTGCTAAGATATGTTGAGAAACTGGGAGTTGGGAAAGTCTTCACAGAGATAACCTTTGAGGAGAGCACTGGAGAATGTGTACGAGTGAACCATAGGGAAAAGGAGAGGAACGGTTTTCCAGGGCAATGAAACAGAGGTGTGAAACAAGGGAACAGAGAGAGCATATGGTACTTGGGGTAGAGTGGCAGTTGTTGAATCTGGAAAGATGGATGCAACCAAATTATGAAAGGTATTTTAAACCATGTGTTAAGGAGTTAGGACTTTTATTTTGAAGGCAGAGGGAACGTCAGAGAAGATTGGCTGTGAAGAGTGACAATCAGAGTATGTCGCTCTTACATATTGGGAAGAGAACCTTGAAAGCAGTATGGAGGTCTATTGAGAATGAGAGACTAGGAACAGGAGACTAGTTGGGAGGCTATTGCTGTAGTCCAGTGAGAGAGCCTGTGGACCCATCATTCATCCTTAAGAAAAAGTAAAGGCAGTCTTTTAAGTCATTGCAATATGCAATATGTGTGGAGGATTTTTGAAGACCTTAAAAAATGCCTAACTCAACAAATGCATAATTCTATATATAGCATCTCTTGCAGTTGTGTGCGTGTGTGTGTGTTTAGTGGAGTGTTCATGTGCTCTACATTTATGTTGCATATGTTTATTTCGTAGCTTTTAAGTTAGTTTTACACAAGTTGTACAACTCACTTTTTCTTGGCAAAATGTTTTAGGTTCAAGGGTTCTCATTTTCAGCCAGATGACTCGCTTGCTGGATATTTTGGAAGATTATTGCATGTGGCGTGGTTATGAGTATTGTCGACTGGATGGACAAACCCCGCATGAAGAAAGAGAGGTGAGGAAGAGAAAATAAAATAAGACTTCAGAAATCAGAGTTCAATTAAGCAATGTGTATCAACATTAGATAGTTTTGAACTTTTGCCTTTTCTTTAGGTGGGTGCATTGAATTTCTCATTACCATCCTTCTCTCTTCAGTCTTCAATGTGGCTTCCATTCCACTGACTCTTTACAAAGGTCTTCAAAGACATCATCACTTATCTAAAGGGCACTACACCATCCCATCCTTATCTTCTCTAACCATGCCTATCTCTGACCTTTTAAATTACTAACTGTTTCTCACCTTACTCTCTGACCTCCAATTTTATGTTATTTTCTTTTCCTGATTTGCCAGCTATAGCAGACCTTTGCCATTTGTGGAGTTTAATAGTTGAGATTTTGCCAGTTTATAAGCAACCCTAAAGACTCATGAAGCATAGTAATTCGTAAAGGGAATGATCTTGGTTCTTATGGAGGTCTTGTAAAAACTAAATGTGACAACATAGGTATAGGTATTTATCATGAATTTAGACCTTGGGACACTAAAAGATTGGCGTGCAGGAATGGGTCACTTAGTGATTAAGCTTATCTAGTATGCAGTATTTTTCTCAAACATGGAAATTCTTGCAGGTCTTTAGATTATTCCTCACAAATGTCATGGGTCTAATGCGTTTAATACCCTTTAAAGCACTTGTTCTTGGAAGGCTTTGCTAATTTATCTTCTGTTTTCTGTGATCCTTCAGAGCTCTGTCTTTGGCTTCTGTTTTAAGTCCATACAGTAAGTCCTCACTTAATGTCGTTGCAAAAAAAATTAGCCAAACGTGGTGGCAAGCCCCTGTAATCCCAGCTACTCAGGAGGCTGAGGCAGGAGAATCACTTGAACCCCAGGAGGCGGAGGTTGCAGTGAGCCATATCATGCCATTGCACCACTCCAGCCTGGGCGAAATAATGAGACTCTGTCTGAAAAAAAAAAAAAAAAAAAGGTTCTTAGAAACTGCGACGTCAAGCAAAACAATGTATGATGAAATCAATTCTATCTTAGGCTAATTGATACGAACAAGATTTAAGTTCTGGCCAGGTGTGTTGACTCATGCCTGTGATACCAACGTTTGGGATTGGGAGGCTGAGGCAGGAGGATTGCTTGAGCCCAGTAAAGACTAGCCTGAGCAACATAGCGAGACCCGGTCTCTACAAAAATAAAATAAAATGAAATTAAAAAAAGCATCAGCCAGGCATGGTGGCATGCACCTGTAGTCCCTGCTACTCGGGAGGCCACGGCAGGAGAATGGCTTGAGTCCAGGAGTTTGAGGCCACAGTGAGATGTGATTGTGCCACTGCACTTCAAACTGTGTGACAGGACAAGACCCCAATTCCTATGGCATATTTCTGGTCACAAAGACATCATCAAACTTCTAAATAAAGACCAAAACACTTACAATATTAAACAGGGAAATAAATGTGAGCCATACATACATTTAAGAAAGATGAATAAAAACAAGATAATTATTTACCTGCTTATTCCAGTTCAGGATTACAGTGGTTGGAGCTTCTTCTGGCAGCTCAGGACCCCAGGGAGGAACTAGCCCTGGACAGAATGCCATTCCATCACAGGGCATGCTCACACACACACCACTCACACTGGGACCGTGTAGACATGCCAGTTTGCTTTTTGTGCACAGCTTTGGGCTGTGGGAGTGCACAGAGAAAACTCATACAGACATGGGGAGCACATGCAAAACCCATATGGACAGTGGCCCTGGCCAGGAATTGATTGTTTTTTTTTTTTTGTCATCAGTTTTATAATGAAACGATGTTACTCGAGGACCTGCTGTACTCATGCTTTGGGTAAAGATCATTATTTTATGGTATAGTGGAAAATGCACTGAACTTGGTTTCAGAAGACCTGAATTTTAGCACCAACTTCACCACTTCGCAGCGTGTGCAAGCCATTTAATTCTCTGAGCCTCAGTACATTTAATTCTATTATAAGGATAATAACACCTAGGCTTCTTTCTCTGACGATGTTGTTGTGAGGATAAGTGGATATAATAGGTATGAGCACAGTTTTAAATGACATATTGCAGTACGTACTGCATGTCATGAAATTGCACACAGGGCTTTCTCCCTTACACCTTTAGGGCCCCATCTCAGGCTACAAGGACTCTCTCTTAGCCAGCATCCCTCTCCTTCCGTAGTTGCAACGGGCACTCCGTTCCTTGTGTGCCTCCTTATTGAATCTGGTTCTAGCATACCGTAGTGTTCACAGCAAGCACACAGACCCTTTTCATATTAAAGGTTTTACTGCTACCTCTATGGGGAAACAGTTGCAATAACATTTATACATTTGAGGACATTTCAAGGCTTACACTATTCCCTGTCCTATAGTTTTTTCACTCTCTCTGAGATGGCAACTTGAAGCGTTACTGAGCTTTTGCTGACTTATTGCTGAGGATTGGTTTCCCCAAATCCATACTAAATATAGGCCCTATGGTACCATTCAGGATGATCCTTGTTCCTAGGACAAAGAGAATACCATGGCAGAGCAGTACGTGCTTTCTGACCTCAAATAGCCAATTTGCATTTCTGACTGAGCTTTCTACTGTTCACCTATTTATGTCCAAATTGTTCTGGTTTTTTAAAATTCCAAACAATGTTATCCCCTCAGAGACTCTGAATTTCATGTATTGACTTTAAATATAGCAAAGTCAGAGCTGTTCCTTTTTTCTTGGAAATGCCCTGCTTTCCCATTATGTTGTCCACACCATCATTTCATCTATTTTCCCAATAAGAAGAAGACCACGTTTGATTCCTTACTTTGATTGTGTGCCAGCTGTGAATAAGTAATTCTTTCTCAACAGCTCTCAGATTTTCCCTTTCTCCATTACTGCAGCTAAATTCAGCTAACAAAGCCAGTGGTCATCGTCTGACTCAGTTCCTGTAACCTCTGCTTAATTGGCCTCCTCACTTTTGTAGGGAAAAGAACTAACATTTGTCAAGCAACTACTATAAGCTAGGCAACTTAAAGTTCCAATTGAATTCTCCCAGCAGCCCGGTAAAGTATTGGTATAATTTTCTCCATTTGAAACTGTGTCTCAGAGAGATTAAATACTTGCCCAGAATCACAGATGTAATCAGTGGTGAAGTTGTGATTCATGCCCAAGTTTTTGCTATTTCCTCTACACCAAGGTGCCTCTCACTACACCACGCTGCTTTCTATACTGCCCCCTTTACCTGCTCTGCTGCCTGTGATGGTGGGAGTCACCTTCTCTGCCTAAAACTTTGACCATGCCATCTATTTATTTTAAAAAGATTGCCCATACTTTGTGATTGTGCAAGTAATATATGACTGCTGAAGGAAGTTTTGAAATTAAATACAAGTATTTCTGGCCAATCTTTTTAGGTATATGTAATATGTATAAGTAATTGGTATATACTTCATATACTATATGTAAAGTACAGTATCCTGATACTTTTTTCTCGATATTATATTGTACTTTTTAATGTCCATAAAAAATAATTGTAAAAGTAATTTTAGGGTAATATTTCACCCTATGGATGTACTGTAAATAATTCATCCCCCTATTGTTGATCATTTAGGTTGTTTCAAAATTTTCACTATTATAAATAATGCTATAGTGAAAGTCCTTATACATAAATCTTTGTGCACATCTCTGATTATTTCCTTAGGATAAATTCCTAGAAGTGGAATTTCTGGGTCAAAGGGTATGAACATTTTTAAGGCTCTTGATGCATATTGCCAAATTGCTTTCCACAAAGGTTGTACCAATTTATACTCCCAGCAGCAATGTATGAGAGTGCCCGTCTCACCGCCCCCTCGTCAACATTGAGTATTATCATTTTTTTTAATCTTCAAAAATGTTATTATGTTGTTTTAGTTTGCATTTATTTGATTACTAGTGAGAATGAACATTATTGTTGTGTTTTCTAACCATTTGTATTTGTTCTGTGAATTGTCTGTTCTTTTTTTCTGCTCATTTTTCTACTGGACTGTTTTTCTAATTAATTTGTATGAGATCTTTATATAATAAAAATATTCATATTAATTTTAAGATTCTTTACTAAATACCCCTGGATTGTCGTCCTGATTTTCTTCATTACTTACCTGCTTGTTCCTTGTTACCATACTGATAGAAATCTTCTTACTTTCCCCTTTATCCATTGCCCTCATTCCCATTTGTAAACCATTTTCTCTGTTGGTTGATCTTCTAAACTAATCATTCATAAACTAATGGAAATGAAGTTGAGCTTTCTGATACTTCATTCCCCAGATATATTTCAGCTCTCAATTAAAATGTTTTCATTATTATTGTTTTTAAATAATGTAAATGAATTATTACTTGCTTAGTTAAATTTGTCCATGTAATTGTTCTGAATTTGTCTCTATTGATGTAAGCTTTTAAAGATTAGGAACTTCATTTATATAATATACTTTCTACAGAAATTCACACAGTACAGTATAAGTATAGACGCTTAAATATTTTGAAGATGGAAGAATATTATAAAGTATATTTATAAGGAATATTATAAAGTGTGTGAAGATTTTCCATATGTATTTTAAATGATTTTATTTGTTTCTTAAGGACCCTGATAGTCTAATTTTATTTTTCTCTTTTTCTTCTATCCCTCTATCAATTAAAAATAAAGGAAGCAATAGAGGCTTTTAATGCGCCTAATAGTAGCAAATTCATCTTTATGCTAAGTACCAGGGCTGGAGGTCTCGGAATTAACCTGGCAAGTGCTGATGTGGTTATACTATATGATTCAGACTGGAACCCACAGGTTGATCTACAAGCTATGGTTAGTAATCTTTAATGGTGTCAGAAATTTATCATAGCTCTGAATACTATTGCTATTTATACACATAAAGGTCATTTATGATAAAAAGGTAACAATTTTTGAGAGATTTTGTAGAAGTTACAGTCGATTATCCTGGAAAACACAGTTGCTATGCTAATTGCAAAGACAAAAGAAATGAAAGCAAACAACAAACACACCCCAGATCCAACTATAGCATTTTTGTGTTGATTTTGGTTTTTATCACGAAATAGAAATATCAGTTTTTTCCCATTCCTACAGATTGAAGAGGGCACATACATTTGTTTTAATGAAAAGGATTAAAAAACAATCTCTTGTTATTATTCTGCTTAACAACTAAATATATTAAAATCCTTAGTAGTGAAATTAGGAGAGGTAGGATTTTAACTTTCATAAAAAAAATTTTGGGAGAGAAGGCAAAAAGGCAAGAAAGGAATATATTCCAGAAAAACACTTGCTACTTAATGATACCATGCAAAAGCTATTCTACACTTAAAATTTTTTTTAGGGAGCAATTTCTCTGACCTTTCATCATGACACTACAGGTAACCCTTTTGATATTTTGGTGTCATTTATTGAACTAGAGCTACAGCTTCTCTCAATTTGACTCACATTTTCATATAAAGAAATATAATTTAGAAGTAAAAAGATACAAAATAACTTCTTAGGATTTTGAATATATAGCTATGGGATAATTGTCTTTTTGGGGGCAATGAAAAGTCATATGCCAGTGAGGTATAACTTAGAAGGCTTTCCTTTTATAATAGAGAATTGAAAGGGATTGACCACTGGGACATTCCAAAATCAATATGCTTTGGCGTAATTATTACATTACAATGGTATTGAACTACCTGTTTGATATGACTAACTAGGAGTAAGCCCCAGTAAGTTACAGTGTTACTGAACTGGAAAATTTAATAGTGATAGCACTTCATTTCTGTAGAAGTCTTAGTGTACGTCCAATCTTTCAGGATTTGTTGGTTCAGGTTTAATGTGAATATGTGTAGGGTATTGCATTCTGTTTTAAAAATGTGCTGTGTTGAAACTTTGTTACTAGGCTCTAGTGTTTTTATATGTAGTACAAGGCCTGTTTTGAACTTAAATTTTTTTTTCTCTACTACCCTCCTCCCTTTACCTATTTGCTCTAGTAGCTTCTGTGTTTTAAAAATACTCTCCCTAGATGGTTTTATACCACTAGAAGTTTGCCACTTGTCACCTGTACCAACTATAAACCATAGAACCAATTCTAGACTACTGAATAGTAAGGATATTAATATCCCATTAATTTTTATAGCTCTACTGCATATCCCTCAGTAAGCAGAAAGAAGTGCCTGATGATGAGATAAAGCAGACTTTTGCCACCATAGCAACCCTTACTAACTACTTAATAAAATTCCTTACTAGTTTGGAAGATGTTTATATTTAGTGGCTTAAAGTTACTTAGTAACTCAATCCAGAAAGTTTTGGCTCCCTCTTTTACTCATCTTACAGGTGCTTTGCCCTTTGTCCTGGAAGTTTCCTATTAATGGTACAATATAATATTTGCAGAGTTCTTTGTTCCCAGTGGTCTTTAGATATTCTCAATATTCATCATGCTCTTTTCCAAAGTGTCAGATCAGGAGATAAAGAACTAATTTTATTTTTAGAATTTTACAGCATATGATGGCTATACTCTAAATTTTATCCAGAATATCCAATATCTTATATTAGGACTCTTTCTACTAGGATCGAGCACATCGTATTGGTCAGAAGAAGCCAGTACGTGTATTCCGTCTCATCACTGACAACACTGTTGAAGAGAGGATTGTAGAGAGAGCTGAGATAAAGCTGAGACTTGATTCAATTGTTATACAACAAGGTATTTATACATGGAAACTTAATTAGGTGTTTTTTGTAAAACACATGTAGTTTTCTTCAAAGGAGATTACTTTTAATAAAAGTTGATCAAAATTTGAAAACTTAGAGGAAAAATTGAAACATCACTGTGTATCCCATGAGTCTGTACAATTGTTATGTATCACCTAAAAATAAAAGGAAAAAATTTAAAAATGTAATTGAGGCCGGGTAAGGTGGGTCATGCCTGTAATTCCAGCACTTTGGGAGGCCGAGGCTGGCAGATCACCTGAGATCAGGAGTTTGAGACCAGCCTGGCCAACATGGTGAAACCCTGTCTCTACTAAAAATACAAAAAATTAGCCAGGTGTGGTGGCGTGCGCCAGTAGTCCCAGCTACTCAGGAGACTGAGGCAGGAGAATTGCTTGAACCTGGGAGGTGGAGGTTGCAGTGAGCTGAGATCGCGCCACTGCACTCCACCTTGGGCGACAGAGCAAGACTCTATCTCAAAACAAACAAACAAAAAAAAACTGCTAATTGAAATCTTCTGAATTGAAACCCTAGCATTTAATATATGGAGTAGTTGAACATTACTAGCTTATTCTTGAATGTCAGTAGCATGCTTTTTGAAGTACCTGATATTATTTAGCAGATAAAATGGCTACTTTTAATTTTTTGAAAACACATTAGAGGGTACCTTTTCATATAGAGAAGTTTGATCTGAAAACAAAGTTCGAACATGAAAAAAAGTTTCTGTCCTTCTGGGTTTTTCTTTTTTTTTTTTTTTTTTTTTTTTAGACGGAGTCTCGCTCTGTCGCCCAGGCTGGAGTGCAGTGGCTGGATCTCGGCTCACTGCAAGCTCCGCCTCCCGGGTTCACGCCATTCTCCTGCCTCAGCCTCCCGAGTAGCTGGGACTACAGGCGCCCGCCACCTCGCCCGGCTAGTTTTTTGTATTTTTTAGTAGAGATGGGGTTTCACCGGGTTAGCCAGGATGGTCTCGATCTCCTGACCTCGTGATCCACCCATCTCGGCCTCCCAAAGTGCTGGGATTACAGGCTTGAGCCACCGCACCCGGCCTGTCCTTCTGGGTTTTAACTGAGTTTTACAGAAGGGAATTCATATAGAAATAGAAAGTATGTTAGAAGAAAAACTTGTAGGGTTGTTCATTAAACAAATAATCTTAATGCTCACTAATTTTTTGTTCTTTTAAAGCTTTATGGATGGCTAAATGTGGTAATGTCTGATTAGAATGATTATGCCTTCTTTGGAATATAATTGATTGAATATGTACAATTTCAATTTTTATCATTAGGAAGACTCATTGACCAACAGTCTAACAAGCTGGCGAAAGAGGAAATGTTACAAATGATACGGCATGGAGCCACCCATGTTTTTGCTTCTAAAGAGAGTGAGTTGACAGATGAAGACATTACAACAATTCTGGAAAGAGGGGAAAAGAAGGTTAGTTAAAATAGCATTTTATTTTCATGCTGGATTGTTTTAATATCAGCATACTTCAGCATGCTTATATTTTCATTGTACATGTTTGTCTACATTATCTACATGTTTCAGATAACTCATATTTTCTCCAACAACTTGTAGATCTATTTCCAGGGGTAGATTAAGGCTTAAAAACTTTTTTTTTGGTGAGAAAGACTAAGAAGCAGGGTTTAAAATTGAGTGACCTTATATCTAATGCTTTATTGAAAATACTATACCTAAAAGCCAAGTAAATTTTGTGTTTAATCACATGTATAAGGAATACATTTTTTTAAATTAGAGACAGGGTTTTGCTCTGTCACCCAGGCTGGAGTGCAGTGGTGCAATCATAACTCACTGTAGCCTCTACCTCCTGGGCTCACGTGATCCTCCCACCTCAGCCTCCAGAGTAGCTGGGACCACAGGCATGTACCAACATGCACATCCTGTTAATTTTCTTTTTTAGAGACAGGGTCTTGCTTTGTTGCCCAGGCTGATCTTGAACCTCTGGCCCCAAGTGAGCCTCCCATCTCTGCCTCCCAAAGCACTGAGATTATAGGCATGAGCCATCATGCCTGACCAGGACTATATTTTTATTTTATATATATATATTTTGCCGTGGACTAGAAATCATCTACTGATACATTGGTTAATTGAAAATCTTTTATAAAACATTTCATGAAATACTAAATCACTATTTGTTAAAGCATAATAAGTTGTTTCAGAATATTGTAATTTTGTGTTTAATTCACCTTCCCCTCTCCACACATTATGGATAATTTTAAACATAATTAGAGAAGTATAATGAGCCCCGAAGTACTTATCACCTGTTTCTAACAACCATCAACCAGTCCCGTTCTGCTTATATGCCCCATTATCTTTTCCCCTCCTTGGATTATTTTGAAGCAAATCTCAGACATACTTCAGCTGTAAATAGTTCACTGTGTATTTCTAAAATAGAAGGACTCTTTAAAGATAGTCATTATAACATTGTCTCACCTGAAAAACCCCAATACTTCTTTTTTTGTTTGTTTGTTTGAGACAGCGTCTCACTCTGTCGCCCAGGCTGGAGTGCAGTGGCCGGATCTCGGCTCACTGCAAGCTCCGCCTCCCGGGTTTACGCCATCCTCCTGCCTCAGCCTCCCGAGTAGCTGGGACTACAGGCGCCCACCACCTCACCCGGCTAGTTTTTTTGTATTTTTTAGTAGAGACGGGGTTTCACCATGTCAGCCAGGATGGTCTCGATCTCCTGACCCCGTGATTCGCTCGTCTCGGCCTCCCAAAGTGCTGGGATTACAGTCTTGAGCCACCGCACCCGGCCAACCCCAATAATTCTTTAATAACACCAAATATCCAGTTAGTATTCAAATTTACAATTGTTTCATAAATATTTATACTTAAAAAGTTTTCTTTTTGTTTTTAAATCAGAATGCAAATCAGAATACAAATTGCCATTGGTTGAGATTTCATCCCTATCTTTTAAAATCTATAGGCCCCTTCTCCTGCCATATATTGTATTCCTTGTAATTTATTTGGTGAAAAGACTAGGTTGTTTGCCTTTTGACTTAATCACAGTGTGGATTTTGCTGATTTCATCTCCATGGTGTATTTTACTATGTTTGTTACATATTTTGTAAACTGGTTGAATTTGCTTTTCAGAAGAATTTTGTAGTTCAGGTAATAACCTGCATTTTGAATAATCTTGTGTTAATATGTTTCATATTGGTATGCAAAATGTGTTATGTTAGTCCATCTTTGTCTTTCGCTTAGCTTTAGCTATTTGTCCCATTTAAATTATGCAAGAGCGATTATGATGTGGCTACAACTTCACTGATAAAAGATTTTAAAGAAAGCCTAAGTGAGAGTACTTAGGAAGCACCATTTAAATATTTGAAATACTTGGGCAAGTAAAATTTACACTTCAAGTTTGATGTTAGCATTGCATTCATACCTTGTAAATTAGCAGACTGGATATTTCATGTCAAAACCTGACTATTAAAAAGGTAGAGATTCCACAGACTTTTACAAGTAATTCAGTGATTATTTTCTCATTTCAATGTATTCATCTTTAGACTGCAGAGATGAATGAGCGCCTGCAAAAAATGGGAGAGTCTTCTCTAAGAAATTTTAGAATGGACATCGAACAAAGTTTATACAAGTTTGAAGGAGAAGATTATAGAGAAAAACAGAAGGTAACTTTTTACTCTCAACCATTAGAACCTCAAATGAGCATTTCTCCCCATAACAATTACAAAATAACACTGGCATTTACCTATTATAATACCCTGCTCTAGAGTGAAATTTGATATAGGTCTAGAGATCTCATGCAAGGTTTATCTTTCATATATTTTACTGGTTTATCGTCATCATCATCATCATCATTTTTGCTGTTGCTGCTGCTGCTGCTACAACTACTACTGCTAGTACTACTTTTGTTATTGAGAAGCAGAGTAGGATTGAGGTTGAATTCCTGAATTCTGGAGCTGAAATCTCAACTTTTGTCACTAATTAAGTGACTGTGGGTATTCTCAGTTTTCTCACTTATCAAATGGAGGTTATAATAGTTACATCATAGAGGGATTCTGATGATGAAATGAGTTAATACTCATAAAGTTATTAGAATAGTGCCTGGCACTTAATGTTAACTATATGAATAATAATATTAGTAACATTTAGTTACTTAAATGCAGAAGGACTTTGTTACATGTGGTCTGTTGAAGAAACGGGGGTTTTATCTATCTTGTTTTTTAAACTGAAATTAAGGCTGGATTTTTAAAACTTTTTAAATTACTTTAGACTTACAGAATAGTTGTAAAAATAGTACAGAGCTAACCTATATCCTTCACTCAGCTTCCCCTAATATTAACAGTTTACATGTTAGTATAATGATCACAACCGGGAAATTAACACCAGTTTTTCTCCTAATGGCCTTTCCTGTGCCAGGAAAAGGATATTGGTTAATTATCTAATTAACTGGTGTTAGATTCCAGGGGATCTAATCTAGTATCCCACATTGCATTTCTTTAAAAATAGACTTTATTATTTTTTCCTTTTATTTTTAGTTGACACATGTTAATTGTACATATTTATGGGATGCAGAGTGATATTTTGTTACATATATACAATGTGTAATGATCAAATCAGGGTAATTGGTATATCTACTGTCTTAGCACATTTGTGTTGCTGTAAAAGGATACCTGAGGCTCATGGTTCTACAGGCTGTAAGAGAAGCATGGCATCAGCATCGGCTTCTGGTGAGGGGCTCAGCCTGCTTTCGCTTATGGAAGAAGGCAAAGGAGAGCCGGCGTATGTAAAGACCACATGGTCGAGACAGAGAGAGAGACAGTGCCGGAGAGAAGAGGGAAATGCTAGGCTCTTTGTCAGGAGCTAATAGAGTGAGAGAACTCACTCATTACCTCGAGGACTACACCAAGCCCTTCATGAGAGATCTGCCCCCATGACCCAAACAATTCCTACTGGGCCCCACCTCCAACACTGGGGATCAAATTTCCATGTGAGATTTAGGGGACAAACATATCCAAACTATAGCATTCTGCGCCTGTCCTCCCAAATCTCATGTCCTTCCCACATTGCAAATTATAATCATTCCATCCCAATGGTCCTCAAAAGTCTTAGCTTGTTCCAGCATCAGCTAAGAAGTCCAAAGTCTCATCTCAGTCCCAACACAAGTTTCTTACAGCTGTGAGCCTGTAAAACGAAAAGCAAGATACTTATTTCTAAGATACAATGGTTATATAGGCATTGGGTAAACATTTCCATTCTGAAAGAGAGAACCAAGCCCCATGCAAGTCCAAAACCCAGCAGGGTAGACATTAAATCTGAAAGCTCCAAAATGATCTCCCTTGACTCTGTGTCCCACATCCTGGGCACACTAGTGTGAGAGATGGGGTCCTGAGCACTTGGGCAGCCCTGCCTCCAGGGCTTTGCTGGGTACAGCCCATGTGGCTGCTCTCATGAATTGGAGTATGGTGCCTGCAGCTTTTCTAGATAGGAGTTGCTCGATGCTGGTGGCTCTATAATTCTAGGGTCCCTGTAACACCCCCAATTCCACTAGGCAGTGCCCTTGTTGGGGACTTTCCGTAGGAGTTCCAACCTCACATTTCCACTCAGCATTGCCTTAGTAGAGTCACTCCACAGGGCAGCCAGCGCCCCTGTAACAGGCTTCTGCCTGGAAATCCAGGCTTTCTAATACATCCTCTGCCATTTTTTCCTCTGTAATTGATAAATACCTTGTGGGGAGATCTTTCTCAAACTCTTACTCACTGATTTTAGCATGTATTGGTGGAGCTTACCTGCAGTAGTTATTGTGGTGTTTCCCTAATGGTAATTTTGTTTTTTCTTCATTTCACCTATATGTATTTATTAATTGATATTTTTCTGTGTGGAAGATCTGCCCCTTCTCCCCAATTTATTTGTATCTTCAGTTATTTATTTATATCAGTATGGACTCATGGATGTTTTGAGTTACAATCCAGTTCTATCTTTACATATTTTGTTGCTCAAATTGCTCCATAAAGCTGTTATATTTTTGAACTGAGGGAAATGAATTTTCTTAAAATAAAAAAGCTCATTCTTAGGTACTTATTTTACTGAAAATGAGAAGAGCCATTTTGGTTTTGCATTTTAGCTAGTATGCTGATAATGCTTTGTTTCTGTTATTGCTTCTGATAGCTTTTAGTTTCTTGACTTGTATTTGTCAGATTGTCCTATCTCTAATCTTCACTTAGACTGCTTATATTTTATCCTGCTGAGATGGAGGTGATGGCCTATCTGCACAGGGTGGAAATTGCCTTTCTAATATGCTTTTGAGATCTCATTATGTGATATAAATTTTATTAATTTTACAATTATTCCTACAGACTTATGGGTACTAGGAGTGTTTTATAAAGTGGAAAAATTTTAAACAATGAAGTCTAAATACCAGTGGAGCTTCTTAGCCGCATTTTTAGAGAAAAGTTAGCAAAATTCTTGTCTATCTCTAACTGGTTTCCGTGTGCTTCTAATTTTAGCAAAGTAATGATGCATAGATAAAGAGAATTTTAATAACTATGATGACTTGTATTTTTATAATTAAATGTCTGACAGTAACAGTGATGTCCAGAATCACATTTTTTCTGAATATTCTAAGCTGAGATTATATTTTATTTCTGCCTCTGTATTTTCTAGATAGGTTCTTAAAATAGGTTTAAATTATCTTTTGAGGAGAAGTGAAAACTTGAAAGAATATCATTTATAAATCATGGAAATTATACATTGAGGTAGATTTTCATATATGGTATGTTGAATCAGTTGCATTACTTTTACAACCATACCTGGTAAATTAAGTCATGATGGCTGTGATCCTGAATAAATTAACCCAGATAAGTTAGCATTAATGTACTCTTATGTGAAATAAACTAACTCAGTATGATTTATTCTTTTTTTGAAAGTTGAGGAATTGGCCTTTAATGTTTGTTTCAAATTTGAATGCCTAGACCATCAAACAAGTATAGGTTAAATAGCTAAATACATCACTTGTAGAATGTAAGTTTAAACTATTACTAATTTAGTTTTACTCCAATTGAGAAAGATAAGATATTGGTTATTTATGGCCGGGTGCAGGGGCTCACGCCTGTAATCTCAGTACTTTGGGAGGCTGAGGAGGGTGGATCACGAGGTCAGGAGATCGAGACCATGGTGAAACCCCGTCTCTACTAAAAATACAAAAAATTAGCAGGGCATGGTGGCGGGCGCCTGTAGTCCCCGCTACTCGGGAGGCTGAGGCAGGAGAATGGTGTGAACCTGGGAGGCGGAGTTTGCAGTGAGCTGAGATCGCGCCACTGCACTCCAGCCTGGGCGACAGAGTGAGACTCCGTCTCAAAAAAAAAAAAAAAAAAAGTATATACATATACATATATATATATATATAGAGAGAGAGAGAGAGAGAGAGAGGTTATTTATAAAATATCTCTTTCAATACAGTCACTTCACATTAATCCATCTGAAAGAAAAGCGAAATTTGTTTCATTGCTGTGGGAATTTCTAATTTTACCTAATAATCTCATTATAATATTGATATCTCATAGGCTCTTAGATGGTCATTTATGCTAAGTTTCTTGTAATTAAGAAATCTCATCTTTAGCATCTAAGACAGATATGCAGCCTCTGAACACTGCAGTGTTGGGAATCTTACCCCTCTCAGGGCAATTTGTTTCACTGTTTCATATTCTCTGGTTCTCAGAAAACTTTTTATTTGAGTTACAAGTTCCTTGATGAAAGACATTATTTTATTCATCTGTATATCCCTGACACTGACTTGCACACAGTACAGTAGGTACTTAATTAATAGTTAAGTTATATTGAGTAGCCATTTTACTTTCTCTAACTTTCCATATTGGTTTTAATCTTATGGATCAACAAAGAACTGTGTTCTTTTCTATTTGATAGACTTTCACATATGCAAATGTCACCATTGTGTCTGTCTTTAGCCATTACTTCTCTAGGCACTGTGAGAATTTGTAAATCTCTAACCACCCTGGTCATCTTGGTTTATTATCCACTCTTAAAATATGATGCCACGGTTGGAATTCAGCCCTTATATTAGATCAAGTAGAGTGAGACAACTAATGGTGGATTAATGCCCCTTTTTATGTAAAGACTAGATCTAGGCTAAGGATTGAAATAAAGAAAAATATGGATTGGGAAGCCATTTCTCAGACTCCAGAACATTGTAGTGTCAGTTTTGTCTGTTGACTGTTAAATTATATTTTCTAGCTGATAATAGGGTAAAATTGGTAATGCTGCCAAATCATGGTTCATGCTACTTTGGATGTTTAATAATATCTTGTATTTAACTCTTGGCAGTTTACTTAATGCTTTCACATATATGATCATATGTAATCCTTAAGGTAGGTATTACTATTCTCATTTTGCAGATGGAAAAACATAATTTCCCCAAAGTTATATGACTAGTGAAGTAGCAGAATCTAGGTCTTTCTGTTTCCACCAACTTTTCCAACTCTGCCATACCTACGTTTCCAGAAGGTCTCATTTGAACGTTTCTCTTTATTTGAAGGGATATATGCTTGTCATGTTGATATTTATTGTTTACCCCTTTCATCTGTTTCTAATTCATACACTTAACTACAGTTACCATAGGCGATGTTACTCTTCCTTCTATATTAGCTACCTTTATTTCATTTGACAAAACAAAACAAAAAAACAAGCAGATTGTACAGATTCTTCTCAATCACCAAGGAAGAACTAATTTTTAAACATACTTTCAAATAAAAATAAAGAAAACTGTCTTTGCATCTAAACTTGGTGTACCACTATGTTTTGGAACTTTGGAGGTAAATTGTGATTTATAAGGCAAGTTTTGATTCTTCCTGGTGGCTTTTGCTTTCTTATGTTTCTGCAGCCTTGATGTACTTGATTTTGTTAAAACTGTTTGGAGTCATTAAACCCCTTGTTGTTGTTTGTTGTGTATAGCTTGGCATGGTGGAATGGATTGAACCTCCTAAACGAGAACGCAAAGCAAACTACGCAGTGGATGCCTACTTTAGAGAGGCTTTGCGTGTCAGCGAGCCAAAGATTCCAAAGGTAAAACTGTACAAGGCCAGTTTTTATGTCCTAAAGTAGATTTCTCTTGCAACATGATCTATGGGTCAGGTTTACTTATATCATTGCCAAATCATAGTCTCTAAAATATAACAGTGCAAAAAAGTATTTGATTTGGCCCAGCCATATAAATGGATTTTATTGTATTTATTGTTCCATATATAACAGAAATAGCAAAAGATAAGTAAGTTTACTTCCTGTACTGAAAAGAACTATATATAATATATTTTCCTCTCATAGGCTCCACGGCCTCCAAAACAGCCAAATGTTCAGGATTTTCAATTTTTCCCACCACGCTTATTTGAGCTCCTGGAAAAGGAAATTCTTTATTATCGGAAGACGATAGGCTATAAGGTATTTTTTCCATTTTTTAGATTAATTTAATATAATATTTAAAAATAATTTAATCTGTTAATCTAGACTAGAAGGTGTTGCATTTTGAGAGACTGTAACAGTAAATCACAACAGTGATGCTTTTAAAACCAAAGAGGAAGTTTAACTAGATGTAAAACATCTAACTACTCAATCACCAGTACAGTCATCACTAAATGAGATTAATGAAGGATTATGCAATATTTCAAAATAGTAATAACAACATATTATTTTTATAATGCCAGTCTTTGAATAGTTAAAGAATATGTAGAGAGAACAATAGGTATGCAGTTAAAAGCAAATATTAATATATGATAGGAAATTTTTGATCATTTCCTTAATAGGTCCAAGAAATAGTATTTCTGTCTTTATTGCTTATAGGTTGCTGAAAGCCTTGCTGGTGGGTAGTAGATTGTAGTCACTTAGGTGTTAAAGATAATGATAAACTTGATAGTGAATTATACAATTTTAAAATGATCTTTTGGTATTTGGAATTCTTATTTATATAGGTAGATAGAATCCTAGTTTTCATGAGTGAAATTTAATATTTGTCACACTAAATCTGTCGTATTGAGAGAGTAAGCATACCAGGTAATTTCTGTATGTTGAAACTGACTTCCTAGTGAATGGAGAGAGATGACTAAAGGTATAATAATCACTAATATTAAAACATTATAAAATATTGGCTGGGCGCAGTGGCTCACGCCTGTAATCCCAGCACTTTGGGAGGCTGAGGCAGGAGGATCACTTGAGGTCAGGAGTATGAGACCAGCCTTGCCAACATGGCAAAACCCTGTGTCTACTAAAAATACAAAAATTAGCTGGGTGTGGTGGCAGGTGCCTGTAATCCCAGCTACTTGGGAGGCTGAGGCAGGAGAATCGCTTGAACCTGGGAGGTGAAGGTTGCAGTGAGCTGAGATCGTGCCACTGCACTCCAGTCTGGGTGACAGAGGGAGACTCCGTCTCAAAAATAAAATAAAATGAAATAAATAAAATATTAACACAATTTTAATTTTATGAAGTGTTCTGTTTTATGAATTAACAGCTCTGTTTTAAATTTTATTTTGTAAACCTTTATCACAACTGGAACTGTGACCCATTATTTTAATTAGTAGCTGGAATGTGCCTAGAAAAGCTCCATGTATATAAGATACTTATATCTTAACTCATTTATATTTTGGAACTAGAATAGATCTTTAGGGTGAACATTCACATAAGACATAAAACTAGTTTCAAAGAAAGTGAAAACAGTGATACACCAGAAGAAACAAGTAAGTTATAGGTTCAAATGCAAAACAAAAATAGGAAAATTAATACTTATTAACAATAATTATTATTTAATAATGAAGTAGTTACCTTATGAGGTAAACAAATACATATCTCATTAAGGTTTATAATAATTTTAGGTTTAGAATATTATTTTCTGTTACTTTCATTAACTGTTATTAGTGAGACTTGAAAGGAGAATTAATTGAAATGTTAGACCTCAGTAATAAATCAAATATTTGCATAGAACATTTTATAAGTTACGAAGTGCTTTAACACATACTGAGGTTGTTGATTCCTAACAACCTCATGAAGTAGGTGTTATTATCATCACCATTTAATAGGTGAGGAAACTGAAGTTCAGAGAGGTTAAAGGACCTTGTTCAAGATCGTGGAGCTAACAGGGTTGCCATGGGTCCTGGTCTCACAACCAGTTTCTCAGTATTCAGATGTTCTGTTCATTCTACTCAGACATTCTGGGCTCTTTCTGCATGTGATGAAACCCTGTTTCTTTCTGCAGTCCTAAATAAGGACTGTGTTTACAATGGTGTGGCATGACATTTGGGAGTTAGGCCAAGTAGTAGTTGAGTAGCAACAATTAAAAAAATCATCTCTGATATAACTTTAATGCTCCTTCTTTGGAGATACTGAAATTTTGTTCCCCATGATAATTTACAGTGCCCACCACATTCTGGCCATGGGTCTGGTTTGAATATAAACAGTACCTTTCATTACAGGCAGTTTGTGGTTAGGGATGAAGTCTTACAGTGACTCTTTGGGTGGTGGCCAGCTGTAAGGAGATGGAGAAGAGAGGAAATCTCAGAAGATGGAGGAATGAAGGGACAGCTATTAAGGGTGGTAGAAAGGAAGGGGAAGAGGAGGGGGAAGTGTAAGTATTATAGAGGAAAGGGATGAATAGGGAGAGGGGAGATAGATGGCATGGAATTCGTGCTATTGCACCTTATTGTTTGCTCTTCCTCGTTTCCCTGAAAGAAGCAAGAGGAGAGGGAGAAAGAGTAAAAAGAGGACCTTTTTACAGAGTTTAATACCTATTTATTGAGCACTCCTCTGTGCCAGGTACTGGGCCAAGCACTTGGGTTAAAGCAGTGAATAAGACGGTCTTTCACCTCATGGAGCTTACATTCTAATAGAGGAGATAGGCATTAGATACTACAGTATAATAGTGGTGGCATTTGTGTGGTTCTGTGCTTACAAGTGGTGCTAATGAAGGGAATATAACATGGGTATCTCATGTGGACTGGGAGATCAGGGAAGCGTTCCCTAAGGAAGTGTCATTTAAGCTGAGTTTCCAGAGATGTGAATAAGCTAAGTGAAGTGTGGGATAGAAAAGCTGAGGCAGGTGGTACCTCATATGCAAAGGTCTTGAGGTGGGAAGGAGGATGGCTCTTTCTGGGAGCTCTAAGAAAGCCAGTGTCGTTAGGGACTGTTAAGAAAGAGGGTGACTTGAGATGAGGCTGCTGAGTGGGTAGAGTCAAATCATATGGAGGGCTTTGTAGGTCATATTAATGAGGTTGAACTTTAGCTTTAGAGTAAAGGAAACCCACTGAGATGTTTTTAAGGCAGGGAAGTGGGTGGGCGGGTGGTAAAGTAATACTAATAGCAGATACTTAGTCCTTACATGTGTTACTTATTGTTCCAAGTTATTTATAAATGTTAGCTCATTATCCTTCTAACAGCCCTTGAACTACATCCTTATTTTACAGATGAGGAAACTGAAGCATAGAAAGGTTGAGTCATTTGCCCTGAATAATTTTCTCAAGGTCATACAACTTATAAATGGTAAATTATGATCAGATTTACTTTTTTTTTTTTTTTTTTTTTTGAGACGGAGTCTGGCTCTGTCACCAGGCTGGAGTGCAGTGGCGCGATCTTGGCTCATTGCAACCTCTGCCTCCCGGGTTCAAGGGAATCTCCTGCCTCAGCCTCCCCAGTAGCTGGGACTACAGGCGCATGCCACCAAGTCCAGCTAATTTTTGTATTTTTAGTAGAAATGGGGTTTCACTGTGTTGGCCAGGATGGTCTCGATTTCTTGATGTCTTGATCTGCCCGCCTCGGCCTCTCAAAGTGCTGGGATTACAGGTGTGAGCCTCCGCGCCTGGTCCAGATTTACATTTTTAAAAGATCACTTTGACTGCGTTGCAGAGAATGGCAGGTTTATCCAAGGAAACCAGCCAGGAGGCTGTTGAAGTATCAGAATGAGAAGATGGTGGCGACTTGGACTGCGGTGGTGGTGGTGGAAGGAGAACCAGTCCCCTACTCCTCTACTCCTAGCCTTGTGCTCTCTTCAGCCACATCCTAGATTGCTTCCGTATTGTCTTAAGACTTGCCTTGATCCTCCCTATACATGCTTAGCTGAGGATTTACGAGACAAATAAGAATACCTTCTGGATATTGGTTCTTTCTGGACCTTGTCTCTTCCATTCTTTACTAGGAACTGTGGACCTGAGCTAAGGTGGGTTCTTTAATTGGGTGGTTTTTTGTTTGAGTTCAGAGAATAGACAGATTAGCAGGCATGTTAATCATCTTAAAAAGCTCCCTTTTAAGGATGATGTGATATGTAACCATTAGACATATCTTCTCAAGGCATAGCTAGCATTGCTTTATTTCCCCCTCATACCTTCAGAAAACTCATCAGGGCCACAAAGTGAATGGAACACTAGTTTATCCTCAAATGAACAAAACAAAACTGCTTTGGTGGAGTTACCTGGTATTCTGTATACACAGATTCTCAAAAAGGGACTCTTTCCCCATTTTCTGCCTGAAGGATTGTTAGCCAAGGGGAGATAGGTGATACCCATAGCTATGGGCACTGTGGTTCATGGTTACGTTTTATCTGTGTTGAGTCCCCAAAGGCTTATTCTGTTGTGATTTGGAGTGGCGCTAGTGAAGGGCTCACAAGTTTTGAAGCAGTTGGTAGAGAGCGGTTTCCTTGTACTTCCTGGTTATTTGCATTTTTATTTTCTATTTTGCTCCCCCTTTCCCACCCTCATATTCAGCACAAGGTCACAGCAATATTGCTGGTAATAAGATCTGGAGTTAAAGAGTTTTGTTTTATTTGAAGGTGAGAGAAGTATTTGTTTTGCCCTAACCACTTGGTGGACAGCAGTACATGATGTGCCTATTCTTGCTGTTATCTAGGCTTTGACCTTAGGCATATTCAAAAGCTTCATTGCTCTTTCGACTTAAAGGAGTTGTTATTTAATGCATGCAATCACTTGGTCACTAAAACCTTTATATTGGAAGAGGATGACTTAATTGAACTTTCAATTGCAGCATAAAAAATCCAGAATATCTGGACATTCCATTGAGTCTAACACCTGGAATGCAAGAGTTTTGCCACATTTGAAGCTTAAGAAAGCTGTAGAACATTCTAACATTTATCCCCAATAAAAAATTCTTGAGGGACAAATATAAACATTTGATAAATGGAGAAAGTTCCATAATCTTTGTCAGTTTTGGTAATGTGTCATTGGGGGCCACCTATTTTTTCAGTGGTAGAACTAAAATGTGAGCTGATTTCAGGTTACTGCTTTTATTTTGTGTGGTGTCACATTTAATTCAGTATTCCATATTTTCTATGCAATGCTTGCTAAACTACTCCTAAGAAACAAGGCCAAAAAAATTTTTCACTACTTCATGGAATACAGTTCTTAATCACGAATTCCTTAGCATCTGACTAGAAATCCAAATAATAATTGAGATTTTTCCTGTAGAAAGATAACTTTTTATATATTGTGTTGCTGGAGATCATAATGAGACATAGAGTATGAAGACTTTAAATACCTCCTACTTATCTATTCAGTACTATTGGTCTGTAATTTGTCTGCTTAATTTTTTTTTTTTTTTTGAGACAGAGTCTCACTGTCTCGCTGAGGCTGGAGTGCAGCGGCACTGTGTCAGCTCACTGCAACCTCCATCTCCTGGGTTCAAGCAATTCTCCTGCCTCAGCCTCCCGAGTAGCTGGGATTACAGGCACCCATCACCACACCCAGCTAGTTTTTATAATTTTAGTAGAGACGGGGTTTCACCATGTTGGCCAGGCTGGTCTCGAACTCCTAACCTCAAGTGATCCACCCGCCTTGACCTCCCAAAGTGCTGGGATTACAGGTGTGAGCCACCATGCCTGGCCTATCTGCTTAATTTATAATGTAGCACTTTGAAATCATTCTAGGAAGCTTAATGCTGATATGAACCTCATGAGGCAAAAAAAAATATGTCTTATTAAAATGATGACTATTAAGATTTTTTTATAGGAGGTGTATTAGTCTGTTTTCACACTGCTGATAAGGACATACCCGGGACTGGGTAATTTATAAAGAAAAGAGGTTTAATTGACTCACAGTTCCACATGACTCAGGGGGCCTCGCAATCGTGGCGGAAGACAAGGAGGAGTAAGTCACATCCTCCTTGTTAGAAGGGAAGAGAGAACTTGTGCAGGGGAATTCCTCTTTATAATACCATCAGATCTCATGAGAATTATTCACTATCACGAGAACAGCATGGGAAAGACCTGCCCCCATGATTCAGTTACCTCCCGTTGGGTCCTTCCCATGACACATGGGAATTATGGGAGCTACAATTCAAGATGAAATTTGAGTGGGGACACAGCCAAACCATATCAGCGGGAGATATAGGAATTTAGAAAATTTGAGCCTTTTCTAATTCTAAACATTTTAGCAGCTATTTGAGTATTTTCTAGAATTAAAATAGCAAACAAAGCTTTCATGAAGTCATTCTTGTTTTGCTATGTTAATTAATATGACCACTGGATATAGCATAAATTGCAGTGGATCCTAAAATCCAATGGTTTTATAAAATATTCTGATTTTGCTTGTATTAGAAGTTGAAAGGGGAAGTTTTTAGTATGGGGATGTCTGCATGGGAATAAACATTTTTATTTTATTTTATGTGGGTATATTATCTATTTTCTGTCATAAATTAGATGTTTATAAAATATTTTCATTTTGTTAAAAATATAGTTTGTTGGACATGGAAATTTTGAAAATATTTAAGAGAAGAATATCTTAAGATCAAAGAGATTTCTTTCAATTAAAATTAAAATTTGAAATCAAAGTAATTTCACATACCAGGAATTTAAGGGGTCTATTAACTTTTAAAGCTGTATCTGTACTTTTTAAAAAAAAATTATGAAGGATTTTTAAAAATAAAAAAATGTTGAAATAATTGTACAGTGAACACCCATATATACACCACATATATTTGACAGTTTACATCTTATCGTATTTGCTTTTTCACCTATTTTTCCATTTATCTGGCCCTCTATCATATGGGTGTTTATCTTATCATTATGCATCTCAAAGTTGGAGACATAAGTACATTTTACCCAGAAACACTTCAACATGCATGTCATTAGCCAGTCATATTTTGTTTATGATTTTTTAAAGTAACATTTACATAGAGTGAAATATATAAACCTTAAGTGTACCATTCATTGTTTTCTCACAAATGCATACTCTTATGTAACTTGAACTCCTCCTATAAAGATATAGACCATTACTGTCACCCTAGAAAGTGCCTCTTCCCAGTGACCATATGCACTCCTCAGATGCAACCACTGTTCTGATCTTTCCCTCCATAGATTAGATTTTTAAGTTTTGTTCTAGAATTTCACATAAATGGAATCATACCATATGTATAAGGCTTGTTTCACTTAGCATAATGTTTTAGAGATTCAGCCATGTTGTCCCATGTATCTGTGTGGCTCTTTCCTTTTGATTGTAGAACCCCTATTCCATTGTATGGATAGGCCACAGTTTGCTTATCCATTCTCTTGATGGTCGTCTGGGCTGTTTTCTGCCTTTTGGCTATGATGAGTAAAGCTACTGTGAAGAATCTTGTCAAAGTCTTTGTATAGATAACGTTTTCCTTTCTTTGCGTAAATACTTAGGAATGGAATTGCTGGTATGCCTGTAATTTTAACACTGGGTTTAGCTACTGAAGAGAAGTTGTTTTTAATCATGCTATGACTGGGCTACATTTCATTTTAAATGTACACCTTCTTTTCCATTTCCGTTTGCCACCATCGTAGTCCAGATGATCATGCCTCATTTCTAGATTATGATAGTTCAGCAGGTTCTCTTACCTGTCAGTCGCTTCTCCACTTCAGTCCATTCAGCAGAAGGCTTACAGGTAAAAACGCTACATTTTGATACTTCACTCCCTTGTTCAAAAGTCTGCAGAACCTTCTGTGTAGTTTCAAGACCCTGTAAATCTGTCTCTACCTGGCCTTGTTTCTTATCTCTTTTCAACATAAACCCTATGTGTGCCTTCCGCACATTTCTGCCTTCATGTTTTTGCTCATACTGCCCTAGCCTAGAATATTCTTTCTTCCTTCTCCATCTCCCCAAATCCTTAGAGTCCTTAAGGTACAGCTCAAAATTCCACAACTAGTTTGTGAGCTCCTTGTGGGCAAGGACCATATCTAATATAGGTAGAGTTTCCCTAATTCAAAAGTCTGAAATCTGACATGCTCCAGAATCCAAAACCTTTTGAGCCCTGACATTGCACCCAAAGGAAATGCTCATTGGAGCATTTTTTTGATTTCGGATTCTCAAGTTAGAAATGCTCAACAGATAAGTGTAATGCAGATATTCCAAACCCCCCAAAAATCTGAAATCTGAAACACTTCTGGTCTGAAACATTTGGGATAAGGGATAAAACTTATAGTTATATTCCAGTCAATACTTATCATAGTTCTATGTAATAGACATTTAGTCAATACCTGCTAATTTGATTGCCTGATACTGATGATTACAGGTGAGTCTACTTTCTCAGTATTTCTTTTTAATGCTCAGTTAGGTTTTATACTTGAAGAACTATTGTCCTTAATAGTTATTGTTTAAAGGTTATTTTTAAGTTGCAGTGATATAGTTCTAAACTCTATGAAATACATACAACAATGAGAAAAATGCACTCTAATATGTATTATAATTACAGGATAGTAAAACCATGACTACCAGATGCCCCTAGGGAATGAGTCATTTGTGATATGTGTGCATTTCAAGCAGTGGAAGGCTTACTGCCAGCCCTTTTATTTTCATGTTTAATGGAATGCTATAAAGTGTAGTACACATGTTATATACTTGCCCTCTTAAATCAATGTGCTTCCTTGTAGCTGCAGATGCACATAGCGATGATATCAGGCTTTAGGCTGAGAGACTTCATTTGTTCCTCCATACACCCAGTATAGTTCAGCCCCATACTGCTGAACCACACTGGTTGTATATGCTCACTGTGATACACTGAGGCTCTGCAGGCTACAGTTTTGAGATACAGGTGGCAGCTTGCTTTCTTGGAGAGCTGAGCTTCTGTCCTCATCTTTTGAACTTGAGTTCTGTTCTCAGTTGTCACTGTATTTGCAGTTCTGTGCCCAAAACACCATATATGATTTCTGTTGGTCACTGCTGTTGTTAGTCTTTCCCCCCCTTGACCACTGGTCCTATCATAGCTATTTGTGTGCTCTACTATACCCTTCCCTCTTATGTTCTCTGTTTCTTCTTTTTTCTTCATTATCCTGTTATGTTTTCCAAACTTTCGATTTTATGTAAAAATGCTCTCTCCCCTTACATACCTTCGCAGGCAATAAAAGCACTCCTTTCTTTTTGCACATTGAACTGATCAGACTGTTGGATGTAATGTTTAGGTGCATTGCCAGTTCTCCATTCTGCTCTGTGTTGCCAGGGTAATACGGGTTCTTTTTTCTTTTTACTGCCAAACTTTTTGTTTGTTCTGTATATTACAATAGTATAAGGATAGACTTTGTTCCAGAGTATAATCATATATGAAATCTAATGTGGCATTTACTAATGAGTTTTAACTATGGAATATCATGTGGCACAATAATAGTTTTTACTTCAATAGGATCATGGTAGCAGAAATGTGGAGAGGACCATGTGTCATTCTGACTATGATTTTATATTGTTTACTCTTGAAATAACTCTAAAGATTGATAAGGCTGTGTATATACAGCCTTAGTAATTAATTTTTCTCGTCAGTTTACTCTTAGTTTGTCTCTTGATTTATAGGTCCCAAGGAATCCTGATATCCCAAATCCAGCTCTGGCTCAAAGAGAAGAGCAAAAAAAGATTGATGGAGCTGAACCTCTTACACCAGAAGAGACTGAAGAAAAGGAAAAACTTCTCACCCAAGTAAAGTATTTTCAATGGCTGAAATATTTACAGTCAATCGATAGAAAAAAAGAAAATACAGATCACACTTACTTTTTTGTATGGGCCTAGTATCCTAGTTTGACACACCAGCAAAACTCAGGGCTATTTTGTAAACATGTTTAGACCAAAATCCCTATTTTTAAAAATTGATCTTATAGAATATGCTCTTTTGGAAATACTAAGTAGTATGTATATGCAAAATATAAGTGTAAAGTATTAGCAATATGACACACATTTTGCCAATTATAATAAGGTCACTGAATCCACATTTGAATTCTGATAGACAGTAGTTATTAACATATTCTTTTTTGTTTTTTGAGACAGTCTTGCTCTGTCACCCAGGCCGGAGTGCAGTGGTGCAATCTCAGCTCACTGCATCCTCCACCTCCCGGGTTCAAGTGATTCTCCTGCCCCAGCCTCCTGAGTAACTGGGATTACAGGCACCCGCCACCGTGCCTGGCTAATTTTTGTGTTTTTAGTAGAGATGGGGTTTTGCCATGTTGGCCAGGCTAGCCTCAAACTCCTGACCTCAAGTGATCCGCCCACCTTGGCCTCCCAAAGTGCAGCTGATATTACAGGTGTGAGCCAACGGGCCAAGCCTGTTATTAGCATATTCTTGAAAATTTAAATTTCTTTTGTTTATAGATGTGAATTGTCTCCTGAAGTTATATTCCATTAATTTTTTATTAATAGAATAATTTCATAATTTTCAAAATTATTTTTATTTTTTTTTAGAATTTTCATGCAATGATATTTCTGAAACTTTTTAAGGTGATCATTGTATAACAATTATTAAATTAGAAAGGCTTCCATTTGAACAAAATATTAATGCTTTCAAGTTATTATTGCTATAATGAGTTTTACGAGTGTTCTACTTCTAAAATAAACTATAGAAGGTAAAAAGAATTTCAGCACAGAAGGCTTGCGAAAGCAAAATGTGTACTTGTAAGACATTACTTTAGTATAGAGGGTTGCCAGCAAGATTTATTTATTCAACAAATTTTGAACAATGTGCAATGCATAATAGCAGGTAATTCTCCGCATTAATTATTGAAAGATAGTTTTTATATTTATATGTTATTTATTATATAGGTCTTTGCTGTAACATGTAATTTTATTGTATGTGTATTGGATTTTCACAAATTACATTCATAAGTTTTTGAACCAAATGCCTGGAAGTAATAAAGTTTAGTTTGAAAATATAATTGCAGATGGCTGAATATTAGAACTTACCACAGGATAAAATAAAACATTTAAATATTCATCTTCTGTTTTCAAAATGTATTTCCTGAATGCAAAAGTGAAGTTACGGCTTTAGAATGCTACATGGCTTGGAGTATATTGTGAATGTATGGTATAACATGAATATACAATCTCAACTGAGATAATATTTTAGTTTGTGATTAGAAATATAATCAGTTTTCTGTCCCTCCTAGTAGATGAATTCATTTTTGTCCTTCTCTGCTACCTTAAATAATTAATCTTTTTCAAAAACCATGGCAGTACATAGGAACAAAATGTGGGGTCATCTGAAATCTTTATCGACTAAAAGCCAGGGATAGAGTTTTGCAATGTCTAGAGTATCACGTTTTTGTGAGTTGGGGCTCGAGGAGTGGAAAACAAATTCTTGGTCTTGTGACTTCACAGACATGCTAATAATGCCAAGGGAATTTAAAACACTGGCTAAAGTGTTTTATGTTTTAGTAAAGAAATTGAGTGGCTCCAATAACATTCTGCTTGTAGAAGTTCTATTTAGGAACATAATTTAGAACAGAAATTATTTATTCCCACTAGTTCAGAATGATGTAAAGAGTTAGAATTTTTTTTTTTTTGCATTCTCTTTTGGTTATTCTCAGTGTTCTTTTGATTTAGTGTATCCACATTTCTCTCTCTTAATTTACATGGGAACAGATCTGTGAAAAAAATCATTGAAGTACTAGAATATCACGACTTCAGCATTTATATTAGCATTTTTATTTTCATGCATTTGTATTTTAATGTAGTAGGCATCTATAAAATATGAAATTAAAAACTACAGAAAATCTTAGAACTATATATCAACTTTAAGTACTTGGAGAGGATTACATTCTCTTTGTAATAGAAAAGCAGTTATTTCTGTAACAACTCTCACTCAACTTTTGATTCCAACATAAAATATGTGCAATTTTATGAGGAGAAACATTTTAAGTCTTTTAAAGTGTTTTAAAATGTATCATTGTATAGAAGTAAATAGGACAATAAATGGATTTATTAATTTAACATCTATTGATAATGCTTAACTTTTTGTTCACAGGGTTTCACAAACTGGACTAAACGAGATTTTAACCAGTTTATTAAAGCTAATGAGAAATATGGAAGAGATGACATTGATAACATAGCTCGAGAGGTAGAGGGCAAATCCCCTGAGGAGGTCATGGAGTATTCAGGTTTGTATATAATTTGAAACATGGTGTTGTATTTTAACATTATTCATTTATGTAGCACCAGTTTAATTGTACCTTTGTTCAGAGATGTTTTAAACTTTTATGAATAAGACATAGATGAGAGTATAAACTGTACTTGTATTTCTATGAAAAGATTATAAGATTTATCCTAACAAACTGACTGCTATTGTTTCTATCACCTAGCTAAAAGAGCCAAATAAAGCTCGATAAAACAAGGGTGGCTATTGGATAAGCATTGACAAAATTAGTTTCCCACCTTCCCACCTCTGGAATTTGGTCCTCTTCTGGTTCAGTTCTGAGATTCATATTCAGTGGACTGAATTCATGCCTTTCTTTCTAGGTCGTCCTTAATGTAGAGAGTTCCCGTCAGGCCCATTTAGATGCTCAAACACCCTCAGAGTTCCAACCTTTTCCAGAGAGTTCCTGTGGGTCCCATTAACTTGAGGCTAGTGGGCATAGAGCTGAAAAGGTTGCTTTAATCAATCTGTTAACTGGTCCTCGAATCGTCTCCCTCTCTTACTCACCTGTGTTGTTAAGCTCGACCAGAATCAGTGTAGCTGCTGAAGCATATGGATTTTTTTTACACTTACTGGTTTATTATAAAGGATATTGCAAAGGATACAGATGAAGCGTGTAGGGCAAGGTATGGGCCAAGGGGTGCAGCGCTTCAGTGCCCTCCCTGGGCACGCCACTCTCCAGAAACCTCCTCGTGTTTAGCTATCCAGAAATCTTATTAAAAATAGGTAAATATGTCTAGCAAGTTTTCTATATGTAGTATATAGGACTTTTCTAACTTCCAAATAGGTTCAGCTCTTAAAATTATAATTTGAAACAAGATGTTTAGAATCTAGAGCATTTTTTGTCATTGAAACAATCGCAAAGTAGGTTTAAGTTTCTATGATATACCCTGCCCCAAATCTATTTAACCTAACCACTGAAATTCTGTTTTTGCAATAGTAGGAAAGAAATATTACAGTAACAATAAATATACTAAAGATTAATAATGGCTAGGAACAGCTTTTAATTTATCTAGCATGCTAGTGCTTGAAGAAATCCAGATTTAAGTAGAGAGATTTTTTTTTTTCTTCTGGAAATCTAAAAGGGTCTTCTGGGGGGACTTTAGAGGTCAGTTGTATTGAGTTTTTATTACATATAACATTAAGTTTATGAACTTCCTTTTCCTTGATACCAGCATGACATTACTATTACTCTGAACATTTAGCACATAAATTTAGGGCATTTGGAGGCTTAGGGGAAAAAATAGATTGAAGAGAGAAATTTTAGCATCAAGAGTTGAATGAAAAGAATGTAAAAGGGTATGTGCAGAGAGATTTTTAAGAAGAATTTTCTTCAGAAGATAGGCAGGGAGATAACATCAGTGTGTGTGAAGTTGCAAGAAAAAATGTGATTTAAAAAGATTGTCCTGTCAGACATTCTTTCAAATTTGACACCAGGCCAGGTGGCATGACTAGCTCAGGACTATTTAATTGCTGCCTGCCAGGTTGGGGGCCATGTCACAGGGTGGGGACATTGCAATGAGTTTGTTGTAGTTGGTTACAGTAAGAGAAGAAATGTATACAATTGGCCACCCTTGAATATACAGTATCTTGTACATAGCAGTTGTTTAAATATTTGTTGAATGATTGAGTGAATGAATAAATGAACACAGGTGCTTATAAAAATCAGAGTGCTCACATACCTTTCTTGATAGGCTCTAAAAATGAAAAGCTTGAGGATGTGGAGTATGTCATTAAAAGGCCTTTCATTGAAGTCATAAGATGTGACATATTAATACAGCCAGATTATTTGGCTCATCTATAAAATCTGGTTGAGTGACTTGAAGTATTTTTCAGTGTGTATGCAATTAAAATCCCAATGAGGTTTTTTTTTTGTTGTTTTTTTTTTGTTTGTTTTTTGTTTTTTAATAATGAGAAAAGGGTATTCCAAGTAAGTTTAAAAACACACTATTGGTCATTGGAAATACCGTAAGATGATTACTGAGTGATTCCAAAAGCAAATGACAATTTCAGGAGAAATGGCTGCTCCATAGAAAAAATTTGAACAATCTGTTCATAATAGCTTGGTTTTTTTGTTTATTTGTTTGTTTTTGAGACAGAGCGTCACTCAGTCACCCAGGCTGGAGTGCAATGGCGTGATCTTGGCTCACTGCAGCCTCCACTTTCCGGGTTCAAGCAATTCTCCCGCTTCAGCTTCCCGAGTAGCTGGAATTACAGGCGCGCACCACCATGCGCAGCTAATTTTCATATTTTTAGTAGAGACGAGGTTTCACCATGTTGACCAGGCTGGTCTCAAACTCCCAACCTCAGGCAATCTGCCCACTTCGGCCTCCCAAAGTGCTGGGATTACGGTGTGAGCCACTGCGCCCGGCCCATAATTGTTTTTGCATGCTAGGAAGCTATATTCACTGTTTATATATTGCTCTCTCCTGTGTCTCTTTATGTGTTTGGTCCCTTTTCTATCATGTTTGAGTAAAAAGCCTATCTTACATCAGTGTCTGCACCATCTTTTGAAATCCTAGTCATTTGGGATGGATCATAAGATTCCATACTATTTCATGAAGGGAACATTGCTAGCCTAAAACCTTGTTGAGGTCTTATTTTTAAGTGAAAAGTTAGTAGTATTTAATAATTGAACATATTATATATATAAGATGAATGTGAATCTTAATTTTAAGAAGTACAAGCTTACTGCATTCTTTCCCATTAATTCCTTATTCTACAATTCCTTGGATTTATTTGCTTAAATAATAGGATTGTAAAGAAATAACTCTGTTTTTCAGCTGTATTTTGGGAACGTTGCAATGAATTACAGGACATTGAGAAAATTATGGCTCAAATTGAACGTGGAGAAGCAAGAATTCAACGAAGGATCAGTATCAAGAAAGCCCTGGATGCCAAAGTACTATATTTTATGTCAAATTATTATTAGATCGTCTTAATTGATATGGTGGTCAGCTTTGACTTCTTACTGCACGTTCAATTAAAAGCACTATTTTGTTTAAATACACAGATTGCAAGATACAAGGCTCCATTTCATCAGTTGCGCATTCAATATGGAACCAGCAAAGGAAAGAACTATACTGAGGAAGAAGATAGATTCTTGATTTGTATGTTACACAAAATGGGCTTTGATAGAGAAAATGTATATGAAGAATTAAGACAGTGTGTACGAAATGCTCCCCAGTTTAGATTTGACTGGTTTATCAAGTCTAGGACTGCCATGGTATGTATTCCTTTCTTACCGATTTCCTCCAACTTTTTATTTTGAAAAATTTCAGACGTCATATATCCTTCACCTAGATTCTCCAATTAACATTTTGGCACATTGGTGCTCTCTCTTTCTCTCTCTCTGTATATATATGTATACATATGCAGCACCTATACATACCTGTAGAATCTATACTTTGTATTAAAAATATGGGGGCATCTATATTCTATATTCTGAAATGCATATCTATAGTTTATATTTATAAGTATACTTAACTATATTTTGAACCATTTGAAAATTACTGACAATGTGAGTGTTCACCTCTAAATACTTAAGCATATATCTCCTAAGAATAATGACATTTTCTTACATAACCACCGTCCCACCTGAAAACATTGATTCAGTAATGTCATTTAGTATACAGTCCATGTGTAAGATTTTCCAGTGGCCCCCAAAATGCTCTTTATAGCTGTTTTTTTAAAATTGATGATCCTACAAGTTTCACACATTGCATTTCGTTGTTGGGTCTCTTTAATCTCTTTTAATCCACAACTTTTTGGTTTTCGTGATCATGACTTTTTAAAGGTGTCCAGGCTAGCTGTCTTGTAGAATGTCCCGCATTGTGGATTTGCCTCATTACTTATTGTAAGATTTAGGTTCAACATATTTGGCAAGAGTGCTATGGAAGTGATGTTATGTATTTTTTATTGCATCCCATCAGAAGGCACATTATGTCATGTTGTCACACTGTTGGTGATGCTAAGTTTGGTCACTTGTTAATGTGCTGATCTTCAGAGCTCTCCACTTTAGAGGTGTATTTTCCCATTTGTAATTAAGCAGATTATACTTGAGACTATGTGAGTGACTTAAAGATGGGCTTTCAATGAAAAGGAGTTGTTGCCTGAGTTGAGTTTTTTTTTTTTTTTAGGAAACAGAATATTTAAGTTGAAGAGATATTTTATTTTAGCTTATGTGATTTCCTCCATTACTTTCTAATGCGAATTGTGTTCCTATTCTAGTCCTACTTAGCAGTGGTGTTCACGATGATTTTGAAATACATGTAACACATTTTTAATGTTGACATTGTTAATCTTTTGTCAGCCAAGGTAATTAAGACAAAAGTAGATTTATGCAGCCTAAGAGTTAAAAGCAACCAGAAACTAACAATCCAAACAATATTTTTGTGACTAATCATAAAATAGGATACATTTTTCTTAGCTGCTACCTATCATAAATATCTTTTTGTCTAAAAGTTGGGACTGAGTGTGAAACAATGCTTAATATTTTGCTTGACTCACTTTATGTTTTCAGTTCAAGTTGAATAAAAAGAAAGGAAAAATCTGGGTTACTGTAGTGAAGACATTAATTTTGGCAGGTGCTTTAGAAGATCACATATTTGTTAAAACTTTAACAAAAATTTAGAGTGTGTGGAATATGTCCATCAAATTTATGAATGGTGTATGCTTGGAGAGCTAGCAGACATTTTAGACCAAGCCATGATCCAGAAGGAACTAGAGCAGTTGGAATGATGGGTCAGTTGAATCTAGCAACACAACATTTATTTATTTATTTATTTTGGTATGTATGTAGGCATTTATTTATTTATTTTGAGACGGAGTTTCACTCTTGTCACCCAGGCTGGAGTGCAGTGGTGCAATCTCGGCTCACTGCAACCTCCACCTCCCAGGTTCAAGCAGTTCTCCTGTCTCAGCCTCCCGAGTAGCTGGGATTACAGGCGCCTGCCACCACGTCCAGCTAACTTTTGTATTTTTAGTAGAGACGGAGTTTCACCATGTTGGCCAGGCTGGTCTCAAACTCCTGATCTCATGTGATCCACCCGCCTCAGCCTCCCAAAGTGCTGGGATTATAGGCATGAGCCATCGCGCCCAGCAAACATGACATTTAATAGGGATAAGTGTAAAGTGCTATACTTGTACAAAAGACTATGAAAAGATATATATGTTAGCAAGATACAGTAGGAAGAATTAAGAAAAGAATAAAAAAGATAGGTAATCTGTAACATGAAGGACTGAGGTTAGATATAGGGGAGAGTTGTTTTATAGGGTTCTTTGGGTCATTGAAATAGATTATTGAAGAACAATGTAGAATAGCTTTTCATCAGCCTTTGAAAGTGGAATTCTATTTTGACTCTCTGAAGACATTGGCGGTGAGTTACTTGGCCTTTTAAGGTCCCTTTTAGCACGGTGAATCTATGACTATGTTTAGCAGAGAACTCCTTTTAAAAGCCATGCGGGATAAATCTTTTAGCCATTTGGGGTTTTATACATGTAATGATTTAATTTAGAGCACCACTAACAGCTTGTAAAAGACAAATGCCTAGCTGCATTTGTCAGTTAATCATATTTTAGAACAAACATACCCTTTTCTGTGATAGAATAGTTATTGAATTTTGAGTTTTTATTTCAGTGATATTTTGCTATTTTTTTTAAAAGGTTGAGAGCTTAATGCTGTTTTCAGTTTCTGGAATCATTAAACCAGTAGGACGAAACGCATTCAAACTGCAAGGAAAATCTTATACTGTTTATAATGTGAACACAACTGTGGAACTACATAACCTTATTTTATTTTCTAAGAAAAATATCCAGTATAATATTACCAACCACTAGATGTCTCTGAACTCCCTTGTAAAAAATCTGTTTTTCCTCCATCTTCTTTTTACAAAACATTTACCTCTGTACTCTTTCTTTACCGAGAAATTTAAATCTCAAGTATATTTTCTAAAAAGCACATATTAACTATTTAAATGATCATAAAATGAAATCTTTTTTTGTCTGTTAAAGATGAAGACATTTCTGTCTTCAATTACCTTCTAGAAAGTGGAATTTACTATTTCTGAACAATCTTCAAAAACCTGCAATAGTTTATTTTGTATTTAAATATTTTAATTGAAAAGTTTTATTATTTTTTTCTATTAAATTTTTATTTCCCTTCTAGTTAATGGATAATTTTTGCTTATAATTCTGAATTTAGAGTATAAATAATATATTTTAAAATACACATACATTTGGAACTTCTTTTTAGAATATTTCATGATAATATCAACAATTAGGAAATTATAGAAATGGATTGATGGTCATTGATGATCTTCTTTTCCCCTTTCATTTTTAATAACTGTTCTGTATAGTGAATCACATTCACAATCTGGGAAGAGAAACTGCCCCCTTTGAAAGAGGCACTTGTGATTTCTGAAATACAAAGAAGTTGTTTCACTGAAAAATCCCATCTTAGAACTACAGAGAATGTAATTTGATATGTGAGTGTGTCACTGTGTTCAAATGAAAATCTCACTAATGATTGAACTTAGCTTACTAAAGATACCTTTAAAAATGATCTTGCTTAAAGATGACCCTTTTCTTTCTTAGCGACATGAATAGTGTGAAATGCATCTTATAAAAAGTAGAAACCTTGATAGTTATATTTTATTCAGAGATCTCAAAGTACTGAATTCATGGCTTCTGACTTAACTAACAGTCATAAAGTGCTTAAAGGCACGAACTTCTGCTTCTAAATATGACTCACTTTGAAAGCCTTCAGCTAAAGGTTGCAGATTTCTTTGAGGCTCTTTTTCATTTAAAAATGCTAGCTATACAAAAGAGAAAATGAGTTTCAGTTCAATTTCTCTGTACTAAAAGGATTGTGATTTCTTTCTCTGAGAATTTGTGTGGTCTTTAAGTAAGTAATCAGTCTCTATTGAACTACATAAACAAGTAGGAAGGATATGATCAACTTAGCTTTTTAAGCTCAGAGCATATGAATTGCCCTACCATTTTCTTTCTAAGAAAACCATCTTAGAATGAGGTCATAGTCTTAGGATAGTCAAAAACTATCAGAGTTAAAAGGACCTTTACCAAATAACCATAAGAGGAAGTAATACTTTGTATTTATGTGGTACGTTTTATATAATGCTTGCCAGTTCCTTTACCAACATTAGCTTAATTTTCTTGCCACTTCTTTTAGGAATGTCAGGAGAGTGTCTCTGTTCATTTAGTGACAGACTAAACGTGACTGGGAGATTCGAGAAGAATCTGAGAGGTCCAAAAGATCTAGCACATTAGTCAGTTTACTGCAAAGGACATGTGGAAAGAGTACCCAAAATTCAATCAGTATTTCTTTGTACCTTCTTAGATCTTTCTAAGTACTTAAAGTAGAAAAAGCAGAATTTAACTCTCTGAAATAAGGAACTTTTCTTGATAGAACCATTTATTGTATTATTTGCAGGGTTGCTTTGACTCTTAATTTTAGTTTTTTAAAAAAATCTTACCTTTTAACCTCTGGGGAGCTTTTTCCTTTTCCAGCCAGCTCAAGAGCTTGTGTGTACATTGCCTGTGGCCTTGGATATATTAGAGTTGAATCCGAGTATTAGTAATTAGTCATTACAATTACCCTGTCTGTTGTAGTAGTTTCAATGCATTTTTCTGATAGCATCTCAGACAGAGAATCACATACTGTGGTATACAATGTAATAAAAATTTTGTTATTACTGCTTGTCTTCAAATCACAGCTTTATTATAAATGAAAGTGTTTTCTATTTAAAAGGTAAGAAAATGACATTCTCCATTAGAATTGTAGGAAAAAAATACTTTTTAGAAAATACTGCTTTGGCTCTTTATTAACTTCCCTGTTTTTGGCTTATCAGGAGGTATTAAATATTAATTAGGTTATTGGTTCAGCACAGGATATTTTATAAATTATCAGTCCAGTCAGAAATGGATTTTCTTTACAGATACTTTAGAAAAATGACAGTCAAATTAAAAAATTGCCAACTTGTTCTATAGTCACAGTAACACTTCTTTTTGCTGCTTATGGAGTGTAGTCTAGGAAAATTTCATAAGGAAAGACAGCTACTCATGATTTTTAATTTCCATGTTAGTACTTAATTGTGTGATAACAGCTAATTTTTTTTTTTCTCGGCTTACTGCAACCTCCGTCTCCCGGGTTCAAGTGATTCTTGTGCCTCAGCCTCCCAAGTAGCTGGGATTACAGGTGCACACCACTATGACCGGCTAATTTTTAATGTTTTTGGTAGAGATGGGATTTCACCATATTGGCCAGGCTGGTCTTGAACTCCTGACCTCAAGTGATCCGCCCACCTTGATCTCCCAAAGTGCTGGGATAACAGGCATGAGCCACTGCGCCCGGCCTAATATTGATATTTTAGAGCATTACATTCTTAGTAGAGTATGAAAAATATGAATTAATACATCATTGGTAAAATTGATAAACTATAAAATGTACTGATGGGTTCTTCTTGACTATAGAATTAAAATATTTGAAACCACATATATTTATGCACTTAGGAATTTATTACTTCCTCATGCACTTAAAAGACTAAAATGTTCTTTTCTTATTAAAATTTTAATTTTTTAACAACAGGGTCTTTATCGCTCTTGCCCAGCTGGAGTGCAGTGGCATGATCACGGGTCACTGCAGCCTAAAACTCCTGCACTCAAGCAAACCTCCCACCTCAGCCTCCGAAGTAGCCAAGACTACAGGCGCATGTCACTGCACACAGCTGGCCTTTTCAGTTTTTGTGAAGATGGGGTCTCACTGTGTTGCCCAGGCTGGTCTTGAACTCCTGGGTTCAAGCAGTCCTCCTGCCTTGGCCTCCCAAAGTATCAGGATTACAGGCATGAGCCACTGTGCCTGGCCACAATTATTAATAGTTATATTTAAAGAGACCAGCATAGCACTTGACTCAGAGTAGGCGTTCAGTGAATAAATGGGCATAGAACTGTTGTATTTAAGTTTGCTTCCATCCCATAGACTCCTACAGTTGGACCAGATTTGGATAGAATGCGAGCAGATATGCCAGTGGGTTGGAGTTCATTTTAATTTTCCTTTAATCTAACTTTTTCTAAGGTTAGACTTTATTTGGCTATCATCCCTGCAGCTTTTATTTATTCATAAGCTTGAATAGCCAGTTATAAATGTGTTTTATTATGCAGCAATAGTGTTCGATTTGGTACCTTGAACTGTTGTAACAATCTGACATAAGATACAATTAATGCACTAACGGGGTGCATTTAAGGTATTTATTCTTACGCATTACCTTGTGAGGAAGTGATACAACATTTTCTTTTTTTTCTTTTTTCTTTTTTTTTGAGACGGAGTCTTGCTGTGTTGCCAGGCTGGAGTGCAGTGGTGCAATCTCAGCTCACTGCAACCTCTGCTTCCCGGGATCAAGTGATTCTCCTGCCTCAGCCTCCCGAGTAGCTGGGACTACAGGCCTGTGCCACCACACCCAGCTAATGTTTTGTATTTTTAGTAGAGATGAGGTTTCACCATGTTGGCCCAGATGGTCTCGATTTCTTGACCTCATGATCTGCCCACCTCGGCCTCCTAAAGTGCTGGGATTACAGGTGTGAGCCACTGTGCCCAGTGATACAGTAGTTTCTAAACAGCAATGCTTAAGCAGCAGCAGTTACATAAAAGCATCATAACATTTAATACTTGTTTGTGAAATGTAGGACATGTTTATTTGAATATTAACTCTCATATAATTGCCTGTGTGCATTTTAGTATAGACTGCCATTGCTTTTTGTTAGTATGATAGAGATTCAAAAGTGACTAGGAACCTGGGAAATATACTGCAGAATGTATAGGTGAAGACATCGATTAAAAAAGAGCAAAGGTGAAACAGTGTCCATTTTGTTTTACTAAGAGCTGTAGAAGAAAATTCTGACCTCATAGAACTTTACCTACAAATTCAGAGGCACAAATGTGGAGTGGAGTTTTTTGTGTGCCCTTGCTCATTCAGCTGCTTTTGACTTTCAACCATAACAGGCACAGACCTTCTGTCATTCAGACTTAGGTAGGCTTAGTGTCTAGGATTTTAGTACATAGGAAATGTAATGTGGATCCTCTTTAATCTCTTTCAATAAGTCACTTCAAGTCTACTGATGCTTTCTCTGCCTTTTGAATTGATGCTTTGAAGCTGAGTATTGGAGCAAAGGATATTTGAACTTAGTGCCCAGGATGATTGATATTCACCACACACTAAGGGGCAGTGCCGCTCACTGCAAACATTACATCATTTATTAAAGGTGGAGATACATATCCTAGTATTCAAAAAGTGAAACTTGAGTGACTTTGCTTTGAATAGAATCATAAACCGTTAAAAAGGTATGGAGAAGCAAGGCAGCACAATTTTGTTTAAAGTGAAGCTGAGTCTGTAGCTTAAAACAGGACTTGCAAACTGTGGCCCACCACCTGTTTTTGTGTGGCCTGAAAGCAAAGAATGATTTTTATATTTTTAAGTGGTTGAAAAAAATCAGAAGAAGGATATTTTGCTGCAACATGTGAAAATGATACAAAATTCACATTCTAGGGTTCATAAGTATGATTTTTTTTGGAAAATGGCCACACATTTGTTTATGTATTGTCTTTGGCTGTTTTCATGCTACAATGGCAGAGCTAAATAGTTGTGACAGAGATTGTGTGGTCTGCAAAGTCAAAAATATTTGCTGTCAGGCTCTTTATAGAAACAATGTACCAACACCTGGCTTAAAAGTATGTGTAAGAAAGGTGGAAAGAATTAGAAGGAAGGGTTGATACAAGTGTTACACAATTCTATAAGAAATGGGTTAAGTGAAGGATGGGTGTATAAAGGAGAGGATATTGAGCCTTAAAGAGGAGTATCTGGGGACCTAGGGGTGACTGTGATAGAGGCATGGGAACTTGCTTGAAGTATGTGAAAGATTGTCATATGGAAGAGGAAATCAGCTTGTTCTCTAATGTCTACAAAAGTTAGACCTAGAACCAATTTTTGGAAACCATGAGGTAGCAAATTATAGCTTTGCATAAAGGAACATTTTTAACTTGTCCAAAGTTGGAATAGCCAGCCTTGTGAGGTAGTGAGTACCACATCATTGGAATAATTCAGACAGGCTGTACAACTAATTAGCAAGGACCTAGTAGTAGGGATTCAAACGTCAACCTGAATGACTTTTAAAATTTCCTTTATGATTTTATGAACTACTAGTGAGAATCTGTATCAAGAAAAGATTTCTGAGTACATACTACACTTTTGATTACATCACTCCTCCTGCTCAAAAATTGTTTATAGGATCCTTTTGTCAATGGAATTAAGTAAACATTTTAAGTTCTTTGTTCTTAGTTCCCAGGTTCTTTACACAGGCACACATTGGAGATATTGCAGGTTCAGTTCCAGACCACCACAATAAAGCAAATGTCACAATAAAGCAAGTCACATGAATTTTTTGGTTTCTCAGTGCATATACAAGTTTTGTCTATAAGGCGAGCAATAGCATTATGTCTAAGAAAGTACTTACTTTAATTAAAAATACTTTACTGCTTAAAAATGTTAACAATCATCTGAGCCTTTAGCAAGTTGTAATCTTTTTGCTGGTGGAGGGTCTTGCCTCAGTGTGAATGGCTGCTGACTGATCAGGGTGGTGGTTGCAATTTCTTCAGAGAAGACAGCAATGAAGTGTGCCACATTGATTGACTCCTCCTTTCACAAAAGATTTATCTTTGGCATGTGATGCTGTTTTATAGCATGTTACAGTAGAGCTTCTTTCAAAATTGGAGTCAGTCCTCTCAAATCTTGCCAATCCTTTATTAACTAATTTTATGTATAATTCTGAATCCTTTGTTGTCATCTCAACAGTGTTCACAGCATCTTCACCGGGAGTAGATGCCTTCCCAAGTAACCACTTTCTTTGTTCATCCATAAGAATCAGCTCCTCATCCATTCAAGTTTTATCATGAAATTGCAGCATTTCAGTCACATCTTCAGGCTCCACTTCTAATTCTAGTTCTCTTGCTATTTCCACCACATCTGCAGTGACTTCCTCCACTAAAGTCTTGAATCCCTCAAAGTCGTCCATGAGGATTGGAGTCACCTTCTTCCAAACTTTTGTTAATATTGACATTTTGACTTCCTTCCATGAATCACAAATGTTCTTAATGGCATCTAGAATGATGAATCCTTTCCAGAAGCTTTTCAATTTACTTTGCCCAGATCCATCAGAGGAATCACTATTTATGGCAGCTATAGTCTTATAAAATGTATTTCTTAAATAATATGACTTGAAAGTCAGAATTACTCCTTGATCCATGGGCTGCAAATGAATGTTGTATTAACAGGCATGAAAACCATCAATATTCTTATATGTTATCTCCAGCGAAACTCTTGGGTGACCAGGTGCAATGTCAAAGAGCAATAATATTTTAAAATGAATCTTTTTTTGAGGAGTAGGGTCTCAACAGTGGGTTTAAAATATTCAGAAAACTTTTTTTTTTTTTTTAATTTATTTATTATTATTATACTTTAAGTTGTAGGGTACATGTGCATAACATGCAGGTTTGTTACATATGTATACTTGTGCCATGTTAGTCTGCTGCACCCATCAACTCGTCATTTACATCAGGTATAACTCCCAATGCAATCCCTCCCCCCTCCCCCCTCCCCATGATAGGCCCCGGTGTGTGATGTTCCCCTTCCTGAGTCCAAGTGATCTCGTTGTTCAGTTCCCACCTATGAGTGAGAACATGCGGTGTTTGGTTTTCTGTTCTTGTGATAGTTTGCTAAGAATGATGGTTTCCAGCTGCATCCATGTCCCTACAAAGGACGCAAACTCATCCTTTTTTATGGCTGCATAGTATTCCATGGTGTATATGTGCCACATTTTCTTAATCCAATCTGTCACTGATGGACATTTGGGTTGATTCCAAGTCTTTGCTTTTTTTTTTTTTTTTTTTTTTTTTTTTTTTTTTTTTTTTTTTTTTTATCCCCAGTAATGGGATGGCTGGGTCATATGGTACATCTAGTTCTAGATCCTTGAGGAATCGCCATACTGTTTTCCATAATGGTTGAACTAGTTTACAATCCCACCAACAGTGTAAAAGTGTTCCTATTTCTCCACATCCTCTCCAGCACCTGTTGTTTCCTGACTTTTTAATGATCGCCATTCTAACTGGTGTGAGATGGTATCTCATTGTGGTTTTGATTTGCATTTCTCTGATGGCCAGTGATGATGAGCATTTTTTCATGTGTCTGTTGGCTGTATGAATGTCTTCTTTTGAGAAATGTCTGTTCATATCCTTTGCCCACTTTTTGATGGGGTTGTTTGTTTTTTTCTTGTAAATTTGTTTGAGTTCTTTGTAGGTTCTGGATATTAGCCCTTTGTCAGATGAGTAGATTGCAAAAATTTTCTCCCATTCTGTAGGTTGCCTGTTCACTCTGATGGTAGTTTCTTTTGCTGTGCAGAAGCTCTTTAGTTTAATTAGATCCCATTTGTCAATTTTAGCTTTTGCTGCCGTTGCTTTTGGTGTTTTAGACATGAAGTCTTTGCCCATGCCTATGTCCTGAATGGTACTACCTAGGTTTTCCTCTAGGATTTTTATGGTATTAGGTCTAACATTTAAGTCTCTAATCCATCTTGAATTAATTTTCGTATAAGGAGTAAGGAAAGGATCCAGTTTCAGCTTTCTACTTATGGCTAGCCAATTTTCCCAGCACCATTTATTAAATAGGGAATCCTTTCCCCATTTCTTGTTTTTCTCAGGTTTGTCAAAGATCAGATGGCTGTAGATGTGTGGTATTATTTCTGAGGACTCTGTTCTGTTCCATTGGTCTATATCTCTGTTTTGGTACCAGTACCATGCTGTTTTGGTTACTGTAGCCTTGTAGTATAGTTTGAAGTCAGGTAGCGTGATGCCTCCAGCTTTGTTCTTTTGACTTAGGATTGTCTTGGAGATGCGGGCTCTTTTTTGGTTCCATATGAACTTTAAAGCAGTTTTTTCCAATTCTGTGAAGAAACTATACTATAAATAGTGCTGTCACCCCAGGCTTTGTTGTTCCATTTCTAGAGCTAAGGTAGAGTGGATTTAGCATAATTTTTAAGGGCCCTAGGATTTTTCAGAATAATAAATGAGCATTGGTTTCAATTTAAAGTCACCAGCTGCATTAGCCCCTAACGAGTAAACATGTCATTTGAAGCTTTGAAGCTGGGCATCCGCTTTTCCTCTCTAGTTATGAAAGTCCTAGATGGCATCATCTTCTAATATCAGGGTATTTTGTCTCCATTGAAAGTTCATTGGTTAGTGTGGCCACCCTCATCAATTATCTTAGCTAGATTTTTCTGGATAACTTGCTGCAGCTTCTCCATCAGCACTTGCTGTTTCCCCTTGCACTCTTATGTTACGGAAACAGCGTCTTTCTTTAAACTTCATGAAACAACCTCCACCAACTTTAAACTTTTCTTCTGCACCTTCCTCACCTCTCTCAGCCTTCATAGAATTTTGAAGAGTTAGGATCTTGCTCTGAATGAGGCTTTGGCTTAAGGGAATGTTGTGAATGTTGTGGCTGGTTTGATCTATCCAGACCACTAAAACTTTTTCCATGCAGCAATAAGGCTGTTTGACTTTCTTATCACTTGTGTGTTCAGTGGCGTAGCACTTTTTTTTTTTTTTTAAATATACTTTACGTTCTGGGATACATGTGCAGAACATGCAGGTTTGTTACATAGGTATACATGTGCCATGGTGGTTTGCTGCACCCATCAATCCAGCATCTACATTAGGTATTTCTCCTAATGCTATCCCTCCCTTAGTGTCCCACCCCCCAACAGGCCCTAGTGTATGATGTTCCCCTCCTTGTGTCCATGTGTTCTCATTGTTCAACTCCCACTTATGAGTGAGAACATGCTGTGTTTGGTTTTCTGTCCTTGGGTTAGTTTGCTGAGAATGATGGTTTCCAGCTTCATCCATGTCCCTGCAAAGGACATGAACTCATCTTTTTTTATGGCTGCATAGTATTCCATGGGGTATATGTGCCACATTTTCTTTATCCAGTCTATCATTGATGGGCATTTGGGTTGGTTCCAAGTCTTTGCTATTGTGAACAGTGCTGCAGTAAACATACATGTGCATGTGTCTTTATATTAGAATGATTTCTAATCCTTTGGGTATATACCCAGTAATGGGATTGCTGGGTTAAATGGTATTTCTGGTTCTAGATCCTTGAGGAATTGCCACGCTGTCTTCCACACTGGAGGAACTGGTCGACCTAATTTACACTCCCACCAACAGTGTAAAAGCATTCCTATTTCTCCACATCCTCTCCAGCATCTGTTGTTTCCTGACTTTTTAATGATTGCCATTCTAACTGGTGTGAGATGGTGTCTCATTGTGGTTTTGATTTGCATTTCTCTAATGACCAGTGATGTTGAGCTTTTTTTCATATGTTAGTTGGCTGCATAAATGTCTTGTTTTGAGATGTCTGTTCATATCCTTTGCCCACTGTTTAATGGGGTTGTTTGGGTTTTTTTCTTGTAAATTTGTTTAAGTTCCTTGTAGATTCTGGATATTAGCCCTTTATCAGATGGATACATTGCAGAGATTTTCTCCCATTCTGTAGTTTGCCTGTTCACTCTGATGATAGTTTCTTTTGCTGTGTAGAAGCTCTTTAATTTAAGTACATCCCATTTTTCAGTTTTGGCTTTTGTTGTCATTGCTTTTGGTGTTTTACTCATGAAGTCTTTGCCCAGGCCTGTGTCCTGAATGGTATTGCCTAGGTTTTCTTCTAAGGTTTTTATGGTTTTAGGTCTTATGTTTAAGTCTTTAATTCATCTTGAGTTAATTTTTGTATAAGGTGTAGGAAGGGGTCTAGTTTCAGTTTTCTGCATATGACTAGCCAGTTTTCCCAATACCATTTATTAAATAGGGAATCCTTTCCCCATTTCTTGTTTTTGTCAGGTTTGTCAAAGATCAGATGGTTAGATGTGTGGTGTTATTTCTGAGGCTTCTGTTCTGTTCCATTGGTCTGTATATCTGCTTTGGTACCAATACCATGCTGTTTTGGTTACTGTAGCCTTGTAGTATAGTTTAAAGTCAGGTAGCGTGATACCTCCAGTTTTGTTCTTTTTGTTTAGGATTGTCTTGGCTCTACGGGCTATTTTTTGGTTCCATATGAAATTTAAAGTAGTTTTTTCTAATTCTGTGAAGAAAGTCAAGGTAGCTTGATGGGGATAGCTTTAATCTATAAATTACTTTGGGCAGTATTGCCATTTTCATGATATTGATTCTTCCTATCCATGAGCATGGAATGTTTTTCTATTTGTTTGTGTCCTCTCTTATTTCCTTGAGTAGTGGTTTGTAGTTCTCTTTGAAGAGGTCCTTCCCCTTGTAAGTTGTATTCCTAGATATTTTATCCTCATGGTAGCAATTGTGAGTTGGAGTTCACTCATGATTTGGCTCTCTGTTTGTCTATTATTGGTGTATAGGTATGCTTGTGATTATTGCATAGATTTTGTATCCTGAGACTTTGCTGAAGTTGCTTATCAGCTTAAGGAGATTTTGGGCTGAGACAGTGGGGTTTTCTAAATATACAATCATGTCATCTGCAAACAGAGACAATTTGACTTCCTCTCTTCCTATTTGAATACCGTTTCTTTCCTTCTCTTGCCTGATTGCCCTGGCCAAAACTTCCACTACTATGTTGAATAGGAGTGGTGAGAGAGGACATCCTTCTGTTGTGCCGGTTTTCATAGGGAATACTTCCAGTGGAATAGCAGTTTTAATTTCCTCCAAGAGTGTTTCCTTTGCATTCACAACTTGGCTAGTTGTTTAGCTCAAGAGGCCTAGCTTTTGGCCTGTCTTAACTTCCTCACTAAGCTTAATCATTTCTAGCTTTTAATTTAGAGTAAGTCCTTTCCTTTTATTTGAACACCTAGGGGCCATTTTAGAGTTATAATTAGCCCTATTTCTATATCATTGTGTCTCAGGGAATAGAGAGAAGTGTGAGGGAGGGAGAGAGATGGGGGAACGGCTGGTCATTAGAGTGGTCGGAATACACACAACATTTATAAATAAAGTTGGCCATCTAATGTGGATGTGATTCGTGGTACCCCAAAATGATTATGATAGTAACATAAAAGACCACTGATCTCAGGTCACTGTAACAGATACAGTAATGATGATTTTTGAAATATTGTGAGAATTACCAACATGTGACACAGAGACATGAAGTAAACATATCCTCTTGGAAAAATGGCACCCATAGACTTGTTCAGTGCAGGATTGCTACAGACTTTCAATTTGTAAAAGCACAATATCTATGAAGCTCAGTAAAGTGAAGTGCAATAAAACAAGATATGCCTGTACTTTGATCCTAACTTAGCTGTATTCATCACTCATGCTGTGCAACATTTCCCAAGTTGATTTCTACCAAATGTTGTTCCAGGGTGTGCAAATAGATGACATGCAGAACAAGAGTTCTGTGTTCAGATAGAGTTGGGACATGCTGGTGATACTGAATCCTACCATTCACATTTCCACTCTGCATTAGAATGCTAAAAGCTCTGAGAAGTCCTATCATAAAGACATTTGTTTAACATTTTAAAAAACCAACATTTCCCATATACATTTGAACACAGGAATTTTTTGCCACAGCTATTAACACTACAGAGCAGTTTTCTATTTGTTATTTTCCTATTCTTTTCTGTTGTCTTTATTGTTTTTGCATCTCCTCTTTTCCTCTTATGTGCTGTTTTTCTCCAACTTCATTTTTAAATCCAGTGTGGGGAAATAGTGAGAGAAAGAGATAATTAGACTATAGAATTGTGGAAACAGTTTGAGGTCCTATGAACAATTCCCTGTAATCCCCCACAAAATAGGAAGATAAAGATGTACAAGAGTCTAGCAGAATATATGAAAGGAGAAATTATAGAAAAAGAAGTGATTTTGACATCATGAAATTTCTCATAGTCATTTCATAGTCACTTATTCAATAAATGAGTCATTTTTTATTGGTAATCTAGCTTTTCTCCTTTTAACTTCTAGTTTTAGCTAGTGTTCTGTTTATGATAATGTATGTTGCATTAGGCAGTCATGAAGCATGTGAATAAAAAAATGGAGCTATTATCTATAGAGAACATGACATGACCTATGCTAGGAAGGTAACACCTATATCTGCCCATTCCTCGATGTCTTTCTCTAGAGTCTTAGATTATTTTTCTGTCTGGAGTAGTTATTGACAGGTTAAAAGGAATTAAGGTATGAACTAATTACACAGTCCATTTATAGTCATTTTGAGGTATTCTACTTCCCTGCATAGGAGGCTGTCTCAAAAGTATTAGTTTTTTTTTTCCGAATCACCCACATGAACCATGAGTATGTATCTAAAGAGATCTCCAGTCACAAGCAACTATTACTTATTGAGAATAATAATAGCCAGAGGATATAGCTTAATGATTCACGAATCAGCTTTACATAAAGACTGTTTAGTCTCCCTAGAAACCAACGATCAAATCTCATCAGGGTCAACTTAGCCCTTTCTATAATAGATAAATTGAATAACATGCTGTTTAATTTGTATGTGTGTTATTGAATGAAGCTATGAAGAATATTTGGTCTGCATACTAAAGATATCACTATTGTTTTGTTAAGTAAGGAAAATTTCAGAGTTACTGTTGGTAAATTATTTAACCCAGGGTAATTGAAGATACACAAGAAACTTGAACATGCCAGTATTATGTTAGATTATTTTTAATAGGTAAACAATAATTCATTAATGAGTAATTTTTTTTCTGGCTAGACTCTCTGGTTTTCTGCCTCCTTTCAGGTTTCATTTAGAGCCTAAAATTCATTTGCCTGGATAGTTGATCTTATTTTGTATCTTACATTTCCTATGTTGTATGTCATTTTTTTTGGATTTTATTTGGAAAGATAAAACTGAATTTTAAACAATTTTTCGTTCTTAAAAAGTTACAAATTGCCCAAGACTTAAATGTTCATTGCAGAAAATTTGGAGAATTCAGGCTAGTATCAAGAGAAAAATAAAAGTTATCAATGGTCCTACTCTCAGAGATAGCCGCTGTTAACGACTAGTAATGTTGTTAATATTCTTTTAGTTCTTTCTGTGTATATATATATAATAATAATATGTGTCTGTGTATTCTATTTCCAGATTACCAAAATTTTAGTTAGTTCCCAGTTTAACACTGCTCTAAACATTATTTTGTAAATTTTTGTATACATCTCATTTCCTTACAATGAATTTCTGGGAATGGAATTTTTAGGTCAAAGGGTATGAAAATTTTAAGATCCTTCATTGAAATTTCCAATTTGCTTTTGAGAAAGGTAGTGTATTAGCTTGGGCGGCCATAACAGAATGCCACAGACTGGGTGGCTTAAGCAACAGGAATTTATTTTCTCACCGTTAAGGAGACTGAAAGTTCAAGATCAAGGTGCCAGCAGGGCTGGTTTCTGGTGTGGCTTCTCTTCCTGGCTTGTGGATGGCCACCTTCTGCACATGATGTTCTCATGTGGCCCATTCTTGGAGTGCATGCAGAGAAAGGGAGAGCTTTGATGTATCTTCCACTTCTCACAAGGACACTAGTCCTATTGGATTAGGGCTCCGCCCATATGACCTCATTTAACCTTAATTACCTCCTTAAAGTCCCCATCTTCAAATGCAGTCACATTGCAGGTTAGGGCTTCAAATGAATTTTGCAGAGACATACCTCAGTCCATAGCAGATAGTAGCATTGACATTTCATCATCAGTGAATGAAAGTTCCCATTTCAACACCTTATTGTCAATACCAGATATGTATACCATATATGTATACATGCATACAAACATTGTACATATCATTGCTAATTTGATGGCATTGTTTTACTTTGCATTTCTTTAGTCATTAGTTGCAGTGAAACTTGATTTTAATGTTTGGGCTTTTTTTTTTTTTTTTTTGGTGAGTTTTCTATTCCTGCACTTCGACCATTTGTATGTGCATGTGTTGGGGTTGTTCTTAATTGCCAGGAAACCTACATTTTCTCTTGAGTGTTTGGCTATTCTGGCAGACATTTTTGCTTATACAGAAAAGGAATCATATCTTAAAATATTATTTATCCTTTGATGTTAAACCATTATTTACCTTTAAAATATAGCAAAGTATATAGGGTTATTAATATATGAGATTCCATATTAATGAATCATGTTTAATGCTCACCATACATTCATAAAAACTATTTATAATTTGCATGCATTGATTTGCTGACAGTGAAATATAGGTAGTGGCAAGGTTAATGTAGAAATCTTTTCAGGCATTATTTGCTCTGAATTAACAAATACAGCAGTGTTTACTGTGGTGTGGTCCCCAGAACTCTGATCCCACAAGATGCCCGGTGAGAAGAAAGTCTGTTGGTTAAGTATTTTTGACAACTGCTGCATCCTGTATGCCTAGTGGTTCACAGTGCACATAGGAAACTGAAAGGCTCTGAGAAGCTATGTAATAAGTAAATCTGTTTACCTTTTGTAAACTGAGTACTTCTAAAACTTATTTTGACCACAGAACATCCCCTTATTTTTTTTGTTTATGTGATTTATGTTAACTTTTTATTTTGAAATATTTATACATTCACAAAAAGTTGTAAAGAAAATGTACAGAGAGGTCCCATGTACCCTTCACCCAGTTTTCCCTAATAGTGACATTTTGCAAAACTATAGTGAAATATCACCACCAGGAAATTGACATTCGTATAATCTATAGAGCTTGTTCAGATTTCATCAGTTATACATGTGCGTGCGTGTGTGTGTGTGTGTGTGTGCAGTTCAATGCAGTTTTGTCATGTGTAGAGTGGTGTAACCTCCACCACCGTAAGACTCCATTGTGCTATCTGTTTACAGTCACACCCACCATCTCTCCTCTCCCTAGCTCCTGGCAACCGTTGATCTGTTCTCTCTTTCTATAATTTTGTCATTTAAGGATGTTATATAAATGCAATAATATGGTATGTAACCTTTTGAAATTAGCTTTTTTTTTTTTTTTTTTACGTAGCATAATTCCCTTGAGGTTCACTCAGATTGTTAACTATATTAATAGTTCTTTCCTTTCTATTGCTGAGTAATATTATATGATATGGATGTATCACGGTTTGTTTAACCAGTCATCCATAAATGACACTTACCCCCCCTCCTTATTTTTGGTGCAATCTATTAATACTCTGTGTGAATATTTTTCAGAAAAATGGCAGTTTTGGAAATTCTGTACCACAGAAATCATACATTTAAATAGTTGTCAGCCTTTTAAAGATTATGATTGGGTTGCAGAAATTAAAAATCTTTTTATTACTTCATTTAGGAATTCCAGAGACGCTGTAATACTCTGATTTCATTGATTGAGAAAGAAAATATGGAAATTGAGGAAAGAGAGAGAGCAGAAAAGAAGAAACGGGCAACTAAAACTCCAATGGTAAAATTTTCAGCATTTTCCTAACTTTTAGGTAGATCCCATTTTTTTTTACATAATTAAAATGCCTATATTATGTTTAATGCCACAGTGATACCTATAAATAAAAGCTGGTTTTATGAAATGCTAATTTGTTTTGGACAGAAAAAGAGTTACATCACTACCATGTTTCTTATTTGTTTGTAGAACATATGGTTAGGAACTCCCTAGTAACTAGGCTCAGTATTTTAAAAAATTCCTCATGAATCTAAACAGAAGTATAATGCAAGCGAAATCTTCTGAATTGAGACTAGAGCTATCATGGGGGTAGCAGAGGGGTAAGGGTGGGATGGGATTGGGCTAAAGTTGAAACTAGGAGTTCTGATTTGATCAAGTAAGTTTTCTGATGTTTGTGGAACTATGAGTACAAATGGGAACTCTGAGCAGACAACAAAGCATTGCTTGGTAATAAGTGAACTGTTGAATTGATAGGATAACTTGATTTTAATCCGGTCAGGTTGCTTTGTATAGCTGTAATTTAAAATATTCTTTAATAGATCGTATTATTTGAGTGTGGTTAAGTAAACTGCCATATTTCATCGAATCTAAGATGCCTTCCATTGTAAGACACAGCATTATTTTATGTACCACTGAGGGAAAATGCTGCCAGGTGTAATTTGTCGTCCGTTGTAAGATGCATCCTGATTTCAGAGATGCTAAAATGTGAAAGAAATGTGTATCATAGAAGATATGAAATATGGTATGTTAAAACCTATCATAAGTTTTTAAAAAATATATACTCACAAATAAAATTTTGCCCAGAAAACATTAAGTAGTTCTTTAAGATAAGAGTACATTTATAATACCGTGTGTAAGTAGATACTTGATGACTATTTTTGATGGGTATTTTATGTCTTTTCATAAAAAGAAACATCTTTGAAGATTATTTTACATTGGGTTATATAGTTTGTTGGGCTATATAGAACATTAACTGTGAATATAACATTTAAGTGAATATTCATGTTAAAATTTTTTTTTAATGCATTTGCATCCTAGATTTAACATTGTTGGGCCATTTAAAATGTGCATATTGGAGCAGAACATTAAATCTGTTTCCATTTTAGTCACAGAAAAGAAAAGCAGAGTCAGCTACTGAGAGCTCTGGAAAGAAGGATGTCAAGAAGGTGAAATCCTAAAGCCTAGAAATAAAGTTTTAAATGGGAAACTGCTATTTTCTTGTTCCCATCTTCAAATGCTAATTGCCAGTTCCAGTGTATTCATGGTACTCTAAGAAAAATCTCTTTGGTTTTGATTTCTTGCATATTTTATATATTTTACAATGCTTTCTACCTGAAATGTGTAGCTTTATATTTTATGGCATTCTAGTATTTTGTGTACTGTATTTTGTGCATTTCATGTCTTCATCAAGATCCTCTCAGTCCTTGTTCTTTTGAAGCTTGTGCTGAGGTTTTAGCTTTTCTATGTTTTATATGCCGCTGCTTTGAAAGAGAACCTAGATTCTATAGTTGTATTATTGTTGTTTCATACTTTAAATTTATATGGCTGTGGAAAAACGAATTAAAATGATTTGAGGAGAAAGACTTTTTCACTTCTTTGTTGCTTTCTTTTCTATTGAGTCTGGGCTTGTATGTGTTACTGCATACTGTGATTAGCATAATACTTGTTTCTTTGAGGTCATCTAAATATTTTTTTCCAAAGGAATAAAGGGTGAGGAAAGAAAAATATTAAAAAAACTAATATTTGATACTGTGCTTGCTGTCAGTATGCATTACATTTAAATTATTCTCTAAATATTCAAGTGGGAAAATATAATAAAGAAATGTCTATAAGAAATTTAATTATTTCCTGTTTTTTTGTGCAGTAGAAAGTAGTTGTGTTTACTGAATTGTACTGTTTACTACTGTGTATTTGGTTCAAAGTTAAAGCTTTGCTTGCTGACTTGTGTGTGATCTTCTGTCCCATAGAGCCAGTTCAGAAGGGCCTGGGTGTAACATGTAGAATTATTAACAATTAAGTTTAGAGTATGAAATAAGCACTATGCATGCAGAAGAAGGGGGGCTGTGTTTGTCACTAATACAGTTATGCTCAGGTAACAATCTCAAAAGTGTCAGAGGTTTTATACACCAAGAGTTTTTTTCTTGCTCACACTACATATCTCATGCAGGACAGAGGGATGTGGGAATGGGAAGGGATCTGCTCCACATGGTAACTCAAGGTTCCAGGATGACTAAGGCTCTGCTCTTTTGTGGCTGCAACGTCTGGAACATGTGGCACTTAGGCTCTTTACTGCCTCAGCCCAGAAATGACATGTGTCACATCCACTTATATTTCATTGCCACCAAAGTAGTCCTGTCATCCTATATACCTGAAAGAGGGCTAGCAAATGTAGGGAAATAAATGGAACGTCTTACATTACTGCCTCTGTCACAGAGACTGTCAATTCAGGAATGAACCTGGGTCTATTACATGAAACTTTTAGTGTGGAATTAATCAGAGTTTGGGTCAGATTGTAAGAGAGCAGGGAAAATGGATCTGAATCTAGTGTGAAATACACAACAAATAAGTAAAGCTGAGAATGCAGGATAATGATGTTAGTTACCAAAACAAGGTTTGGACCACTAAGAGTTGTCTCTTCCCCCTTCCAAGATCTTTTTGCATTTCCTATCAGACTCTCTTTAGTGTACTACTAGCAAATTCTGGGTAGCCCCTGAGTGTAAGTCAGCATTCTTCACATCCTCAATCTTCATAGAGGTTCTCCAACAGAGGAATAGATCTTCTAGAACAACAACCGACTGTCTGTGGGACTCTTCTAAGTCTCCATTCATTGTCCGGATTTTATATCTCTTACTGCCATGTTTCTGGTTGGATTATTTTTACTGTTTCCACTATTAGCACTTAGACTCTTGTACCCTGTTGGGGGTTGGGGTAAAATTGGGATTCTATTAAGAGACAAGGTTGGGACGATATTAGGGGACCCAGGGATACCCAAATCTATCCTTGGCTTAACTGCCTTTTTTGTAAGGAAGGGAGGTTAAGGTGAGCAAAGTAATACTTCACTAGTTGGTGCTTTGGCTGCAAACTCCAGAGCTCTTCAGCCCAAAATCTAACCTTGGAATTTTCTACTCCAATGATATGAATAGCTGTAGTTAGTCGTCTGTGCTGGGGAATATGATACCAGAGACTTTTACTGATAACCCCAAGTTGTACGCAGTAGAAAACAGCCTAATAAGGGTCTGGACTCTGATCAGTCAGTTCAGCCTTTCTTTTCCTAGGGAGCAGTGAAGATGGCGGGTGGGAGCTTGCACAGTTAGGGTCTTTGAACCCCAACACGGACATTTAATAATCTCTAATTCTCATTCTTTCTCTGGTAATCCAAAGGGGTAGGTAGCTGAGCTAATATGTGATTCTCTACCTTAGGGGAGAAAATCTGCAGGTAAGTTCTTCTTTTCATGGAGCCATTTCCCTGTTCCATATCATGGCTGTTATGAGTCTTTCTTGGACCAAAGAGATGTGAAATTCAGGTCCCCAAGGCCTTCAATGGATGCTTCTGATGTCATCCTTAGAAACTTGTGAAATAGTTTTATTCAGGACTTAACTTAAAGACCACACTATATATTTAGTGAAAAATTCATCACCTATTCTACTTCTCATCTTAAAGTATGTATAGCTACTTTGTTGAACCTAGCCTACCAAACAGACCCATACAGTGAACACCAGATGATAGCTTAGTCCAAATAGTAACATCTTGGAAATACAAAATGCCTCAAGTCTGAATATGAAACCCCTCTTATTGTGAAATTTCCTCAGAGAAATTCAACTCCCATTGAAAATGTAAAAGTCCCAACAAAGAAATCCCATTTCAAACAAGTGGCCTAGACATGGCTGCCATGTTGGGGAGATAAATCTGGATTGTCAGTTTACTATGTCAGCTGTATGGAGGCCAGAGGAAGCAGAAGAGAGTGCTATATACATGAATGCAGTCTTATAAAGCATAATGACTCTGCCCACCAGCAAAAATGGTCCAGTGGATTACATTGGAATCTGACCCAACCTGATTCCTTGTTTGGAAAATGTACAAGGAGGAAAGTGAGCACAGAAACAGAGACCCTGAGTGGCTTCCTTCACTCAAGGCCTCTATCTGTAAAAGATAAGCAGTGAATGAATTTCCCAACAACCCTAGATCTTCCACAGAGGTCCTTGTAAAGCTCTGTCTTGATTCATTGGCTACTCAGGCTCTAATTTCCTTAGAATCAAAAGAAGGCAGGTGGTGAGCTCAGTAATCTCTTGTTTTTATCATAGCCATTAGTATGGCTTTATTGTATAATTCTGTGTTTTTCTCTGGCTACCTAGCCTACGAGTGTTAGGCTATACTTGGATACTTGTCAGATTACACAGTTTTCCCATGAAATGTGTTTCCAAATTTGATTCTTTGTCTAAGACCCCCAGTTAAGAGAAATTTTTGAACTAAAATATTTGCAGCTATCTTAGTTGCTAGGTGTTTGGTTTGAAAAGCCTCTACCTAACTGGTGAATCTATCTACTGTCATCAAAATGAAATGCTGTTATTTCCCAATTATTGGCAAAAGTCCCCACTGTGGTCTATTGTTTCCCCTCTATGGTGCAGTAGCCAGTGCAGCTAAGAGTCCAGGCCAGCTTCAAGGCCACCACATGTCTTTCTCTCCAGGTGTTCTTACCAATTCCTGAAATCCTCAGGTTGTTACCAAATTTCCAACTTCTCTGCGTATTCCATCTCATGTTTCCTTCATCTCCCCAAGCCATCCTGCCTGATAGACAGGAGTAAGATTTTTTCTGTGGTTGAAATACACATAGCTAATACTAACTGTCCTGTCACCTATCCCTCAGCCTTATTATTTCTGTGTGCTCCAACTGATTTTTATTTGCCACTGTCTCTTTCTGAAGGCTTTTTCAGAGGCCTAGAAGGCTTCTCTACCCTCCGCATGGTAGGCTGGAAGAGCTAGGGATTAACACCTCTGGAAGTGACTCTGAATAAAAAAACTGATGGGAGTTGGTGTAGGAATACCCCAACTCTCTTACCTCTTGAGCAAGGTAACTAAGGTATGTGATTTATAGTTCCCCAGAGTTTACCCACCGGATTAAGCTCCAACCACCCACAGTAGCGGCTGTCTTGATAACACACTCTATTAACTGCTTTCTTTTCCCTGTATCACTTCCCTACTCACCTGTAGGTATTTCCTTATGTCAGCTCCTGAATAAACGACTTGAATTAGAATCTTTGTATCAGCATTTGCTTCTGAGGGAACTCAAATTAAGATACTTGCCTTGTGTGCATAGCTCTTCTTAGCCCTTAGTAATTCATTTAGAAAGCATAGGGTGTTTAATAAGAGTAATGACTGGATAGCATATTATTGATCTGTTCTTATAAATTCTATTCCCTCTGTGAACAGCTAGTGGGTGGTATGACTGAATCAGGGTATTCTGCACTGGGAACCCCGAGCTCTTCCAGGCTACCTTACAGAGGATAGAGAAGCCTTCCAGGCCTCTGGAAGCTAATTAACAAAAGAAATTTTCTTGTATCACCAATAGCTATGGTATTGGGTATTATCATTAGGCAGAGGTTACAAGGTTCTCAAGTGTTTGGTAAGGCCAAAGCTGGTGCCCAAGCTATTGTCTTTTTACGTGTTCTCCATGCTAGCTGGTATTCCTTCCCTGTACCAGTGTTTCATTTAGATATTTGGACCAAGCATTGGCCTTTCTTACTGTAATGCAACCATTACGAAAGCTTGTTGATAACAGGCTCTTTTCATCTGTTGGCCTAGTGACTTGATCATTTGTCCCTTTCCTGATACATTGCTCTCCTGCTGAGGAAACGTTCACCTAGGCCACTGTAGTCAGATCCAAGCTATATCTTTCCATTGACTTTCAACCCTGTCTGTATTGCCCCCAAGATATGCTTGGTTAATTTCTGATCTTCCTGTGATATATATACTAGAATTCATCAATATATTGGATTACCAAATTATGTGGGCTGTCTTCAAGAGTCTCCATATATCTATGGGAGGTTGATGGTGAGCATTATTCATCTCACAACTGTCTACCTCTTTTCATGAATAGTTTTGAATTAACATATATCCTTCAGTGGTAGAGCTCAAAGCCTATTTGCTATATCCAAGATAGAAAAGATCTTTGCATAAGGTCTCACCTTTGCTAGAATATTTATTATGTGACCATCATCATCATCATGTAGGATTATTCAGCCCTCTCCTGAAATCAACTGTAAGTTTCCAAATGCCATTTGTTTTTGTACTGGCATTTAGTTTTGTACTGGCAATAAGATCACTGCTGAAATATAACTTACCCCTTTCTACTAAGATTGTCATGGTATTTCGTCTACTATTTCCTAATGTATGTTAGCTACACTGTTTACAGTTAGGTAGATGGTTTCCTTTGCCTTCATGAGAAATGATTGCAATTGGGTCTGAGATCTGGGTGCTGTATCTGTGTAGGTATATCCTTTTGTCCTTTCATATATGTCTATCCTGGTTTCTAAGATCTCAAGCTTTCTTCCTTTCCTAGTTTTGTTTATTGAGACATGGTCTCATTCTGTCACTGAGACTGGAGTGCAATTGTGCAATTTTGGCTCACTGCAGCCTTGACTTCCCTGGCTCAGGGGATTCTCCCACCTCAGCTTCCCGAGTAGCTGGGACTATAGGTGTGCACTGCCACGACGGGCTAATTTTTTGTATTTTTTGTAGAGGCAGGGTTTCGCCATGCTGCCCAGGTGGGTCTTGAACCCCTGGGTTCAAATGATCCTCCCGCCTTGGTTCCCCCAAAGTGATGGGATTACGGGTGTGAGGCCCCACACCCAGCCTCCTTTTCTAATTCTTTCCTGGCTTGCTTCCCACCACTTCCAAAGCAATAACTATCTCCCGGGCAAGAGTTTTTAGTTCATTTAAAGTATCCTGTAATCTAACACATCCTATCCTGTAGTCTAACCTATCTTATAATGTAACCTAACCTAACCAAGGGCCTTTATTTCCAGGTCGACCCAATTCTCAAAGCCATGGCATTCTGGATATAGTTATTATTTAATGCCCTACAGCATTCTGGATATAGTTATTATTTAATGCCCTGTCGACTTTTGATCTTTTTTCTTTCATTGACTTTTACTCTTCACCTCAGTCCGAGAGTAAGCTACTGTCTCCATGTAGTGAAGGTCTTAATCTCTTTTTATGAGTGAACTCTACCTTCCTTCAGTGATTGCATCCACACTCTGAGGTCTCTAAAGTCCACAACCATAATTAGACTCTTGGCCGATGTTTATTGAAGATTCCTGATCAGGAAAGAAACTGCAAGGTGTGTCTTGTCTTTTGATTAGGCCTTGCAAATCACTAAGGGTTATTTTTTTAACTCTCTCTTTTCTCCACAGATTCTTATATTAGGGTTTATGCAATGTCCAAATCAGAGTCAACATGAGAACATATGGTGGGGAAGGGACTCAGAAAACTTCAGAGAAGGCCATGACACCTCAGAATTTTATGTGACCATCATTCTCTATCTCTGGATACAAGTTAAAACAAAGTTCAGAGGAACAGAGTCTAGGCCTGTCATCTAAGTTAGGTGTATGAGTATTTGGATCTAATGATCCAATAGGCCAAAAATGTCACACACTGGAATTCTGTTTATTTTAGGGAGACCTAGCTGCAGAACCTTGTGGCTCCTGCAGTTTGAAGTCATGGACAAGGTTATCCTAGCTCCTAAAATGAATATTTACACCAATACCAGCACCTGCCTTTTACACATGGGAGATTATACACTGGCCCTGCAGCAGCAGTGCTTCAAGTTTGAGGACTAAACCTCAATCTCTTTTGTGGGACTTTATTCCCCAAATGTCAGTCCCTGGGGAATACAGTTGCCCTGTCTTCTTGAGATCATATCAGTGTCAGGGACAGAGGTGAGATCCAGGCACCATTAAGGGATGAATTATGGTAGTGATTGGCCGGGTGACTTGGGAATATTTAAATTCTGCCTTGGCCCTGTCACCCTGGTGTGTTCCACAAGAGACACATGTGATTAAAGAGTGGCAAAGGAAGTAAAATAATATTGGGGGCATTGACCCCCAGACTCTATTTCAGCACTCTACTAAGCTGACCACAAGGAAGCTTAGAGTAGAGATAATGTGGAACTCAGAACCCAAACAGGATAAATAGCTTAGCATTTCCCTTAGGCCAAAGTCAAATTTCCAAATTTGCCATTCAAATGAGAAAAAAAAAAAAGTTACAGCCACCAGCCCCAGAGAGAGTGAACCCAGAAAGGGGCTTTCTACCTGTATGGGATTGTTTATATTCTCAGGGCTCCACCCAGTAAAAACTGTGGTTCCAACAGCGCCCAGGAATCTTGCCCATCAATTCAGCACTCCTCCACTACTTGGGTAGGAGGCTGGGGAGCAGACTAGAGAGGAACTTTTAACTCCTTTGCCTGGAAGTCAATATGGACACTATGCTTGCTTAGATGCTTAGCTATGGCAACCAGGTACATTCTTTAGTGTGTGCTTGATTATGTGTTGATATGTGGCTGGAGCATTGACTAATACAGAAGGTATCAAAAGAGGTACCATTATAGAATGCAAACTCAATAACTTTCTGTGAGAATCACATCACCTATGTGGGACTTATTTTCTAACACAGTTTTTGATTATTGGTGAGATTCTTTATCAGTGAACTTGAATCCTTGAGACAATGGTTTACTATACCATGATGTCACAGTATTTTGAGTCTTCTGGGAAATGGCAACTTGCTGCTGTTTACAATACTGGGAGAAAATGTGATACTTTCATATGCTGTTATAAATGCACATACACTGAAATTTGAATATGGATGGACTATGTTTTTAAACGATTTGTTTTTATTTTGTAGTTTTTAAAAAAAGCAATGTAGACTATATGTGAATAGTTTGCATGCCATAATTTTCCTCACGTGGAGATCTTCTGCAATGCTAGGTAGGTGCTGTGGTATGCCAAGCTGCACTGCTTAAACCTCATAGAACTGGAATTAGTGATTTTATCTCTCAGGATGCGGGGATATGGATTTGCCGTGCTGAAGGAAATCATTCAGAACCACATTCAGAATTTTCGGCTTTAGGCTTTGAAGACAACTACACTTGGTTTGGCTTTATTTCAGACAGGCTCCATGTCAGTTACCTTTTGCTGCATAAAAATCTACCCTAAAACTCAGTGGCTTAAAACAACCACTTGCAACTCACAATTCTGTGGGTTAGCAGTTTGGGTTGGGCTCAGCATCTCATGGGCTCAGCTACTTTCAAGTTGTCAAATTCCTATTTATACATTCAAAGAAATCCTTATAAGTTCAAATAGGGGTATTAAATTAAACTTCTAGTAAAGTTGAGTTCTTATAACCAGAATGGTTCATAGTCTGAGAAGAAGAAAGCAACATGCAGGAAAAAAAAAAAAAAAAAAAAAAAGGCCTTGTGGTCAAAATAGTGGGGCCAAAACTGGGCAGTGAGATCAAAATGCCCTGTATTGTTTGAGAGTACCCTGAGGTTCAAGATATTTATTGAGGTTCAGGGACGGTCCTACCACCCCTATTCTGTCACTGGGTCAGAACTCAGACAAGCTTTTTTGAGGCAGGAGACCTTTACCTTTGCTACCTAAGCTGTTTGCTTCAGAACAGGCTTTCCTGTCACTTTTGCTGCCACCAAAGTTATCATGATTTGTGATCCCATAATTGCCATTATTTCCATGGATGGGGCTGGACTGACTGTGCCCTGTTACTTGTTATGACTAAATTAATGTTTCTGGGGCAAAATGTCTCAACTCCCATGTCACTGGTCCCTAAGTGAGATCCCCACTCAGTCCACCATTGGGCAAAGATGTTCCAGCAAAAATGGTTTGAAATTCAAATGCTTGAGTCATCTTTCTGGTCTCATAGTGGTTTGATCTCAGAAGCTTTGTTGCTCTTTCTGCCACTGGACCTTGGCCGTCGTCATCTCTGTCCATCCTGACAAATGTAATTAACTTTATTCATTTAAAATGTACTTGTCTATTTATTATTTACTCATTTGTGTATTCATGCATTCAGTTGTTCATTCATTCTTCATTTTTAATTGCACCTCAGGTTAAACCCTAGGGAGAAGGGGTTGTGGCCATGACCCCTTCTCTGACAGAATACCCTTCAAGCTTTGTATCCATAGGGACAGTCTGTCTCTGTTTCTTTATTTTATTGCCCTTGTCTCTCATTGGCTCTGTGTCTCTATCATCTTGTTACTTGCTCTCACGTGCTCTTACACTCAAACAAATATAAATAGCTCTCTCCTCAGGCACTCTAGTAACTCGCTGACTACCTAAATAAGAACAGGTGGTTATTATAAGGACATCAGCCAGCAGAAATCGAGGCAGTTATGCTCTTCATCTCTCTCCGGGGCTACATGATGTCTCTCTCAATGTCTCTGTCACTGTCATTCTCTCTCTCAGCATCCCTGCTTCTCTCTGTATGTGTCCATAGCTCTAATCAATGGCCTACTGATTTTGTGCATGAGTTCTGCTTTTATTGTTACTTTTTCTTGCCATGATCCTTCGTAGATCCCTCTCTTCCTCAGGACATTTTTGGTAAACTCTAACTCTCATTTCTAACTGCTGCCGCCTTCACGTTTTTGAATGGGAGAAATCATATGGGCATAGATCATCTTCTGCATCAGGCCACATTGTAGGTAAGTGACTCGACTGACTTGGCTACAACTGGGTCAGGGGTACACCCTGTGGCTAAAGGGTGAGGTCATGTGATATAAAACTTGGCAGCAAGAGCAGCAGAGGTTGCAAGCAGGCAGTGGACTAACAGGCAGTAATTGACATTTTCATATAGTCTGTTTCTTGCCCGTTAGTACGCTGACCTTTCTCCTATATACAATACCAAAGATGTCTCTGCCTAAAACCACCTACCTATTACACCTCAACCACAAACATGTGCTTCCAGGAGAGACACAACTCGGTTTCGTCTAGAAGCCATATGAAAGAATCATATTAAAAGCTGCCTCTCAGTCTCTGTCTGCAACCTTTAGGGGACATCCTTAAATCTTCAGTTCCTGGGCCTGCTTGTGGTCTTTGGTTCAGCGTGTATATTGCATCCTTGCAGCTGCTTGGGAATGATGAATTATATACTGAAACCAGTAAGCATAAACTATTGCAGAGGAGTTCTTTCATCAGCAAATCTGACTAACTGGGGAATCTGCCTCTGGGAGGATTATCCCTGAGATGATCTGAGGGCAGCAGAAGTACACTTCTAGGTAATGTTGGCACTCTGGGCAAAGGCAACTTGAGGGGTTGGTTCTCAAACTCGAACTTGGATTGGAATCACCTGAAAGACTTGTTAAAACTCAAACTGGCCTATTGCCATATCACACTGAACATGCCCAATCTCGCCTGATCTTGGAAGCTAAGCAGGGTTGGGCCTGGTTAGTACTTGGATGGGAGACCCCCTGGGAACATGAGTGCTGTAGGCATTATTTAAATTTAATTTAAAAAAATCCGGAATGCCGAGCTCCATCTCCAGAGTTTCTGATTCAGTAGATACTTGCATTTCTAACAAGTTCCCAGGTGATGTTGATGCTCTTGGTCCAGGAATCACGCTTTGAAAACTGCTGTTTCTAGGGTGCCAATTTGAATCCAGGCCTTTGGTGGTTGAGCTGAAGTGGGCTTTGTTGTCTCGCTGTATGGTAGTTTCAATCTAGGAGAATTTCACTAGGTCATCTGACAGTTATGATCCTTGGAAGCCCTTGATTTGTAAACTCAAAACAGAGGTCTCCCTGTGTTATCCCTCCTGGCACCTGGATTGCCACTGTTCCTCATATGCTGATTGTGATGTCCATACTCACCTGGGATTAACTGTTGCCACTTGTGTCCAACCCTAGCTCCTCCAATCCTCTTTTTATATAGTGATACTTCTGTGATCACCTCTTGAATTCTCATTTCCTGCCAGGAAGGACTAATGCCCCATGCGTGAATCTTTCCATGCTTCCCAACTCAAAATTCCCAAGACTGGGAGTCTGATTGGTTGGCCAGTTTATTTTTGTGCCAGCTATGTCAAAGGTTGCTGACTGGCTTGTGGATTTTTGGCCCTTGAGTTGTGAATTCATCCTGAGTCTCACTGGCTGTGTCCAATGAAGGGCACACTAATATAATACATAACATGGCTGCTAGACAGTAGGGGCTAAGAGTAGAGTAGGTGGACAACGGGCCTGGGGTCTGGCAGGCATTGATGGACATTTTGAGTACAGTGTATTGACTGGCAGATTGATTTTTAGATGGTACTCACCATAGTGTTTATTTCAAATTATACTGCTATTACTATAATATTAAAATATAATATAAATTAGAATATAACAATACTGGCAATTATTTAATAACCAGCTAAACTTGTTATTAAAATACTGAATACTACTTAGTGATTGGTAAATAGTTCCTTCCCTGAACCTCTTGAATGCGTTCTTACCCCAACTGACTTGATCCCTTCCTGAGACCCCCAACACCTTCTTACTACCCAACAACTAAAGGGTTATTTTGTGGCATAGCAGAGGACTCCAGGCTTCTGCTTCAGGGCTAGGGTTGGCCTCCTCCATTTTGATTGGCTTATGTCTGTGCCATTCTGGTTACTAATTATTTTGAATGCCACCCCATGATTTAGATGGAAAGAGGATCCAAAACTTATATTACAGAAGGCATGTGTACAATATTTTCTATGTGTACTTGCATCAATGTAGTTGTAAATAAAGCATTTCATAGTTTGATTGATTTGTTCTAAAGCAATTTCAACATGTCTTGCTTTAAAAAAAGGGAAAGCATGTCTTTTAAAAAGCATTTTAAAACTGATAATCTTTCCTTAGGTTCACTGTCTTCTTGCAAGTGAAATAAATTTTGGTCACAAATCAGAATGATTAGATTGTCTGTAGGTTAGTACTACATTCCAGTAAAACTAAACTAAGGGAAAAAAATCCCCTTTATTTTACAGAGAAGAACTGATTTAATAGTATAAACTAGTTTATTAGAATTCCCTGCAGGGCTGTAATGGAAAACAAACTCAAAACAAACCAAGCACTGTTCAGTGTTTTCATTCCTAGTAGGGATTTGGCATTATGTATAGTGTCTGGCCATAGGGCTATATGGTGGGTGGTCCAAGGATTGAGTAAATAACAGGTCCCCAAAGGAACATGTGTTCATAGAACATATGATCTCTTGAAACAAGCTAGAATTCATTAACCAATAGTAAAATGTGTAGGATGCAAAGTATTGCCCCGAACTTTCACAGAACAAAATTACATTGGGTATAATCTTAAGCAGTTGAGGTATAATTGTGGAAAGGAACTACATTATTTAGTCCAAGTTTAAAGAAAATTAACTTTAGCAAATTTAAAGGGAGCCAGGAGCCTTAATCGAGAATTGTCTCCTGTTCCTAACCCCTTCAATGTATGAAGTAATAAAAATGTACCACTCAGATTTATTAAGATATGAAGCATTACTATAAAGCCACATGAGTAGCTGCGTGTGACTTGTGGAATCAAGGTAATTACTTCAGAGTTAAAAACTATGATTATTCCTCTTTGGGGAGGTGAAGTACTCTAGTGAATAGACATCGCGCCAGATGTCAGGAAACAGGCGAAGCTGCCACACGCCTGCTAAGCTATATACAGATGATATAGTGGTATCATGGTATGGGGGAAAGAGCACATGTTTTGGGAATCAGCCAGGTTGTAGGCCTGGTTTTTCCACTTAACTAGCTATGTGAGCTTGACACATTATCTAACTTTCCTGAGCATGCATTTGCCTATCTCTAATGTGAGGATGACATACTCAGGGCTGACATTGAGTTGATACTTACCAGCATGGGTGGAACAGTTGTTTATAGCTGAGCTCTATCAGTGTCCACTCTGATTGGTGGGTGCCTATGTTGTACTGATTGTTAAGTATGTTGATTAAGTATGTTAAGTATGATCACTACTAAGAGGACTTAATGGGTAGGGTTATTGGAAGCATAAAATGAAATGATATATGTGAAATTCCTGGCATACAAATGCGACTGACTTAATATTAGTTTTATTTATTTTCCTCTATGACTTTTAAAAAATGTTTTTCAACCTAAAGGTGAGAGAAAAATTTCTGGCACTTGTTATCACTGTGATGTTAAGAGGTTAAGGAACTGTTTATATCTTATATTTATTCAGGATCTATTAAACAAATATGAAGTTCCTACTTTATGCTAGGCATTGAGGATGCTGGGGGTAAAAGGATGAACATGGCACTGTCCCTGCCTTTTATGCATTCACAGTCTAGGAGGAGCAGTAAACTTCTGATTTCAATCCAAACAACCCTGAGAGTCAACATGAACCTGTAAGGTCAACATTTGTGCAGATTTAGTAGAGTCCTCCTCTAGGCAGGTAAGAGCTCACTTAGCAGCTGAGCTCAGGCTGGATTTTAACTCCCCCTTACTCCCTCATCTGTGTGCCCTGTGCAGTGCACAACCTACACAATTACACAAGGCCCTGAAAACGTTATAACTGATGTATACCCCAGGTGCTATAGGCCTGTAGTGGTAGGAGGTACTGAGTTTTGAAGGATAAATGACATTTGGCCAAATAGAGATGAAGGAGAAAGCCTTAGCATGTGTGCAAAGACAGAGAGGTATGAAAGAACTGGGAGAGATTAGAGGAATAGTGGGTTCTCCAACCAGACAATATATTTGGACTCTTGGTATTAAAGAAAGTGATGACAATGTAAGTTATATTTATAGCCTCTTTAAGTATACAGTTTGCCATAATTACATCTAAATATTAAAACTACTTTATGTGGGCCGGGTGCAGTGGATCACGAGGTCGGGAGTTCGAGACCAGTCTGGCCAACTTAGTGAAACCTCGTCTCTACTAAAAATACAAAAAATATTAGCCAGGCAGTGGATCACGAGGTCAGGATTTCCAGATGAGCCTAACCAACTTAGCGAAACGTTGTCTCTACTGGAAATACAAAAAATAGCCAGGTGTGGTAGCGGGAGCCTGTAATCCCAGCTACTCAGGAGGCTGAGGCAGGAGAACTGCTTGAACCCGGGAGGCAGAGGTTGCAGTGAGCTGAAATTGCGCCGTTGCACTCCAGCCCGGGGTGGGGGGGGGGCACAGTGCGAGACCCTGTTTCAAAAAAATCCCAAACAAACAAAAAACTATGTGTAAGTTAATGTTTTTTCATTTTTCTTAGATTAATTAGATAGCATGCTTCCCATTTTTAAAATTTCCATTTGTGTTAAAAAAATTGCTTTTGGTTAATGAGAACACACTGTCCTCTAAAGTTATTTGAAGTCATCTAGTGCTTTTCTAACAGGCCTTGAACCTCAACAAAGATCAGTGATCAAAGGAGACTCAGATGACTTAGTGAGATATTATTGTTTTTTAAAAAAGAATGTGGAACCTTTGAATTATGGATATGCATTTGCTTCATGGAATATTAAATCTATTAAAACTATTAGAGCTTGAAGATCTTTGGAGATCTTTGACTCTAATCATCTTATTTCAAAAGGACTTTATTCTTCTAAAAATGATACAAGTTCATTACAAAAAATTCTAGTAATTCAAAGTAAAAAGTTGGGAGCTAAAACCATCTCAGATCTCACCACCCGGATAAATGTCCATTAGCATGAGATTCATAGTGTTCCAGATATCTCATTGCATGTGATAGATGAATATATATATATATATATATATATATATATATATTTTTTTTTTTCTGAGATAGAGTCTCACTGTGATGCCCAGGCTGGAGTGCAATGGTGTGATCTCAGCTCACTGCAACCTCTGCTTCCCAGCTTCAAGTGATTCTCCTGCCTCAGCTTCCCCAGTAGCTGGGATTACAGGTGCCCGCCACCACACCTGGTGACTTTTTGTATTTTTAGTAGAGATAGGGTTTCACCATGTTGGCCAGGCTGGTCTTGAACTCCTGACCTCAAGTGATCCACCTGCCTCAGCCTCCCAAAGTGCTTGGATTACAGGCATGAGCCACTGCACCTGGCAATATTATATATATTTTAATCAAAATTATTCAATTTATGTTTACTAGAATTTAACAAAGAGAAAATGAAGTAAAGTGGAAGGAGTTGTAAACTTTGGAAAAATATTTATTCCTCATAAAAATATCAGTTTCTAACAGATCCTTCTAAGGTTGAGGGGAAAAAAATTGATGAAAAAAACATTGAGGTGGTGTTACTGTATTTTTTCTTCTTTTTCCGATTTTAAGTGATATTGATTGACTTTGCTATGAAAGATGAGGAAATCATACATGTTTTCCCTATCTTACATTGTCAAGATCAATAACATGTATTTTCTGTTCTAGGAATCAGTTAGAAATTGTGTTTGGCAGTTAATAGAGACCTGACAGTAATGACTTAAACACATAAGGATCTAGTCTCTCACCTGAAGGAAGATTGGAGGTGGGAGTCAGTCATGGTGAAGGTTCCATGAACTCAATAGGGATCCAGCTTCCTCTGGCTTCCGTATTTCCCAGGCTAAGTGTGTGACTTTCATTTTAAAGGTTATGAGGTGGCTGCTAGAGTTCTACTCATCATGTCTACATTCTAGGCAAGAAACGAAAGGGGGAGAAGGTCAGAAAGACTTCCAGCAGCCCCAACTGCTATTTGTATTTCATTACATCCCTCATCTGTAGGGGAGATTGAAGAATATAGTTTCTCCACTGAGCACATTGCCCAAGGTGAGCAACTCCTGTGACCTCAATTCTGTAGTTGCTTAGTTTTCATTTTACATTTGCGTAGATTTAATGCCTGGAAAAACAGTCCATTTTACCAAAGAATCTTTATTTATAAATTTTTTTATTTTGTTTATCTCTTTCCTGGATGGATTTTATCCTTACGCAGTTCTTTCCAGAGGCTTCCATGGGAACTATATTACCCAAATTATTGCTTACTTGGTTGCTTTCCTAATTCACAGGAATTGTCTGCCTTTACCATCTCCTTAGGTTGTTCCAGTTCTTAAAGGATAGTGTAAATGCTCTTGATTCCTGTTGTTTTCTGTGGGTACCTTACTCCTGGAACCCTCCATCACCTTGCTGCAATCTGGTGTGATTGCACTCTAGTCCTAATAGATACCAGTCATCCTAGGACTTCTCTTAACTGCAGTCCTTGGATAGAACCACTGTTTCTTAGATCTCATTGTTTTCTTTTTTGGTTTACTAGTTTTTCTGGCTGGAATAGAGCCTCAAGTAATTTCATAAGAAAGAGTATGTGAGATAAACTTTCTGAGTTTTAAGTTTCTGAAAATGTTTTGATTCTGTTCTCAGGCTTGATTGATAAGTTTGTGGGTGCAGAATTCTCATTTGAAAGTACTTTTCTTTCAGAACTTGAAGAAATGGCTCAATTGTCGTCTGGTATCCAATGTTGCAAATGAGAAATATGCCAATCCAATTCTCGTACCTTTATAGATCACCATTTTTTTTTCTTTTTGGAAGCTTTCAACACTGTTTTGTTTTTGGTGTCCTGGAATTCATAGTGATGTGGCTTGTTAGGTGTTTTTGATTTGTGGCATTGAGCACTGAGGGGGATCCCTTTGATATAGAAACTCTATTCTTCATGCAGTTCTATAAAATTATCTTGTATAATTTGTTTCAATAATTTCTCCCTCTCTGCTCTCTCTGTCTCTTTTCTGAAACTACTGTTAATTAGATTTGGAATTTTTGGATTGACCCTCTATATCTTTTATCTTTTTGCTCAGATTTCCCATCTCTTTGTCTTTTCCTTCTATTTTCTGGGAAATTTCCCCACCCTTATGCTCAAACTTGTCACTAAGTTTTATTTCGAAAATCACATTTTAAATTTACACAACCTCTTTCTTGTTCTCTGATTGGTCCTTTATCATTGCATTTCGTCCGTGTTTTGGGGATGCAATATCATGAATCTCTCTGAGAACACTACTTAAAATTGTTTTGTTTTACTGCTCTTTAAGTTCTCTTTATTCCCTGAACTGTTGCAGTTGCTCTTGGGACCATTTCTCTGTTTATTATTGATCTCATTTACATTACAGATTTTTTTTCAAATGCCTGGTGATTCCTGCATGTCTTCATATATAACAATAATGCAATAAAATATAAACAACTGCTTGAGAGCGCTGTGCTTGGGTAAAGCTTGTCAACTAGTGGGTTTCACTTTAGGCTGATCTGGTAGGGATCCCTCAAGGAACATAAGGCAGAGGCCTTTGCTCTAGGACTATTTAATTCCTCTGGAGAATAATCCTCCTTTCTCTTGCCTAGGATAGAAGCCTGGTAATTATATTCTTTTGTATGGGGAATTGGAGGTTGAGGAGAGACAACTGTTCCATATACAGACTTTTAATTAATCTCAGTGTTGTCAGTTCCACACTTCACTTCTACTTTTTGCTGTACCTGGTCCTTCTGAACTCTGAGCTTTTCTGGGATCCTAAAGGGCACACTGACTCTTTTCTTGGCTGTACTTCTCTTTGCATTCTTTAGGTTATTGCTTCTTCATTAGTTACCATGCCTGCATCTGCTTTCTATCTTCAGAAATGCACCGATTTCTCTGGTATACTGATGGTCTCTTTACTGTTGTCCTCATTTTGGAGTTTATGCCTTTTTTAAAAAAATTCCATTGCTGCCAGAGCATCAGTCTTCCTGCTTCTTGGTCATTGAGTCAGCCAACACTCCCAGGTCATCTATGGAGCTGAAGCACCCGGAGGATTATTCATGATTTAGTAAATTTGGAACCTTCCTAAAAAGACTATCGAGAGGGGCTTCAAGGTGGCTGACTAGTGATTGGGTACTTGCCTCCTCCACAAAGAAGAACCAAAATAGTGTGTAGATAATCATACTTCAAATAGATCACCTAAGAGAGAATGCTGGAATACAACAGATACGTGACAGGAAACACCTAAGGCAAGGAAAAAGAGGGAAAGAGGCCTTCTCAGCTCATCAGGATTGGCAGGGAGCCTGAAGAGGCTCCCCAATGTGGGAAAAGGGTAAGTGAGTGATTCCTGTGGTTCACATTCCTACTGCAGACTCCCACTGTCCTAGCCCCAGGAGAGCCCTGGATCCATGTGGGCCAAGAGACTAACCCAGGGAACTAACTGCCTGGAGATTGTGCAGCAGCATTGTTACAGAGAGGGAGCTCACACTGAGTTCAACCTTGCTGTGCCTCACCCCCTTCCAGTTCCAAGAAACTGCAGCATAGTGTCATTTTAAGAGCCCAGCTCCCACCAGAGTGCATTCTGCCATCAGGCCCAACAGCCCCTGCATCTTCACATTCCTAGAGTCCCATTGACATCTCCACCCACAGCCAGATGCCACTTCCAGGGCTGAAGTGCAAACCATTGGCAGCAAACCTGCTGGCCCCAGTAGCAGGGCCACTGTACATTTACATGTGCCCTGAGGAAAGGCTATCCTGCTTGCAGCCACCACCTGGGGCTGAAGTGTGTGCTCCTCAGCCACTTCTTTATGGCTGCTGCCACTGAAAGTAACACCACCCTCCCCAGCAGCTGCTACCCCCAACTGAGCATTCTGCTGGGAGCATGGGGATCACCCTGCTCCTGCCTATCACAGCCAGCACCTGTATGCACTAGTAGGGGGCCTGAGGACATGTCCACTCAGCCTGGCTCCACTTCCCCTGGTGCACAAGCATGCCATCTCTAGGCTTGAGGATCGCCCTACCCCATCCACCATCATTGGCATCTGAGCACTCCTCCTAGGGGCCTGAGGACAGGCCCACCCAACATGATGCTACCACCACAGCTGGAACCCATCAGCATGCATCACCTGTGGGCCTGGGAACTGGCCCACTTAGCCTGTTGTAGCCACCACCAACACCTGTGCAGACGCTTGGGCGCCAGTAGATTGTCATACCATTGCTACTGCTGTCGGTCACAACATACCCACTGCCCAAGGGCCCAAGGACCCACCCTACCACCTGGTCTATCACTGCCACTGCTGACACTCAAGCAAGCTGCCTGGGGGCCAAATGCTTGGCCTGCATCGACCTGCTAATACTAGTGCCAGTATATGTCACACTGGGGCCCAAGGACAGGTGTGTGCAGTCCACCACTGCCACCACAGTGGTCCAAGGACTGGCCCACCTGACAAACCTATCCCCAGTGAAACTTAAGCAAAGCCACCGCTAAAAACCACACCCTAAGCCACCGAGGAAACCACAGACACTACTGACACTCTTTACATCTGAAGAAATTATACAGAGATTACACTACTGCACATGCTCAGAATCAAAGCCAAAATGCCCTACCAACCAATACCGCAAATGCATCTTCAGGAATAAGTCCTCCCCTATGAAAGCAAATTCAAAAAAACTGGAAGAAGTGACACCCCACTCTCAGCATTAGACAAATTATCTGGAAAGGAAATTAACAAAGAAACATTGGATTTAAACTGCACTTTAGACCAAATGGACCTAACAGACATTTACAGAACATTTTATCCAACAATTATAGAATACACATTCTTCTCATCAGCACATGGAACATTCTACAGGATAGATTATATGCTAGGACAGAAAACAAGTGTCAACACATTTTTAAAAATTGAAATCATATCAAGTATCTTCTCAGACCACAATAGAATAAAACTAGAAATTAGTAAGAGTAACTTTAGGAACTTTAAAAATATGTAGAAATTAAACAATATGAGCCTGAATGACCATTGGGTCAAGGAAGAAATTAAGGAGGAAATTTAAAAAAAGTCTTGAAACAAGAATTGAAACACAACATACCAAAACGTATGAGATACAGCAAAAGCAGTGCTAACAAGGGACGTTTATAGCAGTGAATGCCTATATCAAAAAAGTAGAAAAATTTCAAAGGAACAATATAACAGTGCATCTCGAGGAATTAGAAAAGCGAGAAGAACCCAAACCTAAAATTAGTAGAAGGAAAGAAGTAACAAGGATCTGAGCAGAACTAAATAAAAAGACTTAAAAAAAATAAACAAGATCAACAAAATAAAAAATTGGTTTTGTGAAAAGATAAACAAAATTGATAAACCACTAGCTAGACTAACCAAGAAAACGAGAGGGACAGCCCAAATAAACAAAATCAGAAGTAAAAAAGGAGGGCGGGCACCTCCTGTAATCCCAGCACTTTGAGAGGCTGAGGCAGGCTGGTGGATCACCTGAGGTCAGTAGTTCTAGACCAGCCTGGCCAACATGGTGAAACCCCATCTCTACTAAAAATACAAAAATTAACTGGGTGTGATGGTGGACGCCTGTAATCCTAGCTACTCGGGAGGCTGAGGCAGGAGAATCACTTGAACCCGGCAGGCAGAGTTTGCAGTGAGCCGAGATTGTGCCATTGCACTCCAGCCTGGGTGATACGAGCAAAACTCCAGCTCAATAAATAAATGAATAAATGAATAAATGAAAGAATGCAAAAGGAGACATTATAACTAATACCACAGAAACATACAAGATCATCAGACACTATTATTAACAACTATACATCAACAAACTGGAAAACTTAGAGGAAATGGATAAATTCCTGGACACATACAACCTACCAAGATTGAACCAAGAAGAAATAGAAAACCTGAACAGACCATTAATGAGTAATGAGATTGAAGCAGTAATAAAATGTCTCCCAACAGTTAAAAGCCCAGGACCGAATGGCTTCACTGATGAATTCTACAAAACTCACAAAGAAGAACTAACACCAGTTTTCCTCAAAATATTTCAAAACACTTGAAGACAAAGGAATTCTCTCTAGCTCATTATACAAGGCCAGCATTATATCCTGATACCAAAATCAGATAAGGACACAACAAAAAATAAAACTACAGGCCAATATCCCTGATGAACATAGATGCAAAAATCCTAAACAAAATACTAGTAAACTGAATCAGCACAACAAAAATATAGCACACCATGATTAAGTGGGATTTATCCCAGCGATGCAAGGATGGTTCAACATATGCAAATCAATAAATGTGATACATCAGATCAACAGAAAGAACAAAAACCATATGATCATCTCAATAGATGCAGAAAAAGCACTTGACAAAATTCAACATCCCTTCATGATAAAAACTCCCAACATACTAGGCATAGAAGAAACATAGCTCAACATAATAAAGGCCATATATGATAAATCCACAGCCAACATTATACTAAATGGGGAAAAGCTGAAAGCCTTTCCTCTAAGAACTGGAATAAGACAAGGATGCCCACCTTCACCACTCCTATTCAAAATAGTACTGGAAATTCTAGTCAGAGCAATCAGGCAAGAGATTAAAAAAAAAAAAAGACATCCAAACTGAAAAAGGGGAGGGCAAATTGTCCCTCTTTGGAGATGACATGATCTTATAGATAGAAAACTTAAAGACTCCACCAAAAAAAAAAAATTTGAGATCTGATAAATAAATTCAGTAAAGTTACAGGATACGAAATCAACATACAGAAATCAGTAGTGTTTCTTTACATTGATAATGAGTTAGCTGAGGAAAAAAATCAAGAAGGCAATCCTATTTACAATAGGTACAAACATTAAAATACCTAGGAATAGGTTTAATAAGGAGATGAAAGACCTCTACGAGGAAATCTACAAAGCTCTGATGAAAGAAACTAAAGGGGACACAGACAAATGCAAAGGCATTATATGCTCATGGATTAGAAGAATTACCATTATTAAAATGACCATAGTACCCAAAGAAATATACAGATTTAATGCAATACCTATCAAAATACCAATTTCATTTTTCACAGAAATAGAGAAAACAGTCTTAAAATTTATATGGGAACAAAAAAGGACCCAAATAGTTAGCAATCCTGAACAAAAATAACAAAACTGGAGGCATCACACTACCTGATTTCAAAATATATTACAAAACTATGGTTACCAAGACAGCATGGTATTGGTATAAAAATAGACACATAGACCAATCGAACGGAACAGAGAACCCAGAAATAAATTGACTTATTTGTTGCCAACTGATTTTTACAAAGGTACCAAGAACATACACTGGGGAAAGAACACTTTTCAATAAATGATGCTGTGAAAATTGGATATTCATATGTAGAAGAATTAACCTGGACCCTTATCTCTCACCACATACAAATATCAACTCAAGGAGGATTAAAGATTTAAACCTAAGACTCCAAAGTATAAAACTACTAAAAGAAAACATAGGGAAAACATCTTAGGACATTGGTCTAGGCAAAGATTTTATGGCCAAGAGCTCAAAAGCACAGGCAGCAACAAAAGCAAAACTAGACAAACTAGACTGTAATAAACAAAAAAGGTTTTGAACAGCAAAGGAAACAATCAACAGAGTGAAGAGACCACCTGTTGACTGGAAGAAAATATCAACTATTCGTGTGACAAGGGACTAACATTTAGAATATACAAGGAACTCAACAGTAAAAAACCTAATAGTCTCATTAAGCAGTGGCCATATGACATGAATAGACATTTCTCAAAAGAAGACATTCAAATGGTAAATAGGCGTATTAAAAATGCTCAACGTCACTAATCATCAGGAAAATGCAAATCAAAACCACAGTGAGATATCATCCTCAGTTAGAATGGCTATTACTAAAAATATGGTAAATAGCAGATGGTGGCGAGGATGCAGAAAAAAGGGAAGTCTTATACACTGTTGGTGGGAATGTAAATTAGTACAGCCACTATGGAAAATAGTATGGAGATTTCTCGGAAAACTAAAAATAGAACTCCTTATGATCCAGCAATCCCACTACAGGGTATTTATCCAAAAGAAAATAAATCAGTATATCAAAAAGATACTTGCACTGCCATGTTTATTGCAGCACTATTCACGATAGTCAAGATATGGAATCAACCTAAGTGTCCATCAATGGACGAATGATTAAAAACTGTGGTATTTATTCACTGTCAGTATTAGATCTATAAGACAGAAAATTAACAAGGATATTGAGGACTTGAACTCAGCTCTGGACCAAGCAGACCTAATAGACATCTACAGAACTCTCCACCCCAAATCAACAGAATATACATTCTTCTCAGCACCACGTTGCACTTATTCTAAAATTGACCACAAAATTGGAAGTAAAACACTACTCAGCAAATGCAAAAGAATGGAAATCATAACAAACAGTGTCTCAGACCACAGTGCAATCAAATTAGAACTCGGGATTAAGAAACTCACTCAAAACTGCATAACTACATGGAAACTGAACAACCTGCTCCTGAGTGACTACTGAGTAAATAACGAAATTAAGGCAGAAATAAATAAATTCTTTGAAACCAATGAGAACGAAGACACAACATACCCGAATCTCTGGGACGCAGCTAAAGCAGTGTTTACAGGGAAATTTCTAGCACTAAATTCCCACAGGAGAAAGTGGGAAAGATCTAAAATCAACACCCTAAATCACAAATAAAAGAACTAGAGAAGCCAGAGCAAACAAATGCAAAAGCTAGCAGAAGATAAGAAATAACTAAGATCACAACAGAACGGAAGGAGACCGAGTCATGAAAAAAACCCTTCAAAAAATCAAGGAATCCAGAAGCTGATTTTTTGAAAAGATTAACAAAATAGACCACTAGCTGGACTAATAAAGAAGAAAAGAGAGAAGAATCAAATAGACACAATAAAAAATGATAAAGGGGATATCACCACCGATCCCACAGAAACACAAACTACCATCAGAGAATACTATAAACACCTCTATGCAAGTAAACTAGAAAATCTAGAAGAAATGGATAACTTCCTGGACACATACACGTTCCCAAGGCTAAACCAGGAAGAAGTCGAATCCTTGAATAGACCAATAACAAATTCTGAAATTGAGGCAGCAATTAATAGCCTACCAACCAAAAAAAGCCCAGGACCAGACATATTCACAGCCGAATTCTACCAGAGGTACAAAGAGGAACTTCTACCATTCCTTTTGAAACTATTCCAAACAATTGAAAAAGAGGGACTCCTCCCTAACTAATTTTATGAGGCCAGCATCATCCTGATACCAAAACCTGGCAGAGACACAACAACAACAACAAAAAGAAAATTTCAGGCCAATATCCCTGATGTACATCAATGTGAAAATCCTCAATAAAATACTGGCAAACCGAATCCAGGAGCACATCAAAAAGCTTATCCACCATGATCAAGTTGGCTTAATTCCTGGGATGCAAGGCTGGTTCAACATATACAAATCAGTAAACGTAATCCATCACATAAACAGAACCAATGACAAAAACCATATGATTATTTCAATAGATGCAGAAAAGGCCTTTGATAAAATTCAACACTCCATGCTAAAAACCCTCAATAAAGTAGGTATTGATGGAACATATCTCAAAATAATAAGAGCTATTTATGACAAACCCACAGCCAAGATAATAATGAGTGGGCAAAAGTTGGAAGCATTCCCTTTGAAAACCGCCACAAGACAAGGATGCCCTCTGTCACCACTCCTATTCAACATAGTATTGGAAGTTCTGGCCAGGGCAGTCAGGCAAGAGAAGGTAATAGAGGGCCTTCAAATAGGAAGAGAGGAAGTCAAATTGTCTCTGTTTGCAGATGACATGATGGTATATTTAGAAATCCCCATCGTCTCAGCCCAAAATCTCCTTAAGCTGATAAGCAACTTCAGCAAATCCTCAGGATATAAAATCAATGAGTGCAAAAATCACAAGCATTCCTATACACCAATAGTAGCCAAACAGAGAGCCAAATCATGAGTGAACTCCCATTCACAATTGCTACCAAGAGAATAAAATACCTAGGAATCCAACTTACAAGGGATATCAAGGACCTCTTCAAGGAGCACTACAAACTACTGCTCAAGGAAATAAGAGAGGACCCAAGCAAATGAAAAAAAATTCCATGCTCATGGATAGGAAGAATCAATATCATGAAAAGGGCCATACTGCCCAAAGTAATTTAAAGATTCAATGCTATCCCTATCAAGCTACCATTGACTTTCTTCACAGAATTAGGAAAAACTACTTTAAATTTCATATGGAACCAAAAAAGAGCCCACATAGCCAAGACAAGCCTAAGCAAAAAGAATAAAGATGGAGGCCTCACACTACCTGACTTCAAACTATGCTACAAGGCTACAGTAACCAAAGCAGCATGGTACTTGTATCAAAACAGATATATAGACCAATGGAACAGAACAGAAGCCTCAGAAATAATGCCACACATCTACAACCATCTGATCTTTGACAAACCTGACAAAAACAAGCAATGGGGAAAGGATTCCCTATTTAATAAATGGTGTTGGGAAAACTGGCTAGCCATATGCAGAAAACTGAAACGGGACCCCTTCCTTACAACTTATACAAAAATTAACTCAAGATGAATTAAAGACTTAAACAAAAGACCTAAAACCATAAAAACCTTAGAAGAAAACCTAGGCAATACCATTCAGGATATAGGCCTGGGCAAAGACTTCATGAGTAAAACACCAAAAGCAATGGCAACAAAAGCCAAAATTGACAAATAAGATCTAAGCTAAAGAGCTTCTGCACACCAAAAGAAACTATAATCAGAGTGAACAGGAAACCTATATAATGGGAGAAAACTTTTGCAATCTATCCATCTGATAAAGGGCTAATATCCAGAATCTACAAGGAACTTAAACAAATTTACAAGAAAAAAACAAACAACCCCATCAAAAAGTAGGCAAAGGGTATGAACAGACACTTCTCAAAAGAAGATATTTATGTGGTCCACAAACATGAAAAAAAGCTCAACATCACTGATCATTAGAGAAATGCAAATCAAAATCACAACGAGATACCATCTCACCCCAGTTAGTTTGGCGATCATTGAAAAGTCAGGAAACAATAGATGCTGGAGAAGATGTGGAGAAATAGGAACACTTTCACACTGTTGATGGAAGTGTAAATTAGTTCAACCATTGTGGAAGACAGTGTGGCGATTCCTCAAGGATCTAGAACTAGAAATACCATTTGACCCAGCAATCCCATTACTGGGGATATACCCAAAGGATTATAAATCATGCTGCTATAAAGACACATGCACATGTATGTTTATTGCAGCACTGTTCACAATAGCAAAGACTTGGAACTAACCCAAATGCCCATCAAAGATAGACTGGATAAAGAAAATGTGGCATATATACCCCCATAGAATACTATGCAGCCATAAAAAGGATGAGTTCATGTCCTTTGCAGGGACATGGATGAAGCTGGAAACCATCATTCTCAGCAAACTAACCCAAGGACAGAAAACCAAACACTACATGTTCTCACTCATAAGTGGGAGTTGAATAATGAGAACACATGGACACAGAGAGGAGAACATCACACACTGGGGCCTGTCGGGGTTGGGGGGTAGGGGAGGGATAGCATTAGGAGAAATACCTAATGTAGATGACGGGTTAATGGGTATAGCAAACCACCATGACACATGTATACCTATGTAACAAACCTGCACATTATGCACATGTATCCCAGAACTTAAAGTATAATAAGATGTTTTTTATATATATATGCAATTAAATACTATTTGGCCATATAAAAGAATGAAATAATGTCATTTCAGCAACATGGGTGAAACTGAATGTCATTCTGTTACATGAAGACAGCCAGGCATAGAAAGACATATATCGCATGTTCTCATATAAGAGAAAAAAAATTGATCTCATGGAGGTAGAGAGAAGAATGATGGATACTAGAAATCTGGGAAGAATGTGTGGGTTGTGTAGGAGAGTCAACAAAGAGAAGTTAGTTAATGGGTACAAATACACAGTTAGATGGAAGGAATAAGTTCTAATGTTCAAAGCAGGTTAGAGTGACTGTAGTTAACAACAATGCATTGTATATTTCAAAACAGCTAGAAAAGAGGACTTGAAATGTTTCCAACTCATAGAAATGATGAATATTTGAGGTGATGGATACCTTAAATACCCTGACTTGATCATTATGTATGCTATGCATGTAATAAAATATCAAATGTATCTCATAAATATGTACAAACATTGTGTATCAATAAAAAATCTGAAAAACTCTTGCAAAAACATCTGAATTCTCTGCAACCCCTTGTATTAAAATTACCTGAAGTCATTGAATAAACTCAAAACAGAAAGTTTTGCTCTGACAACATTGACAAGGACTCTGGACAACACTCTCCTTCCACTAGATCCTTGTGGTTAATGTTATAACACATCTCTAGGTAAGACTTTTGATAGGAACAGCTAAAGTAGAGGCACTCAGGCTTTGCTATCAGATTCTCACTAGCTGTTAGTTACTCAAGTTCTCTGAGCCTTGTTTTTCCATGTAAAAAATGGGCTTAATAATGATATTTATCCCAGAGGCTTACTTTGAAAGGTGATTGGCTTGGTGCATAGAAATTCCTCAATAAATGTTAACTGGTCAAGCTTCAGAGCTATAGTTTTAATCATTATATTAAACCATTAATGGAAAAAATGGTCTAAGTGTTATGTATGTTATGCCTATAGGTATTTGTTGCCTGGTAACATTTTTTTCTAGAGAGAGCATCATAGAAGCATTTAAAAAATGTTGTGTCTTCTGCTATTATTTGGAAGTGAAAATTATGTGCTCTGGAAAATTATGTTAGATGATGCAAAATGTGATCTAGTAAGATGAAAACACTGATTTGGCTTTATGAAATTAGAGTGGATAATCAACATGGCTGACTTAAAATTTAAATATACATTTATCTAAATTAATAAATTGAATAATATTAAGTAGTTATTATTGCTTTAGCAATGTCATCTTTAGGTCTCACGTCCTTTTCTTTCCAAAAAGCAATTTACTTGAGCCATGAGACCTTTGAGGCAGAAACCAGCTACTATGCCCCCTCATTAAAAAATAAAGCTTTTATTGTATATGTAAACATCTATTTTTATGTTAATGGAGTCATACAATAGAACATTTTTGTATATTTATTTATTTATTTATTTATTTATTTTTTTTTTTTTGAGACGGAGTCTCGCTCTGTCGCCCAGGCTGGAGTGCAGTGGCGCGATATTATTACAGATAAATATGGATTCATTACAGATATAGAAAAATGTTCTATTGTATGACTATGGATATAAAATAGCTTTACTTAGGTACAATTTAAATACCATAAAATTCACTTTTTTAAGTGTATTCAGTTCAATGATTTACAGAGCTGTGCAACCATCACCACGATCCAATTTTTGAAGACGTTCATCACCTTCCTAAAATATCTTGTGTCTATTTGTAGTCACTCCCCAATTTTCACACTCAGCCCCAGGCAGCCACTAATCAATTTCCTTTCTCTATAAATTTGCCTTTACAGATCATTTTTATTACTTATTTATTTCCTATTTGTAAACATCTTATAATCATATATAATTATGGCATATACAGTGATGTTATATATGATGTTATGATATATATGATATACAGTGTGGAATGATCGAATCAAATGAATTAGCTATCCATTAACTTAAATACCTATTATTTATCCCTCCTGTCTAATGGCAGCTTTCTACCCTTTGACCAGTGTTGCCCCATTCCCCCTACCCTCCAGCGTCTGATAACCACCATTTTACTATACGTATCATTTTAAAAAGAAACAAAATGTCACATCATACCTCTAAAGATTCATCACCCCCCTCCTCTCCCTATGCCATTCCCCTCCCTCCTTTCCACTTCAGAGGTAGCCATTACCTAGAGGTTGGTGCTTATCCCTCCTATCTATGGTTTTATGTTTTCTCAACATTTTATTTTTGAGATTTACCCATATTAGACATACGGATCTAGTTAATTCATTTTCCCTGTAGTATTCCAATGAATACACTTGCTACTTTATTTAACACTTTGATGGATAGGTATATCGTTCTCAATTTTTTACATTACAAACTATATTGTTTTTGTCTTAGAAACTGTAATGATCATTTATAGCAGAGACAACGCTAGAGATAATGCTATGCATTTACCAAATTCTGTTTCATATTCTCCTTCCTAAACAACAGAAAACTCTACTTTCCAGTCCCCTCGCAGGGCCATGTGACTAGTTCTGGCCCATAAAATTGTGAGCAGAAGTGATGTGGGTCACCTCCTGGCTGAGGCAGTCTATGCTATGCTACGCTACGCTATGCTGTCCTATCCTTCCCTTCTCTCATTCCTCCACCACCCTGCCCTTGGATCAGGGGCATGGAAGTTGGCTATGGAGAAAATGGAGCCACATGATCATAGCAGCCTTAATTCCTGAGTCACCTCGTGGAGAACTACTGTCTTGGAGAGGTGCCTGATTTATAGTTGACTTTTCATGAATAAGAAATGTTTATGTGTTAAACCACTGAGATTTGGGGATGATTTGTTATTGTAGTATAAGTCCAGCTTATTCTGATTAACATCTTTGTATATCCTTGTTTATATTCCCTATATTAATCATTGGGATGTCCTCTTCTGGGAACTGCCTATTCATTCCATGTCTAATTCTTTTCATTTGGGCTGTTTGTTGTTTTTTCTTATTGATTTGTAGAAGTTAAAAGTATATACTGTATATTAATCTGTTATTGATTTTATACATTGAAAATATCTTCTTCCTGTCTGTAGATTATCTTTTTACTTTTTAAAGATGTCTTATCATATAGAAGTTTTCTATTTAATGTAGTCCAATTTGTTGATCCTCTTTCTTGTTTGTGCTTATTGTGCCCTGTTTAATAACTTATTTTATACCTTTATGTCATTAAGATATTCTCCCTTTTTTAATTCTAGATGTTTTGAAAATTTGTTTTTCACATTTAAGTCTTTAATTCATCTGGAATTTATTTTTGTGTAGGATATAAGGTAGGGATCAATTTTTATTTCCCTTTACTTTTGCAGATAACAAATTGTCCCAGCACCATTTATTGAATGCTCCGTTATTTCCCCAACTAATTTATAATGCTACTTCTGTTATATACCAGGTTCCCATATGTATGTACATCTGCTTTGGGGCACTCTAATGTGAAGCATTGATATATTTCAGGGGTCAGTGAACTATATCCCTTAGGTCAAATCTGGCCCACAAGCGCTGCTCAAGTAGGCTAGCAATATAAATGTTGGAGGCCAAGCCTTGGCCATATTCCTGTGTCTGTGTTCTCCTCTTTGTTACCAGAGCTTGCCTCCCCTTATGGCAGCCACTTCTCACTGCTGCCCAGGACTCATAGTCTCCTTCTACTTGTTGGAGGCTCTGCTGTTGGCAGCTGCCCCCATGGAGCGGTGGAATCAGTCCAGTGGAATCTCAGTCTGGGGGTCAGTGACTTAGTGAGTTGCCTTGCCTCTAGCCACCTGCCCAAGTTAAGATGGCCAAGCTGTCTGAGAGGAGAGCAGGGTGGATATACTGGGGTCTGGGTGTGGCTGGGGCTGAAGATGTTACTGACTGTGGTGGTTGCCTTTTTGTCTTCCCTTCCCGCTTAGGTAGAGCAATCAACCATGCCGATTTTCTGGAGATGGAGGGGATACTCAGTATCTGAGACTTTCAGGGCTACAACAAGGGCAGTCCCAGGCAAACTGAGATAGTTGATCAATAGTCATCTTAGCCTTTGGATGGTAGATCTTCTGAAAAATGTCTCCAACAGAGGATACAAAGCCTGCTCACTGTGTGGAACTATCCACCCCAGGCAAATGGGGTGAAGCTGGGTAGGAGTTCCTCTCTCGTTATATAAGTATCTACACAATATCCTCAAATTTTCCCCCGGCGTGCAAAGCCTAAAGTGTTTACTAACTGGCCTTTACAGACAAAGTTTACCAACCTCTGATCTATTTGATTTTGTAATGTTAATATCATATTATTTAACAATATGTTTTTAATAAATTGATATCTAGTAGGTTGACTCTTCCCTCATTCTCTTCAAAATTTTCTTGGCTGTTCTTGGCCTGAAACTCTTCCATAGCACTTTTAGAATTAGCTTGTCAAGGTTAATGGGAAATATACTGTTGGGATTTTGGTTGGAATATAATTGAATAATAATTTTCTCTATTATAATTCTACACATACTTGGTTAACTTTTTTCCTAAGAATCTTACAGGTTTTGTTGCTGTTGTGAATGATATTTAAAAATATATATTTTCTAATTGATTATTGCTGGTATATATAATTTTGTATGTTGATTTGATGTCGAGCAACATTGCTGAAATCTCTTATTAGTGAATAGTTTGTTGCAAAAATGGCAATTTTCCTTTTTTTTACAATATTCTCTTTCATTTGTTTTTATTTTTTGTTTTATTGTTCTGACAAGTGCCTCCAGTCTATATTGAATAGAAATAGTGATGAATATACTTGATTTGTTTTCTGATTCTAAAGGGTATGATTCTAATATTTCACCATTAGCATTTTTGTTAGCTACCTTTTATCAAGTCAAGGAAGTTCCTTTTCATTCTGAGTTGGCTAAGATGTGTTTTTAAAAAATCATATGAATGAGTGTTGAATTTTATCAAACGCTTTGTCTGCATCTAGTGAAATTTGGTGTATTTTCTCCCTTGGACACTTAATTTTGTGAATTACATGGATTTTCTAATGTTAAACTAATCTTATGTTTCTGGAATAAATACTACCTGGTCATAATGTTTTCAAAATTATAATTCATTGCTAGGTTTGGTTTGCTAATGTTGGATTTAGGATTTTACATTAATGATCATACGCTGAATTCTCCAGTTTTTGTCCTCTTTTTACACTGTTCTTTTAGAGTTTTTGTATCAAGGCATACTAGATTCACAAAATAATTTGGAAATACTAACTTCTTTTTCTTCTGGAGCATTTTATATAAAATCTGGATTATATGTTTTTGAACATTTGGTTAAACTTGATTCTAAAACCATATGGGCCTTTGACAGCTATGTTTAATTCATTTTCTTTTGTTGTGATTACTGATATATTTGGACATTATTGTTTTATTTTTTAATAACAGATTTATTGAGGCATAGTGTACATACTATGCAATTCCTACTTTTAACATGCAAAATTCAATAGTTCTTGTTATATTCACAGTGCTTTGCAAACATCACTACAATCTAATTTTAAAACACTTTCATCATCCCGTAAAGAAACTTCATACACATTAACAGTCACTTCATGTTCCCCTCTCTTCCAACCCGTGGCAGTCACTTATCTACTTTTTGTCTCTATGAATTTGTCCATTCTGGACTCATCACAGAAATAGAATCATAAAATATGTGGGCTTTTATGTCTGGCTTCTTTCGCTTAGCATAATGTTTTCAAGGTTCATTCATGTTGTAGCATGGATTGGCACTTCATTCCTTTTTTTCTCTCAGTCAGCTTCTAGGCGGTTCGTTCCTTTTTATGGCTGAATGATATTCTGTTGTATAGACATAGTGCCATTTGTTAGTCCATTTATTGGTTGATACACATTTGGGTTGTTTTTACTCTTTGATTATTGTGAATAACACTGTTACGAACATTCACATACAAGGTTTCGTGTTTTCAGTTCTCTTGGGCATATACATAGGAGTCGAGTTGCTGGGTCATATTGTAACTGTGTGTTTTACTATTTTAGGAACTGCCAATGATGATTCTTACTATGAATCAAGTTTTCTTTATTTTTATTTTTACCCTTTACTCCTTTGGAAGTCGTACATTTTATTTCTGATCTTCTAGTAACTTAAAAAAATTTAAATCAGTATGTGACCCCTTAAATGTTTATAGATAAATGTAACAACGGAGTCTAGCATCAATCACTCCGTATTTTTCTAAACAATGCAAGAAAACAAATACTCGTCATCATCCCTTCTTCCATCTTGTTGTCTGGTGTATTAACTTTATTATTAAATCATCCTCAGCTATCACTATTGTTTATTTTTATACTCAGTGCTTTTTAAATTTGTAAACGTGTTTTTCAGTTTCTATGCTCACCATTGTTTGTTTTGTCCTATACTTTTATTCTGAAATTATTATTTTTTCCTTTCTGAAGTAGATATTTTTGTTGTCTTTCAGCAAGGGTCTTTGAGAGGAAACTGCTTTTAGTCTCATTTGTCTGAAAATGCCTTTTGTTCACTCTCACTTCTTAATGATAGTTTAGCTAAGCGTAGGCTTCAGGGTAGAAGATATTTTTCCTCATCACTTTGAAGCTATCATTCCATTTTATTTGAGCCTCCATTGTCAATCTAATAGTCATTCCCTTGTAGAATTGTTTTGTTTTGTTTTGTTTTATCCTTGATATTCTGCATAATGAGATACCAAAAAGCCAATGATTGGCACTTAGGATAGAAGAGTTCATTACTTTGAAGCTAAATACCAAACTGCTTCCTGAATATTCAGCTGGTGAAAAAAAAAATCTGGTTTGTGGTGATCGGGGAAGTTAATTTAAACTTCACGTGGTGCTGGGTATTAAAGAAAAGACATCTTTATTGCATGTACACAATTCAGCAACTGATGTATACTCATTTCTTGAGCTACAATACAGTGTCAAGTGTGTAAAGTGAATTTTGTTGCAAAGAGAATACACCACAGGAGAGATAAAAGGAAGTTAAAAAAAAATAAAGGAGACATAAAGGAAAGAGTGTTTTGTTTCACATTTTAAAAACATGGAAGGGGAAGCCATTTTGAGCACTTGCTGTGTTGTGCAACAATATGCTGTACATTTTTAATAACAAAGGAGAGATTGACATGAGATTAATTTATATACAAACCAGTGGTTTACACATTATATAAGGCATCTTTGAGTACAAGGCAGAGAAAAAACTAGGACAATGCTACTTTTCTTTCTTTGGTTAAATGAGGTTTAGTTGTTGGCATCACACAGGTTTTATAAAAGCACAATTCTTGAAAGGGAGTTCTACATTTACAAGTCATAAGAGAAAGGACAAATGGAGTTTAATTTACATTGTCTCAGCAACTATGTTATGTCCCAGTTGCTAGTTAGTCCCCACGAGGCTTGGGGAATGACTTCATATTCCTATAGGAGCTAAGAAGAAATGGAGTGATTTCATTCCAGTGAGATATCAAGACGAGCAAAAGAGTTTCAAAATGGAAGAAATTAATTTATTTGGAAAATATTTTACTTTTTATTGGTGTCATTTGAATTTGGGGTCCTATGCTAACATTTTCAGAATTGTAAAATAAAGAATTCTATTAATGGGGAATGTCATCCTTGAGGGGACCTTAGTGAACATGCAAGACAATCCCTGCATTTTATAAAAGGGAAAAAACAGAGAAAGTTAGTGACTTGCCCAATGTCAATGTTAGTGAGGTAGAAGAGAGTTGGGACAAAAATATAGGTCCTTTAACTCCTAGTCCAGTGTAATTTCTGATATCTCATACAAGTTAAAACTCAACAGATTGTTATATTTTTAAAGGAGCTGTATCAGTTTCCTTGAGCTGCCATAACAACATACCACAAATGGAGTGACTTAAAACAATGGAAATTAATTGTCTAATGGTTCTGGAGACTAGAATTCTGAAGTCAAGGTGTTAGTAGGGCCATGCTACCTCTGAGACTCTAGGTAGAACACTTCTTTGCCTCTCCTTAGCTTCTGGTGGTGACCAGTTCTTAGTGTTTCTTGGCTTGCAGCTGCATCACTCCAGTCTCTGCTTCTGTTCTCACATGGCAGTCTCCTTGCGTGTCTTTGTTCAGATTTTCCTCTTCCTATAAGAACACCAGTCATATTGGATTAGGGATCAACCTAATGACTTCATTTTAATTTAGTTACATATACAAAGACGCTATTTCCAAATAAGGTCGCAGTCATAGGTACCAGGGTTTAGGATTTCAATATATCTTTTTGGGAGACACAATTCAACTCATAAGAATGGCTTTATTGAAATACACTGTACCGCATACCATATCAGTTCACCCATTAAAGTATATAATTTATGGTTTTTAGTATATGCACTATTCTTTTGCATGTGGTTATCCAGTTGTCTCTACACCATTTATTGAAAAGAACATTTTTTTCTCCATTCAGTGGTCTTGGCACTCTTGTGGAAAATCAGCTAGTCCTAGATGTGTGGTTTTACTTCTAGATTCTATTCCATTGATATAGGTGTCTGTCCTATGCCAGTACTGATATTGTCCTGATTATCATTGCTTTTTAGTAAGTTTTGAAATCAGAAAACATGAGTGTTCCTACTTTGTTCTTCTTTGTTGAGATTGTTTCGGTTATTCTGGGAGCCTTGCAATTTCCTATAAATTTTAGAATTAGCTTGTTAATTTGTACAAAGAATTCATCTGGGATTTTGATGGAGATTATGTTGAATCTATAGATCAATTTGGGCAGTATGCCATCTAAATAATATCAAGTGTTCTACTCCATGAACACAGAATGTGTTTGCATTTATCTAGATATTTAATTTCTTTCAACAATGCTTTCTTTGTGGTTTTTAGAGTAAAGTTTTACACTTCTTTTAAACTTTGTTCGTAAGTATTCTTTTTGATGCTATTATAAATGAAATAGTTTTCTTAATTTCATTTTTGGATTGTTCATTGCAAGTGTATAGAAATACAATTGATTTTTGTAAATTAACTTGTATCCTACAACCTTGATTTATTAGTGCTAATAGGTTTTTAGTGAATCCCTTACAATTTTCTGTGTACATGATCATTTTTTATGCAAATACAAACAGCTTTACTTCCTTCTCTCCAGTCTGGTTGCCTTTTATTTCTTTTCCTTGCCTAATTGCTTGAGTTAGAAACCAGAGTACAATGTTGAGTAGAAGTGAAAGTGGGCATACTTGTTTGTTCCTGACCTGTGAGAGAAAGTTTTTGTTCTTTCACCATAAGCATAATGTTCGCTGGGGGCTTTGAAGCTCTTCCTCAATTAGTCTCAACTGATCTATCCAACTTTTTTCCTACTGACAATCTTTGCATGCGCGTTGTCCAACTCCCAAACCCTAGCCTGGCTCACAAAGACCCACTAGCCTAATAGCATGATTTATTTCCTTTTCGTCACATACCTTGATTTTCTTCCTCTGCACCTATTGCTCATAATGTTAAAGAGAATGCCCCATTTCCTCCAACAGTCTAGCTCATATGCTTCCTCAGGATAAAGTTCTGTTTCCCAGATGATTATACCACTGTCTCCCCAACAGACACAAGTGGTCATACTACACATGTGAATACACACACACAACATCATGTGATTCCTTGACTTCCCATTTCCTGAATACTTGAAGCTAATTTATATTTTGTTTTAGTTCATATCACTTTGTAAATGTCCTTTTGTTATTTTATATATCTTTGTCTTGGTTTCACCAATTACACTATGTTTCTCCAGAGCAAGGACCAGGAAACTTGTGTTTTAATTTCATCCCCAACAAGGCTCAACACAAAGGCTTATTGAAACAGAAAATGCTTCATAAAAGCTGACTGACATCAGTTGAATTTTGTTCTCCCAGAAAGGCCTCCTCTTCTTTGTGAGCTGCTGTGAAAGTCAGAGACTGCCTGGATGCCACTCATTCCTCTATCAGTGCCTTATCTCCATTTCCAAACCATTTCTTTTCTTCTCCTTATATTGGCTGAGTTTCAGGAGGGAGATAATTGGCCCCATCAATTTTTATAGCTTAATGAAAGCCTCAACCATGTTTACTTGTTTTTCTTTCAGGGTAAATGCACCACAAGTCAAGGCAAAGTCATTCCCACAGCCCTTGTTTAGAAAATGTATGATTTTTATATAGTCCCTATTAAAGCAATACAGTCCACCAGCTATGACCTCAAGCATGACTTTCTTTAAAAATGAGTGCCTCTCAGTGTGAAATGTTCATATTCAAGGCCAGGCTCATGCTGGAGTTTGACGGTTTGTAACAAAGGTCTCAGATTCCTGAGCATAGTGCCTAATGTTGCTTTCTTTGCTGTGGCATTTGCTTTTGTGTGTGTGTGTGTGTGTGTGTGCGCTTTACTGCAATTAAAACATTGACATTTCCTTGTCTTACCCCACTAACCATGGCAAATACCATAGAATAAAAATTCTTTGCAATAAGCATACCACAAATAACAGAGTGTAGAGCTTGGTCTTGCTGCCTTAACAGCTGAAAAGACAGGCTGCATGCCAAATGGTATTTATTAGATACTTGCTGAGCATGTAGCCTGTGTCAAGGATGAGGGATAGGCAAGCAAATACATGGTCAGTGCTGTAGGGGAGTTTACAATCTCACTGGGGTGATAAGACTAATGTACCTCAAACAGAGCACTATTAAGTTAGAGGTAGTGCAGAATAATTGCTAAAACAAAGACAGAGGAACGTACAGTCAGTGTGAATTGGCATCAAGAAAAGCCTTTGAGAGAGGATGAGGTCTCACGATTTATTTGGAAGGATTTTGATGGACATAGAAGTAAAAGAGAGACACAGAAACTAATGTGAGGTTGGCAATTATAAGGAGGCTAGACTGATAAGGTTGAAGTTCCATATCAGGAGCCATTTGGAGATATTATTAAAGTAAGATAAGTTTAGATTGGGGTATGTCTTGAATGGATAGAATCCAGAATATTAGAGCTGGAAGGGCATTGCTAATGTTCCAGCTGGAACTGGAATATCTAGTCCAGTATCCTATAGTTTTCATTAAATTTTTTAAAAAAATATGGAATTCTTTCATCAAATGGAATAATACGTTAAGAAGCTCAATATGTAAAGCAGACAAAAGTAAAAGTACTTTGTTTTTTGTGTATTTATTTATTTATTTTTTGAGACGGAGTCTCACTCTCACTCTGTCACCCAGGCAGTGCAGTGGTGCAATCTTGGCTCACTGCAACCTCTGCCTCCTGGGTTCGAATGATTCTCCTGCCTCAGCCTCTCAAGTAGCTGGGACTACAGGCATGCACCACCATGCCTGGCTAATTTTTGTGTTTTTAGTAGAGATGGGGTTTCACCATATTGGCCAAGGCTGGTCTTGAACTCCTGACCTCAAGTGATCCATGTGCCTTGACCTCCCAAAGTGCTGGGATTAGAGGTGTGAGCCACAGTGCCCGGCCAAGTGAAAGTACTTTGATTGCATTTGAGTGAGATCAAGATCAGACCAATCACTACATTTTAAGAGTGAGAAGACTGAGACCCAGGAATAGAAAATTATCTTAATGTCATTAAATCCAGGAGGCACTTAGTCCCCATCTTGCTTGGCTTCTCAGCAGCATACTGCATTGTAGACTACTCCCTATTGCCCAACACACTCCTTTAACATGCTTTTTTGTGATACAGCTCTCCAGGCTTTCCTTTTGCTTCTCTGGCCTCTTCCTCTCAGTCTCATTTGGGTATTCATTCTCTTACACCTAAACTTTAAATGCTGGATTTCTCAGGACTTGAGCCTCACACCTTTTTACTTGTTATCCTACATTCTCTGCCTTTGCAGTCTCATCTGATGGCTTCAAGTACAATATAATTTCTATATCATGGTAACTCTCAAGTTGTATTTCCAACCCTGTTACTGACTCTATTATTGACTAGGTATTCCCATCTGGATATATCACATGTGCTGCATACTCAAAATTTCTAAAACTATAAAGAAAATTTGGTACATATACACCATGGAATACTATTCAGCCATAAAAAGGAATGAGATCACGTCATTTGCAGGGACATGGATGAAGCTGGAAGCTATTATCCTCAGCAAACTAACACAGGAATGGGAAACCAAACATCACATGTTCTCATTCCTAAGTGGGAGTCAAACAATGAGAATACATGGACACAGTGGGGGAACAACACACAGTGAGGCCTGTCGGGGGTGGGGCGAGGGGAGGGAAAGCATCAGGACATATAGCTAATGCATGTGGGGCTTTAAACCTAGGTGATAGGTTGATAGGTGCAGCAAACCACCATGGCACACGTATACCTATGTAACAACCTGCGTATTCTGCACTTGTATCCCAGAACTTGAAGTAAAATTTTAAAAAATCCCCGTCAAAAACTGGGCGAAGGGTATGAACAGCCACTTCTCAAAAGAAGACCTTTATGCAGCCAACTAACATATGTAAAAAAGCTCATCCTCACTGGTCATTAGAGAAATGCAAATCAAAACCACAATGAGATACCATCTCATGCCATTTAGAATGGCAGTCATTAAAAAGTCAGGAAACAACAGATGCTGGAGAGGATGCGGAGAAATAGGAATGCTTTTACACTGTTGGTGGGAGTGTAATTTAGTTCCTCCAGTGTGGAAGACAGCGTGGCAATTCCTCAAGGATTTAGAACCAGAAATACCATTTAACCCAGCAATCCCATTACTGGGTATATATCCAAAGGATTATGAATGATTCTACTACAAAGCCATATGCACACGTGTGTTTATTGCAGCACTGTTCACAATAGCAAAGACTTGGAACCAACCCAAATGCCCATCAATAATAGACTGGATAAATAAAATGTGGCACATATATACCATGGTATACTATGCAGCCGTAAAAAAGAATGAGTTCGTGTCCTTTGCAGGGACATGGATAAAGCTGGAAACCATCATTCTCAGCAAACTAACACAGGAACAGAAAACCAAATACTGCATGTTCTCACTCATAAGTGGGTGTTGAACAATGAGAACACATGGACACAGGGAGGGGAACTTGATTTAGGCATTCCCATCTGAATATATCACAAACAGAGCACTATTAAGTTAGAGGTAGTGCAGAATAATTGCTAAAACAAAGAGGAACATACAGTCAGTGTGAATTGGCATCAAGAAAAGCCTTTGAGAGAGGGTGAGGTCTCACGATTTATTTGGAAGGATTTTGATGGACGTAGAAGTAAAAGAGAGACTGTTGGGGTTGGGGGACTAGGGGAGTGATAGCATTAGGAGAAATACCTAATGTAGATGATGGGTTGATGGATGCAGCAAACCACCATGGCATGTGTATAGCTATGTAACAAACCTGCACGTTCTGCACGTGTATCCCAGAACTTAAAATATAATTTTTAAAAACTGGATCACAGAGACAAATATAAAAATAAAATTGTACAACTTCTAGAAAAAAAATTCCAAAACTAAACTCATCTTTTTTCCCTTCCTCCAGCTACCCTTGTTTGCACCTTCTCCAGTGCTCTTTATCTCAGTGAATGTCATCACTAATCACCCAGTTGCTTATGCCCTAAATCAAGGACTCATCCTTGACACTTTCCTTTTTCACCTCTTCCACATTCGATCAATTGCCAGGTCCTGTTCATCTTATCTCCTAAATATCACTTGAATATCTCCACTCTTGTACATTTCCATCACTGCACTGTGGACTACCACTCTCCTCCAGGCTACCATCATTCCTCTGTTGGGCAACTGCAATGACCTCCTAACTGGTCTTCCTGTTTCTACTCTTGCCCTCTCCTCCAACCTTTTCTCCACATAGCAGCTATAGTGTGCTTTTTAAACTATAAATCTGATCATGTCACTTTCCTCCTCAAAAGTCTTTAGTGGCTTCCCATTGCCTACGAAAAATGTCTGAATTTCTTAACAAGTCTTAGAAAACCTTTCATGACCTGGTGTTTGTCCACTTATCCACCCTTATTTTTTTAAACCAGATCTCTCTCTTTTGAGTTAATACTCCAACTGTAATGAAATTGGTTCTGTTTCCAATATATGCCATGCTCACAGCCTGCACAATACCAGGCTAACTCATCCATCTGGTTTTAGCTATAATTTTATCACCCCTGGGAATTTTTCCTAAGTTCACACCCATTCCTAAATCCAGAATAAATGTCCCTCCACTATACTTTCACAGCCAGTTGAGAGGTTAATCTCATACAAAATGTATCGCACATTATTGCGATTGTTTTAGTTATACGTCTCCCAAATTTTAGCCCTTAAGCTTGGTGAGGGCAGGGTTCGTCTTGGCTGTTACTGCATCCTAAGTGTGTAGCATGGTGCCTAAAATGTAACAGATTCTTTTATTTTCAAAAATTTTTACATAAAAAGTATCTTTTATAACCAAAATATTTATTTTGTTAATTTTTAAAATTGTGTATATTTATGGGGTACAAAGTGTTGTTATGATATATGTATACAATGTAAAATGCTTAAGTCAAGCTAATTGACATATCCATCACCTTAAATGCTTATTAGTTTTTGTGGTGAGAACATTCGAAATTTACTCTCTTAGCAGTTTTGAAATATACAATATATCATTATTAACGATAGTCACTATGCTGTACAATAGATCTCAAAAAAACTCATTCCTTCTAACTGAAACTTTGTATGCTTTGACTAACATCTCCTAATTCCCCTCACCTCCTAGCCTATGATAACAACCTTTCTCCTCTCTGCTTCTTCTGTGAGTTTCATCAATTTAGACTCCACATACAAGTGAGATCATGTGGTATTTGTCTTTCTGTGCCTGGCTTATTTCTCTTAGTGTAATTTCTTCCAGGTTCATCCATGTTGTCACAAATGACAGAATTTCCTTCTTTTAAAAAATTGAATAGTATTCCATTGTGTATATATACTCCATTTTCTTTATCCATTCATCTATTAGTGGACACTTAGGTTGCTTCCATATCTTGACTATTGTGAATAATGCTGCAATGAACAGGGGAGTGCAAGTGTCTCTTCAACATACTGATTTCAAATTGTTTGGATATATATTCAGAAGTGGGACTGCTAGATTATATGGTAGTTCTATTTTTAGTTTTTTGAGGAATGTACATACAGTTATACATAATGGCTGTAGTGTACTAATTTATGTTCCCAGCAATAGTGTACTGTGGTTTCCTTTTGGCACATCCTCAACGACACTTATCTTTCATCTTTTTGGTAATAGCCATCCTGACAGGTGTGAGAGAATATCTCTTAGTGGTTTTAAATTTGTGTTTCCCTAATGATTAGTGATGTTGACAATTTTTCATAAATCTGTTGGCCACTTGTATGTCTTCTTTTGAGAAATGTCTATTCAGGTTCTTCACCCATTTTAAAATCAGATTATTTGTTTTCCTGCTGTTGAGTTGTAGGAGTTCTTTATATATTTTGGACATTAATCTCTTGTCAGATGTATGGCTTGAAAATATTTTCTCCCAATCCATAGGTTGTCTCCTCACTCTGTTAATTGTTTCTTTTTTGTGTAGAAGCTTTCTGGTTAGATGTAATCCAATTTGTCTATTTTTACTTTTGTTTCCTGAGCTGTTAGGGTAAAAACAAGCATTGTCCAGACCAATGTCATGGAACTTTTCCCTTATGTTTTCTTTCAATAGTTTTACAGTTTTAGGTCATACATTTAAGTCTTTAATGCATTTTGAGTTTATTTGTATATAATATAAGGATCCAGTTTCATTCTTATGCATGTGGATATTTAGTTTTCTCAACATCCTTTATTGAAAAGACTGTTCTTTTCCCATTGTGTTAGTTATTGTCACTCATGTCAAAAATCAATTGATTGTAAACATGTGGGTTCATTTCTGGGCTCTTTGTTCTGTTTCATTGGTCAATGTGTCTGTTTTTTATGCCAGTCCTGTGCTGTTTAATTACTGTAGCTTTGTAATGTAGTTTGATGTCAGGTAGTGTGATGCCTCCAGGTTTGTTCTTCTTGCTCAAGGAAAACAAGCCTTAGCTATTTGGGTTGTTTTTGTGTGTTGGGGTCCATGTGAATTTTGGGATTGTTTATTCTATTTCTGTGAAAAATGGCATTGGTATTTTGATAGGGATTACATTGAATCAGTAGATCACTTTAGGTAGTAGGGATATTTTAACAATATTAATTCTTCCAATCCATGAACATGGAATATCTTTCCATTTATTTGTGTCTTTTTCAATTTCTTTTATCAATGTTTTATAGGTTTCAGAGTACAGATTTTTCAATTCCTTGGCTAAATTTATTTCTAAGTTTTTTTTTGTAGCTATTGCAAATGGGAACATTGTCTTGATTTCATTTTTAGATAGTTCACTATTAGTGTGCATAGAAATGCTACTGATTTTGTGTGTTGATTTTGTATTCTGCAACTTTTATTAGTTATAACAGTTTTTGGTGGCGTCTGTATTTTGTTTCAAATTATTTGTTTACTCTTACTACCAAAAAGTGGGTTTTTCTCTAAATCATGGTTTTGTTAGCTATAAGTCAAGGTGGCAGTTTTAAAACACTGGTAAAATAAGGATATTCTAACAACCACATGGGTCATTGTCTTTATATATTTAACTGAAAAAAATATGCAGAAAAATCTACCAGTTATTTTTTGATTCATTACTCTTGCTGGACTTTTGAGACTTTTCTCTGAAATATACTATTTGTGGCTTGGAAACATTTTTGTTTCTTTTTTTTTCACCTTTTATTTTAGATTCAGGAGGTACATGTGCAGGTTTGTTACCTGGGTATTTTTCGTGTTGCTGAGGTTTAGGGTACAAATGATCCTGTCACCCAGGTAATGAGCATAGTACCCAATAAGTAGTTTTTCAGCCCTTGCTCTCCTCCACCCTCCCAGTAGTCCCCAGATTTTATTGTTGCCATGTTTATATCAATGAGTACTCAATGTTTAGCTCCCAATTATAAGTGAGAACATGTATTTGGTTTTCTGTTCCTGAGTTAATTTGCTTAGGATAATGTCTTCCAGCTGCATCCATGTTGTTGCAAAGAACATAATTTTGGTTTTTAAAATATATTTTAAAATTTCCCTTTTGATTTCTCTTTTGGCCCATTAGTTGTTTAAGCATATTGTTTAATTTTCACATATTTGTGAATTTTCCAAGATTTCTCCTGTTATTTATTTCCAGTTTCACACCATCATGGTTGGAGAAGTTACTGATATAAATTCAGTCTTCTTAAATTTGCTAAGACTTGCTTTGTGACATAATTTATGTTTTGTCCTAGAGGATGTTTCATGTGCACTTGAGAAGAATGTGTATTCTGTTGCTGTTGGATGGAATGTTCTATGTGTTTGTTAAGTCCATTTGGTCTAAAGTGTAGTTTAAGTCCAATGTTTCCTTTTTAACTTTCTGTCTGGATGATCTGTTCATTGCTGAAATTGGATTACTGATGTCCCTTTCTGTTATTGTATTGAGATTTATCTCATCCTTCAGATCTTTTAATGTTTGCTTTATATATTTAGTTGCTCCACTATTGGATGCATATTTATTAAAATGTTATATCCTCTTGATAAATTGACATATTTATCATTATATAATGTCCCTTGTCTCTTATTATATCTTTTGACTTAAAAGTCTGTATTTTGTCCAACATAAGTATAGTTACTCCTGCTCTCTTTTGGTTTCTTTTTGCATGGAATAGCATTTTCCATTCCTTCACTTTCAGTCTATGTGTATCCTTAAAAGAGAGATGAGTCTCCTGAAGGGAGTATATAGTTGAGATCTGTTTTTAAATCCATTCAGCCATGTTTTTTTATTGGAGAATGTAATCCATTTGCATTCAAAGTAGTTATTGATGGGTAAGGACTTATATAACTGCCATTTTGTAGTTTGTTTTCTGGTTGATTTGTAGATTGTTTCTTCCTTTCCTGCTGTTGTTTTTTGTGGTTTGATGGTTTTCTGTAGTGGTATTCTTTGTTTGTTTATTTATTTGTTTATTTATGAGACATAGTCTTGCTCTGTCCCACAGGTTGGTGTGCAGCAGCATGATCTCAGCTCACTGCAATTGCGACCTTCACCTCCTGAGTTCAGGTGATTCTCCTGCCTCAGCCTCCTGAGTAGCTGGGACTACAGGTGCACACCACCACACCCGGCTAATTTTTTGTATTTTAGTAGAGATGGGATTTCACAATGTTGGCTAGGCTGGTCTCGAACACCTGACCTCAAGTGATCTGCCCACCTTGGCCTCCCAAAATGCTGGGATGACAGGCATGATCCACCACACCTAGCCTGTAGTGGTATTCTTTGAATCCTTTCTATATACACTTTGTGTATCTACTGTAGATTTTTACTTTGTGGCTACCCTGGGACTAAGAAGAACGATCTTGTAGTTATAATAGGCTATTTCAAGCTGATCAGAACTTAACTGTATCACGTACAACAACTCTACACCTTTATCCCCCCCTCATTTTATGTTTTTGGTGCCAAAATTTACATCCTTTTGTAACTTGTATCCATTGATGATTTATTTTAGCTATAGTTGTTTTTAATAGTTTTGCTTTTTAAACCTAGTATTAGAGATCAAATTGCTTTATGTACCACCATTACAATTTTAGAATATTCTGAATATGGCTCTGTACTACTTATATTATTGAATTTTGGGCTTTCATATGTTTTATGTTGTTAATTAGTGGATTTTATTTCTGCTTAACAAAATTCCTTTAGCAATTCCTATAAGGCAGGCCTAGTGGTGATGAAGTCCCTTAGCTTTTGTTTGTCTGGGAAAACTTTTATTTCTCCCTCATTTCTGAAGGACAGCTTTGCCAGGTACAGTATTCTTGGTTGGCAGGTTTTTTGTCCTTCAGCACTTTGACTATATCATATCACTCCTTCCTGCTTTGCAAGGCTTCTGCTGAGAAGTCCACTGATAGCTGTATTAGAACTCTTTTGTACGTGATTTTTAAAAATTTCTTGCTGCTGTCAGAATTTTTTCTTTGTTTTTGATTTTTGATAGTTTGATATTTTGTGTGTCATAGTGACCTTTTTTGGGGGGTTGTATTTGATTGGAAACCTCTATATTCCCTATACCTGAATGTTAGCATCTTTTCCCATTTTTGGAAGGGTTTCAGCCATTATTTCTTTAAATATGCTTTCTGGCTCTCATTCTCTTTCTTCTCCTTCTGAAATTCTTATTATGAAAATGTTTGTTCTCTTGATGCATCCCATAATTCCGGTGGGCTTTCTTCATTCCTTTTACTTTTTGTTCCTCTGATTGAATAATTTCAAATGTTCTCTCTTCTAGTTCACCGATTCTTTCTTTTGCTTAATTGAGTCTGCTACAGAAACTTTCTATGGAATTTATTTCAGTCATCTTCTTCATCTCTAGGATTTTTATTTTTTAAATTATTTCTATTTCTTTGTCAAATTTCTCAGTTTGTTCATGTATTATTTTCCAAATTTTATTTAATTTTCTATCCTATATTTTTGTAGTTCACTGAATTTACTTAAGGGGATTATTCTGAATTCTTCATCAGTCTTGATAGATCTTTGTTTCTTTAGGATCCATTGTTGGGGCTTTGTTTGTTTCTTTTTGTGGTTTCCTGATTTGTCATAATCCTTTGGCCTTACATTGCTGTCTCGATACATTTGAGGAGACAGCCACCTTTTTCAGCCTTTACAGGTGTTCTTTGGCAGAGATCAATCTTCGTTATGGAGTGTAGCCTGTGATTCTGGATTGGCCAGTTGCTAATGATCCTGGGTGGGCAGAGCTTGCTGTTGGGCTCTCTAGTTGGCTGGACTGCTATCTTAGTTCTGAGATCAGGTGGGGTTGCTGGCTGGGCTTCACTGTCTGCTGAGACCACTGGCTGGCCTCCTACAATTAGGTGGAGCTGCTGGCTGGGCACTGCCATCACCTCTGATTGGGCAGTGTTGCAGGGTGTATTTCCTGGCTCTTTCCTCTATTTGGGTTTTGCAATTGAGCAAGGCTACAGGCTGTCCTGTGAGATTAGGTGGAGTCACTGCTTGAGATGGATGGGTCCAGAAGCTATAATCATTAGAAATGTGCAGTGGCAGGTGTCTCCCTGCCTGGGAAGGACCTTGGTGTGGGCTCTGAGGCTGGGCAGAGCCACTATTTGGTTTCTTGGATTGGGCAGGTTTGGCCTTTGCCTCTGTGCTCTGCTGAAATGCTGAGTGGTGGGCATTTCCCTCCCTGGGCAGGCCCTTGGAATCAGCTCTGAGGCTGAGCAGAGCCACTGTTTGAACTCCTGGGTCTAGCAAATCTAGACCCTGTGCTCTGCCAAAATATGCAGACATGAGCATCTCTATGCCTTGGAGGGGCCTTGGGGTAGACTCTAAGGCTGGGCATAAAGGCTAGCCATCTAGGGACTCAAGCCAGATTGAACTTTCCACTATGCTTCTGGGAGTTACCAGCTTGGCTTTGTTGGTGGGCCGTGCCATTGTCTGGTATTTCTGATTGGGTGCCACTACTGGCTGGAACACACAATTACCGCCAAAATCCACATGCTAGTCACTGTAAACTCTGTCTCCTTTCTTTGTTTCTACTTGATACCAGGCATTCTAGCCATTTCATTACCTCAGTGTTCTACGTAAAGTAGGCCAGGAATGGACTTCCTGGAAAGTGTCTTGTAATGATAGGGAAACTGAATGTCCATCTGTGGTTCTCTTTTCCCACCGTAGAAACTGAGGAAAGGGGAATCCTGTATGTGGCACAGTGCCAACTTGGAGGGGCAAGGTAATGCAGAGTGAGACTATTTCTCTTACCCTTCTAATGTGGTTTTTATTTGGTTCCATGATCCACACGGGGGATCAGTCTCATTTTCATGTTTTGGGGTTTTCAAAACGGTATTCTTTTCTGTGGATAGTTGCTAGTTGGACTTTCTGTTTCAGGGAGTAAAGCCTGGGATCTCCTAGTCTATTCTGCCCTCTTGCTGACATCACCCCAGTAGGTTCTTAAAGATATCTACTGAATGTTTAAATAAATGAATGAGTTACATCATGCATCAAAGCTTATACTACCTTCCAAAAAGCTTAACAGGATATAGTGACAATGCTAAATTTGCCATCATTCTCCATTTAATAAGGCTTCTTAAAGTGATACACTTTTGGATCTTGGAAAATTTGCAAATACCAAGGGCATGCTTGCATATGATTATTTGGTCAAAGTGATTATGGCTGAAAATCTTGCCAGTTATTCTGTGGGGAGGGCCTTACTTTTGATTTGTAATTAGGGTTACCTAACTTATGCAAAGATTCACTGGGGAAATTAAAAAACAAAAGAGAATTTTAAAAGTAAGTGTTGACACACTTTAAACTTATGTATCCAACGAAGGCACAACTTCTCTCCCTTCTCAGCTATTTGTCATTTATAAGCCTCAAGGTATTTTGCTGAGAAGGGGATATTTTCTCTGTGTTATGAGCACACTGACATGAAGCTGGAACACAGGAAAGCACAGATGAGAAATGAGAGACCATTAAAGGCCAATTCAGCAAATAAACATTCCAACCTTATGAACTTCTAAATTTCATGAGATTTCATTTTTAGTGAAAAGGGGGAGGCAATTACAAGTCCTGGAGAAAGAATCCTCTTTTTCCAACTGCCAGGCAGGTCAGCAGGATTACAGAACGCTTTCTGGTCAGCCCTCTGTGGCTTCAGTCCCAACTCTTAGACAACAACTTCTAACTGAAAGATCTTAGATTTCTGAGCTTGTGGTATATAGTGAGGAAATCACACCAAGACTAACAGGGAAGTGGCCCTGCCTTTCATTCTTCTGGGAAAAATTGATTGAATATCTCAACTCATTCCAGGTGCCATATCTTCAAAGTGTCTACCCAACACCCCAGGGAAGATTGCTGCCTTTTAAAAGACAAAAATCAACCTCTAGTTGAACAACATGTGAGTTAGGCCCTAAGCAGTGCTTTATGATGCCAGCCTGAGCAGCTCAGAAATAGAAGAGCCTTCCTCCCTCTAATGGTTCCACTCAAGTGCCTATCTGGTTCCAAGAAGTCTTCTCTTTGGATTAACAAAAATCAGTTCCAAAAGTGAGAAATTGTGCATCTTGTGGAAACGAGAGAACCACTGGATATGCCTAGAAAATGTATCCTTGGAAACACTAGGAAAATGGCAGTAAGCTGGCCTGGCTTTTATAGACATTCAGAGTCCTCCACGAACCCGAGACCCTTATAAGTCCCCAAACTTTTGATGGCCTCCAACTTATGTCCTCTACTTAAGCTGACCTTCCCCAGAAGTGCCCTATACCCAGAACAATAGAAAATGAATACACACTACCAATCTTCCATTGCCCTTTAAAACTTCCCAATCCTATTGTGTTGAGTAGGTGTTTGTATTAGTTTTTTAGGGCTACTGTAACAAAGAACCACTGAAATACTTCAAATAACAGAAATTTATTTTCTCAGTTCTAGGTGACAGAAGTCCAAAATCAAGGTCTTGGCAGGGCCATACTCCCTCTAAAGATGTTAAGGAAGGAAGGATCCCTTTCAGGCCTTTCTCCTACCTTGTGGTAGTTCTTTGGCGTGTGGCAGCATAACTCCAGTCTTTGCATGGCATTCATCCTGTGTGTGTCTGTCTCTTCAATATGGTATTCTTTTTATATACATGTCAGTCATTTTGGAGTAGGGGGCTCACCCTACCCCAATATAACTTCATCTTAACTATTAATAACTACATATTGCCATAAAGTGATTTCCAAGTAAGGTCACATTCTGAGGTACTAAGGGTTAGGACTTTAATGTGTAAATTTTGGAGGGATACAATTCAACCCATAACAGGTTCTGTCTAGCCCAGTAAGGTAGCGATAATGACTTATAATGGCTCAGTATCTCTGTAAATATGTTTTTGTTCCAAAAGTAGCCTTCTGTACTTTCACTGAAGGTACTGAATGTGAGGAAAACCCTAGAGACCATCATTCTAGTGGCCTGGAGACTTCAAGGCCACCCAGTCTAGAGAACTTCAGAAAGGCGAAGTGTCCTTGAAGATAAAGGCTTAATGTCTTTAGGCAGGGAAGAGGGAACATCAGGAAAAAGAAGTTCCACAATGGGGAGTTATTACTTAAAGGGTACAGGGTTTCAGCTTGAGATGATGAAAAGTTCTGGAGATGGGTATTGATGATGGTTGCACAGCAATGTGAATATACTTAATGCCACTGAATTGTATATTTTAAAAATGGTTCAAATAGTAAATTGTATGTTGTGTATATTTTACCATGATAAAAAAAAAGCCTAGAGAAACAAACAAGCAAACAAACAAACAACAAAAAAAGGAGATTCCATGTGACTTTTCCTGAAGTGGATAAGAATTGTGGGTGGGGAGAGAGAGTGAGACCCATAATCAGGAAAGAAAGCAGAGGACAGAATCTCAAGTGCACTCCCAGTCAACGCTGACTCAGGAGGGAGTCAGAAATTACAGAATAGAGATGGTGACTATGCAATCCCCATAAGATCCTATGGCCTCTGTAATTCCTAAATATTGTTGTTTTATTAATAACTAATAATGGTGAAAATGAACAGTTCTTGAGTGCATACTGTGTGCTAAGCACTTCCCATTGTCTAACTCATTTAATTTTAATTTGTATAACAACGCTATAAGGAATGTACTATTATCCACCATTTATAAAAGAAATTGAGGCTCAGAGAGGTTAAATAATTTGTCAAAGGTCACACATTTGGTAAGTGGTAGATTGTGAGTTGATATTGTTAATTTATGTAGGAAATTGTCAATTTTCATTTAGGTATTTAATTTAAATATGAATTAAGACTTTTGTGTTTAATTTGTAGGAAAATTTCTTAGGAAATTACAAATTATACAAGTAATACATGAATACATTCTTCGTATAAAAATGAAAATATTATCTCTTTGTTACCCGTAATTTTCACCTTTTTTTCTCCAGAATGAACCACTGTTATCAGTTTGGTTGCATAATTCCAGAGTTCTTTTTATTTATTTACATTTGAGTACTGACTTATTGAAGCTTTGGTAGAATGTGTCAGTAAAACCACTGGGACTTTTTTCGGAGGATGGATGTTAGAACATTTTGACTACTATTAAATTTTCTTCTATGGTTTTTGGTCCATTCAAGGTATTTTGTTTATTCTCGGGCCAATTTTGGTAATTTGTATTTTCTTTAAATGTGTCCATTTTTTCTAGGTTTACAAATTGGTATTAGGTTGTACATAGTGTTCCTTTTTCTTTTTCTTTTCTTTTTTCTTTTTTTTTTTTTTTTTTTGTTTGTTTGAGACGGAGTCTCACTCTGTCGCCCAGGCTGGAGTGCAGTGGCGCGATCTTGGCTCACTGCAAGCTCCGCCTCCCGGGTTCCAGTAATTCTCCTGCCTCAGACTCCTGAATAGCTGGAATTACAGGCGCCTGCCACCATGTCTGGCTAATTTTTGTATTTTTAGTAGATCCGGGGTTTCATCATGTCGTTCAGGCCAGTCTTGAACTCCTGACCTCAGGTGATCCACCTGCCTCAGCCTCCCAAAGTGCTGGGATTACAGGCATGAGTCACCATGCCCGGCCCAGTTTTGGGTTTTACATTTAGGCTGTATCTATCTTGAGTTGATTTTTGTGTATGGTATAAGGAAGGCATCCAGTTTCAGTTTTCTGCATGTGGTTAGCCAGTTCTCCTAGCACCATTTATTAAATAGGGAATCCTTTTTCCACTGCTTGTTTTGGTTTGTTGAAGATCAGATGGTTGTAGGTGTGTGGTCTTATTTCTGCATTCTCTGTTTTGTTCCACTGGTCTATGTGTCTGTTGCGGTCACAGTACCATGATGTTTTGGTTACTGTAGCCCTGTAGTATAGTTTGAAGTCTGGTAGTGTGATGCCTCCAGCTTTGTTCTTTTCGCTTAGGATTGCCTTGGCTATTCAAGCTCTTTTTTGGTTCCATATGAATTTCAAAATCTTTTTTTTCTAGTTCTGTGGAGAATGTCAGTGGTAGTTTAATGAGAATAGCATTGACTCTGTAAGTTGTTTTGGGCAGTATGACCATTTTCATGATATTGATTCTTCCTATCCATGAGCATGGAATGTTTTTCCATTTGTTTGTGACCTCTCTGATTTCTTTGAGCAGTGGTTTGTAGTTCTCCTGTAGAGATCCATCACTTCCCTTGTTAGCTGTATTCCTAAGTATTTTATTCTTATTGTGGCAATTGTGAATGGGAGTTCATTCGTGATTTGGTTTTCTGCTTGCCTGTTGTTGGTGTATATGCTAGTGATGTTTGCACATTGATTCTGTATCCTGAGACTTCGCTGAAGTTGCTTCTCAGCTTAAGATGCTTTTGGGTTGAGATGATGGGGTTTTCTTTCTTTTTTTTTTTTTTTTTGAGATGGAGTTTCACTCTTGTTGCCCAGGCTGGAGTGCGATGGTGCAATCTCGGCCCACCACAACCTCCGCCTCCCTGGTTCAAGTAATTCTCCATCCTCCATCTCCTGAGTAGCTGGGATTACAGACGTGCACCACCACACCTGGCTAATTTTGTATTTTTAGTAGAGACGGGGTTTCTCCATGTTGGACAGGCTGGTCTCCAACTCCCAACCTCAGGTGAACCACCCGCCTTGACCTCCCAAAGTGCTGGGATTATAGGCATGAGCCACTGGGCCCGGCCGATGATGGGGCTTTCTAGATATAGGATCATATCATCTGCAAACAGAGGTAGTTTGCTTTCTGCTCTTCCTATTTGTTTCTTTCTCTTGTCTAATTGTCCTGGCCAGAACTTCAAATACTATGTTGAATAGGAGTGACAAGAGAGGGAATTCTTATGGACTGCTGGTTTTCAAGGGGAATGCTCCCGTTCTGTGGTTTATCTGTTTACTCCTTTGATAGTTTTTCTTGCTGTGCAGAAGCTCTTTAGTTTAATAGATCCCACTTGTTAATTTTGTCTTTGTTGCAAATGCTTTTGAGGACTTAACCATAAATTCTTTGCCAGGCTGATATTGAGAAAGGTATTTTCTATGTTTTCTTCTAGGAGTTTTATAGTTTGAGGTCTTACATTTAAGTCTTTAATCTGTCTTAAGTTAATTTTTATATATAGTGATAGGTCCAGTTTCATTCTTCTGCATATGTATAGCCAGTTATACCAACATCATTTATGAATAGGTCCTTTCCCCATTGCTTATTTTGTCAACTTTGTTGAGGATCAGTTGGTTGTAGTCATATGGCTTTTTTTCTGTGTTCTTTATTCTGTTCCATTGATCTATGTATCTGTTTTTGTACCAGTAGCATATTGTTTTGATTACTGTAGCCTTGTAGTGTAGTTTGAAGTTGTAGTCCAAGAGTATTTGGAGTTGTGTTCTTTAAACATTTCCAGATGTGAAGACTATGAGGAACTATCTTTTTGTAGTTGATTCCTAATTTTGTGAAAAGTGAACGTGGCCTAAAAGACATATTTTTGGAATTCAGTATTTCCTTATGGTCTAGTAAATGATCATTTTTTGATGAATATTTGTGTATTTTTAAAAAACGGTATATTCTTTGTTTAATACAAAGTTCTATATATTGAATTATTCAAATTGTCTGTATTCTTAATTTTTCTCTACTTGATCTCTCAATTTCTTAAAGAAATGTTTTAAATTCTCCCATTGTGATTGTGATTTATGAAAAACACTATTTCTTTTTGTACATTTATTAGTTTATGTTTTCTATGTTTAGAGCCTATGTTCATAAATATATAAAGGTTCATAACAGTTATATCATCTTGGTGGAATGTCCTTTCTTTTTATTAAAATGATGTTTCTCTTTTTGTCTCTCAATCAGTTTTGCCTTGAATTTGTATTTTGTCTACTTTTAATATTGCTACACCAGATTTCCTTTTGTTGATATTTGTCTTATGTTATCTTTTCTAGCTCTTTATTTTCCATCTGTGAATCATTTTGTTTTAAGTATGTCTCTTGTACATAACATCTAGTTGAATAATTTTTACTGTTTTTTAATAGATAAGTTTAATTTATTCACATTTGCTGTGATTACTGATATGTATGGAGTTATTCCTGCTTTCTTATTACTTGTTATGAACTTATGCTTTCACTTTCTTTATAGTTTCTTTTCTACTTTTTGTAGAATGGATTGAGATTTTTTCCCCCTCCTCTCTTTCAGGTTGGAAAGGTATACATTTTATTTCTATCTTTTATAACCATCCTTAATTTTGAAACACATACATGAAGTTATATATTTCTAATACTAGAATTAATAAATATCTTATTTATCTTCCTAAAATGATAATAATGTTAGCATGCTTTTAATACCCTCTGCTCTCCATCCCCAATTCTCATATTGATACTTTTGGATTTTAGTCTCACTACTTCCTCTTGGATTCAATTTTCTTCTTCTATAATATATCCACCAATAAGTATTTCAGTATGGGTTAACGATTAGTAAAATTTCTAAGTATTTCCATGGCTGAAAATATCTTTATTTTACCCTAACTTTTGATTGATAGCATTGTAGGTTCATAATTATTTTCCTTTAGCAATATGAAGTGCTCCAACATTGTATCCAGTGTTGCAGATGGAAGCCTAACTTCAAACTGAATATTCTCATTCCTTTCTGGTAATCTAACTTCTCTCCCTGCTCACTGATAGCTTTTAGCACTTGCTCTTTAACTTTGGTTTCTAAAATTGCACTAAAATGTGTCGTTCGTGTGTGTGTGTGTGTGTGTGTGTGTGTGAGAGAGAGAGAGAGAGAGAGAGATTTATTTTGCTTGGCACTTCATAGGCCTTTTCAGTCAAAGACTCATGTCATTCTTCCATTTTGGGAAATTTTTGGCTATTAGTTATATTGTCTCCTCCCTATTTTATCTGTTCTCTTCTGTTGGAACTCCTGTTGGATTGATATTAAAACTTCTGGGTCTGTACTCTGTGTTTTTGTACTTTCATGCTTTCTATCTTATTAACTCTTTGGATTCTACTGGATAACTTTTCAGTTCACTATTGCAGTTTACTTATTTGCTTTTCACCTGAATCTAATCCACTATTTAGCCCATCTGTTGAGCTATTTATTTCAATAATTATATTTTAACTTTCAAAGCTTGAATTAGCTTTTAAAGAGTCACTTTCACTTATTCAAAGCCATTTATTATTGTTTTATGGATGTGATATCTTTCATATCTCTCTGAGGGAATGAATCAAACTATGTAAAGGTCTTATTCTGAATTGTCTATTAATTTTGTTTCCTCTCAGTTAAATTCATTTATTGAGTTTGTTGTTCCTTTTCAATAGTGTGAGACTTTCTTTCTTTTTTTTTTAGTTTTAAAAACATGTTTATTTTAAACTTTACCAAAAGATATAAGGTTATATTACCATATTATAAAGCAATTGAAAAATGAAGAAAAAATATAACTGTCATACCTATGAGTCTTATTCTGATTTTTTAAAATTTAGCACTATATCATATACTCTTTTCTCACAATCATCATATTGGTGGCTTCATGATGTGCCCCCCAAAATGTATATGTGTGTGTGCATGTGTGTGTTAAATTTAGTCTTTCTGAAATATGACAGTCCAATTCTTAGAGGGGAGCTTAATACAATAATTTTACATTTTTTTTTAGTGAACACATGTGGACTATCTTTTTTTATAGTTAGTATCTACTCAATAGTGTGAGGTTTTCTTAAATGTTTGACAGTCTTGCCTCTTTTTACACAGTCTACTTAAGGGAATATATGGAAGTTGCTACTGTGTATTGTAACTATATTCAGGGAGGGTAGGGCATATTGCTGGCTGGGATACGGATATAGATGCCCCCCTGTTTCTCTCAGGGGTTGCTAGATTTGGTAAATAAAGGAGTTCTAATTAAATTTGGATTTCAGTCAAAGAACATACTTTATTTAGTATAAGTATGTCCCATGCAATATTTGGGACATATTTATATGAAAAAAGGTCATTGCTTATCTAAAATTCAAATTTAACTGGGTGTTCTATGTTTTGTCTGACAATCCTACACCTAAAGCATTGGTGTACTGTTCCCATTCAGACATGGGCAATACTGTTGCTATTGTGGCTACTACCTGACCCACAGCTGGAGAAGGTGGGAGGGTATATGTGGGGTCAATTACCCTATCCGATCTTGAATAGTTATTCCTATAGATATTCCTGAGTTCTTTGTATCTGATCTGCATAACCCTATCTGATCTTGCATAACTATCTCATAGTTATCCCTGAGCTCTTTCCATTTCTGCCACCTGAGGGTACGAAGCGCATTTTATACTGCTCTCATCTACTACTGCAGAGTTTTACTGCCTGTGACCTGCGCTATAGGTATCTCTTCAATACTATTCCACTTACTTCATGCCTTTCAAGAATTCCTCTATATTTCAGTGAATTTGGTGCTGGATGGAGAGACTACAGCATATATTAACTCTTTCCTCTTGAAATCAGTGATCCTGCACATTCATCTACCAGATTCTACTATCTCTATTTCCTGGCATGATCATTAGTTTCTGGTTGTTTGAGGTCTCATGGAAGAAGAAAACTGAGTAGTTCGTATTACCATTGCAGGCAGCTTCTTGAGATAAGCGGAACTCCATGAAATGGAATGGAAAGTGGCATCTAGGGAAGGGAGAAGAAAGGCAGCTGAGACCCCTGTGGAAAAGGAAGTAAAGCAATCATGTGCCCATAGGTTGGTATAGGCACTAGAATCAGAGATCTGGGTTTGAATTTTCACTACCATTTACTAGCTTTGTGACCTTGGTTATTTGTGGCTGGTTATTTAACTCCTCTGCGGCTTCAGTTTTATCATCTGTAAAGTGGGGCTATTACTTATTTTCCTGACTTGAGTATTTTAACACTTCTGTGTTTGATATGTATCATAATCAGCATGTACAATTCATATACAATTTGTTAAATTGATAGTGAATCATAAAATCAGTGGCATCTTGGAATCAGAAGCAGGGTACTATTACCTGCTTCACAGAGCTTCGTAAAGATTCAGTGAGGTGTGTCTGTTCACATACTTTGCCCACTTTTTGATGTTTTTTTTTTTTGTGAATATGTTTAATTTCCTTGTAAATTCTGGACATTAGACTTTTGTCAGATGTGTAGATTGCAAAAATTTTCTCCCATAGGTTGCCTGTTCACTCTGATGATAGTTTCTTTTGCTGTGCGGAAGCTCCTTAGTTTAATTAGATCTCATTCGTCAATTTTGGCTTTTGTTTCCATTGCTTTTAGTGTTTTTGTCAAGACGTCTTTACCCATTTATACGTCCTGAATGGTATTGCCTAGGTTTCCTTCTAGGGTTTTAATGGTTTTGGGTTTTACATTTAAGTCTTTAATCCTTTTGAGTTAATTTTTGTATAAGGTGAAAGGAAGGGATCCAGTTTCAGTTTTCTGCATATGGCTAACCAGTTTTCCCAGCACTGTTTACTGAATAGGAGATCCTTTCCCCATTGCTTGTTTTTTGTCAGGTTTGTTGAAGATCAGATGGTTGTAGATGTGTGGTGTTATTTCTGAGGTTTCTGTTCTGCTCCATTGGTCTATATGTCTGTTTTGGTATGAGTACCTTGCTGTTTTGGTTACTGTAGCCCTGTAGTATAGTTTGAAGACAGGTAGCTTTGTTCTTTGTGCTTAGGATTGTCTTGGCTATGTGAGGTGTTCTTTGACTTCATACGAAATTTAAAATAGTTTTTTCTAACATTTACATGGCCAACAAACATATGAAGAAAAGCTCAACATCACTGATCATCAGAGAAATGCAAATCAGAACCACAATTAGATACCTTCTCGTGCCAGTCAGAATGGTGATTATTAAAACTTCAGGAAACAAGAGATGCTGATGAGGCTGTGGAAAAATAGGAACACTTTTACACTGTTGATGGGAAAGTAAATTAGTTTAACCATTGTGGAAGACAGTATGGCAATTCCTCTAGGATCTGGGACCAGAAATATCATTTGACCCAGCAACCCCATTACTGGGTATATACCCAAAGGAATATAAATCATTCTACTATAAAGACACATGCAATGTATGTTTATTGCAGCACTATTTACAATAGCAAAAACATGGAACCAACCCATATGCCCGTCAATGGTAGACTGGTTTAAGAAAATATGGAACATGTACGCCATGGAATACTATGCAGCCATAAAAAGGAATGAGATCATGTACTTTGCAGGGACATGGATGAAGCTGGAAGCCATCATCCTCAGCAAACTAACACAGGAACAGAAAACCAAACACCACAAGTTCTCACTCATAAGTAGGGGGTGAACATTGAGAACATATGGGCACAGAGAGGGGAACAACACACACCAGGGCCTGTTGGGGGGTGGGGGTTGAGGGGAGGGAACTTAAAGGTTAGGTCAATAGGTGCAGCAAGCCACCATGGCACACGTATACCTATGTAACAAACCTGCACGTTCTGCACATGTATCCCTTTTTTTTATTTTTGGAAGAAATAAAGGAAAAAAAAGAATATTCTATCTGAAAAATTAATGATAATAATTAAAAACTACCAGACTGACAAAAAAAAAAAAAAAAGATTCAGCGAGGTGACATATGTGAAGTGCTCAGCTGAGTGTCTGGCACATAAGTGTTCAATGGGCATTAGCTAGTGTTCATAACAGCATAGGAAAGTGGCCCGGGATCAAGAATGGATCCTGGGGCTTAAGAAGGAAAAGGTTTTTGGGCACCCTGACTTTGACAAATAGTAACAATTTTGGACACAGTGACAAGCTCATGGGGAAGCCATTCTAATGGTGGACGGTTGGGGGAGCTGCAGTTGCAGTGGCCATTCAATAATCAAATCAGTCTAGCTTTGCCTAAAGGCTCTGCATCATATTCTGCTTAATTTATACCTCCTAGTAGCATTATGATTACTAAGCATAAGGAACTGTTTTAGTCACCTTCTGAACAAGTAACCAATTAGGAATAGCTGTTCCTATTCTGGCTATGAATCCTTTTAATGAAAAATCCAGAGGAGTTTGCGAAGTAAGGGAGGCAAAGAGTGAACATGGTTGCATTATTTTCGTGAGTTGACTTGTAACATTGGAGGGTCACATAAGCCTTGAGCTCACTGCAGTTGTGTTGGGGATTTATCTGCATGGTATAAAGCCTCTATGTCAAGAATGATTGGTTTGCTTTTGGCTTTGTGTGATTCCAATCAATAATTACACCTATTGATCAAAGGCATACATTCAAAACACTAATTTACATTGAGCACCTTAACTTCATAAAATGGCAACAACTGAATTAGCTGAAATTGATTTCCCTTTTGTTTTCAAAAGAAAAATTCTCAGTGCTCTGGATCTCCTCAGTGTGATTCAGAACTCAAAGCTGGTTAATTATCTAGCAATTTCACAAAGAAGAAAGTCCTGCAAAAATAACTAGGGTGCAAATTGAAATCCTAGTGGAGGTTGTTCATGTGTCATTTCTAAAGTTCATCTGGAGAGGTGGAGATATTTTTCTGGCCTTGGAGGGAGTTAAACATGAGGAATGTTGCAATGATCAATAAGGAAGATACCTTGAAGGCTGAGCTAGAGGGTGACTTTCTAGGGCCAGAGCACCCACACTCCAAGCTGCAGTCATTATGTCAAATGCCGATTTTATGTATGATGATCCACAAAGAAACATCACTAGGCTGGTTTAGTGGCGGTGATTCATAGAGCTACTGAAAGAATGTCATAGTTTTTTTGTCAGGGCTTGCAGAGACTTTTCAACTTGAAATAGGTTGTCATAACCTAATCTTACACACTTATTCTTGTCATTCTAAACCCACACTGTTTTGAGAGTCCAGCTCAGACTTTACTTTCTCCAGAAAGCCTTGTCTATCTCTAGCTTTTACTGGGCTTGTTCAATTCCTGAAGCTTACTCAGATAAAAACAATGTGTTTAATATATTATTTCCTTTGCTTTTCTTACCTCTTTGACAATGTCATTTCCCAGAGAGCAGAAAAAATGACAGGAAAAAATTATCAAGTTCCTTTTTCATAGATATGAAGTAGAAACTAAGAGAAAGCCACAGCTTTGGGATGCAACACTTGGGTCATTGAAGAGGACTGGGGGATTCCCCAAAATAAAATTCTGATGGTAAAATAAATGATTCTGAATTAGTAGATAAGAAGAAGGATCTAAAAGACATTCAGGATGCTTTGTGGTGAGGGTAATTAGAACAGGGAAATATAAAGAAAAAATGAGGAAAGCAGAAAATAATGAATTCATCATCATGCTTGCTCTAGGAAGCTGAACAAGGACAGGCTAGGCCTGCTGCTGGGGCTATGAATGCTCATGCAGTGTATTTCCAACTATAATTTGCGGAAACTTAGGGTTCTATGGGTGAGCCTCAGGAGCTTCTAGGGGTAGAGGCAGGAGAGGTCGGATTTACGTGATGATTGACTCTATCCTTGTTTCAAACAACTATTCCCTAATGTCATTGCTAACATTGTTCCTACAAAAGCTCAGTTATCGCCTTGCCTGGTACTGTCTTTGCTAATGTAACAACTCTCTCAAACACACAGAGTCCATTTGGATGACTCCTGTCTCCCTGCAAGATCTCTCCTAGCCAGCAACCAAAGCCCTCCTTTCTTCAACCTGCAGATCTGAAGCTTACCTGTTACAGACTGCCTCACTTCTCTCATTAAAGGTGCTGTGTTCTGCCTCATCTTTGGGCTAAGCCTTGTCATGCTTTAGTCAGCAAGATGTTAGCAAACATGTTGCAAACAAAGGCTAGAAAAATGCTTGCACCTTTCCTCCTGCTCACTCTTGCACCTCTGCTCTTGCTCTCTTTGTATATCCATAAGAACATGCTTAGGCTAGGCTGCCGGAGGTATGGGAGAAACACATGAAACAGAGCCACACCATCCCTTCCTCAATGAGGGCATTCTAGATCAGCCAATAGTCAGCTGATATGCAGACATGAGTGAGCCTGGCCAAGACCAGTCAGCTGACCTTCATCTGACCATAGACAAGTGAATAAGTCTAATAAAGATCATCAGAACCTTCCAGCTAATCTCTAAACTCAAGAGCAATAGTAAATACAGGGTTGCTGTTTTGGGCCACTGAGTTTTGGGATTGTTTATTGTACAGTATTTTGTGGCAGTAGATAACAGATACACTGCCCAATCGTTGAGGCTTAGCTCGAATCAGCGTAAAGCCTACCCTAGCAACTCTTACAGAAGAGGGTGTTACTTCTTCAGAGCTCCTACATCACTTACTGCTTGTGCTACTGGTTTAGACTTTTTGATTTTCTGCACTATATTGGCACCATATTTCACTGACCTCAAGAAGCCATTGCTTGGAATACATACCATTATCTTATGAATCACTGAGAAAAACAAAAAATCACCTTCAAATATATTACAACACACCACCCCTTGGAAGACATATCTTAATTTCAGAAAATTTAAAATGCATTTCTTAGAAGTAATGAAATATTATAATTAACTGTTTAGAATGTTATGTCGTAGTTCTACAACAAGATTGTCCTTGCGATTGAATACTCAGTTTTCATCTTCTTTGGGGAGCAGGATAGCTAGCATAGCTTTGGAGGGAGGTAGACCCTGTTCAGATTCTGACCAGGTTCAATCTCTGGCCTCCCAGAGATTAGCTGGGAGGTTCTGATGATTGTGATTGGACTTATTCAGGATAATATGAGCTGGGGCAAGTGACTTAAACTCTCAGAACCTCAGTTTTCCCTCTATAAAATAAGAATGAAAACAATACTTACCTCAAAGGGTCATTGTGAGAATTAATTAGATCATGCAAAAAACATGGTGGGCATTGAAAAACAATAATTAATTTCTTTGATTAGGTAATGCAAGTTTGTGATACAAAATTCAAAATGTACACAAGGGGATGCAGTGCAGAGCTAGCCTCCTTTTAACTCTTGTGCCATAGTCACTCAGTTTTCCTCCCAGGAGACATCCACAGTCACCAGTTTCTTGAGTATTCTTCCAGAAATATTCATAGTAGTCATGTCATAAATATTAGTTACTTTCTACCCCTTTTGGACCTCATAGCACCTAGTAGAGAGCTGGGCCCTTTGCAAGGGTCAAAGAGATGATTTCTCATTACCGTCTAGAACTCTACATGGAAATAGGTAGTAAAGGAAATTGGACTGAATAGACCAGTGCCAGAGGCTTCTGGGGAAAAATGTTTGTCAGTCCATCATCTTTACATAATTGCCTCTTTTTTTTCCACAAGAGCTAAGTGCAGAAAAATTTCAATTAACAGAGGGCTTATTACTTGGGCACAAGTTAATATAAGTTTTACTGTTACTGCCACTTCTTCAAAAGTGCTGAGACAGGAAATGCAGACTTCACTTACCCCAACTGAAAAGCTAGCCAAGCAGAGGAAACCAAACTAATAATGTAGCTGATATTGTCAACTGCTATACATACGCAGATAGAGGAAACCTGTATTGACATCATAATAATAAATATGTAAAGAAAGCTCATGGTTTACCAATAAAATCATTTAGATGTTGCTGACTTTACTGGAAAATGATGCTCTATAACCAGTCTCTCGATTTGATTGATACCTAATTAAAAATTCACTAGGCTCAACTTCAAACACCTCAAGTTATATTAAAGCCACTGCTATACCAGTGGAGTCATAATATCATTTAAAGCCAAAGCAAGTATGATCATTTATTTAAAGCTTAGAAATAGTTTTGAAAATTGCAAAGTTGCATAAAATCTGTGGCCACAGACAGAAAAACAGCAATGTGGTTTAAGTGGAATGAACTAGGGAGTCAGGAGAACCAGGGCTGAGTTCTGGTTCTGTCATGATCATATGACATGGACTTGGGTAAGTCATTCCTCTCTGCTCCCTGGTTTCATTATTAGTACAATGAAGATAATAATACCCATTTGTATTAGTCAGGGTTCTCTAGAGGGACAGAACTAATGGAATATATATATATATATATATATATATATATATGAGTTTATTAAGTGTTAACTCACATGATCACAAGGTCCCACAATAGGCCATCTGCAGGCTGAGGAGTAAGGAGAACCTGTCTGAGTCCCAAAACTGAAGAACTTGGAGTCTGATGTTTGAGGGCAGGAAGCATCCACCATGGGAGAAAGATGTAGGTTGGGAGGCTAGGCCCGTCTTTCTTTTCACATTTTTCTGCCTGCTTATATTCTAGCCATGCTGGCAGCTGATTAGATTGTGCCCACCCAGATTAAGGGTGAGTCTGTCTTTCCTAGCCCACTGACTCAAATGTTAATCTCCTTTGACAACACCCTCACAGACACACCCAGGATCAATACTTTGTATCTTTCGATCCAATCAAGTTGGCACTCAGTATTAACCATTACACTATTTTTTCCTGCCTTCACTGGATTTTTGTGAGACTCAGCAAGGTGATGTACATAAACTAGTTCAAATGGTTTAAACAGTACCCACATGTTATTCCAACACCATTTAGTGAGTTTTACCGTGTGCTAAGGACTGAATTGTGCTGAGGATACATAGGTGAACAAATTAAAAAAGTCCTGCCCTCAAGGAACTCATAGCTGAGCTGCCAGAGAGAAACACTAACATGGTGTGTCACTAGAATTGCCAGATAAAATACAGGATGCCCAGTTAAGTTTGCATTTAAGATAAATAATTTTTAGCATAAATATATCCCAAATAGCACATGGGACATACTTATACTAAAGCGTATTCATTGTTTATCTGAAGTTCAAATTTAACTGGGTGTTCCATATTTTTATTTGCTAAATCTGGCAACCCTATGTGTCACGTGATAGTAGAAGTATATACATAATAGAGACGTTGTGCAGTGCAATTCTTCGTATTAGAATTGATGAATTCTATCTCAAAGTATCAGAGAAGGCTTCACAGAGGATGTGAAGAGAGGTACAAGCATTTGGTAGGTGAATATGCTAGTTTGGGCTGGAGAGAGGAGGAGAGGGCATTTCAGACAGAGAGAAAAGCAGCAAGCACAAGGCAAGAAACACCCTGGAGAGTGTAAGCAACTCCAGGCTTTTCAGTGCTGCTGAAATGTCAAATGTGAGGTAGAGATTGAGATTTGAAGTCCCTGGAAAGAGACTTATGTGGGCTTCATGAAGGGCCTTATATGGACTTTTAAATGTTTATTCCATATCCCACAATGATGCTAGCCAAGGAGAATATGGGAATGAATTTCAGCCCAAGGATTAAGGTTAAAGAACACACACACACACACACACACACTCACACACACACACACACACTCACACACACTCACAGAATTTTTGAACCCAGTTAAGCGTTGGGCTGTATAGCAGAGAAAATTCATGGAATCAATTCTTCTGGAAACCTCTTCAAACGACTGCATGAAGCTGATCCTAGACCAAAGTTGCCTGTGTCAACTCCAGAAGGGCCGAAGATCACCACATTAATACTTGCTTCTTTGTGAAATGTACAGATATCACATAGAAGACTGTTGGGGAGGGTGTGGGTGGTGGATAAATTTGACCACAAGGACAAAAATATTAGGCTCTCTCCATGTGATGAGAGGATGGCTGACAGGGGAGATGTTTGCTATCAGGAAGGTGAGGGGGTATGATGAGAAGGAGAAAATGGAGCTATTGTCTAAATGCTGCATCCTTGAAAGCTATTGTCTAAATGCTGCATCCTTGAAAGTGTAGACCTTTTCTGAAGCTAGAATACAAATGAGATCACTGTAGAATAAATAAAGAAATATGGACTTCACCCAATGGGGAGTAGACATAGATTTTGTTACCCGAAAGTGTAGTATAGACTGAAAAGACAAATAGAAGAGGTTAAAGAAGTGCTGACATATGGACAGAGGTCCCAGGATATAGGCCAAGCTATAATATTCAGCTAATTCATACACATTTGGAGGGCTGGAGGGGTGGGCAAATAGGTGTAGGTTTACAGGAGGAAGCAACAAATTTGCCGAGCAGGTCAAATGGCTGGATGATTAGATTATGACCCTTAGCAAAGGGTGTGCTAGAGATGGCTCATACTGGCTCACAAGAGCCAAATGTTAAATTTTAAGAAATTTTTGCAAGCCAGTTTTTAAACACAGCCATTAAAAATAAATTAATATATAAATGTACAGTTAAATTACATTGAAACAAAGGCAACACGTACGCAAAACTTATAACTCAAAACAGTAAAATGTTCTTTTACTACATTTTACTTTTATTTATGCTCTTGAGATTATTTACTTATATTTGTATGGTGGAAGTGCTATACTGGTGTGTTACTGTATATATCTTCTCAACTGTGTGTTCAGTGATGTCAAGTTGTAGATTTGAGATTGGCCATGGTGGGAGTATTTACATCATGGAAATCAGCAAGCACTACAAATCAAGTGACAACTCTCACTTGCCAGAGAGCTGATTATTAAACATCTAGCATTTAGCCACTGGGTACAAATGGGGCCTGCCTCTTCCTCATTACTTAGAGTAGTGCTATGGTCATATAGAGTAATGGTTATGATCACAGGGTCTGTAGACAGGCTGGTTTAGAATCCTGGCTGTCCCTGTATTAACTAGTTGTGTGACCTTAGGCAAATCACTTAACTACTAAGCTCAGTTAGCTATAAAATGAGGCTACTAATAGCTATACAGGGATGTTGTAGTACATATGACACTGTAGCAGTTAACTATTGCTTATCTAATAAACCATCCCCAAAATTAGAGGCTTAAAGAGTATTTATTTATTATTGCTCATGAGTCTGTGAATCAGCTGGATGATTCTAGTTTTAGCTGGGCTCACTCATGTGTCAGTGATCAACTGTGGGTTAGGTAGGCAGATCTGTTGATCTTGGCTGAAATGTCAAAAATGTATGGGGATTGGCTGGCTGTAGGATGGTCTAGGAGGGACTTCCTCCAATGGTCTACCCTGGGCTTTTTCACATGGTCCTGACAAGGTTCTGAAAGAGTGAGAGAAGAAGCATGTGAGGCCTCTTGAGGCCTGGATTCAGTACTGGTACATCTTTACTTCCACCTTACTCCAGCAGTCAAACAAGCCACATGGCCAGCCCAGATTCAAGGGTTGAGGAAATTGACTCTACCTCTTGATGGGAAAGGCTGCAAACCACATTACAAAAGACATAGCTACAGGGAAGATGAAGATGGACAATTGGAGACATTTGTACAATTGCTCTATCACAGGTACATTTGTGAGAATTACAAAAAGGTATCCTTTCTGGGCTGACGAATTACTGGTCCAACCATATTAAATTGCTGACTTTTTATCATATTTGATCTATGAAAATGACAATTTTGTATGGCTCAACCCAATACAAGAAGGCACCTGATGTAGCTTGGATATTTATTGCCAACAAATCTCATGTTGAAATGTGATCCCCAGTGTTGGAGGTGGGGCATACTGGGAGGTGTTTGGGTCATGGAGGCAGATCCTTCATGGAGGCAAAGGTCCCTTTGTGCCTTCCCTTTGGTGATGAATGAGTTCACATTCTATGTTCGTGTGACAGCTATTAATAGTTGTCTAAAAGAGCCTGGCATCTCCTCCTCTTCTTTCTCTCTCTCTTGCTGTCTCTCTCTCCGTGTGACATGACTGCTCCCCTGTTGCCTTTCACCATAAGTAAAAGTTTCCTGAGGCCTCATCAGAAGCTGAGCAGATGCTGACACCATGCAGAACTGGGAGCCAAATAAACCTCTTTTCTTTATAATTTACCCAGTGTCAGGTATTACTTTATAACAATGCAAAACAGACTAGTATAGCCCTTCTTCTGGGCTGACTAAACCTTAAGCTAGGGTGCACTGGTGTGAATAGTGGACACAAACTAGATTTCATCTCCCTTCTTCCTCTCATCCTTCTTAAATCCACAAAATGTACAATCATATGTGGAAGCCTTGTACTTACCTGTGGTAGAGATTGCTAATTGTTCTCCAAAATATATTCCCCTATCTTTCTTTCTTTTTTATTTACTTATTTTTTTGAAGCAGAGTCTCACTGTGTTGCCCAGGCTGGAGTGCAGTGGTGTCATCTAGGCTCACTGCAACTTCTGCCTCCTGGGTTCAAGCAATTCTCGTGCCTCAGCCTCCCAAGAAGCTGGGATTATAAGCAAGCACCACCACACCTGGCTAATTTTTGTATTTTTTTTTTTAAGTAGAGATGGGGTTTCACCATGTTGGCCAGGCTGGTCTCGAACTCCTGGCCTTGAGCAATCCTCTCACCTCGGCCTCCCAAAGTGCCGAGATTACAGGCATGAGCCACCACACCCAGCAATATTCCCATTTCTTGATTAGCAATAGAACCCCAATTCTTTTGTTCTTTTATTCATTTATATCTAATTAATTAATTAATTAATTTTATATTTCTATATGTTATTGGGGTACAAGTGTTATTTGGTTACATGAGTGAGTTCTTTAGTGGTGATTTGTGAGATTTTGGTGCAACCATCACTCAAGCAGTCTACACTGAGCCATATCTGTAGTCTTTTTATCCCTCACCCCACTCCCACTCTTCCCCTCAAATCCCCAAAGTCCATTGTATCATTCTTTTGCCTTTGCGTCCTCATAGCTTAGCTCCCACATATCAGCGAGAACATACGATGTTTAGTTTTCCATTCCTGAGTTACTTTACTTAGAATAATAGTCTCCAATGTCAACCAGGTCACTGCAAATGCTCTTAATTCATTCATCTATATATATCACAGTGTCTTTATCCACTCGTTGACTGATGGGCATTTGGGTTTTTTCCACGATTTTGCAATTGTGAATTGTGTTGCTGTAAACGTATGTGTGTGAGTATCTTTTTCAAATAATGACTTCTTGTCCTCTAGGTAGATACCTGGTAGTGGGATTTCTGGATCAAATGTTAGTTCTATTTTTAGTTCTTTAAGGAATCGCCACACTGTTTTCCATAGTGGCTGTACTAGTTTACATTCCCACCAACAAGTGTTCCCTGTTCACCGCATCCATGCCAACATCTACTGTTTTTTGATTATGGCCATTCTTGCAGGAATAAGGTGGTATCACATTGTGGTTTTGATTTGCATTTCCTTGATCATTAGTGATATTGAGCATTTTTCATATGTTTGTTGGCCATTTGTATATCTTCTTTTGAGAATTGTCTATTCATGTCCTTAGCCCACTTTTCGATGGGATTGTTTGTTTTTTATCTTACTGATTTGTTTGACTTCGTTGTAGATTCTGGATATTAGTCCTTTGTCACATGTATAGATTGTGAAGATTGTCTTCCCCTTTTGTGGGTTGTCTGTTTACTCTGCTGACTGTTCCTTTTGCCATGCAAAAGCTCTTTAGTTTAATTAGGTCCCAGATATTTATCTTTGTTTTTATTGCATTTTCTTTTGGAAAACCCCAATTCTTTAGCTGGCCACATGGTCATCAGGAATAAGGACTACATTTCCCAACCACTCTTGCAATTAGGTGTGACCATGTGACACCTAACTGGACAATGAATTGTAAGCAGAAGTGGTGTGTGCAACTTCTAGGAAGTGTTCTTAAAGGGAGGCAGCAACATGTCTCTCTCATTTCATGATGAAGAGGATCATCCTGGCCAAAGCCTCAGCCCCACAAGATGGAGCAATAAAATAGAAGTCCAGGTCTCTGACACAGTGGGGTATCACAGCAATCCTACTGGAACATGAGGGGAAACAAAACCCCTGTGTTGTTTAAGGAATTATTATTTCCATTTTATTTATGTTTCTTTTCAGGCAAAACTAATCCTAACCAGAAATTACCTGATAAAATTAATTTTTGTCCAAAAAAACTATTCCTATCACACTTGAGGAGTAAGTGTGATAATAAACAATAATCACACTGTTTCAACATAGAGCACTTGCACAATACATATCTAATCTTAATAGGAGCTCAACTTGGTAGTAGAGGGAGTTTGGGTCCATCAACTTGGTGCAGGAATAATACTAGGTTGTGTAGAGAGGGACCCCCAGGTGCATTGTGATAGGTCGATACTCATATAGGCTTCTGACATACTCCTTTGGGACAAATATCAAAGTCTAAGGGAAAGAGGACTCCCATGTATCTGAAATGCACCAGCACATTCTGGTGTATTATTCTATATGAGACTAAGAGCAGCAATACAGAAGAGGCCTTCTGCTGCAGTGGTGGCGATGGCTCTAGCAGCATCATGAAGGTGGAGTGTTATGACAGGAAACAGCAGTAGAGTCTTTGGGCAGTGACAACAGGCTAGGCCCAGAGAGTGTAGTTAGGACCAGGCATGCAGGAATTATGTGGAAATAAAGCCTAAGGCAGAAGTTGCAAGACACCCCGATGATCCTTCCTCACCTATCCTCCACCATAGCCAACTAGAGCCAGAAGGAAGGATTTGGATGGGGCTAGAGTTCCTCCAATTCTACAAGTGGGAACTGAGCCACAGGACTCTTTTGTTACTGTTTCTTTGTGTGTGATTGTATTCTGCCCTAGCCCGGTGATCTGGGCAATATCTGTTGCTCATAAATCCATGAGTGATAAACTGAAAATAAATGATGGAAGGTTGGAATGTTTCTGTGGATCCGTAACCTCTGAAGTTAAGGGCATGAAAAATAATTGCCACACCCCTACAGCCTACTACAGAGGCATCTGTCCTCTGCAGTGGAATTCTGATGTAACTGATTTACTGAAGAATAGTAAGTTATTTGGGGCATTAACTTGTAAAGGTTTTGTGTTTTCCAAATGTTGATTCCAACTTTGCTTTATTGAATTCCCTTTTCAAAATTCATAACCTTTTGGTTCTTTTCAGTTATCAAAATTTAGTCCATGACAAAATTCCAATGTCTTATCAGAATAGAAGATTGCTCCTACCCTGTTGCTTTCTAGATAGGTGGGTAGGAGTATTAGGTGTAGATGCAGGGGTATGGTATTCTCTATTCTTCTCCCCCCGATCCTTCTTGTAAGTTAGCTCCTCTGGCGTTACTTTCTAGCCCATCTGTTAGGGGTAGGGAGATTGCTCCTGGCCTCACTCTGGTTAGATTTATTTCCAGCTCTTGCTGGTAGCTTCTGCTGTTGGGCTAGCCTCTGTGTACATAGCCGGCATATGTGGCTTTCACAGCAGTGGTGGCTAGCTTCATTTTCAGTGTTCACTGTTACTGAGGACACTGTCAAAGAGGAGCAGCCTGGTTTCTCTCAGTCATTCCCAAAATTCCAAATGTCCAATCCCTTCACTAGATGGGTTGCCATGACTATCAGCCCTCAAGCTGCCTGGGTAGCACTAAGGCTTTTACTCTTCCAGTCTGTGCTCCTGTATGTGGAGTCAGAACTGCTATGATCCTTTTCTGTGACTTTAAGGGCAGTAGGGGTCAGGAGTTCAGTTTTATCCTGTTCTTCTCCAGGTTACATTATACTACAGCCCTTTCATGCCCTGATGGAATGGGCTACTACAGCAAGTATGCTGCCTTCAGAAATCTCCACGTGAGAAGCAGGCCCAGCCTCAATATTTACACACACTCTCTGCCTTTATAGAACATATATCATTCTCTCTTAAGTATTATCTCCTTGTTCCGCTCAAATGTATCTTTGAGTAAATCTTCAGGGTCTCCAGGGCCATGAGTATACTGCTAGGGAGCAAGATGCCAGTCTCATTTTCTAACAGGCTCTCCCAGATCTATGAGAGATTATCTTGAGACTCACCCCTACCTCATTTGGCTTTGGTGGTGGAGAGGAAAACCTCTTCCTCTTTTGCAACAGGCTGAAAACTCCAATAGCTTCCTCCCCTCCTCCAGGTCTCAGGGGAGTAGACGACGTGGAGAGTGGTAGAGGATAGATGAAGACAGTATGTCCAGTAAGCCTTGTGGGAAATATCTGGTCCCATTTATTGGGGCTCTCTTTAGAATATGAGAGAGTCTAGGCTACAAGACACTTCAAGTCTGGAGTTCAAATCTTAGCTCTTCCACTTAGAAACTGTGTGTCAGCTCACAGAGTACCTGAGTTCAAATCCTAGCTCTTCTACTTACAAACTATATGTCGCTGGGCAACTCACTTATATTTTTGTGCCTCACTTTTCTCATCTTTAAGATGGAGATAATAGTCATAACTACATCATAGAGTTGTTGTGAGGATTAATTGGATTAAGGGTTGTAAAATGTTTAATACAAAACCTGGTACATAATAAATGCCATGCAAGTGTTCATTGTTTATTTATTATTCTTACTTTTTTTTGTCTTCAGCTTTGGACCATCGTTACCAATTTTGCGGTAATAGAAGTCCCCTTCCGCATTCTGTTATGTTTGATAGATGAATCATGAAACTAGCCTAAGCGAAAAGAAAGACATTTGGAATTGCTTATGGTAACACTTGTAGTTACTATAAGCTGAGCAAAGCAAAGCTGGAGTTGAGCAAAGAAACAAACACACTGTACCTACTTGAATGTCTCATTAAATATATTGGGAAAATAAACCTGGGCGGGTCATTGGTTCATCCATCCCTAGTTAGTAAATCAAGCAGACTCTCCTTCTGGTAGAGGAGATGCTGTGTCAGAGGAACGTGCTCATTCAAATTAGGAGCCAACACATTCTTAGTAAATGTTCCACATGCAATAAAGTGAATTACTGTGCTGTGTAAGCTCTGGAAGGATTTTTCTAACTTTCCACTGGATAGAAAAGCTTGTTTTATTAATATATTGAATAACAGCGTTGTATAAACAACTCATACTTTTTAGATTTACTCCTATTGAAGAATGCCATAGTTAAGTGCTTGGAATTGACACTTGAAAATGAAATACTGCTGCAAATAACGGGGAAATTGTAGATGTATTTTATACCTCTCCTTTCCAAATCAAAAGGTCTCATAAATACAGTCTCTAAAAGTGTCAGTGGGGGAGTTAACATAACTGTACAAGCAATAAGCCTGACCTTTCAGTGTAATTTATTTTCGATTTGCTCGATCCTTTTTTATTAAAACTAGCACATCTGAAGCAGAATTAAATCCTATTATAACAGGTGTGTGATCATATCAGGTTCTCCCTGCCACCAGCCCACTTTATTAAAAGTTACTTTGTTTCAAGGAGGATAACCTGATCAGGGCAGTGGGATACCTTTGGAATGATAGAGTGGCAGGGGAAGGATGGTTTTATTTTCCTGTGAACAACCACTGTTACCAGTGAAATCAAAGAATATTTATGAGCATTATTTCATGTTTGAAAAGCCATGGTGGGATGTAATAGCTCCTCTGTGTTTATAAGGGTTATTTCTTTCTGGGGTTATTTAGACCCAGGGACAAAGAGGGTGATCAAGTTGTTCTGTATCATAATCCATACATTACTGGCCTGTAATCATTTTCATGGGTAGCATTCTTAGTCTAGTGACCATTAGGAGAGTACAAACACCTTTGAAATACTACTGAGATACAGATCCACTTGGTAGAAACTTGCTTTCAGTTTTTGGCCTATCTCAGGGAACATAATTCTACTAGGTCCTTGAAGAAGATGTAGAATTTAAAAAATCACCCCATTTACTAGTGGTTTAACCTGTTTCCTCTTGGTTTCATCTTTTGGTTTCCACCTCCTTTTCTCTGCCTGGTTATCTCATTATCCAGTTCAATTTCTATCTCCTCCGGGATCCTGAAACATCCCTGCCCACAGTGACCTCTTTCCTCTTCCCAAATCTGACCACTTACAAGTTCATATACATCAACTGAGCACTGACCTGAATGAATTTGTCATAACTCCCCTGTCAAACTGAGAACTAGAGGGCAGAAAGTCAAGCCAGTCTAATTTCCAGACCTTTGTAGTGAGTTGGAGGACATATTGGGGCTGACATATTGGGGCTGGTCAAAATAAAATATATGACCACAAGGCGGCAGTAGCACACAACAAGTTTTATTTAGGTGCCACTTTGACAGGTTTGCAGGGTTAAGCAAAAGTCCCTCACAGTATGAGACCTTCCAAAGGCCATGGTGCAGAGGCCACCACCCAGAAAGGGAGAGACTGTAACCTTAGCTATAGAAACATGGTTACTGGTTCATGTCTACTATTGATTGGTTGACATTCTGAGGCATTAGCCTATCACTTATGGGTTAGCTTTCAGAAGCATTACTAGTACAAAGTATCACTGACTAAAGAATGTATTGAAAACTGGCAGAGGGGATTACTTGTTGCTATAGCAAAAAAATAAAATAAAATAGATATTTTCTTAGGAGAATAAGATTCTATTCTCAGCACCTAGCACCTTAGCACAGTATTTTGCAAGCAGGGAGCACTCAGTAAATACTTGCAGAATAAAAGAGCAGCATATGTGTACTATTTGAAAACATACTGCCTTCTAGTCTCCCTGTTGTCAATGCTTCTACCTAGGGTTTAAATGTGGAGAGAATAATAGCATCTATCATGTGTCCTTACCTTTTTTTGTTTCTAAACAAAGCACTTGATCCTTACTTTACTCTCTAAGGCCAGGAAGAAAAGAAATATTTACAAATATTTCTGTTTGTAAATGAGAGGTGAAGTAAAATATCTAGAGTCATACAGTGTTGGATCTTGGGATTCTACATTTCTTGGCCTGTATTATTACTATTATTATTATTATTATCATTATTATTATTTGTGGGAGACCAGAGTTTTATTATTACTTAAATCAGTATCCCTGATCATTTGGGGATCAGAGTTTTTAAGGATAATTTGGTGGGTAGGGGAAGATCAGAGTCGAGAGTGCTGATTGGTTGGGCTGGAGATGAAATCATAGGGAATTGAAGCTGTCCTCTTGCTCTGAGTCAATTCCTATGGGGGAGATGGGGGTAAAGGGAAGTGTTAGGCCAATAGAACAGAGATTCTCATCTGGTATGCAGAAATACTAGTCTTCTTATCCTCAGGTGGGGCAGGGCTGGCAGTGGCCAGAGCTCTGGAAAATTGTTCTGGCTGCAAGCAACTTACGTGTTTTTCTTAGTGTGTTGACAATTATTATCATTTTCTGTTTGTGTCCTGATGTGAAAATGTGGGAAAAACTACACAGAAGTGCCATTTAGTGCATATGTGGGTCTGTATGTAACTCTCCATGAAATACCACCTGACATCATATTGTTATGTGAGAGTTTTCAGAGTGCTTCCATGCACATCATAGTCACATTTACTCTTCAAGCTAAGCCTGTCATGCAGACAGGGTAGTGAACAGTATTATTTAAGTCTACATTTTAAAAAAGACAGTTTTGAAATGGAAAAAAAGAGAAAAAACCTTAATTTTGTATCTCAATCATTCTTAAAATTTTAATAATTAAAAAATAAACATTTTATCAAACATAATGAAAATCATATGTGATAATTTTATGTGCTAACTAGACTGGACTAAGAGATGCCCGTATATTATGGTTAAACATTATTTTTGGATGTGCCTGTTGTGGTGTTTCCAGAAGAAATTGGCATTTGAATTGGTGAACTGAATAAAGCAGATAGCTGCCCCCAATGTGGGTGGGCATCATCTAATCCGTTGAGGACCAAAACAGAACAAAAATGCTTGAATTAGGATGTTGATCTGCTGCCCTTGGTGCTCCTGGTTCTCAGGCCTTCAGACTTGGACTGGAATCTACGCCATCAACTCTCTGGCTCTCAGGTCTTCAAACCACACTACTGGCTTTCTTGGGTCACCAGCTTTCAGATGGCAGACCATGGAACTTCTAAGCCTTCATAATCACATAAGCCAATATCTTATAGTAAATCTCTTTATATCTATCTATCTATCTATCTATCTATCTATCTATCTATCTATCTATCTATCTATCTATCTAATGTAGATAGATATCTACAGATATAACAGATATAATATGTAAATCTCTCTCTCTTTATATGTATCTCCATCCTTTTGGTTCTATTTTTCTGGAGAACTCTTGACTAATACACATTTTTGTACCAAGAGTGATTCTAGAGGAACAGAATTCTAAGGATGAGTTTCTGAATTGGTTCTGGAGTTTTGAGATTGGCTCTTAAATCTGGTTAGATTTAAAGATGCTAATAATTCTATTTCCAGTAGTAAAGAGAGCATTGATAGTTCATGCATGGTCTGGCAATGGAGATACACAAAAAAGTCTGCATTGATACTCCAAGTCAACCACTTATAAAAAGAAAGGAACTAGGTGAGTTGTACATACATTTGGAACATTTTGGGGAGATTTTTGACAGCTAACAAATATAATAAGATTGGCTGGTTGCGTCCTAATCTCCTTGGACAAAGTGATGAAAGAAAAGCATGGGCTCCGTGACTCATATTCTCAACCAAAGCTCCATAAACAACTTGAAGGCTTTTTTTATTATTATACTTTAAGTTCTAGGGTACATGTGCACAATATGCAGGTTTGTTACATATGTATACACGTGACATGTTGGTGTGCTGCACCCATTAACTCGTCATTTACATTAGGTATATCTCCTAATGCTATCCCTCCCCACTCCCCTCACCCCATGACAGGCCCCAGTGTGTGATGTTCCCCATCCTGTGTCCAAGTGTTTTCATTGTTCAATTTCCACCTATGAGTGAGAACATGCGGTGTTTGGTTTTCTATCCTTGCAATACTTTGCTCAGAATGATGGTTTCCAGCTTCATCCATGTCCCTACAAAGGACATGAACTCATCCTTTTTTATGGCTGCATAGTATTCCACAGTGTATATGTGCCACATTTTTTTAATCCAGTCTATCATTGATGGACATTTGGGTTGGTTCCAAATCTTTGCTATTGTGAATAGTGCTGCAATAAACATACATGTGCATGTGTCTTTGTAGCAGCTTGATTTATAATCCTTTGGGTATATGCCCAGTAGTGGGATTGCTGGGCCAAATGGTATTTCTAGTTCTAGATCCTTGAGGAATCGCCACACTGTCTTTCACAATGGCTGAACTAGTTTACAGTCCCACCAACAGTGTAAAAGCGTTCCTATTTCTCCACATTCTCTCCAGCACCTGTTGTTTCCTGACTTTTTAATGATCATCATTCTAATTGGTGTGAGATGGTATCTCATTGTGGTTTTGATTTCCATTTCTCTAATGACCAGTGATGATGAGTATTTTTTCATGTGTCTGTTCGCTGCATAAATGTCTTCTTTTGAGAAGTGTCCATTCATATCCTTCACCCACTTTTTGATGGAGTTGTTTGATTTTTTCTTGTAATTTTAAGTTCTTTGTAGATTCTGGATATTAGCCCTTTGTCAGATGGGTAGATTGTAAAAATTTTCTCCCATTCTGTAGGTTGCCTGTTCACTCTGATAGTAGTTTCTTTTGCTGTGCAGAAGCTCTTTAGTTTAATTAGATCCCAATTGTCAGTTTTGGCTTTTGTTGCCATTGCTTTTGGTGTTTTAGTCATGAAGTCCTTGCCCATACCTATGTCCTGATGGGTATTGCCCAGGTTTTCTTCTAGGGTTTTTTATGGTTTTAGGTCTAACATTTAAGTCTTTAATCCATCTTGAATTAATTTTTGTATAAGCTGTAAGGAAGGGATCCAGTTTCAGCTTTCTACATATGGCTAGCCAGTTTTCCCAACACCATTTATTAAATAGGGATTCCTTTCCCCATTTCTTGCTTTTGTCAGGTTTGTCAAAGATCAGGTGGTTTTAGATGTGTGGTATTATTTCTGAGGGCTCTGTTCTGTTCCATTGGTCTATATTTCTGTTTTGGTACCAGTACCATGCTGTTTTGGTTACTGTAGCCTTATAGTATAATTTGAAGTCAAGTAGCATGATGCCTCCAGCTTTGTTCTTTTGGCTTAGGATTGTCTTGCCAATGCAGGGTCTTTTTTTGGTTCCATGTGAACTTTAAAGTAGTTTTTTCCAATTCTGTGAGGAAAGTCATTGGTAGCTTAATGGGGATGGCATTGAATCTATAAATTACCTTGGGCAATATGGCCATTTTCATGATATTGATTCTTCCTATCCATGAGCATGGAATGTTCTTCCATTTGTTTGTGTCCTCTCTTATTTCCTTGAGGAGTGGTTTGTAGTTCTCCTTGAAGAGGTCCTTCACATCCCTTGTAAGTTGGATTCCTAGGTATTTTATTCTCTTTGAAGCAATTGCGAACGGGAGTTCACTCATGATTTGGTTCTCTGACTGTTGTTGGTATGTTGGAATGCTTGTGATTTTTGCACCTTGATTTTGTATCCTGAGACTTTGCTGAAGTTACTTATCGGCTTCAGGAGATTTTGGGCTTAGACGATGGAGTTATCTAAATATACAATCATGTCATCTGTAAACAGGGACAATTTGACTTCCTCTTCTCCTGACTGAATACCCTTTATTTTTTTCTCCTGCCTTATTGCCCTGGTCAGAATTTCCAACCCTATGTTGAATAGGAGTGGTGAGAGAGGGCATCCCTGTCTTGTGCCAGTTTTCAAAGGGAATGCTTCCAGTTTTTGCCCATTTAGTATGATATTGGCTGTGGGTTTGTCATACATAGCTCTTACTATTTTGAGATACGTCCCATCAATACCTAGTTTATTGAGAGTTTTTAGAATGAAGGGCTGTTGAATTTTCTCAAAGGCCTTTTCTGCATCTATTGACATAATCATGTGGTTTTAGTCTTTGGTTCTGTTTATATGATGGATTACATCTATTGATTTGCATATGTTGAACCAGCCTTGCATCCCAGGGATGAAGCCAACTTGATCGTGATGGATAAGCTTTTTGATGTGCTGCTGGATTCAGTTTGTCAGTATTTTACTGAGGATTTTTGCATCGATGTTCATCAGGGATATTGGTCTAAAATTCTCTTTTTTTTGTTGTGTCTGCCAATCTTTGGTATCAGGATGATGTTGGCCTCATAAAATGAATCAGGAAGGATTCCCTCCTTTTCTATTGATTGGAATAGTTTCAGAAGGAATGGTACCAGCTCCTCCTTGTACCTCTGGTAGAATTCGGCTGTGAATCTGTCTGGTCCTGGACTTTTTTTGGTTAGTATGCTATTAATTATTGCCTCAATTTCAGAGCCAGTTATCGGTCTATTCAGGGATTCCACTTCTTCCTGGTTTAGTCTTGGGAGGGTGTATGTGTCCAGGAATTTATCCATTTCTTCTAGATTTTCTAGTTTATTTGCATAGAGGTGTTTATAGTATTCTCTGATGGTAGTTTGTATTTCTATGGTATCGGTGGTGATATCCCCCTTATCATTTTTTATTGCATCTATTTGATTCTTCTTTCTTTTCTTCTTTGTTAGTCTTGCTAGCAGTCTATCGATCTTTTAAAAAACCAGCTCCTGGATTCATTGATTTTTTTGAAGGGTTTTTTGTGTGTCTATGGCCTTCAGTTCTGCTCTGATCTTAGTTATTTCTTGCCTTCTGCTAGCTTTTGAGTGTATTTACTCTTGCTTCTCTAGTTCTTTTAATTGTGATATTAGGGTGTCAATTTTAGATCTTTCCTGCTTTCTTTTGTGGGCAAATAATATTGTAAATTTCCATCTACACACTGCTTTAAATGTGTCCCAGAGATTCTGGTATGTTGTGTCTTTGTTCTCATTGGTTTCAAGGAACGTCTTTATTTCTGCCTTCATTTTGTTATGTACCCAGTAGTCATTAAGGAGCAGGTTGTTCAGTTTCAATGTAGTTGAGTGGTTTTGAGTGAGTTTCTTAATCCTGAGTTCTAATTTGATTGCCTGTGGTCTGAGAGACAGTTTGTTATAATTTCTGTTCTTTTTTTATTTTTAATTTTTTATTATTATACTTTAAGTTCTAAGGGTACATATGCATAACGTGCAGAGTTTTGTTATATGTATACTTGTGCCATGTTGCTGTGCTGCACCCATCAATAATCCAGCACCCATCAACTCATCATTTTACATCCAGGTGCATAACTCCCAATGCAATCCCTCCCCCTCCCCCTCCCCATGATAGGCCCCGGTGTGTGATGTTTCCCCTTCCCAAGTCAAAGTGATCATTGTTCAGTTCCCACCTATGAGTAGGGAACTTGTCGGTGTTTAGTTTTCTATTCTTGTGATAGTTTTGCTAAGGGAATAGTGGTTTCCAGCTGCATCCATGTCCTACAAGGACCACAAACTCGGCATCCTTTTATGGCTGCAGTATTCCATGTGGGTGTATATGTGCTTACATTTTCTTAATCAGTCTGTCACTGATGGACATTTGGGTTGATTCAAGTCTTTGCTATTGTGAATGAATACGCAATAAACATCGTGTGCATGTGTCTTTAGAGCAGCATGATTTATAGTCCTTTAGTATATACCCAGTAATGGGATGGCTGGAGTCATATGGTACATCCTAGTTCTAGATCCTTGAGGAATCCTTATACTGTTTTTCCATAATGGTTGAACTAGTTTACAATCCCACCAACAGTGTAAAAGTGTTTTCCTATTTCTCACATCCTCTCCAGCACCTGTTGTTTCCTGACTTTTTAATGGTCATCATTCTAACTGGTGTAGAGATGGTATCTCATTGTAGTTTTGATTTGCATTTCTCTGATGGCCAGTGATGAAGAGCATTTTTTCACATGTCTGTTGAAACATGAATGTCTACTTTTGAGAAATGTCTGTTGCATAATATCCTTTGCCCACTTTTGATGGGGTTGTTTGTTTTTTTCTTATGTAGAATTTGTTTAAGGTTCTTTAGCAGGTTCTGGATATTAGCCCTTTTGTCAGATGATGGGTTAAAAGAATTTTCTCTCCCATTCTGTGGGTTGCCTGTTCACTCTGATGGTAGTTTCTTTTGTTTTTGTGCAGAAGCTCTTTAGTTTAATTAGATCCCATTTATCAATTTGGCTTTTTGCTGCCATTTACTTTGGGTATTTTAGACACTTAAGTCTTTGCCCATGCCTATGTCTGGATATTAATTTTCTAGAGTTTTCCTCCTAGAGGTTTTTATGAGTATTAGGTCCTAACCAAGTCTCCTAATCCATCTTGGATTGAATTTTCCTATAAGGGTAAAGGGAAAGGATCCAGTTTCAGCTTTCTGCATATGGCTAGCCAATTTCCAGCACCATTTATTAAATAGGGAATCCTTTCCCCATTTCTTATTTCTCTCAGGTTTGTCAAAGATCAGATGGCTGTAGATGTGTGGTATTATTTCTGAGGACTCTGTTCATTCCATTGTTAGTCCATGTCTGTTTAATTTTCTCCAGTACCATGCTATTTTGGATTTTTGCGCTCGTAGTATAGTTTGGAAATCAAGGTAGTGTGCACTCCCAAGCTTTGTTCTTTTGATTTCCAGGATTGTCTTGATCTGTGGGCTCTTTTTTTTGGTTCCATATAGACTTTAAAGCAGTTTTTCCAATTCTGTAGAAGAAATTCATTGGAAATTTAGCTTGATGGGGATGGCATTGAATCTATAAATAACCTTAGGCAGTATGGCTACATTTCACGATATTGATTCTTCCTATCCATGAGCATGGTATATTTCTTCCATTTTATTTGTATCCTCTTTTATTTCACTGGGCAGTGGTTTGTAAGTTCTCATGAAGGGTCATACACATCCCTTACAGCCAAGTTGGATTCCTAGGTATTTTATTCTCAAAACAATTTAGCGATGGAAGTTCATTCCTTGATTTGACTCTCTATTTGTCTATTTACTGGTGTATATGAATGCTTGTGATTTTTGCACCTTGATTTTGTATCCTGAGACTTTGCTGAAGTGGCTTGTATCAGCCAGGAGATTTGGGAGCTGAGACAGTAGTGTTTTCTAAATATGGTAATCCTTCATGTCTGGAAACAGGGACAATTTGAAACTTCTTCTTTCTAACTGAATACCCCGCTGGCTGCTCTCTTGCCTACAATTGCCTAGCCAGAACTGCTTACTATATTTGAATAGGAGTGGTGAGGAGAGGGCATCCTATCTTAATGCCAGTTTTAAAGGGAATTTTCAGTTTTTTGCCCATTGGTATGATATTGGCTGTGGGTTTTATCATAAATAAGCTCTTATTATTTTGAAATTACGTTCCATCAATGCCAATTTATTGAGTGTTTTAGCATGAAGGGCTGTGAATTTTTATCAAAAGCCTTTTCTGCATCTATTAGAGATAATCATGGTTCTTGTCTTTGGTTCTGTTTATATGCTGGATTATGTTTATTGATTTTGAATGTTGAACCAGCCTTGCATCCAGGGATGAAGCCCACTTATTCGATCATAGTGGATAAACTTGCAGTGTGCTGCTGGATCGAGTTTGCCAGTATTTTGTAGAAGTTGCATCGATGTTCATCAGAGATATTGGTCTAAAATTCTCTTTTTGTTTAATGTCTCTGCCAGGCTTTGGTAGCAGGATGATGTTGGCCTCATAAAATGGAGTTGGGAGGATTCCCTATTTTTCTATTGATTGGAATAGTTTCAGAGAATGGGTACCAGCTCACTCCTTGCACCTCTAGGTAGGAATTCAGCTGTAGATCCATCTGGTCCTGGACTATTTTGGTTGGTAGGCTAATTGTGCCTCAATTTCAGAGCCTGCTATTGGTCTATTCGAGGTTTCAAGCTTCTTCCTGGACTTGAGTCTTGGAAGAGTGTAAGTGTCAGGAAATTATCCATTTCTTCTAGATTTTCTAGTTTATTTGCATAGAGAGGTGTTGCCAAATGTTATTCTCTGATGGTAGTTTACATGTATTTCATTAGGTTAGGTGGTGATATCCCTTTATCATTTTTAGTGCGTCGATTTGATTCTTCTCTCTTTTCTTCTTTATTAATCTTGCTAGCGGTCTGTCAATTTGTTGATCTTTCAAAAACCAGCTCCTGGTTTAGAATTTGATTTTTGGAGGGTTTTTGTCTCTATCTCCTTCAGTTTCTGCTCTGATCTTAGTTATTTCTTGCCTTCTGCTAGCTTTGAATGTGTGTTTTGCTCTTGCTTCCTCTAGTTCTTTTAATTGTGATGTTAGAGTGTCAATTTTAGATCTTTCCTGCTTTCTCTTATTGGGCATTTTAAAGGTGCTTTGCCACATTTCCCTCTACACACTGTTTTAAAAGTGTGTCCCAAATTCTGCTATATTTGTATCTTTGAACCTCATTGGTTTCAAAAGAACATCTTTATTTCTGCCTTCATTTCGTTGTGTACCTAAGTAGTCATTCAGGAGCAGGTTCAGTTTCCATGTGGTTAGGCAGTTTTGATTGAGTTTCTTAGTCCACGGTTTCTAGTTTGATTGCATGTGGTCTGAGAGACAGTTTATTGCATAATTTCCTGTTCTTGTACATTTTGCTGAGGAGTGCTTTACTTCCAATTATGTAGTGAATTTTGGAATAAGTGCGATGTAGTGCTTTGCAGAAGGAATATATATGCATGTTCTCACCATTGTTGATTTGGGGTGGAGAGTTCTATAGATGTCTATTAGGTCATACTTGCTGCAGAGATGGGGGTTGAATTCCTGGATGTATCCTTGTTAGCTTTTTCTCTCTCGTTGATTTTGTCTAGCAAATGTTGACCGGTGGAGTGTTAAAGTCTCCCCACACATTATTGTAGCCCAAGTCTAAGAGATCTCTTGTGAAGTCTCTAGGACTTTTATGAATCTGGGTGCTCCTGTATTGGGTGCATATATATTTAGGATAGTTAGCTCTTCCTGTTAAAGTGATCCCTTTACCATTATGTAATGGCCTTCCTTTTATCTCTTTTGATCTTTGATGGTTTAAAGTCTCTGTTTTTATCAGAGACTAGTATTGCAACCCCCTGCTTTTTTTGTTCTCCATTTGGCAGTAAATCTTCCTCCATCCCTTTATTTTGAGCCCTATGTATGTCTCTGCATGTGAGATGGGTCTCCTAGATACAGCAGACTGATGGAGTCTTGACTCTTCTTCCAGTTTGCCAGTCTGTGTCTTTTTAATTTAGACATTTTAGTCCATTTTACATTTAAAAGTTAATGTTGTTATGTAGACTTAGTCCTGCCATTATGATATTAACTGGCTATTTTAACTCGTTAGTTGATGCAGTTTCTTCCGCTCGATAGTCTTTACATTTTGGCATGTTTTGCAGTAAATTGCAGTTGTTCCTTTCCATGTTTTAGTGCTTCCAGCCTGGGGGTCTCTTGTGAGGAGGGCAGGCCTAGTGGTGACAAAATCTCTAAGCATTTGCTTATCTGTAAAAGGATTTTATTTCTCCTTCCCTTATGGAAACTTACACTTTGGCTGGATATGAAATTCTGGGTTTAAAATTCTTTCTTCAAATAAGTGAATATTGGCCCCACTCTCTGTTGAAGCATGGAGTTTCTGCCGAGGAGATCTGCTGCCAATAGTCCTGATGGGCTCCTTTGTAGGTAGCCGACCCTCTCTAAGAAGCTGCCCACATGGATTTTTCCTTCATTTTCAACTTTGCTGGTGAATCAGCGATTGTCTTGGGTTTGCCTCTTCTTGGGAATATCTTTGTAAGTTCTCCACCACTTATTTCCTGGATTTGAATGTTGTTTGCCTACTAGGTTGGGGAAGTTCTCCTGGATGTCCTGAGAATGTTTTTCCAACTTGGTTCATTCCCCCTCACTTTCAGGCGCCCCAATCAGACGTAGATTTGGTCTTTTTACATATCCCATACTTCTTTTGAGCTTTGTTCATTTTCTTTTTTCTTCTTTTTCTTTGGTTTCTCTTCGGCTTCATTTCGTTCATTTTGATCCTCAATGCTGATACTCTTTTCTTCCAGTTGGTCGGGGTTAGTTACTGGAAGCTTATTGCATTTGTCCGCGTATTTCTCCGTTAATGGTTTTTCATCTCTTTCATTTTGTTTATGACCTTCTCTGCATTAGATTACTCTGGCCATCAGTTCTTCCTTTTTTCAAGATTTTTAGTTTCTTTGCTGGGTAAGTAATTCCTCCTTTAGCTCTAGAAGTTTGATGGACTGACCTTCTTCTGTCTCCTCAAGTCATTCTCATCCAGCTTTGATCCGTTGCTGGCGATGGGCTGCACTCCTTTGCGGGAGATCGCTCTTATTCCCTTTGAATTTCCAGCTCTTCTGCCCTGCTTTTCCCACATCTTTGGTGGTTTATCTGCCTCCTGGTCTTTGGTGATGATGGTGGCGTACTGAGTGGGGTTTTGGTGTAGAGTGTCATACCTGTTTGATAGTTTTCCTTCTAACAGTCAGGACCCTCAGCTGTAGGTCTGTTGGAGATTGCTTGGAGTCCCTCCAGACCCTATTTGTCTGGGTGTCAGCAGAGGCTGCAGAGATAGAATATTGCTGAACAGCGAACAATACCTGTCTGATTCTTGCTGGGAGGCTTCCTCTCAGGGGGTGTACTCCACCCTGTGAGGAGTGTGGGGTGTCAGACTGCCCTAGTGGGGGATGTCTCCCAGTTAGGCTACTCAGGGTCAGGGACCCACTTCCAGGCAGGCAGTCTGTCCCGTTCTCAGATCTCAACACCCGTGTTGGGGAGATCCACTGCTCTCTTCAAAGCTGTCAGACAAGTCGTTTGTGTCTGCAGAGTTTCTGCTGCTTTAGTTGTTGTTTTGTAATGTGCCCTGTCCCCAGAGGTGCTGGAGTCTGCAGAGACAGGCAGGTTTCCTTGAGGCTGCTGTAGAGATCCCACCCGGATTCCCGGAGGCTTCCAGGCGGCTTTGGTTACCTACTTAAGCCTCAGCAATGGTAGCCCCTCCCCAGCCTGGCTGCTGCCTTGCTGCGAGATCACAGACTGCTGTGCCTAGCAATGAGGGAGGCTCCGTGGGCGTAGGACCCTCCCGGCCAGGTGTAGGATATAATCTCCTGGTGTACCTGTTTGCTTAGCGCCAGTATTGGGGTGCAGGAGTTACCCGATTTTCAGGTGTTGTGTGTCTCAGTTCCCCTGGCTAGGAAAAGGGATTCCCTTTCCCCTTGTGCTTCCCAGGTGAGGCGATGCCTCGCCCTGCTTAAGCTCTCGCTGGTCGGGCTGCAGCAGCTGACCAGCACCTGAATTTGAATGTTGGCCTGCCTTGCTAGGTTGGGGAAGTTCTCCTGGATGATATCCTGAAGAGCGTTTTCCAACTTGATTTCATTCTCCCCATCACTTTCAGGCACACCAATCAGACGTAGATTTGGTCTTTTCTCATCGTCCCTTATTTCTTGGAGGCTTTGTTCATTTTTTTTACTCTTTTTTCTCTAAACTTCTCTTCTAGCTTCATTTCATTCATTTGATCTTCAATCACTAATACCATTTCTTCCACTTGATCAAATTGGCTACTGAAGCTTGTGCATGCATCACATAGTTCTCGTGCCATGGTTTTCAGCTCCATCAGGTCATTTAGGGTCTTCTCTACACTATTTATTCTAGTTAGTCATTCATCTAATCTTTTTTCAAGATTTTTAGTTTCTTTGTGATGGGTTCAAACATCCTCCTTTAGCTCGGAGAAGTTTGTTGTTACTGATCGTCTGAAGCCTTCTTCTCTCAACTTGTGAAAGTCCTTCTCCGTCCAGCTTTGTTCTGATGCTGGCGAGGAGCTGTGTTCCTTTGGAGGAGAAGAGGCACCCTCGTTTTTAGAATTTTCAGCTTTTCTGCTCTGGTTTCTCCCCATCTTTGTGGTTTTATCTACCTTTGGTCTTTGATGATGGTGATGTACAGATGGGATTTTGGTGTGACTGTCCTTTCTGTTTGTTAGTTTTCCTTCTAACAGTCAGGACCCTCAGCTTCAGGTCTGTTAGAGTTTGCTGGAGGTCCACTCCAGACCCTGTTTGCCTGGGTATTACCAGTTGAGGTTGCAGAACAGCAAATATTGCAGAACAGCAAATGTTGCTGCCTAATCCTTCCTCTGGAAGCTTCGTCTCAGAGGGGCACCCAGCCATATGAGGTGTCAGTCAGCCCCTACTGGGAGATGCCTCCCAGTTAGGCTACTCAGGGGTCAGGGACCCACTTGGGGAGGCAGTCTGTCTGTTCTCAGATGTCAAACTCCGTGCTGGGAGAACCACTACTCTCTTCAAAGCTCTTGAAGGCTTTTTATTGTGCCCCAAAGAAGACCCTTATCTTCTGTAGCTACAGGGATAAGATTGCTTAAAATCAAACATATTCTGCCCCTTGCTGAATTTCAACTTGCACTGAGTTCCTAGCCTTGCTGGGTGTCTACTGTTAACGTGAGGGCATTGGCTGGGGAAGAATGGGATTCTGTAAGTTGGAATGGAGGTGTATGGGAAGACCCAGATGAAGCTGGGGACATTTAACCCTTATATTTTGGTGAAACTTCTGTGTTAGGGGAAGAAGTCTCCTCACCACCAGTGGCAACAGCCCTCCCCCCATTCTCAAAGGAAGTGATCTCCTCACTCCCAGTAGAAGTGACCTCCCTATGCCTAGTAGCAGGAGCATCCCTGCCCCCAGTGGTATCAACCTCTCCACCCCCAGTAAAATGGCCTTTCCGTGCCCATCTGAAGGGAGTAACCTTGCATTGCCTGAGGAAATGAATGGCCTCTCCTCCTGAGGCAGTTGCCATCCAAGACACTGCTGACTCTCTTCAGGACCCACTATCCCACCACCCCTCTTTGCTTCTAGGCTTATAACTACAGTCAAGTCATAACAGGCCCCTAAACATGAGGTACAAAGTATGACCCATGAAAAGGTGGACTAAACTCCAAAAGAACTACTTGAATTTTCCAATTTATATAAGCAGAAATCTGGGGAACTTATGTGGGAATGGATACTAAGGATGTGGGATAATGGTGAAAGGAACATAAAGTTGGATCAGGCAGAATTTATAGGCTCACTAAGCAGAGATTCTGCATTTAATATTGAAGCTCATGGAGTCTGAAAAGACTTTAGTATTTTATTTGTTTGATTGGCTGACACATGGACAAAAAGGTGACCCACAGTGAGAGAACTGGAAATGCCAGATCTGCCTTGGTTTAATGTACAGAAAGGAATTAAAAGTCTTAGGGAGATTGAAATATGAGAGTGAATTTATCATTTAAGACCTACTCACCCACACTAGGAGGGTCCAGAAGACATACCTTTCACCAATACTGTGAGAAATAAATGTATGAGGGGAGTGCTGACATCTTTAAAGAGCTCTGTGATCACTCTTCTTTGTAGGCCAGACCTTACAGTGAAAACTGTAGCTACTGAATTTGGAAACCTAAATGCAATAGGAATAATTGGGTGCCAGGTAGCAGGGGCCAAGTAGCAGGACTCAGTTGCCAAAGGTGAGCATGGCTACCATAATGGACAGCAGAGTTACAGCAGCAAAATAACGTGACTCACCCAGACCAATGGTTTTGGTTAGTTAATCATGGTTTTTCTAGAAGCAAAATAGATAAGAATGGTGCTAAATTCTTACTTGATCTGTATAAGCAGGATAGTTCTGGGTCAATTGAACAAAAGTCTAATTTTAATAATAAAAACAGAGAGTGATGGCTCCTTCATCAATTCCCAGACTTGAGCCAGTTTGTAGAACCAGAACCACTTGAATGAAGGAAAGGTGTGGTCCATTTGAGGAAGGGCCTTGTACACTATCAGAAATTTGTACTATTAATCTTTCTCCCAGCTTCCACAAAGTGACCCATGGCCTTTTACCACGATAGCTGTATATTGAGGAAAAGGAAATAATCAGATCTTCCAGGAACTACCAAACACTGGTTCTGAACTGACACCAATTCCAGGAGACCCAAAATGTCACTGTGGCCTACCAGTCAGATAGGGGCTTATGGAGGTCAGGTGATCAGTGGAGTTTTAGCTCATGTCCATCTTACAGTGGGTCCAGTAGGTCCCTGAACTCGTCTTGTGTTTATTTGCCCAGTTCTGGAATGCATAATTGGAATAGACATGCTCAGCAGCTGGAAAAATCTCCATTTCGGTTCCCTGAACTTACAGACTGGGTACTACTATGGTGGAAACAGCCAAGTATGAAGCCACTTGAACTGTATCTACCTAGGAAATTAGTAAAACAAAAGCAATACTACAGTCCTGGAGGGATTGCTGAGATTAGTGCCACCACCAAGGACTTAAAGGATTCATGGTTGGTGGCTGCCACCACATCTACATTCACCTTGCTTATTTGGCCCATGCAGAAAGCAGGTGTATTTTGGAGAATGGCAGTGGATTGTCATAGGCTTGACCAGGTGGTGACTCCAATTGCAGTTGCTCTACTAGATGTGGTTTCATTGCTTGAACAAATTAACACATCCCCTGATACTTGATATGCAACTATCAACCTGAAAAATTCTCTTTTTTCCATCCTTGCCCATAAGGCTCACTAGAAACTGTGTGCCTTCAGCTGGCAAGGCCAGCAATATACCTTCACTATTATACCTCACAGGCATATCATCTCTTCAGTCCTATGTCAAAACTTAATTAATTAATTATTATTTTTCAAATAATTTCAACATTTCTTTTAGATTCGGGGGTACATGTGCAGGTTTGTTACATGGGCGTATTATGTGATGCTGAGGTTTGGGGTATGAATGTGAATGAACCCATCACCCAGATAGTGAGCATAGTACCCAACCTTTGTCCCCTTTTCTGCTTCCACCTCTTATAGTCCCTAGTATCTATTGTTCTCATTTTTGTGTCCATGTGTACCAAATGTTTAGCTCCCACTTATAAGTGAGAATATGCAGTATTTTTCTGTTTGTACATTAATTTACTTAGGATAATGGCCTCCAGCTGCATCCATGTTCCTGCAAAGGAAAGGATTTTATTTTTTTAATGGCTGTGTAGTATTTCATGGTGTATATGTGCCACATTTTCTTTATGCATCCACCATTGATGGGCATCCAGGTTGATTCTATGTCTTCGCTATTGTGAATAGTGCTGCAATGAACATATGCATGCATATGTCTTTTTGGTAGAATGCTTTATTTTCCTTTGGGTATATACCTTGTAAAGGGATTTACTGGGTCGAATGGTGGTTCTAAGTTCTTTGAGAAATCTCCAAACTGCTTTGTACAGTGGCTGAACAAATTTACATTCCCACCAACAGTGTGTATGTGTTCCCTTTTCTCCACCGTCTTAACTAGCATCTGTTATTTTTGCCTATGTCGTAATTTAGTTCACAGAGATCTTGATTGCTTTTCCCTTCCATAAGATATCAAACTGGTCCATCACATTGATGATATTGTGCTAATTGGAACTAGTGGGTGAGAAGTAGCAATTACTTTAGGCTTATCAGTAAGACTTCTTTTGTGCCAGGAGGTGGGAAATAAATCTGACAAAAATTCAGGGTCCTTCTACATTAGTAAAATCTCTAGGGGTTCAGTGGTGTGGGGTCAAGATATCCCTTCTAAAATGAAGGATAAGTTACTGCATTTGGCTCCTCCTGCAACCAGAAAATAGGCACAATGCCTTGTAGACCATTTTGAATTTTAGAGGCAACATATTCCTTATTTGGGTGTGTTACTCTGGCCCATTTACCCAGTGACCCCAAAAGCTACTTGTTTTGAGTAGGACCCAGAATAAGAGAAGGCTCCGCAACAGGTCCAGGCTGCTATGTAAGCTGCCCTGCCATTTGGGCCATATGATCCAGTGGATCTAATGGTGCTTGAAGGGTCAGTGGCAGATAGGGATGCTGTTTGGAGACTTTGGTAGATCTCTATAGGTGAATCACCATGCAGGCATAGGGTTTTGGAGCAAAGCCCTGTCACCCTCCACAGATAACTACTCTCTTATTGAGAAACAGCTCCTGACCTGCTACTGGGCCTTAGAGACTAAATGCTTAATGATGGGCCACCAAGTTACCATGTGACCTGAGGTGTTCATCACAAACTGGTTGCTGTCTGACCCACTGAGCCATAAAGTTGGACATACACAGCAAAGCACTTATTATCAAATAGATGTGGTATATATGTGATTGGACCTGAGCAGGCCCCGAATAAACAGTAAGGTACATGAAGAAGTGGTCTAAATGCCCATGGTCCTTTCTCCTGTTACATTGCCTTCCCTCTCCTAGCCTGCACTTAAGGCCTCATGGGCAGTTACCTACAATTAGTTAACAGAGGAAGAGAAGACTCAGGCCTAGTGTACAGATGGTTCTGTATAATATGCAGGCAACACCTGAAAGTAGACAGCTGCAGCACTACGCCCTTGTTTGGGTTATCAATGAAGGATAGTGGTGAAGGGAAAGCCTACCAGTGAGCAGAACTTTGAGCGGTGCACATGGTTGTTCACTTTGACTGAAAGGAATTGTCCAGATGTGTAATTATATATTGATTATTGGGCTGTGGCCAATGATGTGGCTCTATGGTTGGGGACTTGGAAGGAACATAATTGGGAAATTGATGACAAGGATATTTTGGGAAGAGGTCTGTGGGTAGTCCTCTCTGGATGAAAAACTAAGTGAAGATATTTGTGTCCTGTATGAATGTTCAACAATAGCTGACCCTAGCAGAGGAAAATTTTAATAATCAAATGGAGAGGGTGACCCATTCTGTGAATACCAGTTAGCCTCTTTCTCCAACCACCCATGTCATCACTCAGTGGGATCATTAACAAAGTGGCTATGGAGGCAGGGATGGAAGTTATACATGGGCTTAGCAACATGGATTGCTACACACCAAGGCTGACATGCCTATGGCCATGGCTGTGTGCCCAATCTGCCATCAACTGTGATGAACACTGAATCCCTGATATGGCAGCATTGCCCAGGGTGATCAGCTAGGTACCTGATGACAGATTCATTACACTGGACAGCTTCCATAATGGAAGAAGCAGTTTTTCTTCTTACTGAAATAGTCACTTACTCTGGATATGGATTTGCCTTCCATGAGTGTCATGCTTCTGCCAAAACTACCATCTGTGGACTTACACAATGCTCTGTCCACTGTCCTATATTTTACACAGCATTGCTTCTGATCAAGCAACTCACTTCACAGCAAAAAAGTGCGGCAATGGGCCCATGCTTATGGAATTCACTAATCTTACCATGTTTTTCACCATCCTGAAGCACCTGGCTTGATAGACCTGTGGAATGGTCTTTTGAAGCTTAGTTATGTTGGCAACTAGGTGGTGATACCTTGCAGGACTGGGATAAGGTCCTCCACAAAGCTGTACATGCTTTGAATCAGCACCCAATATATGGTGGTGTTTCTCCCATAGCCAGGATTCAAGGGTTCAGTAATAAAGGGGTGAAAATGGGAGTGACACTATTACTAATTACCCCTAGTGATCTACTAGTAAAACTTTGTTTCCTGTTCCTATGACTTCATGCTCTGCTGGTTGAAGGTCTTAGTTCCAATGGGGGGACCCCTTTCACTAGGAGACAAAACAGTGATTCCATTGAACTGTAAGTTAAGACTGCTTCCCAGCCACTTTAGGCTCCTCATTCCTCTGAATCTACAGGCAAAGAGTTGTGGTGCTGGCTGGGATGACTGATCCTGACTATTAAGGAGGAATTGGACTACTACTCTACAATGGAGGTAAGGAAGAGTATGTTTGGAATACAGGAGATCCTTTAGGCATCTTTTGGTATTACCATGCCCTGTCATTAAGGTCAATAGAAAATTCAACAATTTGAATTTTTGAAACAACAACAGTTCAATCCAGGCCAGACTACTAATGACCCAGACCCCTTAGGAATAAAGGTTTGGGTCATTCCACCAAGTAAAGAACCACGACCAACTGAGGTGCTTACTGAAGGTAAAATAAATATGGAATAGATGGTAGATGAAGGTAATTATAAATGCCAGCTATGACCATGTGACCAGTTACAAAAACAAGGGCTAATTGTCATAAATATTTCTTAGTTTGTTATGAATACATTTGTGTCTATGCAACTACCTAAGCAAATATCTTTGTTTCCTTTCCTCTCTTATTCCCTTATCATGTAATGTAACATGTATTAACTCTATGTCATAGTGTTTAAGTACTGTTAATTTTATATCAGAGTATTTTAGTTCAGGGAAATCAAGGGGAAGAGTAAACTTCACTCAAGTGCTTTACCTTCTTCCCCTTTTCTGGGGAAGGGGCTAATGCATTTTTGGTTGTATGCAGGATAGTTGTATTATGTTAGGCAGAATTATGACTTTGTTATGATTTTAATTTGAATATTAAGTATGGTTTAAGAAAATGTGGGGAGGAGGGAAATCAATTAGGAGTGGACTTGTGATTATTAATTTTATGTGCCAACTTGATGTATTGGAAGAAATACAACAACAATTAAATCTGGGCCAGACTACTAATGACCCAGACCCCTTAGGAATAAAGGTTTGGGTCATTCCACCAAGTAAAGAATGCTGACCAACTGAGGTGCTTACTGAAGGCAAAATAAATATGGAATGGATAGGCAAAATAAATATGGAAAGGCAAAATAAATATGGAACTTGATTGCACTAAGGGATGTCCAGATATTTTGGTTAAATATGATTTCTGGGTATGTCTTTGAGAGTGTTTCTGGGAGAGATTAGCATTTGAATCGGCAAACAGAGTAAAGCAGATGGCTCTTTCCAGTGTAAGTGGGCATCATCTAGTCTGCTGAAGGCCTGAATAGAACAAAAAGTTGAAGGAAGCTTGAATTAATTCTTCCCGACTGCTTCAGCTACCACATCAACCTTACCTTCCCCTTGCTGCTCCTCGTTCTCAGAACTTCAGACTTGGACTGGAATCTACACCATCAGCTCTCTGGCTCTCAGGTCTTCAGATTATACCACTGACTTTCCTGGGTCTCCAGCTTACAGATGATAGATTATGGGACTTCTCAGCCTTCCTATTATGTGAGAAAATACATTATAATAAATGTCTTTATCTATATCTTTATCTATATCTCTCTCTCTTATTTATAGGATTTATGAATATAAAACTTCTATAGGATGTTTATATTCTATTTATATATAACTCTTCATATGCATAAATCATATATATGTATTCCTTTCTATATATATCTATATATCAATATATAGCTATATCTTCTATAGGTTCTATGTATCTGGAGAGCCCTGATTGATACATCATGCTATACATATATTAATAGTTTACTATCTGGTTACAGCATAAGAATTTTATCCATGTTTCAGTATTACCTTTACTATCTTCTTTTTTTTTGAGATGGAGTCTCGCTCTGTCGCCAGACTGGAGTGCCGTGGCGCGATCTCGGCTCACTGCAACCTCCGCCTCCTGGGTTCAAGCAATTCTCCTGCCTCAGCCTTCCGAGTAGCTGGGACTACAGGCACGTGCCACCACGCCCAGCTAATTTTTGTATTTTTAGTAGAGACAGGGTTTCACCATGTTGGCCAGGATGGTCTCGATCTCTTGACCTTGTGATCTGCCTGCCTCGGCCTCCCAAAGTGCTGGGATTACAGGCATGAGCCACCCTGCCTGGCCTACTATCATTTTTAATGATTGCGGAATATTCTTCTGAGTGGATGTACCATAATTTAATCAAAATTTTCTCTTTTGTTGGTTTTGTCTTTTTGTTGTTGAAGGTATACCTTGGAAATAATGCAAGTTTGGTTCCAAACCACCACAGTAATGCACATACTGCAATAAAGCAAGTCACACAATTTTTCTTAAGTTCTGCAGTGCATAAAAGTTATGCTTACACTATACTGTAGTCTATTAAGTGTGTGATAGCATCATGTCTTAAATGCCATACATACCTTAATTAACAATACTTTATTGTAGAAAAATGCTAACAATCATCTGGACCTTCAGTGAGTCATAATGCTCTTGTTGATGAAGGGTTTTACCTCAACATGGATGGTGGCTGACTGATCAAGGTGGTGGTTGTTGAAGGTTTGGGTGGCTGTGGCAATTTCTTAAAATAAAAGAATAATGAAGTTTGCCACATCAATTGACTATTGTTTTGACAGAAGATTTTTCTGTAGCCTGCAATGCTGTTTGGTAACATGTTACCCCTAGTAGAACTTCTTTCAAAATTAGATTCGGTCCTCTCAAACCCTGCTGTTGCTTTATAAACTAATTTTATGTAGTATTCTAAATCCCTTGCTGTCATTTCAACAATGTTCATGGTATCTTCACCAGGAGTACATGCCACACCAATTTCTTTGCCCATCCATAAGAAGCAACTCCTCATCCATTCAGGTTTATCATGAGATTACAGCAATGCAGTCACATCGTCAGGCTCTACTTCTAATTCTAGTTCTCTTGCTTTTTCTACCACATCTGCAGTGACTTGCTCCACTGAAGTCTTGAACCTCTCAAAGTCATCCATGAGGGATAGAATCAAATTCTTCCAAACTCCTGTTAATATTGACATTTTGACCTCCTTCCATGGAATCATGAATGTTCTTAATGACATCTAGAACAATGAATCCTTTCTAGGTTTTCAATTTACTTTGCCCAGATCTATCATACAAATCACTGTCTATGGCAACTATAGCCTTATGAAATGTATTTCTTAAATAATAAGACTTCAAAAGTCAGAATTACTCCTTGATCCATGGGTTACAGAGTAGATGTTATGTTGGCAGGCATGAAAACATTAATCTCCTTATACGTCTTCATCAGTGCTTTTGGGTGATCAGATGCATTGTCAGTGAGCAGTAATATTTTGAAAGGAATCTTTTTTTCTTGGCAGTAGGCCTCAACAGTGGGCTTAAAATGTTCATAAGCCATGGTGTAAACAGATATGCTATCATCCAGCTTTGTTATTTCATTTGTAGAGCACAGGCAAAGTAGATTTAGCTCCTTCTTTCTTTTTAAAGAGAATGCAAATTTGTTAAGAAAGTAAAGGAGTAAAAGAATGAGTATTCCATAGACAGAGCAGCAGTGAGGGCTGCTGGGTGACTGTTTCTATGGTTATTTCTTGATCATGTAATTTAGCATAATTCTTAAGGGCTCTAAGATTTAAGAATGGTACATGAGCATTGGCTTCAATGTAAAGACATGAGTTGCATTAGACCCTAAAGAGTTAACCAGATTCTTGAAGTTTTGAAGCTGGGCATTAATTTTTCCTCTCTAGCCATGGAAGTCCTAGATGGCATCTTCCTTCAATATCAGGCTATTTCTTCTTAACTGAAAATCTTTTATTTGGTGTAGCCACTCTCATCAATTATCTTAGTTAGATCTTCTGGATAACTTGCTACAACTTCTCCATCAGCACTTGCTGCTTCACCTTGCACTTTCATGTTATGGAGACAGCTTCTTTCTTTAAACCTTGTGAACCAAACTCTGCTAGCTTTAAACTTTTCTTCTGTAGCTTCCTCACCTCTCTCAGCTTTGATAGAATTGAACAGTTAGGGTCTTGCTCTAGGCTTTGGTTTAGAGAATGTTGTTTCTGGTTTGATCTTCTATTCAGACCACTAAAACTTTCTCAGCAATAAGACTGTTTCACTTATCATTTGTGTTTTTATTGGAGTAGTACTTTTAATTTCCTTCAAGAGCTTTTCATTTGCATTCACAGCTTGGCTAGCTGTTTGGCTCAAGAGGTCTAGCTTTTGGCCTGTCTCAACTTTTGACATATCTTCCTCACTAATCTTAATCATTTCTAGCTTTTGATTTAAAGTGCAACTCTTCCTTTCACTTGAACACTTAGCAGACATTGTAGGATCATTAATTGGCCTAAATTCAATACTACTATGTCTCAGGGAATAGGGAGGCCAAAGGAGAGTGAGAGAGATGGAGGAATAGCTGGTTGGTGGAGCAGTCAGAGCACATATATGTGTTAGTTAAGTTTGCTGTCTTATATAGGCCCAGTTTGTGGCACCCCAAAACAAGTATAATAGTAGCATCAAAGAACACTTATCACACATCACCAAAACAGATATAATAATAATGAAAAAGTTTACAATATTGTGAGAATTACCAAGATGTGGCACAGAGATAGGAAGTGAGCACATGTTGTTGGAAAAACAGCACTAGTAGACTTGCTTGATGCAGGGTTCCCACAAACTTTCAATTTGTAAAAAATGTAAAATCTGTGAAGCACAATAAAGTGATTTGCAATCAAATGAGGTATGCCTGTATAAATCTTTTCACAACGACTTTAATAATGCACAAATACCCATCTCTTGACTACAACAATGTATTGGATTACTTTGGAAGTTTTAGAAATTGGTTTAATTATAGTTTTTCAATTTTAAAAGTAAAGATTTTTATCCATAGAGACAAATTGTTTTTCAAAAGGCTGGTTCCAATTTGCACTCCCACCATAAATATATGAAAATAAATTTAACCACAATTTTTCAGTGTATAAGCTGCCACCTCCCTTTTCCCGAAGAAGACATAGAAACCTAAGGTCAAAATTAAACACATAAATCTCCAACTAGTAAGTTTCCCAGCTGAACATTTACGTATTTAACAAACATATATAGTGAATACTCTATGCCAGACACTCTTCTAAGCACCTTATAAGAGTTTATAAGGCTGCTCATGTAAAGGACATTTATTACTATTTTCTTACTGAAATATAATATGTAATCAGTGACTCTATATTTTCATTTGGTTCTGACTCTCCTTCTCCTTCCTCTCTTCATCCTTTCCACAATTATTATCCAGTGCATACTAGCATACTATGTATCTAATAGCCTCATACCCCATCTACCTTCCCTTTTGCAATACTATCCTCTGGTCTTCCCTAAATAGTAGTGTGGTTCTCCTAATAAGGGCTAACTTTTCTCATATCCTATGGTCTGAGGCTTGTGAGAGGTAAACAACAGTGCAATATGGTGAAAACTGAATGTGAAATAGACCTCTTTATTTTTTAAAATTTAATTTAATTTTAAGATTCAGGATACATGTGCGGATGTGCAGGTTTGTTACATAGGTAAATGTGTGCCATGGTGGTTTGCTGCATCTATCAACCCATCAGCTAGGTATTAAATCCCACATGTATTAGCTGTTTATCTTGATGCTGTCCCTTCCCCTGCCCCCCTGACAGGACCCAGGAACAGAAAACCAAGCAACACATGTTTTCACTTGTAAGTGGGAGCTGAATGTTGAGAACACATGGACACATGGAGAGGAACAACACACACTGAGCACCTGTTGGTGGGGGCAGAGGGAGGGAGAGCATCAGGAAGAATAGCTGATGGATGCTGGGCTTAATACCTGTGATGGGATGATTTGTGCAGCAAACGACTGTGGCACACATTTACTTATGTAACAAATTTGCACATGTATCCCTGAACTTAAAATAAAAGTTGAAGAAAAATAAAAGAAAAAAAGAAACATTTAAAAAACCCAATTTTTGTTTCACTGATTTTTAAAATTGCTTTTGCATTTCAATTTCATTTATATCTGCTCTGATCTTTATTATTATTTTTTCTTCTACTAATTTTGGGTTTTGTTTCCTCTTGCTTTTCTAGTTCTTCAAGATGCATTATTAGATTGTTTATTTGAAGTTTTTCTTTTTTGACATTGGCAGTTATAACTATAAACTTTCCTCTTAGTGCTGCTTTTGCTGTATCCCATAGGTTTTGGTATATTGTGTTTTCATTATCATTTGTTTCAAGAAAATTTTCAATTTCTTTCTTAATTTCTTTATTGACCTAGTGGTCATTCAGGAAGATACTGTTTGATTTCCATGTGTTTCCATGTATAGTTTCCAAATTTCCTCTAGTTATTGCTTTCTAGTTTTATTCCATGTAGTCAGAGTAGATATTTGATATTATTTCAAATTTTTTGAATGTTTTAAGATGTGTTTTTGTGACCTGACATGTGGTCTTTCCTTGAGAATGATCCATGTGCTGAGGAAAAGAATGTGTATTCCATAGCTCTTGATTGAAATATTCTGTACATATCTATTAGATCCATTTGGTCTATAGTGCAGATTAAATCTGGTCTTTGTTGGTTTTCTGTCTTGGAGATCTGCCCAATACTGAAAGTGGAGTGTTGAAGTCTCCAGCTATTATTGTTTTAGGGCCTCTTTCTTTAGCTCTAATAATATTTCCTTTATATATCTGACTGCTTCTGTGTTGGGTACGTATGTATTTAAAATGGTTACATCCTCTTGCTTAATTGACTGTTTTATCATTATATGGTGACCTTCTTTGTCTCTTATAGTTTTTGTCTTGAAATCTATTTTGTCTGCTCTAAGTATAGTGACTCCTGCTCTTTTTTGGTTTCCGTTGTCATGGAATATCTTTTTCCATCTTTTTATTTTCAGTCTGTGTGTGTCTTTATAGGTAAAGCATGTTTCGTGCAGGCAACAGATCAAAAGATCTTGTTGTTTCATCCATTCGGCCAGTCTATTTCTTTTGATTGGAGAGTTTAGTCCTTTTAGATTCAATGTTATTATTGATAACTAAGGACTGACTTCTGCCATTTTGTTATTTGTTTTCTGATTATTTTGTGGTCTTCTCTTCCTTCTTTCTTTCATTCTTTTCTTCCTCTAGTGAAGATGATTTTCTCTGGTGATATGATTTGGTTTCTTGCTTTTTATTTTTTTGTATACATTGTATGCTTTTGGGTTTTAGGTTACCAGGAGACTTACAAATACTATCTTATAACCCATTATTTTAAGCTGATAACAACCTAATGCTATTTGCATAAACAAACAAGCAAAAGGAAAACTAACAAAAACTTACCATAACTTTGTTCCCCAGCATTTTAACTGTTTTTTATTTCTATTTATATCTTATTGTACTATGTCTTGAAAAGTTGTAATTATTTTTTATTGGTTCATCATTTAGTCTTTCTAATTAAGATAAGAGTAGTTTACACACCACAGTTACAGTGTTGTAAACCAGTAAGTTTTGCTCCTTCAGGTGATTGTTTATTGCTCATTAATATCCTTTTCCTTCCATTTTTGTAGAGATGGGGTTTCACCATGTTGGCCAGGCTGGTCTTGAACTCCTGACCTCAAGTAATCCACCTGCCTCAGTCTCCCAAAGTGTTGGAATTACAGGCATGAGCCACCACACCCAGCCAAAAATATATGGCAGTTTTCACCTTTTTTTTTTTGAGATGGGGTCTCACTCTGTTGTCTAGGCTGGAGTGCAGTGGCACGATCTCAGCTCATTGCAACCTCTGCTTCCTGGGTTCAAGTGATTCTCTTGCCTCAGTCTCTGGAGTACCTGGCATGTGCCACCATGCCTAGCAAATTTTTGTATATATTTTTAATTTTTAGTAGAGAGGGGGTTTTGCTATGTTGGCCAGGCTGGTCTCAAACTCCTGGCCTCCAGTGATCCACCTGCCTTGTCCTCTTAAAGTAGTGGGACTACAGGCATAAGCCATCATGCTTGGCTCTTTTCTTTCTGATTGAAGTACTCTCTTTAGCATTTCTTGTAGGACAGGTCTAGTGTTGATGAAATCCCTCAGCTTTTGTTTGTCTGGGAAAGTCTTTATTTTCCCTCATGTTTAAAAGAGTATTTTCACCAGATATACTTTTCTAGGGTATATGTTTTTTTCAGCACTTTAAATATGTCATGCACATATTCAGCACTTTAAATATGTCATGCCACTCTCTCCTGGCCTATAAGATTTCCACTGAAAAGTCTGCTACCAGATGTATTGGAACTCCATTGTATGTCTTTTGTTTCTTTTCTCTTGCTGCTTTTAGGATCCTTTTTTAATCCTTGACTTTTGGGAGTTTGATTCTTAAGTGCCTGGAGGTAGTCTTCTTTGTGTTAAATCTGCTTGGTGTTCTATAACCTTTCTCTACTTGTATATTGATATCTTTCTCTAGGTTGGGAAGTTCTCTGTTATAATCCTTTTGAATAAACTTTTTACCTCCATCTGTTTCTCTACCTTCTCTTTAAGGCCAATAACTGTTAGACTTACCCTTTTGAGGCTATTTTCTAGATCCTGCAGTAATGCTTTATTTTTTTAATTCTGTTTTTCTTTTGTCTTCTCTGACTGTGTATTTTCAAATAGGCTATCTTCAAGCTCACTAATTCTTCTGCTTGATTAATTCTGCTATTGAAGGACTCTGGTGCATTCTTCAGAATGTCAGTTGCATTTTTTAGCTCCAGAACTTCTGCTTGATTCTTTTAAATTATTTCAGTTTCTTTGTTAAATTTATCTAATAGAATTCTGCATTTTTTTCTTTGTGTTTTCTTTGAGCTTCCTAAAAGCAGCTATTTTGAATTCTCTCTCTGAAAGGTCACATATCTCCATTTTTCCAGTATTAGTCTCTGGTGCCTTATTTAGTTCATTTGGTGAGGTCATGTTTTCTTGGATGGTGTTGATGCTAGTGGATGTTCTTCAGTGTTTGGGCATTGAAGGGCTAGGTATTTATTGTAGTCTTCAGTGGCTAGATTTCTTTGTAGCCATTCTTCTTGGGAAGGCTTTATGCATATTTGAAAAGACTTGGGTGTTGTTATCTGATATGGATTGGCTGTGTCCCCACCCAGATCTCATTTTGAATTCTCATGTGTTCTGGGAGGGACCTAGTGGGAGGTGGTTGAATCAAGGGGGCAGGTCTTTCCCGTGCTGTTTTCATGATAGTGAATAAGCCCCATGAGATCTGATGGTTTTAAAACTGGGAGTTTCCCTGCACAAGCTCTCTTCTCTTGTCTGCCACCATGTGAGATATGCCTTTCACTTTCCACCATGATTGTGAGGCCTTCCCAACCATGTGGAACTGTAAGTTCATTAAACCTTTTTTTCTTCCCAGTCTCAGATATGAAAGAGGATTAATACAATTGGTACCAGTAGGGTGGCATGCTGCTGAAAAAATACCTGAAATTGTGGAAGTGACTTTGGAAATGGGTAACAGGCAGAAGTTGGAACAGTTTGGAGGGCTCAGAAGAAGACAGGAAAATGTGGGAAAGTTTGGAACTCTCTAGAGACTTGTTGAATGGCTTTGGCCAAAATGCTGATAGTGATATGGACAATAAGAAATTTCTTCCTCCAGACACCCCAAATCATCTCTCTCAAGTTCAAAGTTCCACAAATCTCTAGGGCAGGGGCAAAATGCCACCAGGATCTTTCCTAAAGCATAACAAGAGTCACCTTTGCTCCAGTTACCAAGTTACTCATCTCCATCTGAGACCACCTCAGCCTGGACTTCATTGTCCATATCACTATCAGCATTTTGGTTGAAACCATTCAACAAGTTTCTAAGAAGTTTCAAACTTTCCCACATCGTCCTGTCTTTGAAACTGTTCCAACCTCTGCCTGTTACCTAGTTCTAAAGTTGTTTTCACATTTTTTGGGTCTCTTTACAGCAGTGCTCCACTACTTCTGGTACCAATTTACTGTACTAGTCTGCTGTCCTCATGCTGCTATGAGGACATACCCAATACTAGGTAATTTATAAAGTAAAGAAGTTTAATTGACTCACAGTTCTTCAGGGTGAGGAAGCTTTAGGAAACTTACAATCATGGTGGAAGGGGAAGCAAACATGTCCTCCTTCACATGGTGGCAGGAAGAAGTGCTGAGCAAAGGGGGAAAAAGCCCTTTATAAAACTATCAGATCTCGTGAGTACTCACTCACCACTAGAATAGCATGGGGGAACTGCCCCCATAATCTAATCATCTCCCACAGGGTCCTTCCCCCAACACGTGGGGATTACAATTCTGATTAAAATTCCATATGAGATTTGGGTGGGGTCACAGAGCCAGACGATATCACTTGGTATCACTGCTAGTTATTCAGGGCCCAAGGACTCTTCAGTTAGTGGGTGATGAATGCAGGCAGGACTAGGTCCTTTTCTTCAAGCAGCAGCTTCCATTCCTGCCCAGGGTGTGTCTAGAAATGTCATCTGGGAGCTAGGGCCTAGATTAGGGACCTCACTTCTCTGACTGGTGCCTATCCTGTTGTGGCTGAGCTGGTATTCAAGATGAAAAACAAGTCCTCCCCAGGATTCCTCTCCTCTCTTCAGGTGGAAGGAAGGGGTCTCCTTTGGAGCTGTGAGTTGTGCAGCCTGAGGCTAGGGGAGGGATGATGCCAGCACTACCTTGGCTGCCCTAGCTGGTGTCTCAGTTTGTCACATTCCTCCCCAATCCACTGGCCCTAGTTCAGCCCTAGGATTCTCCTACTACTTTCAATCTTTATGGCCTAGACTGCCTTTCAAGTTTACTTAGAGACTAAGAGCACTTTGGCACTTGGTGGCAAGGTTTGCTGGCACCAGGGTTCAGACCACTGGAATCTGCAATTCCCTTCTGGCTAGGGCTGGTTTAAATGCTCCCTCTGTGGGCAGGCCTCAGCTGAGTTAGGTCTGGTTTTCCTTTCTGCTCTAACAGGACAGCATTGAGTTCAGTGCTTCACAATTGCTGTGTTCTCCATCCCCCAATTCCCAGAGATACTTTCCACACCATATCATGGCTGCCAGGAGTGGGGGATGAGTGGCACCAATGATTCAGGACTGTTTTTTTCTATCTCTTCAGTGCCTCTTTCAGTGATATAAAACTAGATACTGTGAGTGCTCACCTGATTCTTGGTTCTTCTGAAGGTGTTTTTTTAATTTTTTATTTTTTCTGTGTAGGTAGTTGTTAACTTGGTATCCTTGTTTGGGAGACGATTGGTGGAGCTTTCTATTTGTCATGTTGCTCCACCTCTCCCTCAAGTCTTTAATCCATCTTAAGTTATTATTTGTATTTGATGATAGGGGTCTAGTTTCATTCGTATGCATATAGTTAGCCAATTATCTTGACCCTATTTATTGAATAGGGTGTTTTTCCCCCATTGCTAATTTTCATTGACTTTGTAAAAGATCAGTTGGTTGTAGTTGTGTGGCTTTATTTATGGGTTCTCTGTTCTGTTCTATTGTTCTATGCATCTGTTTTTGTATCAGTACCATGCTGTTTTGGTCACTGTAGCTTTGTAGTATAGTTTGAAGTCAGGTAATGTGATGCCTGTAGGTTTGTTCTTTTTGCTTAGGATTGCTTTAGCTGTTGGAGATCTTTTTTGATTCCATATGAATTTTGGAATAGTTTTTTCTAATTCTGTGAAGAATGACATTGGTAGTTTGATGGAAATAACATTGAATCTGTAGATTGCTTTGGGCAGTATGGCCATTTTAACAATATTGATTCTTCCATTCCATGAGTGTGGACTATTTTTCCATTTGTTTATGTTATCTATTATTGTTTTCACCCATGTTTTATATTTCTCTTTGTAGAGATTTTTCACCTGCTTGGTCAGATGTATGTGTCCTAATTAACTGTTTATGTTATCAGTAAAGCTTCTGGTCAATAGTAGGCTACTAGTAGTTAAGTTTTTGAGGAGTCGAGTTATACATGGATTTTCAACAGCGTGTGGGGTCAGTGCCCCTAACCCTTGTGCTGTTCAAGTTTTAACTATCTATATCTATCTAATCTTATTTTTTCTTGGCAAGATAATTGCATAAAATACTAGTTATAAAATTGTATTGGGATTATAATACATAAAGATGTAACATATATGATAATAATAGCACAAAGGAGGGGAGAGGGTATAGATCTATATTGGAGCAAGAAAATGACACTAGGTAGTAAACTCAAGTCCACAGCAAGAAATAAAAAATAGCAAAAATGGTGAATATGTAGGCTAATAAAATACCCTATATTTCTCTCTTTCATTTTCTTAACTCATTTAAAAGATAAAGATTATATAAAGCAATTCTTATGCTGTATTGTTGTGTTTATAACATATACAGATGTAATATGTACATTAACAATGGCACAAAGGAGGAGGAAAGAAGGGAGCTATGTTGGAGCAAAGTATCTGTATTTTACTGAATTAAGTTAGTATAAATATACACGTAGATTTTGAAATGTTAAAATGTATATTGTCAACCCTAGAATAACCACTGGGAAAAGTAAAAATATAATCAAAAATCGTTAAAGGAATTAAAATGGTATAGTAGAAAATAATCACTTAAGACAGAAGAAGGCAGTAAAGTAAAACAGAGGAACAAATATATCCATATAGAAAAATAGCAGTATGGTAGACATACATCCTACTTTAATTGTAATTACAGGCCGGGTACAGTGACTGATGCCTGTAGTCCCAGCACTTTGGGAGGCTGAGGTGGGCAGATCACTTGAGTCCCAGAGTTCAAGACCAGCCTGGGTGACATAGTGAAACCCTGTCTCTATATAAAAAAACAACACAAAATTAGCCGGGCGGTGGCATGTGCCTATAGTCCCAGGTGCTTGGGAGGCTGAGGTGAGAGGATTGTTTGACCCCAGCAGGCAGAGGTTGAAATGAGCAAGATTGTGCCACTGCACTCCACCCTGGGTGACAGAGTGAGTCCCTGCCTCAAAAAACAAAACAAAACAAAAACAAAAACAGTAATTACAATAATTGTAAAATGATCAAAACTTCAACCAAAAGACAGAAATTGTTAAATTGGATTTTTGAAAACAAGATTCAACTATTTGCTGTTCATAAGAGATATACTTTAGATTCAAATATACAAATGCGCTAAAAGTAAAAATGTGGAAAATGTAATACCATGCAAACAACAATCCTAAGAAAGCTGGAGTGGTTTTACTAATCTCACACAAATAGAATTTAAAACAAAAATATTACTAGAGACAAAGAGGGGCAGGTTATAATAATAAAAGTCAATCTATTAAAAAAAAAAACAATTATATGTGGATCTAACAACAGAGTGTCAAAATACGTCAAGCAAAAATGGACAGAATTAAAGTGAGAAATAGACAATTCAGTAAGTTTTGGAGATGTCAATATTCCATGTTTAATAATGGATAGAGCAACAAGAAAAAGAATTATAAAACGTTAAGGAAACTTGAACAGTTCCATCAACCAACTTGACCTAAGTGACATCTATAGCATACTCTATTCAACAACAGCATTATAATCTTTCCATGCTTAATATTGGGCAGTTCAGTCTCATGTGCTCTGCAACCTCACCAAGGTTAAGCCTGTGTTATACAGTTGGCTTACCAAAACTTGTGGCTGTTTAATAGGCAACTTTCTATTTGTTAGCAACTTGTTTATAGAGTATATTAAAATAACTTTTTGCTTTTTTTTAATTTTAGGGGTGTTTACAGCCCCGGAATCATAACTCATTACAGTTTTAGGGAAATGTCTAGAACTGACAGACCATTCTCACGTTTCCAGCTAGAGTTGAAAAGTAGGGAAGGGTTTCTTCAAACTCAGTGAAAGCCAGATATAGTTGATAGCCTGATGCAGTTTGGCAGAGGCATGGAATTACCTGTTTTTGTTTTTGATTTTATAGGCAGTATTAATGACAATTGTTAACATATACAAAAGTAAAGGAAATAGTACCAGAACCCCCATGTACTCATTACCTGCCTCCGACAATCATCACCTCATGATGACTCTTGTTTTGTTGATACCACCTTACCTACTCTTTACCACCTCAGCACCAAAGTATTAAAAAAATTTCCAGATATTGTATTATGGAATACCTTCAGAAATTCATCTATTCAAGCAGAGGTAGATGTTAGTAACATATTGAGTTAAGAATTAGGAAATCCAGATCTAGCCTTTGTTATTAAAGAATGCTGGTCAAATCTCCTATTTTCTCTTGGCTTCAGTTTATGTGTAAAATGAGGTACGTTGGTCTCTGTATCAGTGGTTCTTCACCATGTGTGCACTGCACATTAGAATTAGCTGGGGAGCTATTAACCATTTTGGAACCTCTTGAGACTGAGGCCTGGCTTTAGTATTTTAAAAAACCCTCAAGTGATTCTAATGTGAAGTCAATATTGAGAACCAATAATCTAGAATGATCTCTCTAATGGATAACTTTATGTGTCAATTTGCCTAGACTGTAGTATTCAGTTATTTAATTGACCACTAATCTAAGTGCTACTGTGAAAGTACTTAGTTGATGTGGTTATTATTTACAATCAGCTAACTTTAAGTAAAAGAAAACTATGCTCAATAATGTGAGTGGAATTCATCTAATCAGTTGAAGGCTCTAAGATCAAAAACTGAAGTTTCCTGAAGAAATTCTGCCTCAAGACTAAAGCAGCAACTTCTGCCTGACTTTCCAGCCTCTCAGCCTGCCCTACAGATTTTGGATTTGCCAGCCCCCATAATCATGTGATCCAATTCCTTAAAATCTCTCTTTCTCTCCTATGTATATGTGTGTGCCTGTGTGTGTGTGTGTATGTGTGTGTATATGTGTATATATGTGTATACACATATACACACACATACACACACACATATATGTATAAATATAATGTGTGTGTGTGTGTATGTGTGTGTATGTGGTTCTGTTTCTCTGGAGAACTCTGTTACAGTCTTTCTCTGTATTTCTAAGCGTTTCTGGTTCTGATTCTGTATCTCTGCTTTTTTCAAAACCAGTCTTTGCCTTTCTGAAAACTGCCATTGGCAGTTTTAAGATTTACTGAGAGGTTATTATTTATTGAGCAGTTACTATGTGCCAGGAAGCATGCTTAGAGTCTTTCCACTTACCTCCCTTAGTTGTAATAACTGAGCTACTTCTGTCAACATTCCTAATGGAGTACTTGCAAAATAGTAAGATAAATTTTGTTCTTTTTGTCCTCCATAATTGTGTTAGATCTATATTAGTATGTTGGGTCATGGAGCATCAGTAACTTGGAGATAACTTTTCTACCCCAGTTATTCTTTTCTTTATTGCCTATAGCCTGATTTCTTTGGGTCTGGATGTATTTCTGTTTGGCCTAGGGAGACAGAATTATTTGTGGTCCACAGTGCTCAGCAAAGGGCACTTAATATAATGATAAAATGAAGCAAATATTGATTGTCTTAAATTCAAATTGCACCTTTCCTCCGAAATCTCAGGAGTCTGCATAGGGACTATCAAAGTTGAAAGAGTGAACCCAGGAGGTGGGCATTAGTGGAAAGAGGTCTAGATTATCAGGCATGGTGATCACCTGTTAGATGCACAATCTCAGGTCCCACTCCAGACCTACTTAATGAGAACATGCATTTTAAAAAGATTCCCAAGTGACTCATAGGCATATTAAAGTTGAGAAGCTCTGGTCTATTATGCATCTTTCATGTTATTTTAGCTGTCCCATTTGTGGCCAACTATTTACTCGTTTTGTGACATGGCTCTTGGGGTTAGGATTCCAACTATAACCTGGATTGGGAACTCAGGAAGGACCAGAATAAAGGCTCAGTCTAGGGCTGTAAAATAGAGAACAATAAAAAATGGCCTTGGAATAGTTGGCATTAGCTTCCTGAAAACAATTTAATTTTTTCTTTAGTTTATCTTTCAGTTCACCCCAACTGTTCTCCCTGCTCACCTGTGGAACAATGATTTCAAATAATTCCATCCCATACATACCTCTTTGTTTTTAGGTCAGTTTAAATTATTTTCTCGTTTTACAAGTCCCCTCACCCTTAGTCCAAATGTGTTACTGCGAACACACGCAGGCCCACCATTGTCAGAGCAGATACTTTTGGATTAAGCCAGTGATCAAAAACTGGACTTACCCAAATCTGATGCAAAACAAAATGTTCCCAGGCAGGCCAGCCCTTACCACATCATTCCCAGTTCCTTACACTCCTCCCCTATGAAAAATTCTGTTTCCCTGTTTCTGGTGTGCAGCCTAGCTTATCACTCTTCACATCTGGGGCAGAATGATTTTAAGTCATTTTAGACAAAAATCGAAGCACAATTTATCTTCATTCCTAATTGTGCCAGTTAGCCTCAGGAAAAGCCAGGTCCTTCATGAAAACTGTTATCAAGCCTTACAGTGGACTTGATAAGTTGAATCTAGAACATCCTACCTGCTTAGCTGAGTGTTTGGGTTAGTGTTGCATGGGCATCTTTCTGGAGCAGATTTTTATTCAGTGTTAAGTGATCTAAAACATTTTTTAATAGCAAAGATGGCTGTGTTGTGGAATATAATACTCACATGAAGTTTTAAGATAGAACACAAGACTTCAAGTAAGTTTCAGCTCGTGTCAGTTTTCAAGCAGAAACTTCTTTGAAGTTGATCATTAAAAAGTCAGGAAACAACAGGTGCTTGAGAGGATGTGGAGAAATAGGAACACTTTTGCACTGTTTTGGAGACTGTAAACTAGTTGAACCATTGTGGAAGGCAGTGTGGCGATTCCTCAAGTATCTAGAACTAGAAATACCACTTGACCCAGCCATGCTATTACTAGGTATATACCCAAAGGATTATAAATCTTGCTGCTATAAAGACACATGCACACATATGTTTATTGCAGCACTATTCACAATAGCAAAGATTTGGAACCAACCCAAATGTCCATCAATGACAGACTGGATTAAGAAAATGTGGCACATATGCACTGTGGAATACTATGCAGCCATAAAAAAGGATGGGTTCCTGTCCTTTGTAGGGACATAGATGAAGCTGGAAACCATCATTCTGAGCAAAGTATTGCAAGGACAGGAAACCAAACACTGCATGTTCTCACTCATAGGTGGGAATTGAACAATGAGAACACTTGGACACAGGGTGGGGAATATCACACGCTGGGGCCTGTTGTGAGGTGGGGGGAGGGGGGAGGTATAGCATTAGGAGATATACCTAATGTAAATGACGAGTTAATGGGTGCAGCACACCAACATGTCACGTGTATACATATGTAACAAACCTGCATGTTGTGCACATGTACCCTAGAACTTAAAATATAATAAAAAAAAGAAAAAAAAAATTTCAGAACCATTCATTAATTCAACAAACATTTATTGAGCACCTACTACATACCAGAATTTTGAAATCGGTATTGCTTTTGGGGATTTATTTTTGTAGTCTGGATTTCGATTTGAGTTTGAATTCTAGGTTTGCAGCATATCTAGCTGTGGGAGAATGAACAAGTCCTTTAACATCTGTATCTCAGTTTTTCTGCCTATAAAATGGGAATAATAATTGCACCTATCTAATAATGTTGCTGTAAAATTTAATAATATAATCACACAAAACGCTTAGAAAGAAAAAGTTTCTGCTTGCAAAGGGCACTTCAAATGAGGTCTCTCACATCCCTTTATGGATACGTATCTACTCTCCTCTGCCATTAGGAGTAGTTAGGTGGGCCAGTTTGAGAACTCTGTGTGCCAAGAATTATGCTAGATGATGAGGATACAGGGATGACTAAAACACAGGCCCTGATCTCCAGGATCTTATAATGAGGGACAGAAAACATTCCCAAGTAGACACTGAGTTCCTGGAGGACAGGGAACCATCCCCTAATTGTCATTGAGTAAATTAAACACACAGCTTTCTCTTCCTATAATGATCAGTTAACAAACATTGCCTGAGCTCCTTGCCCTGTGAGCAAGGCTGTGCTGGATACTGGTAATACAGCAATAAATCAGTCACATGCCCATCCCTCAGGTGGACCTTCTGGTAGGGGAAAAATCAATGGAGCAGACACTCACTAGACCTGAGGGCACTGCACTCAGCTGAGAAGCACTAGAAGCAAAGGATTGCAGAGGAAGTGAGTTCCAAATGGGGTGACATTTAAGACAGAATCACCCTGCTTTGGGAAATATATCACTTCAACAACAACAAAAAGCACTGTTACCAACTATGAAATGAAAGGAGATGCCCTTTTGTTTTGTTTCACTGAAGTGAGTTTTTTTATTATACTTCTATATGTAAAAAAATTTCTTCATGGAACCTGTGACAAAACCAGAACAAATAGCCCCAGACTAAATTTAAATTCATTGGGATGGCAGTGACTCCCAGGGTTTCTATGTTCTGTGTGCTTAATTTTTTTTTGATTGTCATAAAAAATACATAACATAAAATTTGTCATCTTAACCAAAGAGGGTGGTAGGAAACTGATTTTGTGATGCATATCCAAACACACACCTGGAAGATATTAATGTATTGAGACTGAAGGAGCCCGAGAGAGCAATTTTTTTGTGGGAAAAATTGGTGTTCTATGCAACTTCTTATGCTACTAAAATGGAGAAAGAGAGAAGGCGCTATCATTCACCTTAAGCCAAGTATGAAAGGGTGCTTTAATAAAACCACTAAGAGAGCTTGGCATGTGAACCTGGAGTTTGTAGGGGATGCATACATTCTGGTAAGAGAAACTGGTTGTGTTGATCTAGAGTGGAAGATTAGAGACAGGAAAAGCTACATATGGAGTAAATTCCTTCTCACTGACAAGAGGGCAAGAATGTGTATTGTCTGTGACCAAATTTGAAACACGTGTGAAGGTGACTGCTTGGCGCCATTTTGAATTTTGCCCGAGCAAAATTGAACTTACTGGGTTCATGGTAGGTCCCAGTGTAGAGTCTGTGGGCTGGAATAGTCCAATGCCCAGGAACTGAGGGTAGAAACTGTAAGTTGACAGCCAGAGAAAATGCATCATGCAAAAACAAGTTGAAAGGCCTCAGCAGTTATCTCTGAGGAACCTGTGTATTTCCCCATGAGATGAAGAATTCATCACATCCATAATGCACCAAGATCAGCTATCATGTTTTACCAGTTGTGATGGTTAATTTTATGTGTCAATTTGACTGGGCCCATACATTTGGGCATACATTATTCTAGGTGTGTCTGTGAGAGTGTTTTGGATGAGATTAATATTGGAATCCCTAGATGGAATAAAACAGATGGCCTTCCCTAATGTGGGTGAGTCCCATCCAATCAGTTGAACACCTGAATAAAATAAAAATACTAACTCCTGTGGGTAAGAGGGAATTCGTCCTGCCTGATTGCCTTCAAATGGGGACATTAATTTTTTTCCTATCTTCAGACTTGAACTGAAACATCAGCTTTTTCTTGTCTTGGGCCTACTGGCCTTCAGACTGGAAATACATCATCTACTCTCCTGGGTCTTCTGCAGATCTTGAGACTTGTCATCCTCCATGATTAGATGAGTCAATTCCTTATAACAAGTATATTGGATATATAATATTATATGTACATATTATAATATATATGTAATATATGTACATAATAGAAAAAATATATATCCTACTGGTTTTGTTTCTCCGGAGAACCCTAATACACCAGTCAAGTAAGACTTATCTTGTTCATTACCTGTTCTTCTTCTCTTTGCTGTAATCTGGGTGAGCCATTGGCAACCTAGTGGAGAGTAAAGCGGGAGGAGGAGAAAAAAATTCCATGTGGGGAAATAGAAAATAAGTGGCTCTGTCTCTCACCATGACTACTAAGAGACATGATCTTATCCACCAGAAGATAGTTCTGGATTAGAAGACAAAGCCTCTCAGTTCTGGCTCTAGTTATGTTAGATATTAACTGAGTAATATTTAGCAACGTGACTCAACTTTCCTAGAACCTGTGTTTTCTAATCAGTGAAATAGGGCTTAACAAAACCTGCCTCGCCTGCCTGATGAATTGTTAAAATGATCAAGAGAGCTAAGATACTTGAAAAAAATTAAGGTGCTAAACCTATACACATATAAGGCATTTATATGATATGATTTCAGAGGAAGAAGAAGGGCCCTTGGCCCTCCTTGAACTTCCCTCATCTATAGGTTAATAACAAAACTTGGATTTTTTTTGAATAGCAGAAAAATGAATATTTATTTAACATCAGCTGTATGAAAGGTTCTGGGCTGGACATTTTAACAGAACAAACTCAGTTAATCTTCACAACATCTCTGTTTTCCTATGAATTATTGTCTCCATTTTATAGATGAGTAGCCTGAATCTCAAAGTGATAACTTTCCCAAGATCACACACCTAGCAAGTGATGGAGGTAAGGTAATTCATATCTGTCTGACTCTTAAATTAATCTCCTTAATTGTCAAGTCATTCTTCTCCCTAAAGTTGATACATGCTAAATTATAATTTTCCCTTGGAGGAATACCTGAATCTCAGTCATTCAGTGTCAGACAGCTGAGTATGAATGAGTTTGTCAACTCATTTCAGAGCATGTTTTGACTGGGGTTAAAGAATGGAAGCAGAAGGCACTGGATACCACTCAAGGATGGGATGGCATTAAAAAAGTAAGATATAGTGGAAAGAACAAGGGCATTGTGAATCAGTCAAGACTGGCTTTAGATTCCTGTTCTTTTATACAGCTATGTGATTTTGGGAAAATTATTTAGCTTACTTGAATTAAATGAGAATAAGTTAAAGAATTTTAAGGACTGAGGTGATGTTTGTAAAGTTGAAATCTGATGTTTTGGTATGTCCAGCCCTCTGTGTCCTTTGAGGGACTGTCCCTTCCCTTGTTCCATGTGATCCTAGTGGGGTTGTTAATTATGATGCCCCTCAACCTTGGCTATAGTGATAATCATATAATCTAGAATGGGCCTTTTATAATATCTATCCCTTGGCAACAGTGATTGGTCCAGGGGTTGGCACCAGATCTAAGCATGGCCAATAAGGTGCCTTCTCTGGATTGACTTTTGGGTGCTGGGGAGAATATAAGCTGTTTTTCTGTTTGGCTTTCTAAACTGGAAGCATGTAAACCTGAAGGTATGGGCAGTTATCTTCCCTTGCACATGGAAAGAATCTGTCTACAGAATGAACCCAATACACAGAAGGGAGTTGAGGGGAGAGAAGTATGCTCTTGAATCCTCCTGTATCTAAAGCAGGTTACCTGTTGCACTTTCTAATTTATGAGTCCCTAACCCCACTTTTGTTTTTGCGTAAATAGTTTGAGTTGAGTTTCTCTCAAGTGCTTTTGAAATAATTCTGACTTTTACAGTGTTATAGTATATATAAAATTCATATACATAAAAATAAAAATGCTTATAGCATGACTAGTACTGAATAAATGATAATACATGTAATATAAGAAATGATTTGAAAAAACATAAATGTGATTTTCCATTTGCGTTTTGGGGTACATTTTTTTCTTAGCTTAAGACATCCATTTACTTCTAAGGAAATCAGATGGAGAATAAGAAATGAAAGAAAACACTTTGGGAGGCTGAGGTGGGCAGATCACTTGAGGTCAGGAGCTTGAGACCAGCCTTGCCAACACAGTGAAATCCCATTTCTGCTAAAAATAGAAAAAAAAATAGCCAGGTATGGTGGCACATGCCTGTAATACCAGCTACTCAAGAGGCTGAGGCATGAGAATCTCTTGAACCTGGGAGGTGGAGGTTGCAGTGAGCTGAGATTGTGCCACTGCACTCCAACTTGGGTGACAGAGCCCAAGTCTGTCTCTAAAAAAAACAACAACAGCAAAAGAAAACATTAACTTTTAGCTTTTGACATTTAAAATAGAATTCTATACCAGGAAAATATTTTGAAAGCTACACATTATTAGAAGAAGATTTTTCTAAATTCCCAAATCTTCTTTTTTAGCATATCAGAATCCAGGCTTGGAGAGACAAAAGTGTAAGGGGAAAAGCTCTTCCCTCTGAGGTCTGCACTGTGAGAAAAATTCAGAGAGGTAGAAGAGGCCATAACATGTCCCAGTTTCTCCTCTTTACTGTGCAGTGGGTTCTGAGCCAATATGGAATGACTCAGCATACTTAAGTGGGTGAAAAATGTAGCAAGACAGAGAGATCTACTTCTTTGGTTTCCTGTGGTGTAAACAGTAGGTTTAGAGCTACTACACCTGCAATGGGGCCCTTTGTAATGGGGCTGGGGGAAGCTTGCAACATACTGCATGGACCAAGAGCTGAAAGAAGGACATGAGAGATAATTCAGAAGAGTCCCAGCTCAACAGGAGCTATGGGAAGTATTATTTATGCTACATGTGTCAGAGACTCTTGCTTGTAGAGCATAAAAATTTGATGCTGTGATTTTGGTCACAACCTAGGTTGGCTCTCCAGTGAGCTGATAGAATATGCTAGAGGAAGCAAAGAGTAAAACCACTGACACTGTCAGACAGGCACAAAAAAAGTGAAAATTCTATTTTTGAAGGGATTCGTGAGTGTACAGAATTAAAGTCAAGATGATCACAGTTGATGGGGTAATACATCAAATTGTCCACAAGTGTTTCTTCTGCATCCCTCTTGAGCATCCTCGTTTACGGGGTCTGAACTATGGACTTAATTGGAGGCTTAGATGATTTGAGGAGTTCCTTTCCTCCAGTGTCCTATGGTCCTATGATATGAAGTATTGGGGAAACCCACCCCCAGTATTTCAGTGTAGGTTCTTTCTATTTTCCATAAGTGTCGGCCAGTTTGAGAAATAAAGAGAAAGAGCACAAAGAGAGGAATTTTACAGCTGGGCCACTGGGGGTGACGTCACATATCGGTAGGACTGTGATGCCCACCTGAGCTGCAAAACCAGCAAGTTTTGTTAAGGGTTTCAAAAGGGGAAGGGGTGCAAGAACAGGGAGTAGGTCACAAGATCACATGCTTCAAAGGGCAAAAAGGAGAACAAAGATCACATGGCTTCTGAGGAAACGTGACAAAAGGCAAAACAGAACTTCTGATAAGGGTCTATGTTCAGCTGTGCATGTGTTGTCTTGATAAACATCTTAAATGACAGAAAACAGGGTTCGAGAGCAGAGAACCAGTCTGACCTAAAATTTACCAGGGTGGGGTTTTCTCCCCACCCTAATAAGCCTGAGGGTACTGCAGGAGACCAGGGCATATTTCAGTCCTTATCTCAACCACGTAGGACAGACACTCCCAGAGCAGCTGTTTATAGACCTCCCCTGAGGAATGCAATTATTTTCCTAGGGTCTTAATATTAATATTCCTTGCTAGGAAAAGAATTTAGCAAAATCCCTCCTACTTGCAAGTCTGTTTATAGGCTCTCTGCAAGAAGAAAAATATGGCTTTTTTTGCCCAACCCCGCAGGCAGTCAGACCTTATGGTTGTCTTCCCTTGTTCCCTAAAATTGCTGTTATACTGTTCTTTTTCAAGATGCACTGATTTCATATTTTTCAAACACACATGTTTTACAATCAATTTGTACAGTTAACACAATCATCACAGTAGTCCTTAGGTGACGTACATCCTCAGCTTACAAAGATAACAGGATTAAGAGATTAAAGTAAGACAGGCATAAGAAATTATAAGCGTATTATTAGGAAAGTGATAAAAGTCCATGAAATCTTCACAATTCCTCTGCTGTGGCTCCAGCTGGTCCCTCCATTCGGGGTCCCTGACTTCCCGCAACAATGAAGTTTCTAAGAAAAAAAAAAAAAGAAGTTTTATTTGTAGGATGCTGACTCTTCTGCTTAGAGATGGGTTGCTCTTCATCTAATGGGTCAAAAAAGTCAGAGGCTTCACAGCCAGATGGTTGAGGGGTCTGGTGTCTAGTGGAAGCATGCTGGTTCAAGGTCCTGACACCCAGACTCTAGGAGTGTACTGAGTCCTATGGGAGGGGCAACATTGTAAACAGAATCTTCTGCTGAGAAGATTCATCTTGCCCTACTTTGTTCCCACTCCATTTTTAGACAGCTGCAAAGATTTGAAAGTTATTTCTTTTACTTTCTTTTTTTTTTTTTTTTTTTTAGTTCTCAACCATGCCAATTGTTCCATCTTTGTTCTCTGGAACCAAGCAGATTAAGTAATTTATTACAAATAATAACACTCCCACATTATGCTGAGTGAAATAAGCCAGATGCAGAAAGACAACCACTACATGATCTTACTTATTATGTGGAATCTTTTTTTAAAAAGTCAAATTCATAGTAACAGAGAGAAGTGTAGTTACCAGTGGAGCTGGGGAAAAGGGGAGATACTGGTTAAAGAGTACAAACTCACAGTTATAAGAAGAAGTTCTGGAGACCTAATGTACAGCATGGTGACTATAGATAATAAGGTATTATATACTTGAAATTTGTTAAGGGAGTGGATTTTAAGTGTTCTCATCACACACAAGAAATGGTAACTATGTGAGGTGATAAATATGCTAATTAGTTTGATTGTAGTAATTATTTCATAATGTATATGTATGTCAAAATATCATGTTGTACATCTTAAATTTATACAAATTTTATTTGCCAATAATACCTCAAAACCTGAAAAAAAGGAAAAATAGCCTTCTGAAGATTTGAAAACAGTACTAATGTTTTCCCACTAAGTCTTCTCCTGGCTAACCATGCTTAGGTTTCTCAACTAGTCCTCAAAGGCCAAAACTCCAAGTCCTCTAATCATATCGGTTGCTCCTTTCTGGACACACTACAATTTTTAAGGTTACTTGTTACATATTGTGCTCACAACTGCATACAGATACTTTGGGTGTGGGCTGTCTGGTGCAATGTGATCATCATCTCCCTTGATCTCAACTAGTCTTCTGCTAAGGTAGTTCACAAGGCAAGTACAAACTATTTCTTCCCAAGCCAGTAACAAGTGGCAATGACTTTTTAGTCAACCTTAGGACATTGCAACCCTACAAGGTGGGGGATGATGATTGGGGTTGAGAGACACACTTAACTTTATTCCATATTTGGCTTTAATGTTTCAGTACACACCTAGTTTTGAAAATAGTTATATTTTCTCATCCTGTGGCGCAAATGGATTTGCATACAAAATCAGAAACTCACAAGCAGATTTTCTATTTGTTCAACATTTGCTCTTGACTTTCTGGGCCAGATTTAATGAAAACCAACTAGAAAATCTATTTAAATCCAATGAACTTTCTTGCTTGGGGATTATTATCCTTATCTAGATTCCCCACAGATGCAAGAAGGTCTATCTATACTTTGTGTTCTGTTTTAGTACTTTTGATAGTGGTTACATTTCCCTTTCACTTGTTCCCACATTTCAGCTGCTATGCAAACTGAAAAGGACCAAAGGTATTCTTAGACAAAGTAAGGAGTGTTATTTACAGCACTTTTGAATCTGGGAGAAAGTGAAGTACAGACAGATTAGTAAACAAAGAACTGTGAATCCTTAGATGGCTCCACCAACTAATCAATTTGAGTCGATTATTGCCTTTAAACTCCCAGTTCTGAATTAGGATGCTTGCTTGCAGTATGACTTATTTAGTCAGCATTATTTTATGACTCTACAATTTTCTGTCTTTATCTGCAATGATCCAGCCTAAGACTCCCTGAAAATGCCGGGCATTAAGTATATCACAATGGTAATTCTTTTGACTGAAGCCTTATTTGATTCAGTGGAAAATGACTTTGGTGTATTGGATTTACAGTTCATTTAATGAGTGTTGTAGAGGTCAATACATTAGTGTAAACTTGCTTCAGGTAGTAATCTGGTTTCTAATGAGGTTCCCAAGCAGCATCCTACTATGAAAAGTAGGATAGTGCTCAGTGGGCATAGAATATAACTGTCTAGTCAGACATAAGAAATGCGCCAGTTGTATACTACAATAATGCTATGATTGCTTGACTTCTTTAGGACTCAATTTCCATTTCTGTAAGATGAGCAGGTTAGACAAAGGCCCTTGAAGCTCTGAACTGTTTTGTATTTTCTCGGTCACCTTAAGAAATCTCCCATCTTTAGGACATGTGCTTTGTAATGGAGATGGATTTGCATGAGCCATTTGTGCTGTGATATGCACTCCATACCAAAACCATGGCTCCACAAAACCTTGTCTGACAATTGAGTTGTGTTTCTGAATGTCTTACAAGCAAGACAATGACCGCTCGTTTTTCTGGACTATTTTCTTTAGGATGTTTATATAGGGAAAAGCTTGGCAATATAGAGATGGTGTCTATGGAACAAAGGGAAGGCATACTTATTGCCTATTATAAATGATTCTATAAGCTCAAGTTCTCTAAGTTCAGGGTGCCTCTCCTGTAATGCAATCCACTTCATGTGCAGATGACATTTGATCCTCTTCACATTGCCCTGTTGGAATTTGCACTCCAAAACCAATGCAAAAATGATGATGTTCTGGCCACTGCTATTGCTGTGAGTGATAAATTTTCTTTCATCTCTAATCTAGGAGTCTTGTATTTTCTACTGGTATCCATGAAACTGTAGTAGGCCAACTTGCTAGTTTGAAAGTAGAGTAAAATCTCACACCCTTCAAGGTTCTTAACAACCCTAGTCCACAGTCACTTCCCTCTTTTCTTACCACTATAGCACCTAGCCTCTGAACAATCCAACTCAAAACACATTAGTCTTTTGTTGAATTGTTTTACATGTTAATTTTATCTCCCAACTAGATCATAAGCATGCAAGGGAGGCACCATGCCAATATTTTTTCTCTCTACCCTGTAGCAGCTGGCACAAGCATGGGTACATGGTACGGGCTCAATATATATTTTTGATTTACTTTGGTTATATGCATACCAGCTGAGCTAAAATACTCCATGCTTTTTATCATTGAACTTGCCTTGGATGTCTTCTTATAGATGAAAACAATAGACTTACTCTCCTAGAAATAGGAAAGCTCTAATGAGAGAGGAAGAAACTGTTTTTCAGGCTTCTAGAATGCAAAGCATATACATTCCTTAATCTGTTGGACATCATTAAATAAGGGGCCAATTACAAAGCTATTCTGAGTCCCACATTTTCCAAGATATCAGGGCAGTTTGTTGTGCTGGGCTGCTAATAATTATCATGTTTTGGTGGCTGAAGAACTAGAATATAGTCTCTGTTTTTGTAGAAATCAATAGCCCCAGGAGGTTATCTACACCAGCCTACTGCCTACAGCATCAATGGGAGCTTATTTGGCATTTGATACCAATTCCAGAAGAGGATATGAATCCCTGAGTGCATTTCCCAATGGCACACACTTGCTTCTTGTTTTCTTGTAAGTATCCTATTGTTAATGGCCCATTATACCAGAAACAAAAATGTCTATATATGCATTTTCATTTGGTCTATCATTGTTTCCAATGGTCTGGATTATTTGATTAGTCTCAATCCAGTTTTCTTTGAGGGAATATGGAGACACAAGGGTTGTCTGTTTTTAGTGCTAAAACATTAAAACTTAGGGCTCTTTCTTATGGCTATAGCCTTGAAGATGCACTCCTTAGCTCCATAACGTTTTTCGTGTCCTTTTTTCCCCCCTTTCCCTTTCCTTTTCCTTTTTCCTTTTCCCTTTCCTTTTCCCTTTCCCTTTCCTTTCCTTTCCTTTCTTGTTGTCAGGACTGCAACACACTCTCAATTCAGTCTTCCTGAGTGCAACTGATACTATTTTACAGATGTGGCGTGGTTATCATTTTCTAACTTTAGCTTTGCTAATCTGGCATTTTCTAACTTTAGTTTTGTTAATTCAGGCTGTTCCTTCTCACTTAAAAATATTTCCTCTTATTTGAATTTGAGTATGCTGCCACCAAGTGGTTGCCAGTTCTTTGATTAACATGGTCTCATAATTCAAACTGCAGGCTGCACTGTTTCTATTGCTGTTGTTGGTGTATGTGTCAGGATTGGGATAGTGAATGCCTATGAATAGTTGAAGGTATCAGGTATTAGAGGGAGTTAGGGTCAATCTTCATGAAACAGCAGGGAGATATTGAAAAATAAAAATGACCTGTAACTTGAGGAGGGGAGAGGAAGGACAGTATCTGTCCAAAGAATGAGATCAGGAATAGAGGAATTGTGGAGTAGAGGGAACAGGGAAATAATAGGAAAAAGGGAAAATGACCCAGAGTTAAGAGAACTTGATCACTGAAACAATTTTCATCTTTTGTTTCTGTAGTTTTCTATGGTTCTTGTACTTACTGGGGACTACAAATAGCAAGATAGATGTATTATCTTGAGCAGGATTCTGTCCTGTATATCTTTGTATCCCTCACAGTGTCTAGTGTAGTGCTGGGCACATAGTTGGTTCTTAATAAAGGTCTGAATGAATGACCCAAACCTGCAAGAGTTGAGACAATATATAATGGAGGCAAGGGGTGCTGGCTTGAGGCACAGGAGCAGCCCCTAATGAGCAAGGCTTGACAGTGTCTTGCCTCTATCAAGGTGATGCCTTGCACAACTTTAGCTGGCTCCTATGATCAATCTTCCAAATTAGAACCTTCTCCAAATCTTCTCAGGAAGGTACTTACATGCCTCCTCCTTCCTCCTCCACTACCTTCTCCACTCCTTTCTCTTCTCCCTCCTCCTCTCCTTCCTCTACTCCCTCCTCCTCTCCTTCTTCTACTCCCTCCTTTTCTTCCTCCTCTTCCTGTTTCTCCCCTTCCAAGGCTCTTGATGTCTTCATACCTCTGAACAAGTCTGGGTGGTTGGAAAAAGATGACCTCTGGAAGCTTTTGATTGGAGGATGAGAGATCTATGGTTCTTTCAATTCATAAGATGTATAGGGCTTTCAAAAAATGCATATGAAAATTGGGGGTTGTTCTATGTAAGATGTTTGCTGAAATTAATACCCTAGACACAGTCTCCAGAAAGGGGTTTACTCCTGCATGGTAACATGCATGCTATGTTATCTTTGGCCTTGGCTAGTATATGTTCACATAACTAGTTTTTCAAGATACACACTCCTGGATCTCAATCTTTACCCAGATATTATAATTTATGAATATCTGGTGGAAGTGTCCTGTGTGCACTTCCCCTAATGCAGAAATGAAATCCTTGAAGACGATAGTCTTAGTAAGCAAGTATGACCTTAGTCACTTGTTTACTTGCTTTAGTAAGACCTATTTGGCACCATAAACATCCATATATCTAACACAGAATTTCCCAGTCAGGGTTCCACGTGGAGCAGTATAGCATAGTGGATAAGTGTGAGGGCTTGGGACTACTGACTGTTGTTTGATGTTGGGAAAGTCACTCAATCTCTCTCTGTGCTTCGGTTTACTAACTTGTAAAAAAGGGCAATATAAATTACCTTACATTGATGTTATGAAGGTTAGGTTAAATGACAAAACACTTGTAGTGTGCTTAAACACAGTGCTTAGCATATAATAACTATACAATTATTGGTAGTTATTACATAAATTTCTTCCTAGAACATAAACTTTGGCAAGTGATGGCCCTGGATAGTGTCTCTCTTACTATCATGTCCTTGTCCTCAGCTTCTGAGGCTTATGAAGGTTCCCTGGGCACAGAGACTCAGGCTGTCTCCTGGCCCACAGAGTGTGGAACAAGTGGGAGCTTGTAAGCTAAGTAGGATGTCATTTTGAGTCACCACTGCTCTAATTTCTTTAGACATTTCTGAAGAACAATTGGATTCCCTTCAGTTTTAATTTCCCTACCTTCTCAGATAAATTTTCCAAATGTCCACTTCCCATTTCTTCGATCAAAGCCAGAGTTGAAGGAAGCTGGCCTTCAATCTCCAACCAGGCTGAGAGCACCATTTGAGCTCAAGAGCAAATTGTATTGGAAAAGAAGCAGAACCACTGACTGAAATGAATTGTCATTAAATGAGGCTTTAAATGAAACCACAAGGCAGAGCCTTGTCCTAATTGGCAGTGGAGTTAATCGGGTAAGAGGCCAATTCCAGATGTCCCATTGCAGAACTTTTAAAACTCGCTCCCTGCTTCTCTTACTTCTTGCCCAAAACTTGCTCCCTGCTTCTCTTACTTCCTGCCCCTAACTGCCTTTGAAAGATGATGATCATTGGGCAAAGATAGCACTGAGCTATTTAACATCTTTTTAAAATCTATAATCTATAAATTGAGTGCAGGAATAGAAAATGTCAGAACCATGATACAATTCGAAATGTTTCACGTGGTAGGATGGATAATGGTATCCCAAATACGTACATGTTCTAATCCGTGGACTGTGAATATGTTACTTTACATGCAAAATAAACTTTGCCTATGCAAATAAGGTAAGAATCTTGATACAGAAGGATTATCCCAGATTATCCAGGTAGGGTCGATGTAATCACAAGGGTCCTAATGAGAGAGATGAGGAAAGAGTCAGAGGCAGAGGAGCAGATATGATGACAGAAGCAGAGATTAGAGTGATGATGTGGAAGGTGGAGGAAGGGGCCAAAAGCCAAGGAATACAGGCAGCCACTGGAAGCTGAAAGAGACAAGTAAATGGATTTTCCCTTCTGAGCCTCTAGAAGGAACTAGCCCTGCCTGCACCACAACTTTAACCCAGTGAGACCCATTTCAGTCTACTGACCTCCAGAACCATAAGAGAATACATTTGTGTTGTTTTAAGCCAACTCTCTCCCAAATACTCCCAGATATGCTATAGAGCCAGAAACGTCCCAAATTAGAAGTATTGCTTTGGATGATATCAATGAAGGACACAATTGTTTTTAACAATTGTGGAAGCTTTTTAAGCTTCCACTGAAATGCAAAGGGAAATGTGTTAGGCAACATTCAGCCTGTTATGCCTTTTTCTGACTGGCTAGCAGAGAGCACGGAAGAGGACCCAAGATGCAGGGATTTCTGGGTCTTGGGGCATGAAATTGATGGGTGGGATCTGTGTGGCTGCATCCAGCAAGTGATGCCTGGGATGAGAGGATGCCACAAGGGAGAGAGCCTGAAAACAAAATCCCATTTATCACACTTCTTGAGTTTTCATCCAGTGAAAAACTCAGTGCTTCGGATGTGAGCATCACCTATGTCACTAATCCAGCTTCAAGCCTGTTCCATAAAGCTCCTGGTGAGCTTAAAGAAAGAACTTTTTGCACTTGTCTAGGCTTACAAACTCTCTGACTTGAGACTGACTTCTCTTTGGTCTACCCTTGTAGTATTTGGTCTCCTTTTGGTATTCCAATATCCACCAACTTCTACTGTCTATTTTGGACTCCTGGTCTCCTCTAACTTCAGCTCTTTGGGCTGCCTGCCAGGCACATTTCTCTTCTTTCTTACAGCCTTGAGTTTCCTCCTTCCAAGAATTCTTTGCCCTAATCTGTAAACCATTGCCACCCAGCCCCTGGCACCAAAGCCACCATTAGACCCTGATTAGGAGACCTCTCAGATTCTTTATGAGATGACCCTGAGAGACAATTATCCTCCACACTGCACACTTTCCAGGGTATTTTGGCCTTTATAATAAGAAAGAGCAGATTTACAGATGAAGGATCTTCAATCCCAAAACCTGCTCTCTGTGTCTGCAATGAATATACTCCATCACTTGCTTTTCCATACCTCTGATCTCACTCCCAGAGCACTGCAACAAAAGTCCAGAAAAGTGAGGGTCTTTGAACCCATTAGCAGCTCCACAAGCCCCATATCCACTTGTAGTTTGATGAAAATGAGAAGCATGGATCTGATCAGTTGGGCCTTTATAGATGCATGTCAGATCTACATGAGTAATATGATCTTCGAGCAACCCAGAAAGGAGAGATTTTCTGTTTCTTAAGTCCCTTGCCTCAGAGTCAATACAGTCAATACAGTCAATACCATCCAAGAAAGGATCTGTAGCCTAGGATATATAACAGATTCACTTATTATGATATCAGGATGCCTGAGGCAAATCCATCCAAATGTGAGTGCTGGCTTCTTAGGAACTGGACAAGTGAGCTCAGGTACTGTAAAGGAGCACCTATGACTTGTTTACCAGGTCTAAGTTGCACAATCACAAGAGCCCAAGAATGTCAAATAATCCACATCAAATTCTCAAATAGCAAGACATGATATGTTCTCAATTCCCAGGCCATGTTTGTTATTAAATGATGTTCTAGCCCTTTGACAATACCTGCTATTAGAACCAGGGCTTGGGTGGTGGTGGAACAGGCCACAGTGGAATAGACAAGACCTGGGAATTCAGGAAGTTTTCCTTGGTCAGGAGAAGCCTGTGGCTGGGACAAGTATGATGTGGTTTGGATGTTTGTCACCTCGAAATCTCATTTTGAAATGTAATTTCCAATGTTGGAGGTGGGGCCTGATGGGAGGTGATTGAATCATGGGGGAAGCTCCCTCATGAACAGCTTAGCACCATCCACTTGGTGATAAGTGAGTTCTTGCTCAGTTAGTTTGCATGAGATCTGATTGTTTAAAAGAGTCTGGGACTTCCCCCCTCTCTCTCTTTCTCCTGCTCTCACCATGTGACATACCTTGCCTGCTCCTGCTTTACTTTCCACCATGATTGTAAGCTTCCTGAAGCCCTCACCAGAAGCCAAGCAGATGTTGATGCCATGCTTGTACAGCCCACAGAACTGTGAGCCAATGAAACTTCTTTTTTTAATAAATTACCCAGTCTCAGGTATTCCTTTATAGTAACATAAAAATGGACTAACACAAAGATTTAATTCCAAGGTTTAATGATTTGGTTATTACAGGGTTGAGTACATGGTGGTTTGACTCCAAAAGTAGGTTCAGAATCATATCAGACCTAAGAGTGATAAGAGCAGGTAAAATGTGAGAATAAGTATCCCCGGTGACAAACTGAACCAAGAACCTGGCTATTGGCCAAGCAGGAGTGAGGCAGTTGACCAATGGCCATCTAAGTAGTTGGCAATTGCCAGAGTTCATTCAGATTAGCAGCTGGTGAATTATCAAGGAATGATGGAAGTGGGTATTAGGGATTCAGTTCCAGATTCAGGCTAGGAAACAGATTTTTTTTGTGTAGGAAATCTAGTTCCAGTACTAGGATACCAGGCAAGGAATTAGACACTGGGGACGAAAGACATGGAAGGGCTCCAATTATGAAGGTATATATTTTCTGTGTCAGTAGAAAAATATGACTCAGTGCTGTGTTGCTGAATTATTTTCTTCAAACTCTTCCTGATTAGTGGCCTCTTCCAGTCTATTATTCACAATATAGCCAGAGTGAGCTTTTCAACCCTCTAAGCTGATCGCATTGTTTTAATTGCTCTTAGGATAAAGACCAGATGTGTTTTCAATCTCTAGAAGGTTCTGCATGGTTTGGCTCTTGCCTGCCTTTTTAGCCTCATCTCCCACCATTTCTCCTTTCACTCTTGGCACTCTAGCTGCACTGGTTTTCTGTGAAATCCTCAGGTCTCTACTGTCTCTCAGAGCTGTTGCACATTGTAATTCCTTCTGCTCAGAGTGTATGTTACCCCTTTTTTCATTCTTCCAGTCTCAATTTAAATGTCACAACATCAGGAAGGTCTTCTCTGATTTGTCTAAAGAAATGACCCCTTATTCTTTATAATGCTTCTACTGACCATCATCATTTACACTTACAAGTCACACGCACTAACCTTGCCTACCGTGACCAGCGAGCTCACCACCTCCTGTGCACCACTTTCATCGGCGTTACCTCTCCAATATCCTGATCATTTCATCACTATTCCCCACCGTCATGCATATCACCACACCCTCTAGCTCCATCCATCACCACCAACCTCATCCACCCCTTCTATAACCCATGCTCCCCTTTGGCCCATCTTTCTACCAGTGCCGATTAGCCACACTCAAAAGCCCCACACATTACCATCAGCCACGCCATCCTTTGCCCATCAAACAGTTCCAAACACTAGCAGCCCTACCTCACCACCCCTCCTAATGAGCACGGGCCCTTCTGCTTACGGTTCAGACATCAGCCAGCTTCAGTAATGTCTTCTTTGACCATTCAGTCTGGATAAGGTTTCCTTGTTTTCACTTCTTATAGCCCCCTCCCTGCCCTTCTTCTTCACAGTTCTGATCACAATGCTAATCATGCAGTACTTTAGGTGGTTGTGCTTAGTGGTTGTCACCCTCACAGGTTTATGTCTATTTATTCATTGCTATTTTCCTTGTACCTAGACACACAGTATATCTAAAAAAACTTTGCTGAATCTTGTTGTATCAAGTTACAGATTAAAAAGCCCAAAGCTCTAATCAGCTAAATAATGTACTCAGGGTTGCATGTCTAATAAGTGCCAGAGGTGGGATTCAAACCCAGGTCTGGCTGACTATAAATCCTGTGGGTTCTTAACCATTATATCAACAGTTTTTGCCAGTCCAGCAGCATCAGTTCATTTGGGAACTCATTAGAAATGCAAATTCTCAGGTACTGCCTCAGACTTACTGAATCAGAAACCCTGCAGGTGAGGCCCAGCACTTTGTGTTTTAACAGGTCCTCCAGGTGATTCTGAGGCCCAATCAAGTGTGAGAACCACTGCTGTACATGACATTTCCCATTATATGGTTTCCACTTGGTAAAAGATCCATGTTGTTCTCGGTCTATGCAAATAGCCCTAATGCTACCTAGTATGGGGCTCAGTATGTGATAGGTCTTTAATAAGTATGTGTTGAATAAGTGAATTGAGCTCTTGGGTACATTAGGTTTTGAAACACATGAGTAGGGTTTCTTTTTTTTTTTTTTTTTTTATCAAAACCACAGAGGGACAGTGAAAATACCATGGAAAGCCTAATATAAGGGACATGACACTTGCCTGGAGAAAAGTTTTCAAAATGAAATTATTTATTACCTTCTTTCAAACTCCTCCTTTCAGGTCAATCTTTTGAAAAGATTGTCTCTGACCCCTATGGTTCATATTGATAGCCCTCTTATTTGGCTTCTTTGCAGCATTTAGTGTATCACTTAAGCTATGCTTGGATTATATGTGATGATGCATTTTTTTGAGTGTCTCAGATATATAAATCATAGTCTCCATAATGAAACTATATTCTCTTTAGCACATGGACTATGTCTTTTCTTTTGCCTCTTCTAGTTTCTACCATGGCCTTAATATATAGTAAGATGTTGGGATAATGTTTTAATAAATTATCCTGTGTGTGTTTGTGTGTCTGTGTGTGTGCTTATACCTAGCCCTTTCAATAGTCAGCAAACACATTCATCACCTAAGAGAAAGGCTGTTATAATAGAAAAGCAGAAGACAAAAAAAAAGTAAATTCATAGCCTTTGAGTTTTAAAAGCCTATTTCGAATTTCAGGAACTGGAGCTTTCGAGCTTCAAAGGCCCAAGTCCTAAAGAACCCAGAAGATGCACTTCATGATATACACACTAGATTTGAAAGGATACAGGATAAGTTAAAGCCTGTTTTCCTCTTCCCCAAACTAGATGAAGATTCTATCAGATATGAGAAAAGTGAGAATTAGAACAAAAGAGTGAGTCCTTAGTGAGTCCGTTAACAGAGGTGCTGTAACATGATGTTGTGGACCAAGACCCAAATTGAAAAAATATTAATAATACAACCCTCAATGGGGCATGTGAGTAGAGAAATCTGAGAGCAGATAAGACTGTTCCTTGCCTCTCCCCCACATAGAGGTTTTTGAGCAGTTCCCCTGAACCTAGCCTGACACCAGAGCAGTAGTGTCGACTGCACGTATTATATGTCAGAAGACAGGCCCTGAGACCACCTCACAATTCCCTAGACTCTGGGGAGGTATTGGAAAAACCAAGTGTTTTCTAAATACCCACAAGGACATCTTGAGACCTGAGAGAACTTAATCTCAAGGTTAAGAAAGCACAGCAGTGATCTGAGCATCTGTAACTGATGCCTGGGTGGAATTTGAATATCCCTAGAACACATGCAAAGAGAAAACCAAGGCCACACATGACAATGCACCTCTCAGTGGATTCCAGGGTGAACAACAGCAGGCAACTGAAGATCAAACACTTTCTGCTTGTCTTAGCCACAGTCCCAGAGATTGTGGGGAGTGCTTGACTGGAGTTAAGGTTTATACTATTTGGAGGAATGGGGGCTCAAAATAGATTGAGATATTAGAAAAAACATTCTTGTGTATCTGAATTTGTGAGTTGACATTTCTTTCTTCTTCTTCTTCTTTTTTTTTTTTTTTTTTTTTAGATGGAGTCTTGCTCTGTTACCCAGGCTGAAGTGCAATGGCGTGATCTCGGCTCACTGCAACCTCTGCTCCTGGTTCAAGCGATTCTCCTGCCTCAGCCCCCTGAGTAGCTGGGATTACAGGTGCATGCCACCATGCCCGGCTAATTTTTCTATTTTTAGTAGAGACTGGGTTTTACCATGTTGGTCAGGCTGGTTTCGAACTCCTGACCTCGTGATCCACCTGCCTTGGCCTCCCAAAGTGCTGGGATTACAGGTGTGAGCCACTGTGCCTGGCCGACATTTCTATCAATTCTACCAAGGCACACTATATTTGGTCAATTGGATTGAATTGATGAACAAGATCCTTTTTCCTGAGGACAACATTGAGGAGAAAAGTGAATCAGAAAACAAAGCTGATCAGGTGTGGTGGCTTCTGCCTGTAATCCCACCACTTTGAGAGGCCAAGGCAAGAAGATTGCTTGAGCATAAGAGTTTGAGACCAGCCTTGGCAGCATAGTGAGACCTTGTCTCTACAAAAAATAAACAAAATTAGCTGGGTGTGGTGGCACACACTCGTAGTCCCAGCTATTCGGGAGTCTGAGGTGGGAGAGGATCTCTTGAGCCTGGGAGGTTGAGGGGCAATGAGCTGAGATCATACCACTACCACTACCACTACCACTGCACTCCAGCCTGGGCAACAGAGCAAGGCCCTGTCTCAAAAACAAACAAACAAAAAGCTCCTGCTGGGGAATTGGGTAAATCATTGAAGTGCTCCTGAGCTGTCTTCGCCTCAGTATGCTTTTAACCCAACACTTCTCAACTTTTCTAGTGCTTGGTAGTGACAGTGGTGTTCCAAATACTGTGATATACCTAGTTAGGCAAAGTAGAGTCTAGCTATAGCCACTCAACTACTTACCAAGGTGGGAGAGTTAACTCAGGCATTTCAGAGTCTTCATACATACTCAGAGATCAAAACAAGAAGAAGTTTTAAAATAACTCTCAGACTCCCAACTGTACACGTATTTACAAATGTATGACTTGATCATTGATTTTTAGCAGATGAACAGAACCAGACAAGTTTATATTTTTAACTAAGTTATAGCGTGAGTATTGCATTTGGAAGGACCATGTTATTTATTAAACTGTGTGAGGCTGCTGTGATTATGCTATAGATAGGCAGAGGTCTCCAGAGTCAATTGGGGTTGTTGAATCACATTCAACGAATGTCCTTGCATCTCAATTGAAGAAGCTTGTTATTGAGGGACTCCCCTGGAGTAATCAATTAAAAGCAGTAGCATTAAGCAGCTAATGGTGCTGGGAAATCAATACTGGTATGGGGAAGAAACAATTCCCTGCAATGATTTCTATGCAAATTCTGATTCTTGTACCTAATGACATTAGGATTCACTAATGACACATAACTCAAGGAATTGCTTCTTTCTCAGTTAAGCATGAAGCACATTTTTGCCCCTACAACCTTGGTGGCCACTTGGGCAGCTTACTTCTGTTTCTGGGAAGCAATAGATTAAGGTAAGACAGCCAAACTTTCTATGGGTCCCTCTTGTGGGAGAGGAGGTCTGATAGAAATACTGACTTTCTGAAGATTGGAATGGGTTCTTGAAAGTGCGAGGACCATTCATTCTTTCATTCAGTGAGCATTTGTCTGCCCTGGCCCTGTACCTTTAACTGCTCCATCCCCACTCATGACAAAGGTAGTCCTATCAAAGATACCTATAGCTCAGCCCAAACTGCTTTGAGACTCTACTTTCTCCCAGAGTAGATTCTACTACTTTCTCCCAATATTAAATCTTGTAGTTGGCATGCATTTTACCCCAAAATATGGAGTGAAATAAATATTTCTTTTATTCTCTAAATATCAATCTGCTCAGAGACCATACCCTCCACCCAGATTTCATAGAACATTTAATCTCAGTCATTGTTGAGGCCTCCATGTCCATGTTAAGTACTAAGCATCTTGGACCATCACAGGGAATCCTCAGGTCTTCAGTTTTCACACTGGTCATCACTGACATACTCATTGTCCAAGCCTGTATGATCTCTTCAAGGCTAGCAGCTCTGCTGCTTCTGGACCAAACTGAGGCACAGGGGATTCTGTCCAGGCTGGGAGTCTTGAACTGGTTTGAGTCTAGTCTTGGATATCACGTTGCCATTTTTCTCCAATGTCCTGTCACCTCCCTGGGCACTGTCAAGGAACAGGGTGTCTATATACTCTACTTGTAGAATCTGTAAAACTCCAGTCTGTTTTGAGAATACTGTCTTGAAGCTCTAGGTACTTCAATATCTCTGTTTTCCAAACCTTAGTCACTTCCATTGTAGAACAGTAATATAGCTTTGTTTCCTCTTGCCTTGGCTTTAGAACTCAGCATCCTCTTAACTTTGATCTGGAGCAGTCGAATCTTTGGGTCATATTGTACCAGGTAGGCTGTGTGCATGTATGCATGTATATGTGTGTGTTATGGGGAGGGGTGCTCATTCTTTCTGAATTTTCCCTTTCTCATCCTCCCTTCTCCTCCACACCCTATACCTAGCAAACTTATAACTACACTTCAAGTCTCAGCTTATATGTAGTTCTTTCGGATTAGTTTTGCTTGCTCCTCTACTCTAAATAGTCCCTTTTATACACATGTATAGCACCCTGTAGCTATTCTATGTAGCGCTTGCCATAGTGGTAATGAGTTATTAGGGTGACTGTTAATGTTTGTTTTTTTCCCATGGGTTTGTAAACTCCATGAGAATAAGGACTGTTCTTTTCTGTTCATTGTTATGTCCCTATCCCTTCATAAAATATCTGACATTTAGATGTTGTAAACAAATGTTGAATAAATGAAGTGATATCTTTCTATATTTGAGAAGTAACAACAGAGAAATGATTTTCTAATTTTTCATTCTTTAAATTTATATGGTGTTGATAGCTTGTACAATGAAAATAGATAGTGCATGCACTATCATAGCAAAAGAGTTGGCATAAAGTTGTTTATATTATCTTCCTCTTATCTTTTTAACACATAATATCGGTAGTGATGCCTCCTTTTTAATTCCTGATATTTCATTCCTCACGTTGGTAATTTGAGCCCTCTCTCGGTCTTTATTGAAATACAGTAATTATATTAATCTAAAACTTCATTAAGATAAAAGGCAAATTAGAGTGGGAGAAAATATTTATAATATACATAACTTGCAAAGGACTTGTGTCCAGAATATATATAAATAACTCCCATGGATAAATAAAAAATGACAGATAACCTAATTAAAAATTAAGGACTTGATCAGGTATTTCACCAAATAGTATACTGACTTGTTTAGCAAGCATCATTAGTCATTGGGGAAATGCAAATTAAAACCACAATGAGTTACCACTACACGTTTATCAGGATAGTTATCATTAAAAAGACCAACAACAGCAAGTATTGTCAAAGAGTGGAGCTAGTGGAACTCTCATATGCTATTGACTGGAGTGTAAATTGGTACAACGACTTTGGAAAACTGGCAGTATCAATTAAAGTTGAATATATGTGTAACCAATGACCTAATAAATCCATTACTATGCATATACCCAACAGAAATGCACACATTTGCACCAAAAGACATGTGCAAAATGTTCACAGCAGTATTATTTGTAATGGCACAAAACTAAAAATAATCTAAATGTTCATCAACATTAGAATGGATAAATTGTGGTATATTCATACAATGGAATATCACACAGCAATTAATAAGAAAAAAATACTACAACACCAAGCACAATGGGTGAATCTCACACATACAAGATTGAATACGAAGCCAGAAATAAAAGAGAATACATTTATATCAAGTTCAAGCACAGGGAAAATTAATCTATGGTGATAGAAATTAGAATAATGGTAGAAGACCAAGAGAAACACGAGAGAGACTTTTGGGATGCTGATAATGCTCTGAGTCTTGATCTAGGTGATGATAATGGGGGTGTGCTTACTTTATAAAAATTACTCTGTATAATTAAGATTTATATTTTTTGTATATTTCAATAAAAGCTTATAACAATAGATAGAATAAATACATTAAAAGAGAGAGTGACACTGGATGAATTTTAATGTTCCTTCTAGCTCTAACATGCTGTGAATTTGTGTTTGAAAATGTTTTGAAAATAATAAAATCCTTGACAAGTATAAGGTCTTTTATGATTATCAGTGGTAGTTGACCCTGAATTCCTCATGATTTCCTGATCAAATTGTGAAAAATAATTTTGCTTAAAGTTTTATATATTTGTTTCCCATATGAAAATGTAAGTTACCTACCTTTCTGGCTCTTGTTCACTTCCTAGTTTCTTTGGAATTTTTTGGTGAAGACATTCAATGAACCACCAGAGGCAAATACCATGGAGAGTAATCCTGACTACTTGTATGGTTTGAGTTGGCAAGAATGATGGCAAAGCCTCTGAATGCAAAATGCAAGGTTTAAGGAGAATGCTTCATGGTTCCTTTGAGTCATCTGTGGCTTTGGGTTCCCCAGACTGTGTTTTCTACTTCAATGCATAATGCAGCAGTGGAAATAATAATGATTTTCCTGATCACTTGACCTCCGTTAGGAGTCAATTTTAATGTTAGGGCAAAATAATGCAATAAAAGACAAATAAAATGCATTTAGCATTCATTTCCAAATGTAGTCATTCAAATAGCATCACCTTTATCATTGCCATCACTTTGTTTTTTCCTTAGCCTTACCAGTAAAACTCCATTAATGAATCTATACAGTTGAAAAAATGGTAGACTTCCTCTGAGAGATGAGGCTTTGGCTTTACTGAAGCCATTGAACTTGCTTAGAACATACTATTCATTTTTTTTCTTGGAAGCTTTTCTCTCTTTCAGATATTCATTAAGAACTCAACTTTCCTAGTGTCTAAATCAAAGTATCGTTTAAAGGTATATCGCCTCCCTAAATTCTTAGCCTGGGAAAAAATGTCAGAAAATTATTTAAATTCATTTAGTGAAGTATTTTAAATGCACATCTTACACTTTTGAGTGAAGTGTAATTTACATTTCATAAAAGTAGAAGCCGAGCAGCAAGCTGTAAGTAATTATCATATAATTAAATGTCTACTATGAAGAGAATGAAAACGTGGGCTCCTTTGTGCCTTTCGTGACTGGGTTATGCAATAGCAAATTAAATTACAGCTCTTTATCTCAGGAAGGCTCCAAGGGACCTACTCAGGGTTTTAAAAAGATACCCCTGAGTTGCCAATATAGTTTCAGCTGAAACCTGAAGCAATCACTTCACTGTCCAAGCAGACCACATGGAAATGGATTCTGTAGCTTTGGTTTTAGAATGGAAACCAAAGTGTCTACTCCTCTCAGTAACTTAGAAAACCCTTTTATCCCTAGGTTAATATTTGTGAATGGGAAACACTAACATGATAATTGGTAATTAATTATTACTGTGGATGAGCTTTATTTATTTAAATTCACAAAGCAGTTGGCTTTAGGGATAATAATCAAATACTAAATGCATTTCTAATTAGTTGAAATACTCCTAATCTGATCTTATTTAATAGTCACTTAAAATATGCATTGCGTACTTGCTAAATTCCAGATGCTATGGGGGCATCAAAGGGTCAAAAAAGACATGCTGTCTGCTCTGAAGGTGATTACAGTCAGGAAGGGGATAGAAGCTATGCATACAAAAAATACAATATAAAGCAAAATTAGATAGTTATCAGAGAATCTAAGGTGGAGGAGCTCAGAGGAAGGAGCAATCATTTCTATTTTTGGCTAAGTAGAGCAGGTAAGGTTTCAAGAAAATAGTATTTAATTTGGTGGATAAGGAATAGATTTATTATAGGAGGAGGGATTGAGGAGCCCATGATCAATTATACAGGTAGGAAACCAGCACAGGGTCTTCAGGGAATGAAGTAGAGTAGTTTGTTCCCTTATTCAACAGTCACTGGCAATTTATTTAAATCTGTGAATACAATCGTTAAGTTTTGCAGACTTTCTTCTCAGTCAAAAGCTATAATATGATATTCTTGCTATTGTTTGGAGCATTAGATTCATGTAGGGGTCTAGTGAGAGATATGGATGATGTATTGTTTAATTCCTGCATTGCCATGAAAATACCTGAGATGGGGTAATTTATAAAGAAAAGAGGTTTAATTGGCTCACAGTTCTGCAGGCTGTGCAGGAAGCATGGCAGCATTTGCTCGACTTCTGGAAAGATCAGGAAACTTACAATAATGGCAGAAGGTGAAGGGGGAAGCAGGCACTTTTTATGTAGCAAGAGCAAGAGGAAGAGAGCAAGAAGGGGGAGACGTCACACACTTTTAAACAACCAGATCTCATGAGAACTCCATCATGAGAACAGCACTAGGGAGATAGTGTGAAACGGGTAGCAACTGCTCCCATGATTCAATCACCTGCCACCAGACCCCACCTCCAGCATTGGGGATCACATTTCGACACGAGATTTGGGTGGGGACACAGATGCACACCGTATCAGATGACAGTGGAAGTTGCAGCTGGATTGCATGGATTGCAAAGACAATTGGGCACCAGTCCAATGAAGATAGACTTTACTTAGAGAATCATTTATTTAAAAATTATTGATGGACTATTGTGTACCCAGCATGTGTAATACAGTCATGAGCATCTTTCCTGCCCATAGGGAAATGAGTTTAGTGCAGGAGATGGTTGAGAGGTGTGAGGGCCCCTCTCTTACAGGATGTGAGGTATTAGGAAAGGCACACCTTCTAGAGATGGAAATGTCTGAGTTGAAACATAAAGGACAGCATAGGCTTTTCTGAGATGAAGATGATAAGAAGGTGTTTCAAGCAGAGAGAACATGTCAAATCACTGAGGTGTAGAGAACCAGAGAGTTCCTGGTCTTGCTGGGCTTGAACCTAGGGTGTGAACTGAGTTGTAGAGAGTCAATGCTATAGGGGTCAAAAAGGGAGAGGCTATTGCAATGATTCAGGTAGAAATGACAAGACCTTGAGTGAAAAATATAGTAGTAGGGAAGAAGGCATACATTTGAGAGATATTTAGGGGGTAGAATTTACACAATTTGGTAATCAATTGCGTGTAAGTGATGAGGTGGTTAATGGAGAGTGAGTGTGAATCTCAGGATTGAATTTTGGTGTCAGGAAGTGCCATTCATTGAGAGGGGAAACACAGAAGGATAAGACTTGATGGGGAAGTCCTGAGCTCAGTTTTACCTATGTTGAGTGTGAGGTGCCTGTCAGATATCCAAATGAAGATTGGATATATTATTTGGGGTGCAGGAATGTAGTTTGTGCTACTGGTATAGTCTTGGAAGTCATCAGTATTAGGAGTTAAAAATCTGAATGTCTACAGGATCCAGACAGGTGACATAAATGAATAATTTTTGGGGGGCTGATACGGGCCTAAGACAAAAGGAAGAGATGAGCACAAGCCCTCCCCACAGACATTCAAGTTAGAAATAAATGTTGGAGGTAGCACCAGGGAAAAGAAAAAAAAATCTTGTAAGCCAGCCAAACAAAACCCAGCTGCAGGCCATATGAATCTTCAAGCAGCCAGTTTTCCATACTTGAGACGTATGTATGCATATAGAGTAGATGTAGCTTTTATGCAGGGGGAATATATAGAGTACAGAAAAAGGGCAAGGACAAAGGTCCCTAGGAGTAACACAAAAAACAAGCAGATACTCCGCTCCAGGTTGGGGAGGGAGAAGAATGAGAGAAGGGAGATAGAGAAGAAAAAGGAGAGGGAGATGGAAAGAAAAACAGAGTATGGTGTCCAGGAAGCAAGAGGAGAAGAAAACTTTCAGGCAGGGAATGGTTAACTGTGTTGAATGCTACAGACTTAGATTAAGATTGTGAACTTTCTATAGGAATTTGTACCATGGAGAGATTGCTAGCTTGAAATGAAACCATTTCAATGGTGTAGTGGGGGGCTAAAGCCAAACTGTAGTGGGCTGAGGATTTAATGGAGGAGAAGAAGTGGAGACTGTGAGTATAGAAAAGTCTTTCAAGAAATTTGGTTGTGAATGTGAGGTGAGCAGTTGGGTGGCAGCTGGCTATTTATCTATGCGTATACACTGCGAGAGACATGAGCATACTTGTATTCTAAAGAGAAAGGATGAAGTTGAAGATGTAAGAATGAGAAGGATCTGTTCAAGAGTTGAGGTCCCTGGAAAGGTGGAAATAGAAGAGATCCAGAGAATAGGTGGAAGGATTAGCCTTGAGATAGAAGAAATGGCACCTTTTCTATGGAAATTGAAGATAATTTCATTTAACAAGGGTTTATGGAGCCTCTGTACCCTGCCAGATACTGTTCTAGGTACTGAAGATGTAACGGTTTGAGAAACCAGGACAAAAATCCCTGCCTGGATGGAACTTACTTTCCAGAAAGAATGAAGTATGTACAAGAGCAAATACATAAAAGCAGGGATGAAACATTGGAAATGTAGTTGAAACATTCTTATTTGATGACCTCAATTTTCTCTGTGACTGAAGGAAGAGATCTTATGGTACTGGACATAAAATATACTGAGTTGGGGTTTGTGTGAAAGAGGGGCCTAGGAACAGAAAAAGAAACTTCTGAGCAGCAACTAGACTCCTACTTGTCTTGCAGTAGAGAAGGGATGCACAAACTTTTTCTGTAAAGGACCGGATAGAATAATATTGTCTATGTCTACAAAAGTCTTGCTGGGATGTTGATAGAAATTACATTAAATCTGTTTATCAACTTGGGGAGAATTCGCATCCTTACTGTGCTGAGTTCCCAATCCAGAACATGTTATGTATCTCCATTTATTTAGATTATTTTTTATTTCTTTCATTAGCATTATGTAGTTTTCAATGTATAAGTTCCACATGTGTTTTGTTAGATTTGCACTGAAGTATTGGATTTTAAAAGGAATTTAAATGGTACTGTATTTTGAACTTCAGTGCCCACATTTCATTACTGTTATATAGAAATACAATTAATTTTTTTATTATTATCTTCTGTCCTCCAACCTTGCTGAATTCATTTACTAGTTTTGGAGGTCTTTATAGATTCCTTTGGATATTCTATGTAGGCATCTTCAAACCTGGGTAGTTTTATTTATTCTCCATCTGTATGCCTTTTATGTTCTTTACTTTCTTTATTGAACTGGCTAGATCTTCTAACATTATGTTGAGTAAGAGTGGTGAAATGGACATCCTTGCCTTGTTCTTAATCTTAGGGGGAAACTATCCAGTCTTTCATCATGAAGTATGATGTTAACTTTAGGCTTTATGTAGATGTTCTATATCAAGTTGAGAAAGTTCCTCTCTATATTTTTCTGAGAATGTTTATAGTGAATTGGTATTAATTTTTTCAAACACTTTTCCTGCATTGATCAATATGTTCATATAATATTTCTTCTTTAATCTTTTAATATGGTAAATTACATTAATTGATTTTTGTAATATTGTACCGGCTTTGCATCTGTCTTTATCCGTTGTTTGTTGCTATAATAGAATACTATTGGCTAGGTAATTTACAAAGAAAAGAGATTTATTTCACTCATGGTTCTGGAGGCTGGCAAGTCCAAGAGCATGTTGTTGGCATCTGGTGAGGGTAATCTCATGGTGGAAGATATCACATGATGAGGAAGCACACAGGAAAGACAGAGAGAAAAGATGGGGGATAAATTTATTTTTTTAACCAGGAGCCTGTTCCTATGATAACTAACCCACTCCTGTGATAACAGCATTAATCCATGACCTTTTAAAGACCCCACCTCTTAATGTTGTTACAGTGGCAATTAAGTTTCCAATACATGAACTTATGGGGGACACATTGAAACCATAGTATTCTCTCCTGGCCCTCCAAATTCATATTCTTCTCACAAGTAAAGTACATTCATTTTATCCCAATAGTTCCAAAAGTCTTAACTTTTTTTCAGCATCAACTCAAATGTCCTGATATATAATAATGTTTTGTTATCCTAAATGTCTCAGAATAGAGTTGCTTACAAAAAGTGACTCAGCCCACAGTGAAATTGCTAACCCCTCAAAGTGATAAACATATATATATAATGAACTGAAGTGATAAGGCTTACTGTGACCAGGTGCACTCCAGACCTGACAAGAAAGTGAGGCTGAGATAATGACCATGGATACTCCTGTGGAGGACCATAAAAAACAAAGAAACTGACCATGACTAAGATGCCTAAAGAAACTCTGCCCATGAGAACTCCAAGTCCTCTTGGTAATGACTGCTGAAAACTCTGCCTTAGAAGAGCAGAGACTTACCCCACTGGTCAGCATTTTGAAGGAAATCCAGAGCTGCCCAGTTGGTCTGTCAGTGTGCTGGTCTTCTGAATTACTCGCCATGGTTTGTTCTCTTTCTTATTACTGCCTTTATGTGTGAAATATATTTGCATGATTATTGGTGTGTGAAAGCCTCACAATAAACCATAAATTTGAAAGCATTTAATTGGCCACTGAGCCTCTTTGAAACCTTTCCCCATTTTTGGATTTAGCACAGCTAGGCTGATTCAAACCTGACACAAAAAATCAAAAGTCCAAAGTCTTATCTGAATCAGATATGGGTGAGACTCAAGGTATGATTCATCCTGAGGCAAATTCCTTCCAGCTCTGAACCTGTGAAATCAGAACAAGTTGTCTACTTCCAGAAGACAATGTGGGACAGGTATAGGATAGACATTTTGACTCCAAAAGGGAGAAATAGGCAAAAAAAAAAAAAAAAAAAAAAAGAAGTAGTAAGCCCTAAGTAAGTCCAAAACCCAACAGGGAAACATTAAGTCTTAAACCTGGATAATGACCTGCTTTGACTCCATGTATCACTTCCTGGATATACTGAGGTGGGAGTTGGGCCCCGAAGGCCTCAGGCAATACAGCCCCTATGGCTTTTCAGGACTCAGTCTCTCCAGCAGCTCTCATTGGTAGAAGTTTCATGTCTGCAGTTTTCCCAGGCTGGCATTGCATGTTTGGACCTCTATAGTGCTGAAGTCTTAAGGGAAGCCTTACCCCTGCAGCTCCACTAAGCATTGCCTTAGTGGGGAAGTTCTCTATGGTGGCTCTGCCTTTGTAGTCAGTTTCTGCCTGGGCTTTCAGGCATTTTGTGGCATCCTTTGTAATCTAGGTGGAGGAAGCCATTCTTCCACAGCACTTGCATTCTGTGTATCTGTAGAATTAACACCATGTGGTTAATTAACACCATGTGGTCATAAGCTGCCAAGGCTTATGACTTAGACCTTTTGGAGCAGCAGGTCAAGCCATACCTGGACCCATTGAATCATGAGTGCAGCAGCTGAGGAGTGCTGCACCAGAATGCAGGGAGCAGAGTCCTGAGGAGGCTCTGGGCAGTGAGCCCATGGAAGACATCCAGGACCTGTCCCCTGAAATCATTCTGTCCTCCTATAGCTCTGGGCCTGTGATGGGAGGGGCAGCCTCAAAAACCTTTAAAATTCCTTTGGGGTCTTTTTCTCCCATTGTTTTCATGAATAGCACCTGGCTCTGTTCTATCAGTACTAATCTCTTTAGTAAATGATTGCTTGGTCCCAATCTTAGTATTATATTCTTAGCACTATTTTTTTTTTTTTTTTTTAGACAGGGTCTTGCTCTGTCACACAGGCTGGAGTGCAGTGGTGCAATCTTGGCTCACTGCAACCTCTGCCTCTCAGGCTTAAGCAATCCTCCCACCTCAGCCTCCTGAGTAGCTGGGACCACAGGTGCAGGCCACTATGCCTGGCGAATTTTTTGTGGAGACAGGGTTTTACTGTGTTGCCCATGCTGGTCTCATACTCCTGAGCTCAAGAAATCCACCTGCTTTAGCCTCCCAAAGTGCTGGGATAACAGGTGTGGGCCACTGCACCTGGCCTATTCTTCATATTCCAGAGTATGCTTTTTCAGTCTTTACATGGCCAGCCTGTGAGTTTTCCTTATCTTTCTGTTTGGCTTATCTTTTTAAGTATAAATTTCATCTTTAAGTCATTCTTTGGCTTTCGCATCTCACTGTATGTGGCTAAAAGTAGCCATGCAACAGTCTGAATACATTGCTGCTTAGATATTTCTTCCATTAGATATCCTAGTTCATTGCTCTTAAGTTCTGCATTTCATGAAGTCCTAGGGCACAGACACAATTCAGCCAGGGTCTTTGCTACTTTATAACAAGGAAGGCTTTTTCTTCAGTTTCCAATATTTTGTTTCTCAAATCAGTCTGTGACCTCATCAGAATGGCCTTTGTTGTCCATATTTCTATCAGCATTCTAGTCATGACCACTTAAATAATGTCTAAGACGATTTAGACTTCCTCTGTAGCTCTCCCCTTAGGAGCCCTCACCAGAAACTTAGTGCTCTGTTCATGCCAATTTAGACTTTTTCTAGCCTGCTGCTCCAAATTCTCCTAGCCTCTAACCATTATTCAGTTCCAAAGCTGCTTCCACATTTTCAGGCATTTTTAATAGCAATAGCTCCATTACTTGGTACCAGTTTTCTGTCTTAATTTATTTTCTGCTGCTATAACAGAATACTTTAGACTGAGTAATTTATAAAAAAGAAAAAGAAATTTATTTGGCTTACAATTCTGGAGGTTGAGAAGAACATGGTGTGCCATCCGGTGAGGGTCAGTCCATGGTAGAAGAGTGGAAGGCAGAATTGAGCATGCAAGACAGAGAGAAAATAGGAGCTAAACTTGTTCATTTATTATGAGCTTACTTCTATATAACTATCTCATTGTCATAATGACATTAATGCATTCATGACAGTGAAGCCCTCATGACTTACTCACCTCTTTTGTGCCTCACCTCCCAATACCATCACAGTGGCAATTAAATTTCAACATGAATTTTGATGGGGACATTCAAACCACATCAGCATCCATGGTATAAACCCTACTTGAGCATGTTGTTTAATTACTTTTATGTGTTGCTGAATTCTTTTTTTCTAGTACTTTATTAGGGATTTTTGCATCTATATTCATGAGGGATATTGTTTGGTACATTTCTGTACTGTCTTTGTCTGATTTTCTTATCAGGATAATATTAGCTTTTAAAAAAGGAATTGAGAAGTGTTCACTCCTATTGTCTGGAAGATATTGTGTGGACTTAGAGTTAATTCTTCTTTAAATATGTGGTATAATTCTCCCGTGAAACAATCTGGACCTGAAGATTTCTTTTTGTGAAGTTTTAGAATTATGAATTTAATTTTGTTATAATGCCATTGAAATGATATATTTTATATTGGGTGAGATTGTGGTAGTATTTTTTTTGAGAAATTGGTTCGTATCATGTATGTTGTCAAATTTATGTATGTAGAGATGTTTGGACTATTCCCTTTTTACCCTTTTGATATCTGCGGGGTCCATAGCAATAATCTCATTTTATTCCTTATATTGATAATTCGTCTTTTTTTTTTTTTTTTTTTTTTTTTTTTTTTTTTGAGACAAGGTCTCACTTCAATGCCCAGGCTGGAGTGCAGTGATGCAATCGTGGCTCACTGCAGTCTCAACTTCCCAGGCTCAAGCAATCCTCCCACATCAGCCTCCCATGTTGCTGGGGATACAGGTGTGTGCCACCATACCTGGTTAATTATTTTTTGTACTCACTGTGGAGACAGGGTTTTGCCATGTTCAAGTGGCTGTCAAACTCCTGGGCTCAAGTGATCCACCTGCCCAGGCCTCCCAAAATGCTCAGATTACTGGCATGAGCCACTGTGCCTGTTAGATAATTTGTGTCTTTTTTTTTCACCTTGTCAGTTTTTCTAGAGGTGTGTCAACTCTATTGATCTTTTAAAAGAACTAAGTCTTTGTTTCAATGACTTTATTGTTTCTCTGTTTTCAACTTCATTGACTTCTCTTTTTAAAATTTTAAAAAATGTTGTGGGTATGTTTATGTAGTAGGTGTATATATTTATGGGTTACATGAGATATTTGATATAGGCATGCAATGTGTAATAATTACAACAGAATAAATGGGGTATTCATTCCCTCAAGCACTTATCATTTTTGTCACAAATAATGTAATTATACTTTTAGTTATTTAAAATGTGCAGTTAAGTTACTTTGACTATAGTCACCCTGTTCTGCTAGCAAATACTAGGTCTTATTCATTCTATTTTTTTGCACCACTAACCATCTCCACTTCTGCCCCACATCCCCGTTACCCTTCCTAACCTTTGGTAGCCATCCTTTTACTCTCTATCTTGACGACTTCAATTGTTTTAATTTTCAATCCCACAAATAAGTGAGAACATGTGATATTTGTCTTTCTGTGCCTGGCTTATTTCACTTAACATAATAACTCTAGTTTCATCCATGTTGTTGAAAATGACAGGATCTCATTCTTTTTTATGGCTGAATAGTACTCCATTGTGTATATGTACCATATTTTCCTTATTTCTCTGTTGATGGACACTTAAGTTGCTTCGAAATCTTGGCTATTGAGAATAGTGCTGCAATAAACATGAGAGTACAGATATCTCTTTGATATACTAATTTCCTCTCTTTTGGGTATATACCCAGCAGTGGGATTGCTGGCTCATATGGTAGCTCTATTTTTAGTTTTCTGAGGAACCTCCATACTGTTCTTCATGGTGGTTGTACTAATTTATATTCCCACTAGCAGTGTATGGGTGTTCCCTTTTCTCCGCATTCTCACCAGCATTTGTTATTGCCTGTCTTTTGGATAAAAGCCATTTTAATGTGGGTGAGATGATATCTCCTTGGAGTTTTTTTTTATTATTATTATTATACTTCTAAGGTACATGCGCACAACGTGCAGGTTTGTTACATATGTATACATTGCCATGTTGGTGTGCTGCACCCATTAACTTGTCATTTACATTAGATATATCTCCTAATGCTATCCCTCGTCCCTCCCTTCACCTCATGACAGGTCCTGGTGTGTGATATTCCCCTTCCTGTGTCCAGGTGTTCTCATTGTTCAATTCCCACCTATGAGTGAGAACATGTGGTGTCTGGTTTTTTGTCCTTGCTGAGAATTTTGTTTGCTGAGAATGATGGTTTCCAGCTTCATCCATGTTCCTACAAAGGACATGAACCCATCCTTTTTTATGACTGCATAGTATTCCATGGTGTATATGTGACACATTTTTTTAATCCAGTCTATCATTGAGGGACATTTGGGTTGATTCCAAGTCTTTGCTATTGTGGATAGTGCTGCAATAAACATACGTGTGCATGTGTCTTTATAGCAGCATGATTTATAATCCTTTGGGTATATACCCAGTAATGGGATGATGGGGTCAAGTGGTATTTCTAGTTCTAGATCCTTGAGGAATCACCACACTGTCTTCCACAATGGTTGAACTAGCTTACAGTCCCACCAACAGTGTAAAAGCGTTCCTATTTCTCCACATCCTCTCCAGCACCTGTTGTTTCCTGACTTTTTAATGATCGCCATTCTAACTGGTGTGAGATGGTATCTCATTGTGGTTTTGATTTGCATTTCTCTGATGACCAGTGATGATGAGCATTTTTTCATGTGCCTGTTGGCTGTATGAATGTCTTCTTTTGAAAAGTATCTGTTCATATCCTTTGCCCACTTTTTGATGGGGTTGTTTGATTTTTTCTTGTAAATTTGTTTAAGCTCTTTGTAGATTCTGGATATTAGTCCTTTGTCAGATGGGTAGATTGCAAAAGCTTTCTCTCACTGTGTAGGTTGCCTGTTCACTCCGATGGTAGTTTCCTTTGCTGTACAGAAACTCTTTAGTTTAATTAGATCCCATTTGTCAATTTTTGTTTTTGTTGCCATTGCTTTTGGTGTTTTAGTCATGAAGTCCTTGCCCATGCCTATGTCCTGAAGGGTATTGCCTACGTTTTTTTTTTTTTTAGGGATTTTATGGTTTTAGGTCTAATATTTAAGTCTTTAATCCATCTTGAATTAATTTTTGTATAAGGTGTAAGGAAGGGATCCAGTTTCAGCTTTCTACATATGGCTAGCCAGTTTTCCCAGCATCATTTATTAAATAGGGAATCCTTTCCCCATGTCATGTTTCTGTCAGGTTTGTCAAAGATCAGATGATTGTAGATGTGTGGTATTATTTCCGGGGGCTCTATTCTGTTCCATTGGTCTATATCTGTGTTTTGGTACCAGTACCATGCTGTTTTGGTTACTGTAGCCTTGTAGTATATTTTCATGTCAGGTAGTGTGATGCCTCCAGCTTTGTTCTTTTGGCTTAGGATTGTCTTGGGAATGCAGGTTCTTTTTTGGTTCCATATGAACTTGAAAGTAGTTTTTTCCAATTCTGTGAAGAAAGTCATTGATAGCTTGATGGGGAGGGCATTGAATCTATAAATTACCTTGGGCAGTATGGCCATTTTCACAATATTGCTTCTCCCTATCCATGAGCATAGAATGTTTTTCTATTTGTTTGTGTCCTTTCTTATTTTCTTGAGCAGTGGTTTGTAGTTCTCCTTGAAGAGGTCCTTTACATCCCTTGTAAGTTGGATTCCTAGTATTTTATTCTCTTTGAAGCAATTGCGAATGGGAGTTCACTCATGATTTGGCTCTCTGTCTGTTATTGTTGTATAGGAATGCTTGTGATTTTTGCACCTTGATTTTGTATCCTGAGACTTTGCTGAAGTTGCTTATCAGCTTCAGGAGATTTTGGGCTTAGATGATAGAGTTTTCTAAATATACAATCATGTCATCTGCAAACAGGGACAATTTGACTTCCTGTTTTCCTAATTGAATACCCTTTATTTCTTTCTCTTGCCTGATTGCCCTAGCCAGAACTTCCAACACTATGTTGAATAGGGGTGGTGAGAGAGGGCATCCCTGTCTTGTGCCAGTTTTCAAAAGGAATGCTTCCAGTTTTTGCCCATTCGGTATGATATTGGCTGTGGGTTTGTCATAAATAGCTCTTCCTATTTTGAGATACAGCCCATCAATACCTAGTTTATTGAGAGTTCTTAGCATGAAGGGCTGTTGAATTTTGTCAAAGGCCTTTTCTGCATCTATTGAGATAATCATGTGGTTTTTGTCTTTGGTTCTGTTTATATGCTGGATTATGTTTATTGATTTGTGTATGTTGAACCAGCCTTGCATTCCAGGGATGAAGCCAACTTGATCATGGTGGATAAGCTTTTGATGTGCTGCTGGATTCAATTTGCCAGTATTTTACTGAGGATTTTTGCATCGATGTTCATTAGGGATATTGGTCTAAAATTCCCTTTTTTTGTTGTGTGTCTGCCAGGGTTTGGTATCAGGATGATGTTGGCCTCATAAAATGAAATAGGGATGATTTCCTCTTTTTCTAATGATTGGAATAGTTTCAGAAAGAAGGGTACCAACTCCTCCTTGTACCTCTGGTAGAATTCGGCTGTGAATTCGTCTGGTCCTGGACTTTTTTTGGTTGGTAGACTATTAATTATTGCCTCAATTTCAGAACCTGTTATTGATCTATTCAGGGATTCAACTTCTTCCTGGTTTAGTCTTGGGAGGGTGTATATGTCCAGGAATTTATCCATTTCTTCTAGATTTTCTAGTTTATTTGTATAGAGGTGTTTATAGTATTGTCTGATGGTAGTTTGTATTTCTGTGGTATCGGTGGTGATATCCCCTTTATCATTTTTTATTTTGTGTATTTGATTCTTGTGTCTTTTCTTCTTTATTAGTCTTGCTAGTGGTCTATCAATTTTGTTGATCTTTTCAAAAAACCAGCTCCTGGATTCATTGATTTTTTGGAGAGTTTTTTGTGTCTCTATCTCCTTCAGTTCTGCTCTTATCTTAGTTATTTCTTGCCTTCTGCTAGCTTTTGAATGTGTTTGCTCTTGCTTCTCTAGTTCTTTTAATTGTGGTGTTAGAGTGTCAATTTTAGATCTTTCCTGCTTTCCCTTGTGGGCATTTAGTGCTATAAATTTCCCTCTACACACTGCTTTAAATGTGTCCCAGAGATTCTGGTATGTTGTATCTTTGTTCTCATTGGTTTCAAAGAACATCTTGATTTCTGCCTTCATTTCGTTATGTACCCAGTAGTCATTCAGGAGCAGGTTGTTCAGTTTCCATGTAGTTGAGTGGTTTTGAGTGAGTTTCTTAATCCTGAGTTCTAGTTTGATTGCCCTGTGATCTGAGAGACAGTTTGTTATAATTTCTGTTCTTGTACATTTGCTGAGGAGTGCTTTACTTCCAATTATGTGGTCAATTTTGGAATAAGTGTGATGTGGTGCTGAGAAGAATGTATATTCTGTTGATTTGGGGTGGAGAGTTCTGTAGATGTCCATTTGGTGCAGAGCTGAGTTCAATTCCTGGATATCCTTGTTAACTTTCTGTCTCGTTGATCTGTCTAATGTTGACAGTGGGGTGTTAAAGTCTCCCATTATTATTGTGAGAGAGTCTAAGTCTCTTTGTAGGTCTCTAAGGACTTGCTTTGTGAATCTGGGTGCTCTCATATTGGGTACATATATATTTGGGATAGTTAGCTCTTCTTATTGAATTGATCCCTTTACCATGATGTAGTGGCCTTCTTTGTCCGTTTTGGTCTTTGTTGGTTTAAAGTCTGTTTTATCAGAGACTAGGATTGCAACCCCTGCTTTTTTTTGTTTTCCATTTGCTTGGTAGATCTTCCTCCGTCCCTTTATTTTGAGCGCGTGTGTGTGTATGCACAGTTTGTGTAGGATTGATATTAGTTCTTCTTTAAATGTTTGGTAGAATTCAGCAGTGAAGCTATTGAATCCTGAGCTTTTCTTTACTGGGAAAACATTTTTTGACTTCAATTTTGTTACTTGGTATTCATTTTTTCAGGTTTTATATTTCTTCCTGAGTCAATATTGGTAGGTTGTGTCTAGCAATTTGTCCATTTCTTCTAAATTTTTCAATTTGTTGGCTTATAGTTGTTTATACTAGCCACTAATGAGCCTTTGAATTTCTGCAATATCAGTTGTAATTCCTCTTTTTTTCATCTTTAATTTTATTTATTTGGATCTTCTCTCTTTTTTTCTTAATCTGCCTAAACGTTTGTTTGTGTAACTTTTCAGAAAACCAACTTTTTGTTTCATTGATATTTTACTGTTTTCTTCATTCAGTTGCATTTGTTTCTGCTCTTATATTTATTATTTCTTTCCTCCTACTATTTTGAGCTTAGTTTTCTCTCGCTTTTCTATTTCTTTAAGATGCATTGTTAGGTTGCTTATTTAGAGTTTTTTGTCTTTTTCAATGTAGGCACTTATAGCTGCAAACTTCTCTCTTAGTACTGCTTTGTTGTATGTAATAGGTTTTGGCATGTTGTGTTTCCATTATCATTTGTTTCAAGAATTTTTTCAGTTTTCTTCATAATTTCTTCAGTGATCCAGTGGTCATTCAGGAGCATATTGTTTATCTTCTATGTATTTATGTTTTCACAATTCCTCCTGTTATTGATTTCTAGTTTTATTCTATTTTGGTCAGAGAAGATACCTGACAATATTTCAATTTTTTAAATGCTTTAAGACTTGTTCTTTGAGAATGATCCATGTGCTGAGGAAAACAATGTGTCTTCTGCAGCTATTGGATAAGATGTTCTTTACATATCTGTTAGGTCCATTTAATCAATAGTACAGATTAAGCCTGATGTTTCTTTGTGGATTTTCTGTCTGGAAGGTCTGGTCAACCTGAAAATGGGGTGTTGATGTCTCCAGCTATTATTATATTGGGGTCTCTATCTCTCTTTAGCTCTAATAATATTTCCTTTTCATATCTGGGTGCCCCAGTGTTGGGTGCATATTATTTACAATTGCTATATCTTCTTGCTGAATTGACACTTTTGTCATTGTGTAATGACTTTCTTTGTCTCTTCGTCTAGTTTTTGTCTTGAAACCTGTTTTGTCTGATGTAAGTATTGCTACTCCTGCTATTTTTTTTGATTTCCATTGACATGGAATATCTTTTTCTATCTCTTTATTTTCAGTATATGTGTATCTTTATAAGTGAAGTGTGTTTCTTGTAGGCAAGAGGTCAGTGGGTCCTGGATCTTCATTTATTCAGCTACTCTATGTCTTTTGATTAGAGAGTTTAGTCCATTTACATTCAGTGTTATTATTGATAAGTAAGGACTTACTCCTTCCATTTTGTTATTTGTTTCCTGGTTGTTTTTGTTACTTCCTTCTTTCCTATCTTCCTGTCTTTCTTTTGGTGAAGGTGATTTTCTCCAGTGGTATGATTTGATTTCTTGCTCTTTATTTTTTTGTATTCATTGTATGTGTTTTGATGTTTGGTTATCAGATATTCTAAGTGCTATTTTGTAACTCATTATGGTAAGCTGATAACAACTTAGCACTGTTTGTATAAAAAACAAACAAGCAAAAGAAGACTAATAAAAATTCTAGATCTTTAACTTCTTTCCCTGCTTTTAAACTTTCTGTGGTCTCTCTTTATTTATTATACTGAATATGTCTGAGTATTTATTATACTGAATATACTGAGTATTTATTATACTGAATATGTCTTGAAATTTGTTTGAGTCATTATTTTTTATTTGTTCATCTTTTAGTCTTCCTGCTTATTATAAGAATAGCTTATAGCCACATACCTACTGATATAGTTTGAATATATGTCCCCACTCAAATCTCATGTTAAATTTTAATGTCCAATGTTGGAGTTGGGGTATGGTAGTAGGTGTTTGGGTCATGGGATTTAATTCCTCATGGCTTGGTGCTGCTTTTGCAATACTGAGTGAGTTTTCATGAGGTCTCGTTTTTTGTGTCTAGCGTCTACCCCCTAACCCCTGCCCCCACACTTTTGCTCTCTTGTTCCTGCTTTCACCATGTGAAATACCTGTTCCCACTTTGCCTTCTGCCATGAGTAAAAGCTCCTTGGGGCCTTCCCAGAAGCCAAGCAGATGCCAGTGCCATGCTTCCCATACAGCCTCCAGGACCATGAGCCGATTAAACCTCTTTTTATAAATTGCCCAGTCTCAAGTTGTTATTGTTGTTTTTTTTTTTAATAACAATGCAACAGTGGCCTAATATACCTACCTAGTTATCTATTGAAATTAAGCAAATGTAGCAGAATGCTAGCAATTGGTGAATCTAGGTGGATGATAGATATATTGATATTCCTTTTGCTAGTCTTTTAACTATTCTGTGAGTTTAAAATTTTCAAAACAAAAAGTTTGGAAGAAAAAAGTCCCATGTCATTTTGATTCTTATTTTATTTTTAGTGTAATACTCCTCCTCTTCCTTTATGGAAGTTTTTGGAATCTTCCCTCTTTTAAAAAAGATGTTCTGATATTTCAGTGCTGTCCCTTGGTATAGGGCCTTTTATCCTTCATTATGTTGGACCCTTTTTGAGCACTGTTAATCTGTAGATTCATGTTAGACTCATGTCATTCAAATCTGGGTAATTCTCTTATTGTATTTATTGATAATTTTGTCTCCTTCACTTTTTCTTCTATTTCAGAAGCTGTAATTAATTAATTGATTATTAGACCTCCTGGATGGATTCTATTTGACTAATATTCTTTTTTCTGTTTTTTCTCTGCTTATAATTATTATTCTACTTTTTGAGAATTTTCTTTTGCTTTATTTTCTCACTTTCTATTTAATATTTTAAAGTTATATTTATTATTTTAATTTTATATAATAAAATGAGTTATATTACATTGCTAATTTCTAATTTCTAATTTTCCATTAATTTCTAATTTCCAAGGTTTTTTTTTAAACTTTTTCCTGCTTTTAAAAATAACATTTAATGTCTATTTTATGGATGCAGTGCTTTCCTATATTTTGCCACTTTTTTTTCCCACTCCCTGAATTGTTTTCTTCTTTCTCTTTAGTTTCTTTTTCTCCTATATTAAGAGCTTTCCTTAGTGATCTGGTCATTATTGGTTAGGTGTCCATATGTATATTTGATGCATAAAATGCTGAGATTGGGAGCTTTCTGGGCATGCACATGGTATGCAACCTGGAGAAGTTCACTATTGAGTGTTTAGATGATTCACTGGGGACCCAAAATGTCACTCTTGGAGGCTTTTTTTTTTTTTCAAGCTATTTTTTTCCAGAAAAGGCTATTTCAATTTTTTGCCCTGGGATAGTAATCAAATTGTAAGGCTTTCTCCCCATGGTGCAGAGGAGAGATGTGCATGGGTTTCTGACTGTTCCACATGCAGAATTTCAATAGATCATCTTATGTTCTGCTTTGCAATTCACCTTCACCTGTCATCTTGCTTGCTGTTGCTGATTTTGAAGACTCCCAGTTTAGCTTCTCCAGCCAATAAATACCCAGTGGCTTCTGGCTTATGAGGTAGTTTCTGGCTGATAATCTTCTGTCAGTATGGGGAGTAGTATCTGTGTGTAT